>NC_092127.1:151066738-151707630 GCF_043159975.1 Macaca nemestrina | reverse complement strand
GTAAGAATGACTTCAAAATAAATAACAGTAATGAATTCAGATATGGACACATCCATAAAATTAAAACACAGTATGGCTAGAAGGGGTATCGATATGCTTTCCACAGGAAAAAAGATCTCTTATAATAAAGTTATTGTGACACCAAATTTCTCAGCGACAATATAAGAAGAGATCAGGATGCTGAAAGAAAATAACTGTTAATCTAGAGATTTATACTCTGACACCATTTAAAATCAAGAGAATAACCAAATTATTTGAGTCATGTTGACTACAAGAGTTTAGAGTTTAAGTCTATCACTAATAAAATAAATACTTATTAAGAAAAAATTACACACAGAGGGAAAGTTTGGAATGCAAGACAATAAAATGTACAAACATTGATAAAACATGATAGTGGATATTGTTAACTATTTACTTAAGGAAAGCAATGCTGGTTTTCCTGAAATAACAGGTAAAATTAAACTTCAAAAATAATAAATAAATGAGTAGGAGTATTTAGTGAGTAAAGTACTTTAGGCCTTATTTTGCTTAGAAATTGTATAGAAAATATAAATAACATAATTTATTATTATGTTAAAATAATATAATTTATTATGTTAATATAATAAGTTAAATATCATATATTATAATATATAATTATGTATAAAGCAATATAAATATAACAATGCAAATATAACCAATAATCAAACAGAAAATCTTATTTCAAATTCAACAGAGAAATAAAAAAATTGACAAATGGGATCTAATTAAATTAAAGAGCTTCTGCACAGCAAAAAAAAACAACTACCATCAGAGTGAACAGGCAACCTACAGAATGGGAGAAAATTTTTGCAATCTACTCATCTGACAAAGGACTAATATCCAGAACCTACAAAGAACTCAAACAAATTTACGAGAAAAAAACAAACAACCCCATCAAAAAGTGGGCAAAGGATATGAATAGACATTTCTCAAAAGCAGACATGCATACAGCCAACAGGCACATGAAAAAATGCTGATCATCACTGGCCATCAGAGAAATGCAAATCAAAACCACAATGAGATACCATCTCACACCAGTTAGAATAGCAATCATTAAAAACTCAGGAAACAACAGGTGCTGGAGAGGATGTGGATAAATAGGAACACTTTTACACTGTTGGTGGGATTGTAAACTGGTTCAACCATTGTGGAAAACAGTATGGCGATTCCTCAAAGATCTAGAACTAGAAATACCATATGACCCAGCCATCCCATTACTGGGTATATACCCAAAGGATTATAAATCATGCTGCTATAAAGACACATGCACACGTATGTTTATTGCGGCACTATTCACAATAGCAAAGACTTGGAATCAACCCAAATGTCCGTCAGTGACAGACTGGATTATGAAAATGTGGCACATATACACCATGGAATACTATGCAGCCATAAAAAAGGATGAGTTCATGTCCTTTGTAGGGACATGGATGCAGCTGGAAACCATCATTCTCAGCAAACTATCACAAGAATAGAAAACCAAACACCGCATGTTCTCACTCATAGGTGGGAATTGAACAATGAGATCACTCAGACTCTGGAAGAGGAACATCTCACACTGGGGCCTATTATGGAGGGGGAGGGGGGAGGGATGGCATTGGGTGTTATACCTTATATAAATGATGAGTTGATGAGTGCTGAGGAGTTGATGGGTGCAGCACAGCAACATGGCACAAGTGTACATATGTAACAAACTTGCACATTGTGCACATGTAATCCAGATACATGTTGCTTAAAATATATATACCTCAAATAAGAAGAAACATTTTAAAATTTGTAATGGCCAAAAAAGAAAATCAACATGAAAATAATATGAACAAACACAAAAAGCTGGTAGAGTAACATTTTTTAATAAAAGAAAATTTAAATGAATCCCCCAAATTACTTATAGACATAAACTTGATAACACACCCTTAGTATTTTCTTTTAAACACGGTTTCTCACTGTTTACATGGCCAGGCTGGAAAGTTTCCAAATCTTTTCCTTCTGCTTTACTTTTAATTATAAATTCCATCTGTAAGTTACTTCTTTGCTGTTATATCTCACATATACAGTTAAATGTAATCAGGCAGCAGACTGAATACTTTTCTGTTTAGATATTTCTTTCACCAGATATCCTAGTTTATAACTCTTAAGTTTTGCATACCATAAAATACAGGACAAAGACACAATTTAGCCAAAGTTTTTGCTACTTGATAACAAGTATGGTCTTTGCTCCAGGGCAATGCCAACTGGCTTTATGGACACTGCTGAGGCTCCAAAAATGTAGAGCTACTAGTGTGCAACTGCAGCCTGGGAGAGCTACAGGCCCACGATTACAACTTGTGAGAGCTGCTTCATGGACTGAGCCTAGCAGAGCTATGAAGCAGAGTGGCCAGAGACTTTCAGGGCTCATTCTCTACTCCAGTGCATCTGGGAAGTGGCACACAGAGTCAAAAAAGTTTATTCTCAGCTTTAAGACTGAATGTTGTTGTTCTCTCTTAGGTTTTGGATTTAATTGGGACCAGTAACACCTGGTGTCTTACCTATTTCTCCCCTTTGAAATGGGAATGTTTATCCTATTCCTTTTTGCAGCATTGTATTGTGCAAGTAAATAACATTTCACAGGCTTACACTTACAAGATACTTACCCCAAGGTAAATCATGCCTCAAGTCTCACCCATATATGATTTAGATGAGACTCTAGACTTTGCACTTTAGAGTTGGCACTGGACTATATTAAGACTTTTGAGAGTATTGAGATGGAATACATGTATTTTGTATGTTAAGAAGGCTATACATTTTGTGGGGTCAGTGTCAGAACACTATGGTTTAAATATTCCTTCCAAAACATGTTGAAATGAATGCTGTTGCAACAGTATTAAAAGATGGGACCTTTACGATGTCATATACTGTTTCATGTTTTTTTTAGATTGTGGGAACTCTGCCATCATGAATAGATTAATATTGATATCATAGGATTGGACTTGTTTTAAAAGCCATCTCTTTCACACACAAATATAATGTTACCATTCTGCTCTTCTTCTTCACCATGGGATTATGAACTCCCATCTCTTGAACTTCCCAGCCTCCAGAACACTGAGCTGAATAATTCCTTTAAAAATTACCCAGTCTGCAGTATCTGTTACAGCAACAGAAAATGCCCTAACACACTTAGATATTTTGGATTAT
Source organism: Macaca nemestrina (assembly GCF_043159975.1). Taxonomy (NCBI): domain Eukaryota; kingdom Metazoa; phylum Chordata; class Mammalia; order Primates; family Cercopithecidae; genus Macaca; species Macaca nemestrina. The sequence goes on along the minus strand of NC_092127.1, from coordinate 151,704,438 downwards.
CTTTTTCAGTTAAGTTTATTTATGTGGTGATTAAATTTCTGCTATACTTAATCATTTGCAAAAACAATAACAATTTTCCTAGTAAAATCCACAAACTCCAAACCTTACCCCCACAGTGATCATTTCAATTGGTTAAAGTTTTACTGAATTTTGTGAATGAAAACACTAATGTGGGAATGTTTACTGCATGTGACCTCCTAAAACTATTTTGCAAATTGCTAATGCCTGTCATTGACAATAATTGATTTGTGGCTTCAAATCAATAATTTACATGCTGTTTCTTTCATGCAACTATAAAAGAAATCATTTTGTTGTTACTTGATTTCAGAAAAGCAGATCACAACTAGGGTCTGGAAGAAACATTAAGTTTAAATATTTTGCACGTACTCCTTTTCCAAAACTGTGCCTGTTAAGAAATTTAAATATAATTGATCTTTTTTCTATTTTTTCATTTTAAAAAAGAAGTCAACTTTTGCCAATTGCAAAAAGGGACCATGGTTAAAAAAGGAAAACAAAAGTAAATACATGAATGTATAATAATAAGTTTTATGTTTAACTCGATAATTGAATAAAGTTTCCTTATTTGTATCTTTAATTTTTTATTAAACCACTTTAAAATTTATAAACTTTTAGAAACTAATTTATTTCTTTAGCTGTAAAATGATTAGTTTTAGTGATTCCTCTGTAGCAAATGCTTTCTAGTATACTCTGACATGAGACATAAAGATCTGTGTAGTTTAATGACATTCCCACAACTCTGTCTATAGCCATTTCCACAAACCTCCTTGTCTCTGACTCATTTTTTTCCTTCTAGGCACTAACCATTAACAAAACCATCTAATAATCTTCCTGATTTTATGCATTCTTTACCTCAGTCCTTTTCTATTCATACAGAGGAGATAATCAATTGTACTACCTAAAATTCTGCTTGAGAGAATGTTTTCTCATCACTATCCTTTAGCCCACACTGGGTGGGGCTATAATATAATACAATGCCTTGCACAAACATACTAAACTGACCCATTGTGAATCAGGCCCTGTTTTTTTTCATTTTCTCTTTCATCAGCTAATCAAATTAGGTGTAAGTCCTGTGAAATGAAACAGTAAATAAAACCCCAAACTTACCAGATAAGATGGACACCCTGTGGTTAATAGAGATGACAAAATTTAGATAACAGATCCAAGCAGTTATAGCAAAGCAGGCTTTTGAAACATTCTACTTTATGCTTGGGAAGCCATCCATCAGGGCTCCACTATCTCCACCAATCAGAACTAAACAAGCTTGAATTATTTATTTGCATAAATGGACATAATTGAGAACCAAGGCTGGAACTTTCCCTACTTGAACCAAACTCTTCCTTTGCTCTTTGGAGAGCACACTTTCATTTTCACTTGAGAGGCTATGCCTCCCCAATCTGCATATTATTTTGTTTATATACAGGAAATAAAGCTCTCCCCCTTTCCTTTGCAGATCTCATGGTATTTTTTACACATTTGGTGACATGGATGGAATCTGAAGTGTCCCCCAAGCACCTTCCCAGTGCTGTCTAGACAAACGCATCAGCCCTGCAAGAGTCCCTTGAGCTCAGTGATCTTCTCAGCTGTGCTGAGGAGGAATCAAGGAAGCCCTCTTGGAGCCAAGGTCTCCCATTTTTGGGTTGAAATCTTGGAGACTTTAATTTCTTCAGGGAGCCCATCCATGTCCATGTGGCTCCGTGTGCCCCATGGATGGGGGTAGGCTCACACCTTGTGGGATATGCCCACATTTTGCAGGAAACACTTGTGCTTCATGGGGTATGCTCACATTTGAAATTTCTTGGGGATGCTCACACTGACTGTATTTGAAGGGATGCCTTCATTAGGTGAGTGCTATGTATGGGTAACCCTTGTTCTAAAGAGAGGGGTTTCTGACCAACTGCCTTCTGGTACTCCAGCAGCCTTCATATTTAAAATTATGGGGAAAATCCCTGTGCCTATTTAAGACTTTGGATAAAATTAACCCAGGAAACTTCAAAGGCATGCCAAGATATTTTCTGAGACTCCAGCTGGTAACATGTTCAGACGTTATCAGGGTATTTCAAACAGTCTGTTGTCCTTAAAACTAAATTAAAAGACCATGGCTATAAAATCATACATTCCAAATACATATATATATTTGATATCTTTAGGCTAAAAAAAAGAAGAACCATTTGAGACTGAAAGATTGCCTTCCTATAAAATAATGTCCCAAAGCTAGCTGAAACTCTTTTCTCTTTGGAACTCTTTCCTTCCCTTTTGACAATTCTTTCCCTTTGTCTTCTCTTAGCTAAGCTCCCTTTGTGCAAAACTCCTCCAAAATTCCTTTGCTATTCTGACATACTATTTGTAAAAACACTTGAAAGCCAGAAAAGAAGAAATTCCCTTGGAAAGGGCTTCCTGCCTGTACTAAAATAAATGGTGGCATTTTTGTATTCAAGGACAAAAAATTGAGATCAAGAAAAATCCATACAAAACCTTTAGAATGAATTATCTTTTGGGCCTCCTCACATAATTCAGTCACATTTTTACACTTAACTATTCTTTGTCCAATTTAGTATATTGTTTACTGACTGAAAATACTATACTTCAATCTGGTTCTGAGCCTTTATAAGATTGCCCAATTAAAAAAAAAAAATCTTAAAGGTTGGCCTTATTGCATTTTGTCAGGAAAAAAGTTTGAATCCAATTGTCTTTTATAAACTGGCGAGTTTATATTATTAAATCATGACTAGCCAACTGATTTTGTATAATGGTTAAGACATTAACTAAAAGACTTTCTCAGACCCTATTGGAAGAATCCTTTCCAAGTACTGTTAACCAACCTTCACACTGCCAAGTTACAGAGTGTTGACTCTTGGATACATATATTCCACCTAAAGAAAGCATCAACACTTAATGAATTTTGGACATCAACACCAGTATCTTACACCAAACTCGAGTTGATCGAGTCCTGTCTCTGGGCCAAGAAGAAGATGGCACCTGTAGCTGACAGCCGACACATCAGACCAGACCTGTAAAAATACCTCTTTTTTTAGGTGTAAGATTAATGCGCATGCTCAGCTCTCATCTTTACCTTATTATTGCCTTGGTTGTCATAGCTTTAGGGATCTTTTATATTCTAGATGCTCTGTGTCATGCTAGAGTAGCCCCCTGTATTCCCATATGTAGACAATTCTAAGCAGTGCAAAGCTATAAATACTCATTCTGATTGCACTTTTTCTCTCCACACTCATGCTCTTCCAGCATTGGCTTCTGTCTTTATTCCATTCTTCAGTTTTTAATGGTTTTATTTATGTTGAGTCTAAGTATTCGGGTCTATTTAAAATTGATTCTTGTTTATTTAGCCAGATGCCTTAGCCAGTCCCCAACCCAAATTATGATAGCTCAACACCTGCGGGTTTTGTCCAGTTTCTGATGCCTCCACAAACCTCCAGCAAGAAAAGTTCTTAGACATTTAACAGGTACCTTCTGACCTTTTCTACCTTGTCTAGCCCAGGTTGTTAAAAAGTGGGTGTAAATATCAGCCACATAAGTCCCACTAAAGGACTAGATGGACCCAGGGAAAGTAGCTACACCAGTCCTGACAATGATGTGGAACAAAATGCAACATCATAAATTGGCAATTAATGCTGCCTATTGCAGGTTTGGACCAGAAGAGAGAAATGAGAAATGAAACTGTCAATAAGACCACAAGCTCTTCAGACAAGATGAACTCCTTGTGGCTAATAGAGATACTTCAATTTAGATAACAGAACCAAGCAGCTATATGGTAGGGTGAGAAAAAGTGATTATGTCCTCTTTGTTCCTAGAAAAGGCAACTCTTGATAAACCTTCTGCTTTAAGCCCTTGAGCCAGAACAGTTCCTATGACTGCAGCAAAGAGCTGAAGTCAGGGACACCTGTTGAATGGCCGTTTGGGGAAAACGTCCATCTGACAGAGACTTCTGGTTTTAAACTTGGGAAGTCATCCAATTATGGTTCAGCTGTTGTGATCAATCAGAATTGAACAAGCTTGACTCTTTGGTTGCTTAAACGAATTTGATTGGGAACCTGGACCAGAATTTTCCTTTCTTAAATCAAACCTTTCCTTTGTTCTTTGGAGAGCACACTTTTACTCATACTGAAGGCTGTGCCTCCCTGATCTGAAGATATATATTTTTAAAACATAAATAAAGCTCTCCCTTTTTCCTCTGCAGATCACACGGTCTTTTGTTAACAGGACATAGATGTAAGCTCTGAAACAGGCAATGTTGCATCAAAGATAAGTATAATGGGACTCGTTGCCACCTTTTGTGAAGCATTTAGTGTGCCCTCTGGATCTGTTCAGGTCCACATATATCATTTTCATAGAACAACAGATTGTTACTGCATTGCCCTGACCTTAAGGTTTGATTGTTCTGACAACACCAAGCTTCTGATAGACAATTCTAATTACACAGTCACTTATCTCCCATGGTCAGGCATTTAGTATCTACTAGGAGTTAGTATCAAGCTAGCAGCTGCTTTTCCAATGATGAGTCATTTTCAGCTACAGAAAGCATGGCATTTCTCCAGAACCCAGAGCTCGCCTTTGGGGCTTCCCAGGAACAGAATATTTATATTTAGTTCAGTGGCTATCTCACCACCGCTGGATTTAATAGTTCATATTGCCCTGGGGGCAGGATAGACTAACCAAAGCCTAGGCCTGTGGCAGAGTCCTCTTTTATTGTATTCTCTTTTCAAAGCTGGCAGTTTTTTGAGTCTTCATTAGACAATGCATTAGAGAAGTATTTCCAAATGTGGTATATATTCTCTCCTAAATGCAGGGGAAAAAAAGCCCAGTGAGTGGCGTGCCACTATTTTAATGGTGGAGGAATAAGGCACTATAATTATTCTCTACCTTATTAGAATGTCTCATCATGTTCTAAATTTTAACCCTAAAACCTACACTGATGTGGCATACATGTAAAATTTAGACTTTTTCTCTCGCCTTCTCATATTCATGTGCCAAGGGCATCAGGATTGCTTGGGGCTCCCTGCTTAGCAGGTCTGATTAGCATGATGTCTTCACTGTAGTCGGCCACCTGAATATGCTGTGAAATATTCAGGTGATCAGGAATTCTGGAGCTTGTTTTATGATAGCATGAATGTTAACACAGCTCTGTGGCAAATTGTGAACATAAATTGCTGTCATACCCAAGTGAATGTGAACTGGTTTTGATCACCTTTCCTGATCGAGATTCAAGAGAACTGAACATACCAAGTTCCAGAAACTGTGTTGATCTGCTCTAGTAAAACACTAGGTGTAGCATAACGACTGATTTTGAGGCTTTTATTTTGTTCATTTAATGTTAGCCCACTAACACCTACCCCATTCTGACTGTATGTTGGGTAATTTTGGATGATATCTTGGACATATACATGCCAAATTGTGGGAACTCTGAATCCTACTACGTTCAGGCAATGAGTGTTATTTTTATTTATTGTAGCAGGTACACTGAGGTACACTAACTTCTTCACTAAGTTTAACCTGAAAACTCATTTGAGGTAGCAACTCTGCTTCAGTTCAGAACTTTTTAAAATTTTTCCTTTCCAGCTGAGTTGCTTTGTGTCTATTCTGCATATTCATTGTTTGAGTGTCTGCCAGGACGTGGATTGACGGAGATGAATAATGCCCTTTTCAGTTTCTATTCTCTGGGACATCTCAATAGTTTTCCAGCACTTGTGGTGAACTGGCTAGAGTTTTGTGATTCTCCAGACCAGGATATCTGTTGGTTTTTCCACCTTTATACTGAGACTATGGTGCTTGCTACATAAACTTTACTTAACCCCATACTAAAAGCTGTGTAGTCAGGGACATATTTGTAGAGCTCCGTGTTTAACTTCCTCCAAGCCAGGTATACACTTCACCACATTTGGCCTACTTTTGTCCATTTTCTAGCATGTTCAGTGTAGCAACTTCTATCTCAGTTGATCTTTCATTGTTAGTTGAGTGTTTTTGAGTCTTTTCTGCATATGCAGAATTCTGGAGTCTATCAGAAAAAATAAGTAGAGAGTTTTGATACCTTCTTTTCTTTTCTTTTTCTTTTACTATTTTGTGTGTGTGTGTGTGTGTGTGTGTGTGTGTGTGTGTGTGTGTGTGTGTGTTTGTTGTTGTTGTTGTTGAGAGAGAGTCTCGCTCTGTCACCCAGGCTGGAGTGCAGTGGTGCAATCTCAGCTCAGTGCAAGCTCTGCCTCCCGGGTTCATGCTATTCTCCTGCCTCAGCCTCCAGAGTAACTGGGACTGCAGGTGCCTGCCACTACGCCTGGCTAATTTTTTTGTATCTTTAGTAGAGACAGGGTTTCACTGTGTTAGCAAGGATGGTCTTGATCTCCTGACCTTGTGATCTGCCGCCCTCGGCCTCCCAAATTGCTGGGATTACAGGCGTGAGATCCCTTCTTTTTTTCTTTTCAAAAATAGCCGCTGTATATAGAATTCTAGATTAGCAGTTTTTCTTCTATCAGTATCTGAAAGATAGAGGGAGAGTTTTAACTAGTTTGAAATTGCAACAGGAGTCTTACCTGAACCCATGTACAACTCTGGAGCTGATATCCCTTTAGTATTATTCTATTTGAGGCAAGCAGCCCAGTTTTTCTACCCACTTATCCTCTTCAGTCCAGCATGGCCTTCTGGAAGCCCTGGATCACCTTCCTGAATTCTCATTAACAGTTTCTTTACTGCTCTCCTCATTAATTAATGGCTTTTACCCTTTTGACTGTAGAAAAAAGCTTTTTTGTCTCTTTATCAGGACTCTCTCTCTCTCTCCTCTCTCTACACACACACGCACACGCACACACACACATTTAAGTGCCTCTTTTTGATGCTTCACAGTGAAATGTCATTGTTTTCTCAATGTGAGAGTTTGAATCAGAAGAAAATCTTTTAAGGCCTTTCTATGTGATTTGTTAGTACAAATAAAATTGAAAAGATTATATAACATCACTTTCTTAGTATTCAAATTGTCAACAATCTCAAATACAAAACACAACTAGGAAACTAGAAGTAAGAAACACAAGTAAATAGTTTTAAGGAAAATGATCTCCTTGTCAAAACTCTGACCTATTTCAACTATTTAAACTTAGAGTCTTTTTTGTCTGTTTGGTTTTGTGTGTCCACTTTGTATCAGCACATTTTAAGTAGAATTCTCAATTGACTGAGAACGAATGTAGAGACACAACAGGACAAGTGACAAACATTGAAAAAAAACTATAAGAAGGTAAGATAATTGGCAAAGAAGACACGCAAGAAACATTAGAATTCTGTACACTTTAAACCAGGGTTATAGCTCTCTTTTATGACATGATACAGCCAATGGTGTTTTTACTAGTGGAGATGGAACATCAGGAGGAAGTTAATATCCCCTTAATATTCCCTTTCTGTTGCTCACCTTAATTGATTTTCCCAATCATTTTTTTTTCGTTTCATTCCTTCACTTTAAAATTGTAGATGTATTATGTTACATGCCTTGGCATGAAGAATGTATGCAAATATCTTTCTAATAAATCTACTTTTACTGTGTTAACCAGTTTTGTTCCAGTTGATTACAACTAAAATAATGTTAATTATATATGATAGCATAATTAAAATAGGTACCAGAAGCAAAAGTGAACTTAAAAATGTGAAGAAATTCAAAGACATAAACTGCCTAGGGATATTTAAAGAAAAAGTAAACCTATAAAGAAGAAAGGTGACAGCTAGGGAATACAGTGATTCACCATAGAACTGACAATCAACACTACAAACAGCTATAGTTAATTAAATAAGAAATAGTTATCAATATTAAAATTAAAGAATGATTTTGGAGTAGAGCATGAGTTGAGTATAGAGAGTGAATAAATTTGGTTAAGAGAAAAATAGTGAAATAATCCAAATAAACACATCAATTATAGACAATAAATTACTTGAAAGGATAAAAATATTAGAAGGTTATAGATAGGAATAGAAGTTACATAAAAATCAGAAAAGAAGCATGCCACCTGCATCTGCTTCTAGTGAGGGCTTTAGGCTGCTTCTTCTCACAGTAGACAGTGAATGGTAATAGGCATGTGCAGAGAACATGTGGCGAGAGAGGAAGCAAGAGAGAGAAGGTTGAGGTGCCCGGTTCTTTTAGTAACTGGCTCTTACATGAACTAATATAACAAGAACTCACTAATTACCAAGAGGATGGCACTTAACTATTCTGGAAGGATTGCCCCCATTACAAAAACACCTCCCATTGGGCCCCACCTTCAACACTGGGGATTAAATTTCAACATGAAATTTGGGGGTACAAACTTCCAAGCTATAGCAACTTGATTTGCAAAAAATAAGACTCCTGAAAGGAAATGAAAGAATATTAAATATATGCTATCAGAAAATTTAAAATTCTGGAAAGAATGTTGTTAACTGATCATCACATCTCATACAACCGTAGCCACTTTCCCATCATGTGAAGCAATGTATGATTAATTCAATAATCTGTTCTATTCAGAGAGAAATATTTGAGACAACATTTTACTTTTTTCATATATAATTTACCATTTAATGACTGTTCCATATTATTTGTTGAGATTCCCCGATTCATAAGTAATAAAAATACTTAACTGGTCATGTTATTGTTTTCCAAGCACTTGTACAAATATTAAATCATTTTTCTTCTCAGTACAAAAGGAAAGGAGTAAAAGTGTGAAATATATTAGTAGATTTTTTTATTGCTTCTTTGATACTTTCTACTGAAATTTTTAGAAATATAAAAGCTTTTTTGCATGATATATGAGTTTACTTAGCGACAAGCTGCATTCCTAATTTATTGTTATATGCTATTTTCTAGCATGCATTATAAGAACAATAAATATTTTTGTCAAATAAGGATTTTCACAGTTCATAGTGATTATTCTTTAGAGACATTAAAAGATGGATAAAATGCAGTTTCTTTCATAAGGCAGTTTTAAGAAATTTGGAAGTTTTGTTTAGGGTATAAATTATCCTGCTTTCTATTATGCCAGAATAATAAGATAACAGAAAAGGAAGATATAATTCCAATTATACCAATCTACCAATACTGCTTTTTTAAAGTATATATATATATATATATATATATATATATATATATATATATATATAAAATATATAAGTCAGTTTGTATTGACTTATGCTCAAATATACTGATAATTGTTGTGTACCATGTATTCTAGTTACAGAATTTCTTGATTTACGTCCAGTTTTGAAGTTAAGTTCTGAGACTACCACAGGAAAAATGACTTCACATTAAGCTGAAGAGATAGTTAAGAGTTTCCATTTGACAATGGGATGTTGATAGAAAGAAAATTGGTATGGATTGTGTAAAGCAAAATCCAGGATAAACCAGCCTTTCTTTCTCTCTGTTTACTTTGCCTGAGTTTTCCTCTGGTAACCACACAGAAGAGGACAAAAACGACTTAATTTTGGTTTGTTTAAGCAGTTATGTATAATTGCTGTGCTTCATTCAAATCAAGGTGTCATTTATAATCTCAGGCAAAGTTTAGAAACCATTTGTTGCTACTGCATAGAAACTTTCCTATGAATCCATTCAAATTACTTTCTGATCCATTCTCTGCCTAACTCCTATTTTTAAAAAGATAGAAGAGTCACAGAGTTGTGATGATGAAAATATTGAAACTCTGCTGTTTCTTGAAATCATACTGCTTTGTTTTATTTTGCTATCATCTTTTTTTTTAGTTGTTAAGATGTAGAAGTGAAGTTGATTGCCTCAATGTAGTCAGTAAAACTTTGTAAGATGGACAAAAAAGATGTATTATGCAATATAATTGTTTAATTTTCTCTGATCACCTCAAGTGTCCTCATTACACAACACTGATTGTGTCTAGAGTATCTGGTCATTGACTTGATCGATTACAGCGAAATAAGTGAAGTATTAGGTTATTTGTGAGTAAGAAATGAGCATTGATATGTTTTGTTTTCCCAATTGGTCTAAATGAAATGCTTGGTAAAGCAATAAAAATTAGAAAATGTTGATTTGGGTTAGAAAGGAAGAATAAATAACATACAGTCAAAATGACATTATATATTATGAAATATTGTATAATTCCACTAAATGCATTTAAAATTGACTAATTTTATTTGTGGAGTTAGTGAACCATTTGATGATAAATTAGGGGATCTGATTCTTGAAGTTATGAATTGATTCAACTCCACTTCATGTGTGCTTGAAAATTCGCAACTTACAATGGGCTTACACCTATGCTGTAGTTAACATTGTGGCACCAAGCCATGAATAGGGCAGTTTTTGTTACAGTACTAATTCATAGCAGAGAAAAGTACATAAGTTAAATGTCTTAATCAATGACATTCAACTAGTGGTTGATAGAACAGCTGCAGGATTCCAAGTCCTGTGCTTTTTATTAAAGTAACATTTCCAGCATGTCCCTCTTTCTCCGTCTCTTAGTACTTCTGGGTATACATGAAACAGAATCCAAAACAAGGCACTGAGAGGATTTAAAACTAAGAAGCTAATTTGTAAAATATGCAACTACAGTATCCACAAAGGACACTCAAATACTAATCACATTGATTAGTATTTAAGTATCAAAGACTCCAGCTTATCCCATTTTATAAAGGAAAATAATGACATGTATAATAAAAATATAGTTTATCTTTCAGAACGTAATTTACATATAACTTTGGAATATGCATTTCTGATGCACATTTGAATAAGCTAACTTTAATTATCTCATACTCCAGATCGTAATGAGCATGTTTGGCACTTTCACGTGGATTATCCAGAATCATCTCCTCTGCACAGACGGATTACAAAGAGTAAGTCAATTTTGCCATGGACTCTGTGGAATATAGCCATTAAATTGGATTACTTCATTCCATGCAAAGTTGTATCCATTCTTAATCCTTACATTCTGAGAAAATAAAGTTCATTTGTTTCAAAATTTTAAAAAATATTCTATTTCAATTTGGCTAGAATAAATATGCATCTCTTGAAGTTAATTAGATAAATTGGCATGTGGATCAGTTATGACTGTTTCTAGTAAGTCAAATGGTTATTACAGTGAGGAAATTATGGTGGTGCAGCCACAAAAGCTAGAGTTGGTTTATATGCAGGACGAGTAAAACCTGTGGCTCAATAATATCAGAGTTTCCATTTTTAAAATAAATTTGTTTTTGAGATGGGGTCTCACTCTCTCACTCAGGCTGAAGTGCAGATCTTAGCTCACTGCCGTCTTGACCTCCCAGGCTAAAGTGATCCTCCCACCGCTGTCTCCTGAGTAACACAGGCACATGCCACCACACCCAGATAATTTTTGTATTTTTTATAAAAATGGGGTTTCACCGTGTTGCCCAGGCTGATCTCAAACCCCTCGATTCATATTATCCATCCACCTAGGCCTCTCAAGGTACTGGGAACACAGTCATGAGTCACTGTGCCAGGCCTCAAAGTTTTCATTTCTTTCTGGCTTGGAAACCACATTATTTTGTTCTAAGGTTGTTTGCCCTCACAGTACTAGATGGCTACCAACTGCAATCTGAGGACATAAGTCCTCATTTACACCTAGCCAAGAAAAGAAGACCAGGTTCATAGTTCATTAAAAGAATCTCCATTGTTCATTGATCAGAAAAAATGTCTACAACTAGGTCCATGAGGGTCTGTCATTCCAGAGAGTCACTCAAAATTTATATGCCACCTGTTAAAGATGATTGTGATAAAACATACAATGAATTTTAATGTTCCCTAGGCAAATACTGCCTGTAAGTATATATATAGATATATAACCTAACCATGTGTCAAGAATAGTAAAATGCTTTGATATTGATGACTTTAGATCTCGTCTGACTATATGTAATAATAGAGATTGCATTAACCTCATTCATGTATATCAATTAGAACTCTACTTAGTGGAAAGCGTTAATCTATCCAGATGAATGACTTCTGCAAAATAGAGAGGACTAAGGGATGCTTGGAAGACTAGTAAAATATTCACTGTTGAATTTGAGTGGTATGTTAGGAAAATAACTCCTCTCACTACAAATTAGATAACCTAAGCAAATCCACTCATTTGTCGTACCTAATTTGGTCAATTTTTGTTGTGTTTTACACACAAAGGAATAGCTAATGTCTACATTTTTACTAAGAATCAGAGGTGGAAACTTCCTGTGTAGTATATTGCCATCATAAAAACATGGGTCTAGGACTGGATCCTCAGGGCTCAGGGCACAGCTCCAGCTTTTTTATGTGATGTGACCTGGAGCAAGTTGCAAACATTATTTATTTTTCCTCATTTTTCATTCCTGGAACAGAGAATATTAAAACAAGGCTGTGAGGACTTACCTCCTAGGGAAGTTCTAAAGTTTATAACAATTAATATACTTCAAACACTTAGAAAAGTACATGGTATGTATTAAAGGTTAAGTAAATATATGCTATTATGCTTTATACATTGAAGTTAAGCAGCTAACATTATAAATTCATTACCATGAGGAAAACAAACAAAAATCTCTACAGACATACAGCAGGTGTTAAGTCCTACATTAAAAGAAAATAGGCTCAGGTAGTTATTATGTTAATCTGTGTGTGTATGTGTATGTAATGAAAGTTATCAGGTAATCTAGTAATCTGAGATAGAGTTTTATTTTCTTTCATTTCCTTAAAACATTCAGAATTATCAAATCAAAATACCATCATTATGTACAACTAGTAGAAAGATATATGAATTGTTGTGTGAAAACACAATGTACTTACATTCTGCTAGCAACCTCTTTCAGTGCAGTAGTTTTTTGTAACGGGGAGTGGCAATGTGGGCTCCTATAGCAATCTGAGATCAAACCTGTGACCACATTTATTAACACCTTGATCTAATCCATTGCACTAATCACATGGAGCAGCATTTGAATTAGCTTAAATATATTTAATGATCTGAATAGCAATTTTCATATTAGAATTTGCAGTAATAAGAAAAGGAATGTTATTTAGCCTTGAAATGGCAGAATACTATCAGTATAACAGATCTTATCTATTTATCTACACCTAATGCAATTTCTCTCAATATTTAAATAACTTTAGGTTTTAATGAGTTTTACTAAACTTGAAAATTGCCCTAAAATTTTAGTTCATACATTTTTATACACTGCTGAATATTTATGACTTTGTAAGGTAAATATAGAAGCTCTATGTGACCATCATGTGTACCCCTTTTGAAGGGACATTTGCCATGAAGACAAACTGATATGTCACCACTTAACTAAGGATAAATGCACATTCTTTTCATTTTACATTCAGTATAAGTTTTGTTATTGGTTAAAGATATTGAACAGAGAAAATATTCCTTATTGATATAATATTCATAGTTCTTACTGTGAGGTCTTCCCTGGCATTTCTATTTCAAGGACTCCAAAGCTATCCTTCTCTGTCTCTGACAGTTTACAAAACCTGTAACTGTATTATTTGATTTCATTTTTTTTTTTTTGCTACTAATGTATTGAATTTTTTTCCTACTATATTTTCAGTTTGGCACAAAATAATTGCTCACTAAATTCAGATACACCTCCACAATTCCTTATCTATAGTCCTGAGGGTTACATGTATTAATAAGCAAAATATATATATTTTTAATTTTAGAGACACAAAAGCAAACATTTACCAAATATCACATCCCAGCAGAGTCTGGAGGAATTCCTTCTAATCAAACACAATAGTATTCCTTCAGCAAAACATATGAGTACTCACAAGAGTGAGATCAATAAGAAACCTAGCTATCCTCATGTCAGTTCAGGTAAGACCAGGTTTTGCTACCAAAATCTATCTCGGAAAACTTCATGTTGTCAAAATTTCGTAGTTTTATCAGTAATGGCTAATAGCTTTAAAAAAGGAAGAATTAAATACAAAGTGTTTAGAATTTTACAAAAGTGTCATATGAAGCCTTATTAAGTGGAGATGATGAAAATGTTGAATAAAAGAAGTTAGATAGGTTGTGAGCAAGAGGTCGTTCATTGAGTCTTTTTGAATTTGAGAGCATAGTAAAAGGCCAGCACATAGATAAAATCCAGTAAGTAGTTGCAGAATAAACAATGAAAATAACTCATATCCTGCGCCCATGCTTTGCAATACACTCTTCTCTACATGTATCAATTCGTTTAATCCTCATAACCACGTGAAATAGGTGGTGTTTTTATCCATTTTTCAAATGAGAAAATGAGCAAGTTATTTCCCCCAAAATCATAGCAATACAAGGGGAAATGCTGGGATTCAGTGTACAAAATGTAGTTCCAGAGTTTATGCTCTTAACTATGGAATGATGCTTCACGTATTCCCATTATGTTGGGCACATAGTAGTACTTATTAAATATTAGCAGAACTAAATTAAGAAAGTCTAAACTAACTTTAGTTAGCTTAAACTTAATAGCTAACTAAATTTGAAACATTACATTACTATTAGCTTATGGGGCCCAAAGGATTACAGAATATTTTCTAAAGTGGAAAACACAGCTAAATACCTCTAAAACTACTTCTAAGGGCCTTATAATCTTGTGATATAAAGATCAATAGGTTAATATACTTTGTATGTAACAATATGACACCCAGCCTAGTATAATAAATGGATTGGTCTCAGAACACATACATTCACACAAATGCTTTAAATGGTCATCAGATTGCCATGAAATCCATAATGCTAAAAATTAAAATATTTACTTAAAATAAAATATTCCAATAAACTGCATAGTTTTAACAGTAGCCATTTAACAAAATATTAGAAAAATATGCAACGTAAGGTAGAGTTGTATAAGTTTCTATAAAGCACTTCAGGCTCTTTTGATAATGTCATTTATTACATCAAAATTTCCTTTAAAACTTTCCTGTCATAGTTATCAGTTATGGTTTCACTGTTCATTTTTGTTCTCCACATATTCAGCAGAGAAATTCAAGAAGAAAAAAAGTTTAAAGAGAGTTTTAAAACAACATAAGATTGAGTAAAATCCAAAACAAATGCAAGACAAAAGTTACTATGCACATTTATGTAACCACTTAGGAAATGCTTTCTGCTCAATCATGAAATGTAAGATACCTTTCTGGCCTTGTGCTGTGGATGAAAAAAAAAATGACATATTCATAAGTAGCTAACATCTATCAAAGGTCTGCCTCTACAAACAAATCTATAATTCATGGTTAAAAAAATTTGTGTTAGAGGTACGACTTTGTAAGCACAGAGAAGAGAATAGACTAAATTAAGCAAATCAGTGACATTTGAGGCAGGTGCTGAAGAAGGAAAGTAGAAGCCAGTGACCAGGGTGAATGAATGATATTCTATAAGGAATTAGAAGCATAAAACTAGGAACTTCTGAGTTGTTTAGGGAAACACCTGAACACTAGTAGATCCATGAATTTGACTCAATTTCTAACTTCAACACTTTTTTCAAAAATTAGTTGAATGTATGTTTTATAAAATAGAAAAATTTATTAGTGACTTACATTTGAATAAAAATTTGACCAGATACAAAATTATAGATTCATTGCTTTTAAAAAATGTTTTAAACATTTTGCACCAATGTCTGGCATACCTATGAAAACAGCAGATCTTGAAAAATCCGGTATCAGTTGGATTCATATAGCTGGAATACCATCGAGACAACATTGGAGACCTGTTAAGTGAGGAATTATGAAGGACGGGTGGAGAATGATCCCTGGTGAGCATTTCCTCAGCCATGTCCCTAAATGAGACTTTGACAAATACTACAAGGTGTTGCAGAGCAGCTGAAGATGCAACCCTGACTTGAAAAGTTGAGTGATGATAGTAAAACAAGAAGCACATTATCTACAGTTTTCTGTGAATTTCAGGACATGTTCATTTCCCAGCTACACTACCTTTTTTCTCCCTACGTTACCCCCATTTGTTGTCTCCCTCCACAATTAGGAATTTGAATTTAAAAAAAATTGTAAGTAGTAATGTTTTTCAAAAAGTCTTTTTTCTGTAATTCTATCAGATTTTTCTAAGGCAATGAACACAGAGCTAGTTTCTTCCTAAAACCAGAGTAAGAAAAAGGAAAATACAGAGAAAGAAAAGTATTATGGAATTTAATACCTGAAAATATCATTTCTCCTTATAAATTACCCATATTACAAAGTTTAACCCTTTGCTTGGTTTATAGGCAACAAATATCAGGTCTTATTAGTTAAAGACTGTATATTTGAGAAGGTAATTTTAACCCATAAGATAGTGAAATGAGTTAGTATAGGACAATGTTATTAAGTTAAATGAATGATAAAATGTTCACTGGTATAAGAAAAGTGTGGTATTATAGATTATAAGTGGTTCAGTGAGATTCAAAAACATGACTAGTAATTTTAGTGAATGAATGTTAGATGCAGTATATTTAGGGAGAATCATAAAAATCTAACTTTTAAATTCATAATAGTATGGTTTAATTTGATGCCAGAGGCAGCTGAGATACATGGTAGGATTTTTTTCTTCTTTTCTTTTTTTTAAGATCACTAAAGGTATCTTACCTTAATATTATTACGACAGACTTGGCAGGCAAACACTTGAAAGGAAAAACTAATCTAAATCCCAAAAGCAAACAATAACAGAACCTACACATTGGTAGAATTATTCTTGAAATAATAGATAGGTATCAACAGTGACATGTGACATAGCATTCTTTATATATCATTCTACTCTCATTGTTCTGGTTCACACATCATGGCACTTGACATCTATGAATTGATTGAAGAGGGGAAAGATAGCAGACTGCCTCAAAACATTGACCTGTAATGCCTGGCCATGTGGGAAGCCAACTTTCCTCCCAGTGTCAGGAGGATAATGAGAGCAGGAGGAGGCAGCAGCCACTCATTTGGTTGCAAGAGGGACAACATACTCCTGTTATTTTTATAATGGCAATTGTCACTTTAAAGGTAACTTTCAGGCTATGACTCAGAAAGTTAGTCACTTAATCTCAAAGTTAGCAACCACTTAGAGAGAAAACCACAAGGCAATATTTCCTCAAGAAATAACTTTGCAGGATACTAGGGATATATCATGATTGTATAACCTAACCTCAGGATGTTAATACTGTCTAAACCACGAATTTTTATGCATTCCTTATTTTATGATAGAGCACTTTCTCAAACATCTGTAATATACAAATATGACATAATGACAATGAGGCAATATAACTTATTTCTCTTAATTTCATTTCTCTGGACAACAGCTACATTCAGGCGTTTTCTCCCTGATGATATTGTCTGGTATGCTAATATGTATTCTTTTAAACTTCTTGTATAAATGCTACTTGCACACATGTGTTTTAGGTCACTCATTTCTTTTCAATGTAAAAACAGTCACTTATGTGGGACTAATAATTAGGATGGAAAGTAACCTAATTCTTGCCTCAATCTGTCAAATGGGCCTAATAATGTTAATAGTACTAAGTTCATAAATTATAAAGAGATTAAGTTAGTAGGAATAAAACCTTAAAACAATGTCCTGGGTATAGTAATTATTCAATAAATAAATACAATTAATTTCAATATTACAAGTTGTCCAAAACATTTGAGTTTTTATATTTCTCGGAAAAGATTGCACAATCCCAATGTAATTCGTTGAGATTCTTTGTATGTGTCACATTCATTCATTTACATTTGTTAATTCATTTAGTATACCATACATCCATTATAATTCTCATTCCAATTTCATTCTTCTCTGTCTTTCTCTACTTCAGAGAATCAAACTTTGAAGATATGCCCATGAGAATGTATAATTATGCATTTGGCAAAAAATTGGTTATTTCTGTGATATACAATGTTTTAAGTAATTGAAATTGTGACTTGATAACATTATATCAAGGCGTATGAAGTATCTAGGAGTTTACTCAATTTCCGGGACACTTACTTTAATGACATATATACATACAAATATAACAAAGGAACGTTTAATGTCACTTCTTATCTGCAATGTTTCCCATGTGATTTAACATAGCAAATAAGTTTACTTAGATTAACATCTCTCTTTTTAAAGACTTCATATGGAATTATATTTTGGATAGTTTGTCAAACATCTAAGTGAAGATTTTGATTGTACTATTCATTATACAAATCTGAAGTTTAGGGGAATAGTTTGGGCTAGTGATAAACTTTTGAAGTTTATGAGCGTATAGATAATACTTAAAGACGTGAAACTTGATGGATAATGAAGAAATAATGACAGGGAAGAAGGTTCAATAATTAATCCCTGAAGCATTTCAATGTTTATTATTGTGGACTCTGAGGAGGAACAAACAAAGATGCCTTAGAAGAATTTTACAGCAAAGTAGGAACAATGCCAAAAGTGTGTACTACCCAAGAAAGAAAATGACGAAAGTTTTTAAAAATTGAGGGAGATTTTTATTTTTATATTAAATAAGAATGAGGTCTGAAAATTGTCCATTGGAGTTAATAATCTGAAGATCACTCTGAGTGGACATAAGAGTAATATAAATACAAACCTTATTAGAATGAGGTCAAAAGACAATGAAAAGCTAGAACATGGACATTGCTGGCAATGACAATTCTTATGAAAAGTTTGAAAGAAAACATAGAATGAGATTTGAGGTCAATTTTTTTAAAATACAAAATGTACTTTTTCAAGTTTATTTTTGATGGGATTTATCTAGTAGAGATGGAAACTTTAAAATGTGTGGAATAATATTTTATGACCCTATCATATAAGAAGATGAGTTTCAATTAAATGCACTTTGGGTGGCTCTACTGGGTAAAGGAGTTCATGGATCCATGATTTTGAGTGGCCCTACTGCTCACAGCACACACAACAGCTCCCTGGGGGACCCCACACATGAGGCACTGGGTGAGGTTGTCACGGTCTGCCAAACCAGAAAGGAACTAGCTCTCAACCCCTCCCTTATACTCTGGGACTCTCACAAGAATGGCAGCCACAGTGATTGTTGAATTGCCTTCCAGGGTCATTCTTTCCTTGTCTTAAAGAACAGCATCTGGCATCTATTGAGATCATTGGTTAAGTCAGTGTGTCATATGCCTACTAATCTCCTTATCAAATGGTTGTTTGGCCACACCCGTAGTGTTCTCTTATAAACAGGATTTTTGGCAATATAGATAGGCTGAGAATTTTCCAGATCTTTCAGTTGTTGTTCCTTCTTGCTTAATAATTCCATCTTCATATACTTTTTCTCTTCTTCCATTTTAATATAAGCATTTTCATATATGAGGAAACAAACCACTTCTTAAACAGTTCCATAAAAATCTCCTTAGCTAAATATCCAATTTAATCTCTTAAAATTTGTACCTTCCATAAAACATTAGAATATGAGCATGACTCAGTCAAGTTCTTTGCCATTGTTTAACAAGGATTACTTTTTCTCCACTTTCCAATAACATGTGCCTCATGTATGTCTGAAAATATGAGTTTGGCCTTAATTGCCCATATTTTTCCCAACTTTCTTTAGATGATTATTTATGTATTTTCTAAGGAAATGAAAGCTTTTACGACATTCCCTTTTTCTCTCTGAGCTTTCATTAGAGAGAATCACCACGCCATGCAATACTATGCAGCCATACAAAAGGATGAGTTCATGTTCTTTGTACAGATGTGGATGAAACTGCAAACTAACACAAGAACAGAAAACCAAATACCACATGCTCTCACTTATAAGTTGGAGTTGAACAATGAGAACACATGGACACAGGGAGGGGAATATCACACGTCAGGGTATGTCAGGGGGAGTGGGACTAGGGGAGGGATAGCATTAGGAGAAATACCTAATGTAGGTGACGAGTTGATGGGTGCAGCAAACCACCATGTAACAAAACTATGTAACAAAGCTATGTAACAAAACTGCACATTCTGCACATGTACCCCAGAAGATAAAGCAAGGAAGGGGGGGGAGAGAGAGAGAGAGAGAGAGAGAGAGGGGAGAGAGAGAGAGAGAGAGAGAAGAGAGAGAGAGAGAGAAGAAAGAAAGAAAGAAAGAAAGAAAGAAAGAAAGAAAGAAAGAAAGAAAGAAAGAAAGAAAGAAAAAAAGAAAGAAAGAAAGAAAGACAGACAGACAGACAGACAGACAGAAAGAAAGAAAGAAAGAAAGGCATTCACCATAATGTAGGCTTTTAGTAGTATGGAACACAAAACTCTCCCAGCCTCTACCTACTAGCCAGTTTAAATGCTGCTTTCATATTTTTAAGTATTTGTTACAGAAGCACCTAAGCTTCTCAGTACGAATTTTCGTCTTAACCTGAGTTGTTGTAACAAAGTACAACAGATTGAATAGCTTAAACAGAAATTCATTTCTCAAAGTTCTGGAGGCTGGAAGTCTGAGCTTAGGGTGCCAGCATGGTCAGATTCTGGAGAGAGCCCACTTCTGGGTTGCAGACTGCTGTCTTCTTATGTCCTCACATCACAGAAACAGGACCAGAGAGCTCTCTGGCATCCCTTTGAAAAGAACATTAAAACAATTATGACCTCATGACCTAATTACCTCCCAAAGACCCACCTCCTAATATCATCACATTGGGGATTAGAATTTCAACATATGAATTTTGGGGAAAATTTGACATTCGGTGTATAACAAAACTAAACATAGATCTTTTCTCTTTCACAGAAGTAAACTCAATATGAATCATAGATCTAAATATGAAATGGAAAACTAAAACACCTTTAGACTATACCATAGATGAAAACCTAGCTGAACTGGGACTTGGTTAAGAGATTTTAGATACATCATACATGAAAAAGACACAGGTAATTTAGACCTATTGAAATTAAAATTTGAAAGAGCAAGACACTATTAAGAAAATCAGAAGAAACGCCAAAATCTGTGGAAAATATTTCAAGATAAATACCTGAAAAGTTTTTTTTTCCAAACTATACAAAGAACTCTTAACCTTAAAAATAAGAAAGAACTTTAAAAATAGGAAAGAAACAACCCAATTCATAAATATGCAAAAGATCTGAACAAGAAATCTCAGCAAAGAAGATACACAGATGGCAAACAAAAATATAGACAGATGCTCAACATCATTTGCCATTAGGGAATTGCAAATTCAAATAATAAAGATATATCACAATACTCGTATTACAATGGCTAATATTTAACAGAAAGTGACAATATCAATTGCTTGCAAGATATTGAAGCCACAGGAACTCCTTTTTATTGCTAGTGAAATATAAATCGATACAGGCACTTTGATAGATAGTTTGAAAAGTTTCTTACAAAGTGAAACATAATCTTACCATATATTTCCCCTATCATACTCCTAGGTATTTATCTAACTGATTTGAAAGTTCAGATTTATATAAAAACACATATTCACATATTTATAGCAGTTTTATTTATAGCCTCCAACAACTGGAACCCACCAAGATGTCTTTCAACAGGTCAATTAAGGAAGAAATTGATATAGCCATGCAATAAGCTGTTATTAGCAATAAAAAGAAATGGAATATCGGGCCATGAAAGAACATGGATGAATCTTAAATGCATATTTCTTACCGAAACAATCAGGCTGAAATGGCTACATACTGTATGCTTCCAATCAAAGATACTATGTAAAACGTAATACTATAGTGACAGAAAATGTCAGTGGTTTGATATGATGCACAGGGAATTTTTGATGTGGTCTGATATGATGCACAGAAAATAAATGAAGCAAAAAAACTTTTAGGGCAGTAAAGCTATTTTTTTATGATACTGCAATGGTAGATACCTCATATTCTGCATTTGGTGAAAGCCATGGAACTTAAGAACACAGAGTGGACCTCAGTAAATGGACATTGGAAAGCATCATTCAGGAGTCTGGGAATCCCAGGGTAAAATGAAGAGTGACAAGATAACCTAATTGTTATAAGTGTATGAAACAGTCTCAGTAATGGGCATAGAGGGAAATCTGTAGATTTAAGTAATTTTGCAAATAAGCAGAGTCTAGAACAGTGTCTAAAGGCAAAAGAAACTGTACAGAAGCACTTCAAAGTATTTGGTAAGTTGTTTCCATTGGAATATGGGCTAACCATTCTAATTCCACTATACCATGTACTGAAATTGAACAGTTATGTAAATGGATGTTAAATGGTAGGAGCAAGAGTTCATATTGCTAGAGTGGGAGGCACAGAGAAACAAAGGAAGGAGTCTAGCATGACCCAGGTTGTAATGTATTAGAACTAGAAACAATGGCATCAGTTTAATGTTACAATGTAAAGAAATAATGATTACATATAGAAATATTTAATGATATGTGAATATATACAGGTTAGCATACAGGCATAAATTTCCTAACTCTGTCAGCTGAGAGCCTACCAGCACTGAACCTACTTTAGCAAAGGGCATACCTAGCACCCAGATCTTGAACTCTATCATTCTCCAGTAAAGGGAACTAGAGTTCCTGGCAGTAATGGCTGATTCTAGGACTGAGGAAGGAAGTATACAGATGAACCTGGGTTATCTTGTATATATAGATAATTAAAACATGCAAAACAAACAAAAAAAACATGCAAGGGACACAGGAACAAACCCAGAAAGCTCTGAATGGCAAAGGCAGAACCATTTGTTCAACAACATAAATAATGTTGCATTAGAACCCAGAATATAAATTGAATACCTATTAACTGCCACTGATTAAAATAAATATTATAATAAATAAATAAATAAATAAATAAATAAATGTGGGGGAGAAATAAGCCTCCCATGAATAAGCATTTTGAATAATTTATATAAATAACCCTCAACGAGGTAACAGACATACCTCCCCACTTCTTCACTGTGGATTGTATACAGAGACTTTCTTCCAAAGAGTACAGTACAGAAAGAAAAGGGAGTATGGAATAACTTTACATTGTACAAACACTACATCAGACAAACACTGATCATCACCTAAGACAAGTCACATGTATGTATATACCCATGATAGGATGTGATGAGAATAGCAGTTTGCCTGTGTGGTTTTCCTCCCCAAAACACATAATCTCAGTCAGATTATGTGAAAAACATCACACAGTCTCACAAAAGGATATTCCACAAAATGTCTTTACAGGACTCCTTCAAACTGTCAGGGTCATCAAAAACAGCAAGTTTTGGAAACTGCCACTGCCAACAGGAGCCACAATTTAATATGGTAGAACGGGTGGCATCCTGGAACATAAAAATAATATTAGGTAAAACATTATGAAATCTGAATAAAGTGTAGACTTTAGTTAAAAATGGTGTATCAATATAAATACATGAATATATAGAAGGTAATGTAAGACATTAATAACAAGAAAAATTTTGACTATAACTCACAGTACTATTTTCATATTTTTCTATACATTTAAAACTGCTCCAAATTACAGTGTTTCTTTAAAAAGCACTTCATGCTTACTACCCTCTTCTTTCAACTATATAACTGCTTAAATTTTATTTCTAATATTGTAGCCATAATTTTGATTGAACTTTCATATTTACAGCTCCTCATGTATTTACAACCCGTCGTTAATACTGAATTACCTTTTTACTTGTTTATTTCATCCATTGCACCTCATTTGTTACTATTATTAGTCTCAGATTATGACACTTTTTCCAGTTTCTGGAGATTATTTTATCTCTGCATATTAAACATAATAACATTTGTATTGCTACTGTTTCTCATGTCATCTAAATATACTTAATGTACAACGTGGGAATTATTTCAGTTTGTTCCTTTTATTTTTAAAAAAACATTTTTTGGTTAGATGATACTTTTCAAATCACCTACATAGAATAGTTATCTTATGAACTTGTAAATTAAGCATTTTAGCATACAGAATTTTAAGGGAAGGGATCTGGTATTACTGGATGAATCAAAGACACTGCTGGCAGAGATCTAACATCCAGGATGCTATATCATTTAATAGTATTTAGATGGTTAAGCTCCATAAATTAACTTGACTATCATTATTCTCCCAATGAACATGGACGAAGAGATTAAATACTGGGTTTGGTGAGCTTTTTTTTTTTTTTTTTTTTTTTTTTTTGAGACGGAGTCTAGCTCTGTTGCCCAGGCTGGAGTGCAGTGGCCGGATCTCAGCTCACTGCAAGCCCCGCCTCCCGGGTTCACGCCATTCTCCTGCCTCAGCCTCCCGAGTAGCTGGGAGTACAGGCGCCCGCCACCTCGCCCGGCTAATTTTTTTTGTATTTTAGTAGAGACGGGGTTTCACCGTGTTAGCCAGGATGGTCTCGATCTCCTGAACTCGTGATCCGCCCGTCTCGGCCTCCCAAAGTGCTGGGATTACGGGCTTGAGCCACCGCGCCCGGCCAGCACAAGTATACATATGTAAGAAACCTGCATGTTATGCACATGTACCCTAGAACTTAAAGCATAATAATAAAAAAAAATAATAATAATAAATAAAAATAAAAGAAATTCAGAGCCTTTGGAAGAGCAGAGAACAAGACTAAAATAATCCACAATATTTTAAACTTAAAATGAAGATTATCTTGGTTAAATCAAGGTGTCATTGATGAAGTCTACTGATACTAAAAAACGAAAGAGGAAATGTATATCTGGGATGGTTAGCTGGATTAAAACAAGTGTCTTGAAGCAAGTACTATCAAAAACAAGTTTTATCAGAAGTGGGCCAGTATCTGAATAGAGTATTGGAAGAGAATATGAATGAAGCTAAAATGCTTTTGAAACCAAACCACCCTGGCATGTCATGTAATAAGAAATAATGGATGAGCAAGTATCAGCTAACACAGTTCACTATAGGAACATTTAAATTGCAACGTGAGATGTAGACTTATGAGATAACAGATTCTAAGAAAGGAAGAGAAAAAACTACTATTTAGACAAATATAAAAAAAAGTAACTTACCAAAAAAAAAAAAAAAAAAGATATGCCATAGTCTTCTCAAAATAATGAATCACAAAGAAGAATTGTACAGACATCTATAAAGACTTCAGAAGAATACAGTTTAAGTCAGGAATTATCTTGTCAGGAAAGTTTAATTAAAAATATTTTTAAATTAACTGGAAGTCATGGAATATAGAATAATCTCTTATTAGAAATATACATCCAGTCAAGAAGAAGACAAGGTATAAGAATCATCATTGAGTACTTTGTCCATTTAGGTTTACTAATGGGCCAAGGTGTAAGTGAGGAACAGTGGAAGAAATAAGATTGCAGATAAATGTGATTGACTCACCTTTTTCTTAATGTAAAGGTAAAATAATCAGATAATAAATTATTAATTCAAAAATGGTATTAAGAAAAGTATTGATCAGGTGTGATGGCTCACTCCTGTAATCCCAGAACTTTGGGAAGCCAAGGTTGGTGGATCACTTGAGCCCAGGAGATCAAGATGAGCCTGGGTAATATGGCAAAACCCTGTCTCTATGAAAAAAAAAGAAATTAGCCAGGTATGGTGGTACATACCTGTAGTCTCAGGTACTCTGGAGGCTGAAGTAGGAGGATCACCGAAGCCTGGGAGGTCAAGGTCGCAGTGAGCTGTGATTGCACCACTACAATTCATCCTAGTTGAGAGAGTGAGAGTCTGTTTCAAAAAAAATAAATAAATAAAAATAAAATAAAAGATATTTGTTAGATTGTTGAGCAATCTTTACTCACAATATTCAAATAAATAAATACAATCATTGAAAGAATGAAAAGACAAAACAAAATAAACCTAGACCACGGAAGAAAAAAGTAGAATAAAAGGAAAAATACCTTGTAGAAATAAAAAGCATGAGATTATATTCTTTTTTATTTTTATTTTTTGAGACAGAGTCTCACTCTATCACCCAGGCTGGAGTGCAGTGTCATGATCTCGGCTCACTGCAACCTCCACCTCTGAAGTTCAAGCGATTCTCCTACCTCAGCCTCCTGAGTAGCTGGGGTTACAGGTGTGCACCACCACGCCTGGCTCATTTTTGTATTTTTAGTACAGACAGGGTTTCACCATGTTGGTCAGGCTGGACTTGAACTCCTAATCTCGTGATCCACCCGCCTTGGCCTCCCCAAGGAATAGGATGACAGGCATGAGCCACCACACCTGGCCTATAAATGTTTTTGAATGATGCGTGAAGATACATTCTAGGTAACAATGAAGGAAACAGAAAATACACAACAAGGAATGTTTAAAATAGTGATTGAGATAATCATAGTATAATTGACACAGCTGGAAGAGTAATGATTATAAATCACAATAAATTAAGGGAAATTAGAAAATGCAAGAACCACCTGAAGCCTTCATTAATGATATATCTTGTTTCAGCAACAAAGAAAGATTTTCTCAGAAACCAGAATTAGGACCCTATGTAGGGTTACTGTATATTGTAACTGGTTAGAGACAATCACATTTACCCTTGTTTTCCCAAGGACATTTTAATAGCTCCCCTTTCCTATTTATTTTGAGGAAAAAAAAAAAAAACAGTTTGGATGATAAATTTGATTGTTACACTATCCCTAAAGGGCACTGAAAAATAGTTATCCTCCTAGAAAGAAGTTACAGAGATTGTCAGATGGTTTACAGAAGCTCTCCAATTATTGCAAGTATAAAAATTACTTGCTTTTATTTGAGAATGTAATAAGTAGTATAGAATAGCAAACATTGAATGTATTTCATTATTCAGTTTTCCAAAAGATATTTATTTTATTAAAGTTTTCTTCTCTCTCCATCATTAAACATTTACTGTTTTTTAGATGAATACTTTTTGTTGTTTTTGTAGTTTTTTGACACAGAATCTCACTCTGTCTCCCAGGCTGGAGTACAGTGGTGTGATCAGAGCTCACTTCAGCCTTGACCTCCTGGGCCGAGGTGATCTTTGCACCTCAACCTCCCAAGTAGTTGGGACCACAGGCACATACCACCATACCCTGCTTTTTTTTTTTTTTTTTTTTTTTTTTTTTGGTATTGTTTAGTAGAGGTGACACGTTGCCCAGGCTGGTCTCGAACTCCTTGATTCAAGCAATCCTCCCATCTCAGCTTCCCAAACTGCTGGGATTACACACAATAGCTAATGTCATTTACTTAAATTCATCAAACTCTGGGACACTATTACATATGACCCAGTCATTCTGGCTTTGATGTTGAATGCAGTAACTTCAGAACTTCTAAGGTAAGGTTAGGTTCTGGGGAGAGTATACATATATTCTCTACAGGACTGGGCATTTTTGAAATTGTACCAATAAGAAAAAGTACATCTATGGAATGGAGTTGCTAAAACATGTGACTGTGTTTTGCACCAGTATTTCCTTTGATTTGCACAATTTCATTACCAATTCTTGTGGTGGAGGGAAAGATGACTCAACCACTTTCTCCAGTGTCTATCCACCAGGAAAGTTAGTGATCATGTTGAATACATGATCTAACACTCTTAAACAAAGTCAATTATTTCAGGCTTGATGTTTCTTTGGCCACTGTGTTAGTCAGAGTTCTTCAGAGAAACGGAACAATAAAAAACATGGATGAATATCTATATATGAAACCATTTATTATAAAAATTGACTGAAGAGATTATGGAGGCCCAGAATTCCCACAGTCTGCCATGGTATGATCTAGTCTAACTCCAAAGAGAGTGGTACAATTTAGTACAAGTCTGAAGGCCTGAGAACCATAGGAACTCACACGCAAGGACTGGAGAATGGATATCCTATCCACAGGAGAGAAAGCAAATTCACCCTTCTTCAGCCTTTTTTTAAAATCTATTCTGGCCCTGAATTGTATGATGCCCACTCACACTGGTAAAGGCACTCTTTAGGGTCCTAATTCTAGTTTCTGAGAAAATTTTTCTTTGTTGCCGAAACGAGATATATCATTAATGGAGGCTTCAGGTGGTTCTTGCATTTTCTAATTTCCCTTAATTTATTGTGATTTATAATCATTACTCTTCCAGCTGTGTCAATTATACTATGAAACAATGGTGGTGAATACATAGAATTTATCACCACAGCAACTATGTTACCATTTGCATCAAGTTATTTTCCTACAATGAGGAAAGTTGTCCTCAATAGGATGCTGACCACAGAAGAGAGCAGAGCCAGAGATATCAAAGGGATTTGGAATCTTTTTCTTTCTTTTTTTCTTTTTTTCTTTTTTTTTTTTTTTTTTTTTTGAGGCAGGGTCTTGCTCTGTCGCCCAGGCTGGAGTGCAGTGATGCGATCTTGGCTCACTGCAACCTCTGCCTCTCAGGTTCAAGTGGTTCTTTGGCCTCAGCCTCCCGAGTAACTGGGATTACAGGAATATACCACCATGCCCTGCTAATTTTTGTATTTTTTGATAGAGACGGGGTTTCACTATGTTGGTCAGTCTGGTCTCCAACTCCTGAACTCAAGTGATCTGCCTGCCTTGGCCTACCAAAGCACTGGGATTACAGACCTGCGCCCCCATGCCTGACCTGGAGTGTTTTCAAAATAAATGTGAAGATCATCTTGCCCTAAGTCTTTTTATCATTTTGCAAACCAATATATTCCCCCAAGTTTGAAAAATAAAAAAAAAAAAATAGATTTTCTGCTACTTCCAAGTATGAGCATCCTAAAAGAGATACTAGAAATGCCAGAAAATGTTATTTACATTTTGTTAGAGTGGAGTTAAAGATTTTATAAATATTGTGATCTAGTAAGAGAAATCATAACAAGTCTGCACATGTACCCCTCAAACTCAAAGTTGAAAAAAGAAGTTCTGACCAACTTTATAACAGAGTTGTTATAATTTACCACTTTTACTTTGATCAATTTTTTTTGTTTTTTTAATATTTTGAATCTATATTCTTACATACCCACAGATTAATGTTTTATGTTTTCTTAACAAATGTTCCCTTCCTGCTCAATGTGAGCCATTTGATCACCTGTTTATATATGCATGTGTGTGAGCATGTGCCAAAAGATATTTTTAATTTAATTATAAAACACATATAGATCTACTAGCTTTCAATTTTTAATATTCACCAGGGACATCTTACTTGTACACTTATTGTATAACCTAATAAAATTATATTTGCTTCTTAAAAACAGCAAATATATTTTGAAATTGAGATTTATCCTACATAAAACAAAACACACTCACTTTAAGTTCAATGCATTACAAAAAAATGTCATGCCGTATAATTACTTCCACAGTTAAGTATAGGAAATTGCATTACACTAAGTACTCCATTGTTTTTCTTACAATGACAGCAGAAAGTTACTTATATTATTTCTGTGGATAGAGATTATTTTTGTGTGTTCAAAATTTCATTAACCAGAAGTATACAGTGTGTATTTTCTTATTTATGTTCTTTATTCTGTCTAACATTTTTGAGATTGACTTCTATGATCACACACATCAGTAGATCACTGTTTTACTGATCAATAATATTTCATGGTTTGGCTATCCCATATTTTTTAAATTTATTCACCTGTGATGAATATTCAAGTTGCTTCTGGTTTGGAGCTGTTATAAATAAAGAGGCTATGAACATTTATAAAAATGTTTTTCTATAGACATATAATTTTGATTCTCTTGTACACATACTAAGGAGTGAAATCAATGAGATATACTGTAAATATATATTTATCTTTAAAAGTAACTGACTGTTTTTCAAATTAGTTATATCTCTATGAGCAAACTGTGAGAATATAGTTGCTGTACATCTTTTTCAACATTTAGAGTTGGATTGTAATTTTAAATTAAGTTATTCTAGTGAGTGTGAAATGGTATCTCACTGATTTTTAAATTTTTCATTTCCTGAATAATGATGATATAATTACAATTAATGTGCTTATTATCCACTTGTACATTGTTTTTGTGAAGTGATTTCTGAAATCTCTTGCCCATACCATGTTGCTTCTTTCTTAATACTGACTTCTGAGGGTTCTTTATATAATGTGAACAGACATGTTATGCCACAGATATTGCAAATACTTTCCCCTTATTGTTAGATTGTTTTTAAAACTGATTTCATACTATCTTACAAAAAGCAAGAATTTTAACATTGCTGAAGTCAATTTTATCATTTTATGATAAATGATGTTTATGTCCTATTCCAGTAATCTTTGCCCTCTGCACGTTCATGAAGATTTCTCTTATGTGTTCTCGGAACAGCGAATAAAGTTATTTTGCATATTACTATTATCTAATTTGAGTAAGTTATTATGTATTGTGTAAATATAGTTTGAGATTCTTTTATATCTATACACATTTATTTCAGCATGCATTTTGATGGACTGCCTCCCCAATTGAATTATCTTGGGATTCTTTCAAAAATTAATTGAACGTATTTGTGTAAGACTACTTTTGGACTCTCTTTTTAATTACTATTTTTAAATTATTAGAAAGGTAATGTGGCCAGCCATTAAATCTTTGGAAACATCAGCAACAAAAATTGGTGAAATATAGCAGAAGTGGAATTTTTCCTTTTTATAATATTTTAGATTCAACAAGGTAGTACTTGGAATTCACTAGTTATTGCTATCCTGGTAAGTGGTACCAGATTTGATACTACTACTAACAGGGAGTTGTTCTTCTTAATCAGTAACATATTTCAAAGTTTTTAAATCTTTGCATCATTTTTTTTTTTTAAATTGTGTCTCAGAACCTGATGTGAGAGCTCTTTCAGAATTCAACATTGTTACCAGTGGTGGCAGAGCAGGTCTTTATATTTGCCCAGGTCTTTATTTATAGGACTTGCTTTGCTCTTCTTTCTTGTTTGCCTTCAGCTTTTATTTTAGGTTCAGGGGTACTTGTTATATAGGTAAATTGCCTGTCACAGCGGTCTGGTGTACAGATAATTGTGCTACCCAGGTAATTAGCATAATTCCCAATAGACTGTGTTTCAATCATGCTTCTTCCACCCTAGACCCTCAAAAAGGCCCCAGTGTCTTTGTGTTCATGTGTACTCGATGTTTTGCTCCCACTTATGAAGAAGAACATGTGGTAACTGGTTTTCTGTGTATTAATTTGCTTACGATAATGGCCTCTGGCTCTAACCATCATTGCTGCAAAGGACACCACCTTATGTTTTATAGCTTCAGAGTATTCCATGATGCATATGTACCACATTTTAAAAAATTCAGTCTACAGTTGATGGGCATCAAGAAGTTTCTATGTAAAGTGTCATCACATTGTTAATAGCTAAAATGTGTCTCCCACAAATCATATGTTGATGCTTTAACTGCTAATGAAACTGCATTTGGAAGTCAGATCTTCAGAGAGGTAATTAAGGTTAAATGAGCTCAAAAGGTGATCTAATCTAATAGATTTGGAGTCCTTTTAAGAAGAAAAAGATACATCAGATCTCTCCTTCCCCACCTCACCCCTCTCTCTTTCTCTCTATGCACACACAGATGAATGGTCATGTGAGGACACAGCCAGAAGACAGCCCTCTACAAATCAGGAAAATAAGTAATAATCATTCTTTGCTTGACTAAACTTTAGTTGGGTTCCTAAGTCTTCTCATAGGCCTATCTGTGCACTTGAAAAATTCACTTTTAGCAAGAATCCTGCTACATCCGTTTACTCAAAATTCCCATTAATCTGATGTTATTATACTCCTAAATAATTTTCCATTTGCTGACCTCCACCTTGATCCTTGGCAATAGATTACCATTTGCCCATGTTATATTTGGAGTTCAGCTCAATCTCTCTCCCCCACTGCAAAAATCGCTTTGCAGTAGTCTCTATCCCTATCACGATGGTCCTGAATAAAGGCTCCCTTACCAAGCTTTAGCAAGTATCACTGAATATTTTTTTCTTTAACAAAAGCCTCACCAGAATATAACCCTGAAGGCCCGTCGATCTTGGATTTCTAGCCTCCTGAACCGTGAGAAAATAAATTACTGTGTCAGCCAAATTATTGCTCCATCCTCAGTGCTGCCACATTACCAACCTACACATTTACCCCTGCACATTTGATTCATTCTGTGTTTCTGGCACTTGGATGTTTTCTATTCTGTCTTATGAAATCAGCTATCAAATTGATTCTGTGTCTGTTTTTAGTATATCTGTTATTTATAGTGTTTATATTATGAAGGTTTTATGTTGGCTATTTTTGTCATATTACTAGACTTAACCTGGTGGTATTATTTATTTATTTTTCAACAGAACCTGTTGCATCTTCATCTCATTTTTTTACAGAGCTCAAAGGCAATGATGCTTCTTCCACAAAGCTCCATTAATATATATGGGACTTTTAAAACTGTTGATTTAGTTGCCATGAAATTACATAGACTTACATCTGCTTAGAGAACAATTATGAAACATTTTCCCAACACAGTTGATGTGTTCATTGTAAATAGCTCTTTCATCGAGAAATGTGCTGAAGAACTAGATAAGTAATGTTGGGAGACATTTTCTTCATATTTGAAAGAAACATTTCTGTTATTAAAACATTAAAAAATAATTTTAGCATTGCCACTTTCTGATGTAAAGATTCATTACTTAGTCATTTTCTTAATTTAAAAAATTGAGCATTTTCAGCAATGCAGAACATTCTGACCTCAGAGAACAGAGCTAGTGAAAGAAAAAAAAAAAAGATTACATGAAAAATAATGACAGTCTATTAAGATACAAAAAAGCAAAAAATATTATTAAAATGTTCAATATTAAACACCGAGCTTCAGATATTGTCAGAGGCATTGGGAAATTGGTTTTTATTTTTCTTGAGGTATATTGCTAATTATGGGATACTAAATGAAATTTATTTTAATTTAACTTTTAAAATACTATCTTTCAATAATACGTTTTGATCAATCACAATTTTATACAAAGTTATTTCATCAGGAAGATAACTGTTGGCCACTCTATTTTCTTTCCTGCTACCAACACTTAGTCTTCTTTCTGTTTTGGGGGGGAAAAAAAAACTTTCTTTTTAGATATTTATTTATTTAAAAAATAATTTTAGAGGCAGAGTCTTGCTATATGTTTATGCTAGTGAACACATAACACGGCTCTTCTTTCAAATTCAGAAGATCTTATCACTGCGACACCTTAATTCATAGTTATCTACTTAAAAGTGGTTTCTAAACAAGTACTACACAGTTGTTATAAAATTGTCAAGTGCTAGATAATGCCTTATTTGTTCACAATAATGTCTTTTAAAGTTTGCAACAGAATTTTAAGAATGTACATGTAAATTTTTAAAACAAACAGTATTAGCTTAGTTTTACAGTATAGTCACATTAAAATAGTGAGAATGGCAGTACATAAAATTAAAAACAAGCAACTTTGTCATTTTTTTCTTCTAGGAATATGATAGAGCAGTTATTTTTTTAAAAAAGGCAAGAAAAACCCTACTGTCTCTCAATTACTGACTTTACAATAATCTGATTATCAGTATACTCTCTTATCTTTATTGACTTTAAACTCAATGTGTGTTGATTATAAAGCATTTTAAAAAGGCAAAACTTTGAAAAATATATTAAATTTCACCCAATATCAAATAGAGATAACCTCTCTTATAAAAATTTGATGCGTTTTTACAAAGTCTTATATGAAAGTGCATGTGTACCAAAAACAATATGTGTAGGAATACATATTCTATATGTATATATTGCATTTATATGTGTCTGTGTATATGCATATGTGTGTATGTATGTGTGTTAACACATGTGCACATTTTTCTCCAAGTCTAACTACCACTCATCAAACAAATTTTATTTATACCATTTCATCTGTGTGTTGATGCGTTTTGTATATCCACCAATAAGTTTTCATAACTCAAAAGGAAATAGAAATAATTTAATAAACACATTATATGAACAACTGGTTAATAATTTTAGAAACTCTTTTATTCTCTTTTAAAAAAAGAAAATGAATTTTTTTATTTAAAACATATATCAATTATTATGGACATTGCAATAAGGGATTTATAAATACTCATTTATAAGTGAGTTTGTTCATCATAACACCACATTCGTATAGATACCCATTTTATACATTATAAAACTGAGGCAGGGAGAAGTTAAATATTTTTTCATAGATCACGAGCTAGTAAATGAAGGAACCTGGATTTGAACCTAAGCAGTCTAACTCTAGAGCCAATGCTTTCAATTGCTACAGTTGGAAGAAAGCTGAAGATTTATTGAACATCAACATTATGGATAATCAAATGCAAAAAACTCACACAACTGTAGGGGCTGAGAATTCTGAAATTTTTAGGGCAGGGTAAAAGTTGGAAATTCAGGTAGGAGTTGATGCAGTCTTGAATGTGAAATTTACTCAATCCACAGATCAGTTCAATGGATTGAAAACATAATATGAATTTCTGTATTTCAGTCTTGAGGCAGAATTTCTTCCTTTGTTTTCAGAAAACCTAATTTTTAGTTAAAGGCCTTAAACTGATTGGTTCAGGTCCATCCACATTATGGAGGGTGATATGCATTAATCAAAGGCTATTTGTTGTGTTAATCACATCTAAAACATACCTGCAAAACATCATTTAGATTAGTGTTAAAATAACTGATCACCATAGCCTAGCCAAGTGACACCATTACAGACCTCACTGTACCTATCTGTACACACAAAAATTTACTCTAAATGAACAGTCAAAATATAAAGGCAAAAGCTATAAAACATTTATATAAAACATAGGGGCAAATCTTCATGATCTCAGATTTGGCAATAGATTCTTAGATTTGGAACCAAAAGCAAGAAGAACAAAAAAATCAAAGACGCATTGGACTTCACAAAATTAAAACAAACAAACAAACAAACAAAAAAAAAAAAACTTTTGTACATCAAAAGATATAATCAAGAATGTGAAAAGGCAAAATGCAGTATGGAAGAAAATATTTTCAAATCGTTATCTGATAAGCATTCAATGAAATACATAAAAGGCTCTTAAAACTCAGCAACAACAACAAAAAAACCCAAACAACCCATCTTAAAAGTGGTCAAAGATCTTGCAGAAACATTCTAGTCAAGATGAGGACAATATATTATTGGCCAACAACTACATGAATAGATATTCAATGTTATTGGTCTTTAAGAAAGTGAAAATCAAAACTATGAGCTAACACTTTATACTCACTAGTTGGCTTTAAGCAAGAAAGCATAAAATAATAAGTGTTGATGAGTATGTGAAGAAATAGGAACCTTTGTACATTGCAGACAGGAATGTACAATGATGCAGCATTTGTGGAAAACAGTTTGGTTGTTTATCAAAAAGTTAAACATAGAATTACTATATAACCCAATACTTCTAGGTATATACCAAGATAAATAAAAACATCTATCAACATAGAAATGTGTACATGTATTTTTATAACAAGTCTCATTCATATAGCCAAAAGGCAAAAAACTCTAATGAACATAAGTATGTGAATGGGTAAATATATTGTGCTATGTGCGTACAATGTAATATTATTGTGTCATAAAAAGAAACAAAATACTGATCATGCTACAACTAGATGAACCTGGAAAATAGTATGTTAGTAAAAAGCCACCAGAGACATGAGGTCATATACAGTATGTTTCATTTTATATGATGTATTCTGAATAGGCAAATCCATAGCGACAGAAGCAAGTTAGAAGCTACCAGGGAATGGGAAAAGGATTGAGTGGGAATTGATTGCATAATGTGCTCTGGGTGTTTTTATGAAGTGATAAAAAGGTTTTAGAACAAGAGAGACCTGGTGGTTGAACAACGTTGTGAATATACTGAATACTTAATTAGACACTAAACATCACTGAATTGTACAGTTTGAAATCATTAACAGCATATTCTGTAAATTTTACCTTCATAAAAAATAAAGCAAAGAGAAAATAAGTGGATGGAATTCCATGACTAACAATGTAGTACAAAAGCAAAGAGGAAGAAGTAGGATTCCAAGGAAAGAGAGAAAAAACATTTAATGGATCCACAGTAGCACCCAGGCAGAAAGAGGTGAATAAGGAAGTCCTCAGAAGAGCAAACCTCCACAAAGCACCTGCTGGAAAAATGTGGAGAAGATGGTGCTAGTTGAATAAGGTGGGCACACTCTTTCCCATGTCCTATCTATGATGATCACTGCTTTCCATATTTTTCTGACACCTGTGTTTGCAATTATTTCAGGAACTGCGCTCCTTACCTGCCTCTAGGGAAGGAAGAGAGTAAACTTAGGGAAATGAAAATAAGACAAGTGGCCCCATGGAGATCTTTCTGAGTTCAGGACAGCCTGGTTACCACCATCAGAAGAGCCCATCTACAGATCATCAGAGAAATAAATGTCAGATCACCTGGAGAACACTGGTGAAGTATATATCTGTTTCCTGGTTTTACCTTTACCATTATATGCACAGGTAGAAAGAGGTTATATATCATTACAAAAAGTTTGAGGAAACCTAGAGAGTTTCAATTCTTATTTCACTATGGTAGGGTCCTATCTTTCAGGAAACTGCTTTATACCTTTCGTTCACTTGAAAAGAGTCTGAAGATAAAAATATTTTCCCAAACGATTTTAACAGGCTCTAAAGAGCAAATTCAACTTCAAAAATCAACAAAAGGAGCATAAATATGCACAAAGTTGACTCTGTCATTTCATGACCAAATTATAGAAGGAAACTTATTTTAGTTATGTAATATTTTTCATGCAATAGTAGAAGGTGATAAAATGGATTACCTTTTACCCAGTAAGAGAAATAGAAGCCTAACACCATTTCAGGATTTCCCATGCTTTCTTTTCTCAAATCTCATTCAGAAGAAAAACATTTTGCACACTTGTGGTGAAAGAAAAAAATAAGTGCCATTTCAATCATTTAATATAACTTAATCTTTCCTTTTTTTTTTTTTTTTTTTTTTTTGAGACGGAGTCTTGCTCTGTCGTCAGCCTGGAGTGCAGTGGCACGATCTTGGCTCACTGCAACCTCTGCCTCCTGGGTTCAAGCGATAGTTTTTGTATTTTTAGTAGAGACGGGGTTTCACCATGTTGTCTAGGCTGGTCTCAAACTCCTGACCTCAGAATCTGCCTACCTTTGTGATCCACCTACCTCTGCCTCCCAAAGTGCTGGGATTACAGGCGTGAGGCACCATGCCCAGCCTATTTGTATTAATTTTCTTCCAAATGCCAAAAAACTACAAAGTATTTCACCTCTGATACAGCAAAAGGTCACTTTAACTTAGTTCTTTAGATATTGTCTTAGTACATTTGGGTGATGTTACAAAATTCCTTAAACGGGGTAGCTTATAAACAACAGACATTTATTTTGTTATGGAGACTGGAAAGTCCAAGATGAAGTCAGACTTGGTATGTGGTGAAGGCCAACTTTCTGGCTCATAGATAGTGACTTCTTGCCATGTCTTCACGTGATGGAAGAAACGAAAAAGCTTCCTTGGGCCTCCTTCCTTGGAATATGGCAGATATAAGAATTAACTAGTAAACACATGATTTGTATCTAGATGTGAAACTACCTAAATGGAAATTCAAGTATTATTGTTTGTTTGTTTTGTTTGTTTTTAATCCAAGTTGGGCTTTAAAATGGAAATATATTGTTAAAAAAACTCACAGGTTGAGTGTTTTAAAAGACACCCCACTTCATCAATGACAAAGGAAATGGGCTTAGCATTTTTATTTCTGGGGTGAAAATAATAATTCCCAGGCTCTCATCTCCAGCTGAAATTTCTAATCAGAAGCCCAGTGGTCAGAATATTTTCTACAAAGAGTCATATAACAACTATTTTCACCTTTGCAAGTCATTCAATCTTTGTCACAACTACTCAACTCTGCTATTGTAGTTCCAATCAGTAATAGATAACACATGCAGAGATGTTTACTAAAACTTTATTTATGAATGCTAAAATTTAAATTGCATATAAATTTTTTAATGCTATAAAAATGTTTCCCAATTATTAAAAAACTTTAGATAAACCCTCTTATCTTGTGGGGAATACAAAACCATGTTGTTGGTTGGATTTGACACATGAGCCTGTATTTGAGTCCCTGCACCATAAAATGAAATCCATTTGAGATTGAAACACATTTATAACTTAAACAGGCATGAAATAAAAACAAAACAAAACAAACAACAGATAAGCAAACAAAAAACTTATTTTTTTTCACAACTAAATGTTTTCCTAAATCCAAATTGAATTAGAATTATTCCATGATATTAATATCTGTGGCAAGTTTAAAGATATGTATTTAATTCCTAGGACAATCTGTACTTACTTGATGTTTAAAATATTTGTGATATCTATTATCTAACATTTGGCCTTTTGATTAAAAATGCATAGTTTTAGACACATGATTTCATTTACAAGATATAAAACATACAGTAAATTTTAATAGTACCAAATATTTGACAGCACTTGATTTTTTACAAACATAACATCAGTATTAATTCACAGGAATAATTAAGTTGCTAGGAAAAATATTTTGATTAGTAATTACCTTGATAGTCCTTAAAAAATAATAAAAATTAAATACATTTAATATCCAAATGTATTTAATATCCAAATATCTTTAAGTGTTTAAGGAAATTTAATTAAGTTGTAAAATGAACCAAATATTTTAAAAATTGTAATCACTTCAAACGATTGATCTAGTAGTTTAAGATCTCTACTTTATTTCTTTTAATTTTTTAAATTAAAAAATGTAAATAGGCCAGGAGCAGTAGCTCACTCCTGTAATTCCAGCGCTTTGGGAGGCCGAGGCAGGCAGATTATGAGGTCAGGAGATCAAGACCATCCTGGCCAGCACAGTGAAAGCCCGTCTCTACTAAAAATACAAAAATGGTGACGGGCGCCTGTAGTCCCAGCTACTCGAGAGGCTGAGGCAGGAGAATGGCATGAACCCAGGAGGCAGAGCTTGCAGTGAGCTGAGATTGCACCACTGCACTCCAGTCTGGGCGACAGAGCTGGACTCTGTCTCAAAAAAAATAAAAATAAATAAATAAACATTTAGAACATGAACATAAAACACTTAAGGAAAACTACATTTTGCATTCATGATTTTAATGAATTGAGTAACTTAAAATCTTCATATGAGGAAATAAACACCTATTGTTTTCTCTGTGCTCCAAAAACCACTTTTCATAGAGAAAATAATTCATTTGGCAACCTTAATATGTTTTCCATAAAATCCTGCTAAAAAGCATTATTAATACTTATTAACTTTGAATATGCTGTATTTGCTATTATGGCTATTAACATTAAATCGACTAAATTAGAAATAATTACATATAGGAGAATAAGTAAGTAAAGTCAATAAGATCCATTACAAAGGAAATATTTAAATATTTTCCTAAGTACAGACTGGATACTGTATGTATTTTATGATTATGAGAGAAAGATATATTCATAAATATAGTTTCAAAAATCAATAAAACATTTAAAACATATACATATCACATAAATATAAATAGGCACAGTCACACATACATACTGGAATATGTCTTTCCAAAT
This sequence comes from Macaca nemestrina, assembly GCF_043159975.1. Classification (NCBI taxonomy): domain Eukaryota; kingdom Metazoa; phylum Chordata; class Mammalia; order Primates; family Cercopithecidae; genus Macaca; species Macaca nemestrina. Next base: position 151,665,117 of record NC_092127.1, on the reverse strand, counting down.
TTTCTGTACTAATATATTTTGCTTACATAGTTTAGTTCAGATTCTATACACAATTAGGCATCAACATTGTATTTATTTAATATTTTATTAAATTTCATATACATTGAATAAAATTTCAAAATTTAAAAATAAAATGAATATATCCTAAATGAAAATAATAAAATTAAACCACTTTTTAAAAATCTTCATTATTATTGAAATAAAACCAGCAAAATGTTATTTGTTTATATATATATATTCTTTTTCTCCCACTTTATACTTTGGATCTGTAATGATTAAAAACTCAATTTTTCTAACCTTACAAGTCTCTGCTTTATTATATCCACAGTTTTGAGTATGATTAATTGACAGTCCCAAAAAGAGTATCTGTTTTAGGAAGGCTTAATTTTCCTTTTGTCTGTGCTTTTATTATTTATTTATTTATTTATTTTAGAAACTGATGTTTATTTTCTATCAACTATTTTTCCATGTTGCTTAAGAGCCCGTGTAAGAACAGCTTAAGACCATTCAGTGGTTGCTCCTGGCCATTCAGTGGCCTGAGCAGTGGCAGCTGTAGACCAGTCTTCCGTGGTAGGCTGAGCACTCCAGTCTTCAGTAGGGAACTGCTGAATAGGCACAGAGGACACCTGCACACCTTCAGACCAGTCTGCAACCTCAGGCTGAGTAGCAGTGAACTCAGGAGCTGGAGCAGTCCATTCACCCTGAAATTCCTCCTTGGTCACTGCCTTTTCAGCAGTAGCCTGCTCTTCTTTTTCAATCTCTTCAGGATCTCTGTAGAAGTAGAGATCAGGCATGACCTCCCACGGGCGTTCATGGGAAATGGTGCCACGCATGCGCAGAACTTCCCGAGCCAGCATCCACTACATCAAACCCACTGAGTGAGCTACCTTGTTGTTGCATGGGATGGCAATGTGCTTTTAAACAACCAGTTTGAAAGCAAGTATTGTGTTTACACTGAAGGCTGCAACAAAGTGAACCACTTTAGCATTTCTTTTTTTTTTTTCCAGCTTGGTCTTCTAATGCTTTAGCCACCCTCGGCATGTGAGATAACCAACTCTTTCTCTATCATTGTACAAGGGGCAACAACTACCGGTTGCAAGCCACCAAAAACATGGTGTGATTAGTGTGCTATCATTAATTTCACGGATTCTCTGACTTGTTCCTCCTTGACATAGGGGCTTTTTATTTCAGGCTGGTTCTCTTATGCTAGCTTAATGTATGCAGCAATGGCAGTTCTGATTTCTGTTTAACATTCCATCAACAGTAAGAGAAAGAAAGTCCCTGTGAATCCAAATTCCTAGCAAGACTCCTGAAAGTCAGTATCATTGAATCAATCAATATTGGTGCCCCGTAGGATGAAATGATCTGTTTTTTGTTTGTTTGTTTACAAAATATGCTATGAATTTGACTTTACTTGGATCTCCAAAAGATGTTGGAAACTATTGATTGATGTCCTCTATAGCAATTGATTGGTATCCAATATAGTCATCATTTTTACATGTTACCCGTGAAAACTCCAAAGCTTAGTTACTGCCTCTGTGAGGTTATAAAATGAGTCCTGATATTCAAACCAATTAAAGTTAAGATAATTTTAAGAAGCCATTGTTGAAAAAAAAATGTGAACTTGAAGGAAAGTTTTAAAATGCATAAGTTAAATTTCTATTTTAACATTATCAGGAATAGTTTTGCTTTTCTATTAAGCTTTTCCATATTTATCTCATTTTGTCATGCCTATAGTTCAAAAACAATTTCTGTTGACAAGTTTGGGGGAAATTTGGAAGAAAATCCTCTTGTCAGCTAAAACCTAGGACAAGTCTTCTTCCAGACAGAAAGTACTAATAAGTTTTAACCATTTATTTTCCTAAAGCAAGTTACTCAAACCAAATTACTGAACTCTTTCTTTATCTACATACCTACTATAAAGAATAAATAAAGTAAAACCTTGGCTTTAGATCTCTTCAATCATCTCACTCTCCAACTTCTAAAACATATTCAGGGGTTATCAGTAATGTTCTATATCCATTCAAAATGTATGCCTTTGGAAATATCAAAGACATTATCCCCTTCAGTCCTATTTGCTTAAACAGTGCCTCCAGGATGCCTACCAAAGTCTTCCTTTAGACCTGTCAGACACTTTCTCAAAGTTGATTGCCACCACTTCTACTTCCACATCATAGGATCATGTGGACTGCTCATGTCTCTCACCTTTAAGTAGAGAGCTCAGGTACCGTGGAAAATAATTTGGTTATTGTACCTCAGAGCTGTAATGAAGTGGCTGACTCCACTTTGAGGTGTTTGACTGCTCACAGTTTTCAAGCACATTTCCTCTTCTCCTTGTGCCTTACATCTCGGTAAGTGGATGAGAAAGTCCAGGTTCTCTCTCCTTTTGCACTGGCAAGAAGTTCAAATCATGCAATTTCAGGCCCTTGTAGGAACCCTCATTCCAGCTCTGCCTTTTAAATACATTAAAACTCCAAATCACTTTTTAACTGGATCTCTCAAGTCCTTTTCACACCTCTTTGGGAAGCCAGCTCTGCATCCCATGTAAGTCTCATTATGAGAGCCTTTTATAACCTTTTTGTGCACCTGTAGCATCATCAGTGTCAATATCCAAACAAAATTTTGAAGAAGCAGTCATGTAAAGAGTTGGTGACCAGATGCTATGGCTCATTCCTGCAATCCTAGCTAACTAGGAAAATGAGGTGGGATGATTACTTGAGTTTAGGAGTTAGAAGCTGCAGTAAAATATGATTGCACCACCGCACTCAAGCCTGGGCAACAGAGTGAGATCTTGTCTCAAAAATTGAAAAATAAAAAGCTAGGCTGTGTGAAACTGTTTGACTATCTCTGATTTTTTTTTTTTTTTTTTCTTGCAGGGGATAGGGAAGCACACTGAGTTTTGAATACCTTCCAATGGAGCACCATAAAACTCACAATATTTTTGGAGCTCTATAGCATGTTCTCTCTGAACCAAATATTAAATGCTACATTATGTTAAAAGAAAAAAACTTTAGACAAATTAAATTTAAAATAATTTAGCAAATGTAAAATTCTCCCCAGGACCTGAAAGCTTACGGAGATGAATAACTCCTCCCTTCTCAGGCCCAGTTCCAAGGAGCAAGGGCACTTGCATCAGCAGCGTGCGTCAGCAAGATAGAAGAAGCAGGAAGAGAGGCAGCCCAAGACACCTACCCTGGCCAGAAGACAGGTACCCCTGAAGATCGAGAAAGAGGCCATCTATGTACAATGTAGCAGTTATGTCAGACCAGGACACTTCCTGTTTACAGGAGACTATAAAACCTTTGCCCGGTCCTCACTTGGGGCTGACTCCATTTTAGGCCTCAGCCTGCCTGCACCCAGGCGCTCATTGAAACAGCATGTTGCTTCACACTACCTTGTGTTGCCTGTTGGCGCATCCTTGGGGTTCAAACTAATACAAGAGCCTTACATCTGGCGCCAAAACCTGGGAGAGACTCAGGTTTGTGTCCCTCATGGACCCACCCCTCCACCCCAGAGAGCAGGCCACAGCAGCTGGATAAAGTAAGCTCCTCAGCCTCCAGTCGCCATTCCGTGCATGCATGTTGGTCACTGACCTTGCCTACTGGTAAGTTTCCCCAGGAGCCTGGTTAACAGGGAAAATTCTGCATGGCCTCTCTTGGTTTCTCCAGTCCGAAAACCTAACGTTGGTCCAAGAAGGCTCCGGCGTGTGCCAGGCACTCGCTGATCCATTTGTTCTTATTCTCTAAGCCATTTGATCCTGTTCCGGGAACAAAAAAGGCAGCGGTGATGATTGCACCTTTTATCATCTCCCTCCGGCCATCCACCAGGGTCTCCTTTTCCCTATTATTCCAAGCCTACCCTTTGTTACGGGAAACTCCTAATCTTTCATTCCAAAAACCAGGCCTCTAGACTGCCTCATAAAAAACCTGCAAACCTTAGGCTTCAGGCAAATTATCCACCCTAAGCTCCTTGTCTTTTTTTTTTTTTTTTTTTTGCAATTCAGTCTGGACACAATACAAATTGGATAATGGGTCCAAATGGCCTGCAAATGGAAGAACATTCGACTTTACAATTTTAACTCATTTAAGATATTATTGCCCAAGACTGGAGAAATGGAGATAAATTCCTTCTGTCCATGCCTTTTCGCACTCAGATCACAACCCGACCTCTGCAGTTCTCACCTGTTCAAATTCTTCTCATCCATTCTCGCTGCCCTGATCGCCTTTCTCCTCCAGACCCTCCCTCCTTTTCCTTGTTAGATCCAGCAGACTGCTGTCCACCCCTCCCAGCACCTACCTCTCCCTCTCAACCATCTTCTTTAACCCCCTAAGCCTCCTCTTTATCTTGTCAGCCACCATCTTCCCAGACGCCATCTTCTCAGCCGCCACCTTCCCAGCCACCAGTTTCCCACCTACCATCTTCTCAGCTGCCATCTTCCCAGTCAGCTGTATACACTTCTTTTCCTACACTTTCCCCTCCTCAGGACAATTCTAGTATTCCCAGTACCTATTCTCCTCCCTCACCACCCTCTCCTGAGGCTTGTAAACCCATCCTGCCACCTTATGCCCCTATCTATCCTCCATTGCCTGTTAACCCCACTTCCCCATTCAAACCCACAGCAGGAACCACTTCCAGGTTTTTCCTTCTCTCCTACCCATACTCACTCAGGAGCCATCTTTGGCCCATGCCCCACCCTTACTTCAGCACCAGTGCTAGAATGCCTCCTTTGGGAAGTGGCAGGAGCTGAAGGTATTGTTAGCGTTCATGTTCCCTTGTCCCTCACTGATCTCCCTCAAATTAGCAAAAGACTCTGTTCATTTCCAGAAGACCCTACCTCTTAAATTAGGGAGTTTCAATACCTTACCAAGCTGTATGAACTACCCTGACATGACTTCTACATAATGCTCTCTTCTACCCTCACCACAGAAGACTGAGACCATATCTGAACCCTAGCTCAGGCACATGCTGATACCATTCATCACCAGGCTCCTGCCCAGCTTACTGGCACAGAGGCAGTCCCCAAATAGGACCCCCATTGGGATTATCAAGATGGGGCCTCTGGAGGCCACCATCGAGACCACATGATTGTGTGTCTCCTTGCAGGACTCAAAAAGGGTACCCATAAATTGGTAAACTATGAAAAACTTTCAGAAATCACCCAAGGTCCTGTTGAAAACCCAGCCCTTTTCCTCTCTCATTTAACTGAAGCCATGAGAAAGTATACCAACCTAGACCCAGCCAGCCTAGAAGGAACCACCACCTTAAACCTTTGGTTCATCTCCCAATCCACCCCCAATATTCGGCACAAGTTTCAGAAGCTTGACAATGGTCCTCAAACCCCACAATGAGACCTTCTTAATTTAGCCTTCAAAATCTTTAACAATCTTAATGAGGAAAGTAAAAGGCAAAAAGAGGCAGAGTTTCAAATACTTGCCTCCACCATCAGGGGCCCTGCAGGCCCACAGGGCCACAGCTCCACATGGAAGCCTCCTAACAATCCATCTCCACCTGGCACCTACTTCAAGTGCGGCAGTGAAGGCCCCTGGTCCAGACAATGCTCAAACCCAAGTAAGCCTACCAGGCTGTGCCCCTTCTGTGGAAGACCCCAGTGGAAGTGGGACTGTGAGCAGCCCCCACAAGGACCGCCCCCATCCCTTCCCAAGTCAGCCAAAACCTGCCACTCGGATCTCATTGGCCTTGCTGCTGAAGGATGGAAGCCCCGGCAACTATCATCACTTCATCCAAGCCAAGGGTAACCCTGATGGTGGGAGATAGGCCAGTATGTTTTTTCATTAATACCAGGCCAACCTACTCTGCTTTACCTAATTTTTCAGGACCCACCCAGCCCTCCCAAGTCTCTGTTGTGGGAATTGATGGACAAGTCTCCAAGCCCCAAGTCCCCCTCTACTTTTCTGCTCCCTTCACACCTTTTCCTTCACTCACTCTTTCTTAATCTTGCCCTCATGTCCAACTCCACTCCTAGGCAGAGGCATCCTTCCAAAACTCCATGCTATTCTCCACTTCCACATTCCCCATGGTACCCAACACATCAACCCAGACTCCTCCGGGGCTTCTAACTTTCTTCTACCCCTCCAACTTCCCACCTTAAAACTTGCAACTTTTCCTTATCCCCCATCTGTAGTTATGTCCGCTGTTTAGGATACTTCCACACCTTCAGTTGCAGAACACCACACCCCATCCACATTACCCTTAAAGAGCCCATCCAGTTCCTATCACAGAAGCAGTGTCCCATCCCCCAAGCAGCTCTCATAGGCCTAAAGCCTATCATTTCTCGCCTCCTCACCAGTCACCTACTCCGCCCAACAAACTCCCCTTTTTAACACAGCAGTTCTACCTGCTAAAAAGCCAGATGGAACTTATCGCTTAGTTCAGGACCTCAGGCACATTAACCAAGCTTCCAGTAAGTCCTAACCCATATACTTTACTTTCCACATTTCCCTCCAATACCACCCATTTTTCTGTTACAAACTTAAAGAATACTTTTTTCACAATTCCTTTACACCCTAATTCCTGAAAACTCTTTGCTTTAAGTAGGAAAACCCCAACACCCACGTCAGCTCACCTCGTACATACTACCTCAAGGTTTCAGAGACAGCACCCACCTTTTTGGACAGGCCCTTGCTCTGTACTTTATCCCTAAAACCGTCCACTCTTTTTCAACGTGTTAATGATTTCCTGTGTAGCCCTTCTCAAAGAGACTGCAACACCCATACTATCTCTCTCTTTTAGACTTCTTGGCAGAATGGGGGTATTGGGTCTCCCCGAAGAAAGCACAAATATGCACCACCTCAGTCACCTATCTAGGTCTAGCCCTTACCCCGTGAATACGAGGGCTCACAGCTGACCGCATATCCCTCCACCAGTCCCTCCTGCCTCCACAGACTAAGCAAGAAATTCTCTCTTTTCTAGGACTAGTGGGATATTTTAGGCTCTGAGTTCCCTCCTTCACTTTACTTGCCAACCTGTTACACAAGCTGCTAAATGCTCTCTCCATGAGCCTTTAAAACCTGCACAGCCTGTTACCCAAACTTTCTGTCCACTCCAAAAGGCTCTCATCTCAGCCCCCATCCTCACTCTCCCAGACTTCACCAAAACTTTCACCCTCTATACCAACAAACAGCATGGAGTTTCACTAGGTCCTCTAACCCAGTCTGAGGGGCCCACCCTTCAGGTTATCACCTACCTCTCTGAACAACTTTAAACCACAGTTCTCAGATGGCCTGCCTGCCTCCAAATCACTATGCTAACCAGCTCCCATCTAAACTCAGCCATGCTCTTACCTGAAGCTACAACCACCCAAGACCCTACATACTTCTGTGTGAACACTGTTCAAATCTTTCTTATACATTTTCCAAACCTAACAGACCAATCCCTTCCAGATGCCTCCTTTACTTCGTTTGTAGATGGCAGCTCCTTCCTACATCAAGGATGCTGGAATGCTGGTTGTGCTATAGTGTCACCCCCACACACACGCTATTGAAGCCAATCAGCTCCCCCTAGGCACCACCTTCCAAAAAGCTGAACTCATTGCTCTCACTCGAGCTGCCAGACAACAAATTAACGTATATTCAGATTCTCATTATTCATTCCATATAGTACACTCACATTCGTCTATCTGGAAAAAGCAAAGTTTCCTAACTACAAAAATAAATAAATAAATAACTTCCTGTCATAAATGGCTCCCTCATCAGAAAGCTCCTTCAAGCTGCCAGACTGCTACAGAAAGTTTCCATCATTCATTGCAGGGGCCACCAAACCCCAGACATTCCTGTATCAGCTAGAAATGCACTAGCAGATCAGGTAGCCAAACAAGTAGCCCTACAACCTGTGCAAAGCCAGTTTCTGTCCCTGCAGTTGTTCTCACGTCTTTACTCCTCGGAATAAAAGGAGGACTTCCGAGCCCAAAACCTTCAAAAGCAAGGACAATGGTATGTCAAGAAAGGGTGCTTCATTCTTCCTCACTCTCAAGGCCTTCCACATCTCCAAAGCCTCCACAACTCTTTACATGTTGGTCAAAAACCTCTCTTGCAACTTCTCCGCCCTATTCCACTTGTCCTCACCTTTCCAGCCATGTTTGAGAAATCAGCCAGTCCTGCTCTATCTGCCACTCAGTGTTAAACTCCAGCACTTCCTCCGGCTGCCACCTTTTCCTACCCACCAAGCCCGGGCCCAGGTACCTGGGGAAGATTGGCAAGTAGACTTCACTCACATGCCTCCCGATAAATGGGTCTGCTATCTTCTAGTCTTTGTCTGTGCTTTCTCCGGGTAGGTAGAAGCATTCCCAACAACTTTAGAAGGTGCAAATATCTTCACATAAACTCTCATCATGCATGTAATTCCCCATTTCTGACTCCCAGTGTCCATCCAGTCCCATAATGGACCCGCGTTCATCAGCCAAATTACTCAAGGTGTCTCTACATCCTTAAGAATAAAGTAGGTTATCCACACACCCTACAGGCCTCAATCTTCAGGCAAACTTGAAAAAAGGAACTCTGTCCTTAAAGCCCAACTTACCAAGCTGGCTCTAGAAACCCGCCAGTTGTGGAGATAAAATCTCCCTTTCACCCTCATGACACTCCATGCAACACCAAAGGCATCATGTTTTTATAGCCCCTTTGAAATCAAGTATGGCCAAACTTTTGTCTTGGGGCCTCCACACTTACCAGACTCTGAGCCACTCAGGAATTACCTCCCCTCCTTAATCCAGACACAATTTTTCATTCATGAAGTGAGAGATGAGGCCATGCCCATCCCTGTTGACACTTCCTTGTCCTCTCAACATAACTGTCTTGTAGGCACAGACGTGTTTATCTGCCCGACCCTCACCCAAAAACTACAACCAAAGAGGACAGGCCCCTACACTGTGATACTCAGCACGCCAACTACAGTGAGAGTCCAACGACCCCCCAACTGGGTCCATCACACCAGGGTCAAGCTCATCCCCAGCTACGCCTTCCTCCAAAACACTAGCAGTGGGCAACACACTTGGAGTCCCTGTGTATAATAACCTAAGCAAAGAAAAATGGTCCTTAAACATAGGAGGAAGCCAAAGATGGCAAGGGGATGAATGGCCCCTGGAAGAGATCATCGAATAGAATGATCCTGCCACTTTGGCTGAGGGTGGTTCATGGAGTTATTGCACTCCTATATATATGCTAAATAGAATAATTAGACTACAGGCTATTCTAGAGATAATCACTAACCAAACCACCTCAGCCCTGGAAATGCTCGCAAAATAACAAAACCAAATGCGTACAGCAATTTATCAAAACAGGCTAGCACTAGACTACTTATTAGCAGAAGAGGGTGGAATCTGTGGTAAGTTTAATATCTCTAATTGCTGTCTTAATGTTAGACAATAATGAAAAAGTGGTTCTGGAAATCACTTCAAACATCAGAAAAGTAGCCCACTTACCAGTCCAAACCTGGAAGGGATGGGACCCAAGAAACCTTCTAGGAGGGTGGTTCTCCAATTTAGGAGGATTTAAAATGCTTGTAGGGACAGTAATCTTGATCAATGGGCTCCTCCTGTTTCTCCCCTCTGTTATTCCACTGATAATAAAAGCCATTACCACTCTTGTTGAACCTACACTTAATCAGCAGGCAGTCCAGATGATGCTCCTGCTACAACACCACAATGGATACAAACCCGTCTCTCAAGAATACACCAAAAGTTAAGCTTTTCTTTTTCCAAGATGCCCATGCCACCCCAGTGTCACCCATGAAGTAGTTATTGAGAAAGTCATCCCTTTTCCCTTTTTCTATAACCAAATAGACAGGAATGTAAGATTCTCCCTGGGATCTGGAAGCTTAAGGAGAAGAATAACTCCTCCTTTCTCAGGCCCAGTCCCAAGGTGCAAGGCCACTTGCGCCAGCAGCGTGCGTCAGCAGCGTGCGTCAGCAAGATAGAAGAAGCAGGAAGAGAGTCAGTCAGAAGACACCACCCTGGCCGGGGGAAGGGTACCCCTGAAGATCAAGAAGACAGGTACCCCTGAAGGCCATCTCGTTACAATGTAGCAGTTACGTCAGACTAGGACACTTGTTGTTTGCAGGAAACTGTAAACCCTTTCCCCATCCTCACTTGGAGATGACGCCATTTTAGGCCTCAGCCCGCCTGCACCCAGGCACTCATCAAAACAGCATGTTGCTCCACACCACCTCATGTTGTCTGTTGGCATGTTCTTTGGGTTCTAACCGATGCGAGAATACTACAGCAAAGAACTACTCATGAATCAGACAACCCTCAGAACCAGAAGAGGTTCATAGAGCTCTGTTTTGCAGTGGGCAGGCAACATTTGTGGAGAGAAAATGGAAGTGAGTTACAGAAACAATTTGATTGATTACAGCTTGGGGTTTGCCTTATTTGAACATTGTATGATCAGTTGGCTGCCTATGATTGATTAAAGCTCAACTGGTATTACTGGCTGAGACAGCTATTTGTTACAAAAGTATACTCCTCATTTAGGTTTTTAGTTAGTTTATGTACTGAGTTAGATGCAGTTCATGACATAAGGACTCCGAATCACTATGAACTGGAGCCTCAGGTCAGATTTAATTTAATTTAACAATTTATTATTAAATACTGTTAAATTTGTTACTGTTTTTTATATAGCTTTTCTGTTTTAAATACTCTCTTCTTGAGTTCAAGAACATTATCTTGGCTTTTTCTTTCCCCTACCCTTCCCCCACCATATAGGACTTAGTGCAGTAATAAGCACACATTTATTTATTTTTGTATATTAGGATATTTTCACATCCTTTAAGGCAATATATAAAAGAAGGATTGATGATGTATTTTATGTAAAACAGTCAGATGTTTGCTTGAATAAACAATTTAACATCTTATAGTACGGTAGGTTAATATGAGATTGTGTTATACAAAAAAAAAGCAGAAATAACTTATAATTACAATGTACCATTATGTGGAGTTGTTGATTCTGCAGCACTAAATACATAAACATTTACTGAACATTTATTATATTCACACCCCTGCATTAGTTTCTTTTGTTTAGTTTTGAACAGCTTTATTGAAATACAACTCATGTATCATACTTTCATCTTCATAAATTGTGAAATTCTATGTTTCCAATTATATTCACAGGTTTGAGTAAGCATCATCATGATCTCATTTTAAAATATTATCCCCCTAAAAAATTACCCATTAGCTGTTACTCCCTATTCTCTCACATAGGCAATCTCATAACTCCTAATCTAAGCAACCATAATATATTTACTGTATCTCTATAGATTTGCCTATTTTTTTCATTTCATAGAAATGAAAACATAACATATGAAGCACATATGAGTTTGTAGTGGGTTTAGCTTAAGATATTGATTAATTGTTTTATATATTTCTGTAGATGATTTCCAATTTCTCCATTCTCTTCAAATACCTAAACCTTTTCACTTTCAGCAGATGTCCTTGATTCCACCTTTAAGAAGGAAATAGAAACATCAGAAGAGGGTTTTCCAACTTCCTTCCACCAAACTTAGCAACCTACAAGCAGTGATACAATTTTTTCTCATTCTTTTTTGTTGTAATGTACATTTTCCCTCTATTGTCCTTAAATGTTGTGGTTCCTGAATGTTAGATTTGTTTTTCTCATTCTGTTCTCTGACTTTATTTCTTTTATAGTACAGTAACTTCAAAATGTATGTATTATATATTAGGTTTTATCTATCGTAGCAACTCCACTTACAACACAGTTAAGACTCAATTCAAAATCTATTCCATGTATACTGTATCTATTGTTCCACAATTATTAAATAATAACTATCCACACAGTGGCACAGAGTCAAAATCTACCTTTTAAAGTAGATTTTAAAGTATATTTTAAAGTCCAGGATATAAAAGCCCAGGAATAATTATAGAGAAACAAAACCTCTGCCTCTAACTAAATTACATTCTGGAACAGATGGTATTTATTAACCAAATATTTATGTGCATAAATATATTTAAAGTTTGTATTAAGCTCTATGTAGGAAAGTACTAGAGTGCCATGAATGCAAATCAAGGGACGTGACCTAGTCAAGGCAATCAGGGAAAGTTTCCCTGAGGGAATGATATTAAGTCAAGGCCTAAAAGGGAAGATGACAAAAAAATAGCAGATGAGTAGGGGCTTTGCATAATATCACGTACCCTTAGGTCAAGGGAATTGAACTCATTGAGCCTTGTGGATTAATAATGGGGATTCATAAATGAAAACTGTGGCAGTTGCCAGAATCATGGAGAACAGACCATGGGCAGCCAACAGTGAATAAATATCAGATTATATTGTCCTATTGCTCCCTGAAAAAAAAAAAAAAATGATATTCAACATGGCATAAGAATGTCATGACCAAACTGACCTTTCCTTTAGTCTCCAGACACTGTATTTTTTCATCTACGTAATATACCCCTACTCGTCTGTTATTTTTTTGTCATCTTCCTTTTAGGCCTTAACCTCATATGACTCCCTCAGGGAAACTTTCCCTGATTGCCTTGGCTAGGTCAAGTTCCTTTATTTGCATTCATGGCACTCTACCCTTTAACTACATAGTGCTTAATACAGTCATGAAATATATTTACACACATAAATATGTGGTTAATAAATACCATCTGCACCAGAATGTAATTTAGTTAGAGGCAGAGATTTTGTCTATAATTATTCATTTGTCAGACATATTACATGTATAACACATATTTTTGAAATGGATTCATTAATGAAGGAATAGCTACAAAATTATGGTTTGAATCCATTGAATTCCATCTACCAGGCGTGTGTGTGTGTGTGTGTGTGTGTGTGTGTGTGTTGTATGTTCATGTATGTGTGTGTGTGTATATATCTGCCAACATTTTCTGTTCAGTATCATTAGTATTTTGAGGCTTAGGGCACAAGAACGCAACAATAATTGATTTGAAAAGCTGCCTAAGTTACACTATATGAATGTTCATTGCTGTTTCATTATTAGAAAAAAATACCCTACTTATTCTTTCCAGTTTCCCTGGGGTAGGAGGAGATCAGGTAAAAAGAAAAAAAAGAACAAATCTATTTTTGCATATTCTAGTTCAATAGACATGCTAAAAACAAAAGTACCTCCTGATCACTTGAAAATGTTGAATATTCATTTTGGAGTTATGTAAAATGAGACTATTAAAAAGCTGATTTTTGTTGTTGTTGTTTTTGGGATGGAATCTTGCTCTGTCGTCAAGGCTAGAGTGCTGTGGTGCGATCTTGGCTTACTGCAACCTCAGCCTCCCGGGTTCAAGCGATTCTCTTGCCTCAGCCTCTGGAGTAGCTGGGACTACAGGCATGCACTACCATGCCCGGCTAATTTTTCTTTTTTCATATTTTAGTTGAGATAGGTTTTCGCCATGCTGTCCAGGCTGGTCTCTATCTCCTGATCTCATGATCCGCCCGTCTCGGCCTCCCAAAGTGCTGGGGTTACAGGCATGAGCCACCACGCCCCGCCTAAAAAGCTGATGTTTATAATAAAAATTATTAGTAAGTCTATGAAGAAAATATAAATCAGACAAGAGTATTAAAATATTATGATTAGATACCCACTTTTCAGAAAAAGAGTATCCAATCAGTAATTTTAAAATTAGAAATAAGTGACAAGTGATTTCCTTAATTTTAGTTACATATCAAATAGTTTCTATTACTAAAAGAAAACCTATTTTAAAAATATATTTTATTCACTTTTACATTAAAAGAATAGTACCAATTGAAAAGAATCTAAATTTTGCTAAAATTGGAAAACTTTATTTAATATTGGAGGGATATTTTCATATTTTCACAGAGAAATATTTTTTCTGTGAAATATAACCATATATATAACCTAATGTACATAAAATAACCATAAACCATGTATATAACCATATATGTTTAAAATTACCAAAATTATACACACATATATATACATATATATGTAATGTTAGAGACAGGACCTTGCTCTGTCACCCAATCTGGGGTGCAGTGGTGCAATAATGGTTCACTACAGCCCTCCCACATCAGTTTCCCAAGTAGCTGTGACCACAGGCATGTGCCACCATGATTGGCTTTTTTTTTTTTTTTTTTTTTTTTTCCCATAGAGATGAGGTCTTGTTCTCTTGGCCAGGCTGGTCTCAAACTTCACCTGAAGCAATTCTCCCATACTAGAACCCAAAGTGCTGGGATTACAGACATAAGCCACCACCCTCAGGCTGTTATATATTTAAATAGCATTTTAGCACATAAAATAAGATGACTATTGATACAAAATGGCAAACCTCACCGAATAAATGTTGCAGTTGCTGAAAGTTATTGTAAGTCTATGGCTAACATCACTTTTATAGAAAAAGCCATTATTTAAAAATATGAAAAATCACCATAACCTATGTAAAAGATTAGGTCCATGCTCTGTCCATATTCGCAATGCAGCCTTAAGGTTCAGGTCCTGAATTCACTGTGTTTATATCTTTTTTTTCCTACTTTATCTGTCTTCTTTCTGCCTGAAAGCTTTCTGTAAGTATTGAGTTAGATTTACTTGAGAATTTGTGGTGGAGATAAACTGCTAAGTTTATTTTGCTGTGTTTAAGATATGGTAATAGAGAATATACATCTAATTTATTTACTAAGAAAAAGAAAGCTTCCAGCTGAAAATGATGCCAGGCTGAGGTTGGAAGAGTTAATTTGACCAACGATGTGTGTTTTAGAAAAATGAGGATAAAAGGGGAAGGGAATTCCAGAAATACAATACGTGTGGTTGTGATATATATTGGAAAAACATAGACATTATAAAATATAAAATGCAAACTATGGTAAAAACCAAAACCTGCAGCATCTTGCATAACTTAGCTCAAAAACAACCAGCATGCTCTAAACAGAGAATTGATTTATGTTTTATAACACTCTATGAACAGTGTAGTCATCAGAAGTCAGGGGACAAGGTGGCAAAAAAAATCCACTTCTGAGGCATTTTTAATGATCCAAGTGTAAGCTTAAAATGAAGCAGTTATTGTGGTGTTGGAGAAAAGTAACAGCTTTTAAGATGAAAAATTGCTATGGGTTTGCATTAATTTTACCCTTGTCAAATTTATTTTCAGAATAGAACAGCAGACAATTTTTAGCTTAGGTAATTAAGTGGATAAGAACATTAAACCTAGGTGAAAGAATAGAACTCCAATTATTTAACTCCAGAGGAAATTGTAATTGTTTACCAAAATTCGGAGTTGCATGCCTTAAATGCCTTAAAGAAGGCATTTCTTTTTGGCTTATGGACTCAGACATACTTTTACAGGCACAATAGGTATTAATATTTTGAGTGACTATATTCTACATTGAATAAAAGCAAACAAAAACATTTCTAGCACTCTTTTAATTGTATTGTGTTTGCGGTTGTAATACTGTACTTTTCTTATTCAATTAGGAATAGTGGAATATATCTATTCATTTTTTGCTCTGTCTTAGATACATTACAATAGTAGACACACTCAGAGTGTGTCTATTAAAGAGTAGCAGGGAATAAATCCACAGAAAAGGAAAAAGTAAATAAACATAACAACATATGCAGAAAATTGGAATTATGTCTCAGTACCTCTAAGGCCACCAATTTTAATTTTTTTCCTGGCCAAAGCAAGAATGTTCTCTTAATTAATGGCTTTGTTATTTTTCCATACTTGGTGTGTTGTTGACGTGAACAATTCAGCACTTGCCTTTGACCCCTAAGATGGCCAGAAGAATAGATTTGAAGCCATTGCTGTGGGTCATCTCACAGAACCTTTACTATGAGTATTTTCATATCAAATGTGTAAGGTGTGCTGAAATAATCTCACTAGGGGATGCAGAGTCTTTGTGTTCTCAAAATATTCAGTTCTGTCTTTCTAAAAGGATATTCTCAGAGGAGCCTGATCTCACTGCCATTATTAGGATATGTGATTGCCTGAATATTTGAAAGTTATTTTCATGAGACACTTTGGTCCCCCATTTTAGTCTCCCAAATAAGGAAATCTTCCCCTTATGCCTCCCAAGTATCAAGGTGACTAAGGAATGATAAAAAGAACTTTGAGGAGATATAGAGATGCACCTTTAAAACTTCAGGCTCTAAAGCCTCATTATCTAAAGCATAATATCATAATAACATTAAGCAACTTGTCCAAGGTCATGCATTTGTCATATAAAATAATGAAAATCATATTCAGCCTGCTCTTCCTCCAGAGCCCAAAGTCTTGCCAGTATGCTAGGCTGCCTTAAGTTTATTGCTTGTAACATTATTTTCATGAGTGGCACAAAATTAATGGGGTTAAGAGATCTTATTTGAAAGTACTAACTACCGTATCATCCTCTTGAAGATTAACATTGATGGTTATTACATTAAAATCTATCAATCCCCTGAAGACAATGCTTATGTAACATTCCCATGTCACAGCTTTGTTTGCCTTTTCTGTATCCTTCATACCACCAGGCCTGCATTGGGGTTTAAAATCCTCCTTTCTCCTCAGAGTTGCTTCCAGATCATTCTTCTTCCCTTCTCTATATAAATACAGATTTGATTTCATCATCAGTGTACATAATTCCTCCTATGCCTACATTTTGTAACCATCTTAATATTCCACCTCACACTTTCCATACATCAATTCCTATATTATGTAAGCCACATTGAGATGTATAATACTCTGAACCTACCACATTGTTACTCTCTCCCATCCTTTGTCCTCCCTTCCTTCTTATAAAACTAAGATGCCCTGGTTCATGATAATGAATGAAACACTCTTGTTCTTAACTTGTTCTGTGAATATTACCTGGCAAAACCAGAATCCTATTCATATCTTCTTCTACCTATTTTGTGCCTGAACCCACACAATAGCTGATAGTGGTTGGAGAATAATCCATAATCACATTAATTGGTCTTATTTTAAAATCATAATGATGAACTTTGTATAGGCAAACTATTCTACTTTTTAATTTTCTTCTTGAATTTTTTACTATCTCTTTTATGATTTTGACACTCAACTGGCAACTTTGCTTTCTACTGTAAAAAGTATACATGTAACGAAAATGAAATCTCGAAGAGCAATTCACCTCAGCTATTTGCATCCATGTTCACAAATTCTGCCTTCATTCCTGCTACTATGATGAAATATGCCTGGTATTTGTCAACCTGTGTGCTTGGACACTAGACCCCCTTTCCCCATGTTTATTTAGGGTGATAGTTCTTGCAGTTATCCCCTGACTGCCATAATCAAAATTTCAGTATCTACTAAATCATTCCTATCAGCAAAGGTACAGTATTCTCAAAGCTCTTTTCTTTTGTATAGCACAAACATCTTTTTTTATCCCATATGGCCTGTTTCTGTTTCCCTGACTAGCAAACATTTTCCAAGGTGATCTATGCTCACACAAGTCAAATCCTCTCTTGCCTACTTTCTGAATCCTATCATTTTGCAAAAGAGCTCTTTATAAGACAAAAATAAATAAAATAAAATAAAACCTTCCAAATTAACAAATACAATGGTAAATTTAATATACTTATCTA
This sequence comes from Macaca nemestrina, assembly GCF_043159975.1. Lineage (NCBI taxonomy): Eukaryota > Metazoa > Chordata > Mammalia > Primates > Cercopithecidae > Macaca > Macaca nemestrina. The sequence continues at coordinate 151,647,600 of NC_092127.1, read as the reverse complement.
ATTTGGTCAATCTGAACAATTTGGTATAGTCAGCCACTTCCTTTTATTTGATGTACATTTATTTTTTATTGACTTCCAAGATACCATACTTTACTGGATTCATTCTGACGTCTCCTTCTCAGTTACAGTGACTGGTCACTGAACTCAAGAAGTTAAAATGTCCAGGGTCTTATTCTTGGGATCTTTCCCCATATTTGTCTATACTTACTCACGCACTTGGTGATATTGTTCAGACAAAAGTCTTTCAAATACTGTCCATATACTGATAACAATCAGGTTTAGATTTCAGGCCTAGACCCATTACCTCTGAGTTCCAAACTCAAATATTTTAACTAGTTATCTACATTAACTTACACATTTAGTATGCATTTTAATCATAAAATGACCAAAACTAAAACCACTGACAGGATTTATTCTCTTGGTTGTTTGTAGCTAACACATAAATTACTTTTTCCATCATTTAATTGCTAATGTTTAATTTCCCATGTTAAATATTTTTCTGTTATCAAATCTGTGTGTGTGTACAGATTTGTGTGCATGTGTGTGTATACACACCTATATGTATTTTTATATGTACATGTAATACAAAATCTGTGGTAGAAAGAATAATGTTCACCACCCACAGTGACTTGGCACATATTAATTAAATTTCACGAGATGGGGAGATTATACTAGATTGTCTAGATCACCCAAAGTATTCATAATCGTCATGATAGTAGGCGGGCAGGAGAGTCACAGTCAGGAAAGGATATGAGACTACAAAAAAAAGTCAGAGTAATTCAGCCACAAGCTATGAAATATGAGTAACCTTTAGAGGCTGGAAATGGCAAGGATCAGATTCTTCCCTAGAGCATCCAGAGAGATTTTAGTTTTGCCAACACATTGATTTTCACTCTGTAAGATCCATTTCAGGTTTTGACCTCCAGAACTATGTGACAATAAATTTGTATGATTTTAAGCCACAAAATCATTGGTAATTTGCTGCAACAGCAGTAGAAAATTAATGCCAATTTTTTTTATCTATTTCTATTTTTCTATCATCCCTTTATAACTATTAATCTAGTCAAGATTTTTACCAACAAGCGTTTATTTATATCTTAATATATACCTTGCTCTGCTTTAAATATGTGACAATTGTTAACTTATTTTCATGTTTTGTAAAGTATTCTAACAGTCTTACCAGAGAGGCAACATTATTATGCCCATTATAGAGATGACGAAAGTAAGGCACAAGACATACAGCATCTTATCAGAGTTAAAAAATGGGTAAGTTCTTTGTTTATCTTGAATAGACTATGATTCTTTTATTCAAAGGTGCTTGCACTAGCTCTTCTGGCTGCCTGTTATAATCTTTTCTCAGACCTCTAAATTTCTGACTCCTTATAATTCTCATCTTAGTTTAGAGCTAGCCTCTGCAAAAATAACCTTTCCTGGTGAAAGTCGTTTAGCAGTCATACAGCCACACTCTTCCATTCTGTCCAATCATTGCATTTATTACTACCTGGCCTTAGTGTTACTTGCTTTTTGTTGTTGTTTTAATATTTTGTTTCCCTCCATTAGAAGATAATTGCATGAAAACAGGCTATTTTTGTATGTTATCGTTACTAACTTTGAGACTTTGGCACTCGAAAATAATAGTTTATTATTTTGTGATCATCTGACTCTCAGTTTTTGTTTTTATTTATTTACTGGCAAATGTTTATTTTTTTAATATTCCCTTCCTGATTTCTCTGAAGGTAAGCAAATATGAAAAATATTTATTATCAGTTCGTATCAAGATAGATAAGAGTGATAGATGTGATAGATAACCGCAAGTAAAATTAAAGGTGTTAGGATTATCTAGGCTTCATTGGAGAATTCTTGTAATTATATCTCAGAGATAAAGTTGAATGTCTGGTCCTACACCCTTAATGGTAAGCCACTGCAATTTTGTATGTAGAGCTAATATGACCAGTTTTATGTTTCAAAAAACTAATCTCAGACAGTTTGTAAAATGATGTGGAATAGACAAAAAAAAAATAAATTAATGCATGGATGTATCTCTATGAAGACTATGAGGCTAACATGGAACATGGCAAGCACATAGCATTTAGTGCATGAAATTTACTGTATTTCCATTTTCAGGGAATTAAATTCTGAAGATTGCCATGGGTACTCATCTACAAAATACAAACTACATCTGTAAAAGATGAAGAGCATCTTCAACTCACAAGCACATGAGGGTGTTAGAAAGTTAGTAGTTGAAGTCATGAGATTTTAGCTGTAAGTGGTGTATTGATGATTTTATGCAAGAAATATTTGAAACTATGATTACATATACACATACATAAGAAATAACAGCATCTATTTATTTATACCATCAGGTAAGCAAATCTACCTTTCAATGAACTTATTGTAAATACTGACTTTCATTAAACAATTGTTAATATGGACAATTGCAACATAGCAAGAAAGTGAGTATTCAGTCACTAATTAAGTATAATGTAGGGCACAAATGTACTCATTTTCTCCCAAAACTCATTTACTAAGAACATACTATGCACTAATCAGGCACTTTACTAGTCAATGTGGTTCTCACAGTAATATGCCAAATGCCTTCATGAAACCTATGGTTTTGTGACATATTTGGACCAACATAGGAAGCAATTACAGCACAAAATGATTTGTCTCATAAAAATTGATGTTTTAAGAGTATACAGTAGAGGCAAGTGATGTTTTCAGAAGAAAATGGTTTTCAAAGTACAGCCTAGACAAATAATTATTAAGAGTTATTATGCTGAAGATGGGGAAGTTAAAAAGAAGAGTATGTGAGAAGGAAAGTGTCCTGGCAAGAAATTAAATTATGTATTTAAAGATAGTTGGAGCTTGGTAGACAAGAAGGAACTTCCAAGAGATTGATACAGATAGTAAGCAGAAAGACAATAATGAAGGTCCACCCAAGCCATTGAAGAGTTTGTGTTTTGCCTTGGAGCGATGGTGTGCTACTGATATAATGAGAAATCAAATAATGCTATTCAGTGTGTGTTGATAAAATTGTTCTAGCTGCCATGTGCAAATTTATCTTCAACTCATTTTGTTTCCAGAAATGTTGGGTGTGCAAAGTATATAGTAATTATTTTTATATTAATAAAATAATATATTCATTAAGCATCTCCAGTGTGTTGTGCCTGGCACTAGGAATATGTCAGAGAACAAGGCAGTCATGATCCATGTCCTTCTGAGCTTAGAATATTCTAGAGGCTGTCCAGCCAGCTGTTGACAGTTTTCAGATCTGAACTCCAGAAACAGGACTTGGCTGTTGGTAAAAGTTAGAAAGTCAGTTTTATAAATATCATAATAGAAAGAGTCAACATCGCTATCAATTAAATTATGACCCACAGATTTTACTTTTTAATTAAATTTAAAAGCAAAAAGCAATGCATCTCATGTATATACATTTACATTGATTCAATTTTTGACATATTAAATATAAATATACATCTAATTTTAACACAAACCAAATATTTATACATCTATGTTGGGCATTTTCAACAACATCTCTCTAGACACATTCAAAATGACAATGTCAAATAGTTCTTGAATAAAAGTTCATGAGACAGATGGTGTTGTGCCTGGATGTAAACATCAGGAGCTCTAAAATACCATTAAAGCACATAGATGACTTTTAGCAAGCTAATATTTGATATGATTCAGATAAACAATTCAGTCCTTCTATAGCAAATAACTTACCATATACCATTTATAACAGGAGTCCACCTACATAACAATGAAAAATAAATAACTTCAGGAGTACATAACTTGTGAGCAGGCCAAATTCTAAGTGCTAAAACATTGAGTATTTTGGATATAAATAATACTTTATAATTAGTTGCCTGAAATTTTAAGATGCTATAAAATTATTCAAAATCTAGTAAAGCCCTACAGATATGACAAAAACACAAAGTGATATGGAAAAAATGATTAGCTTTCTTACATTATTTCAGTTGAGTTATAAACTAGTTTTGTGCTTTAAAGAGAAATCCCTTATAAACGGAAAAAATATAACAGACCATATCACCCTATCATTTGCTGGGTGAATATATCAGGACAAGATGCATATCACATAAGCTACTTTGCGTGTGCCCGTTTATAAAAGATGTCTAGGATACTGTCTGATTTGTAAATGAGCATTGGTATATTGGGAAGCATAATAAATCAAATGGACTGGGAACAGAAAAGTAAATATATTAAAATTTATTTTTATTACACATGATGCCTAACAGCTTTAAGAGAATTATTTCTTGCATTGCATTCAACATCACAAGAGAGTTATTCGCATTGTGTGAAAGTGCAGATTTCTACAATGACTTGACTTTAATGTTCAATATCTGGTCCCAGAGGTAGTTATACTTCATTATTACCTGAACTGATTTAACAAGGACGAAATGAAATTTCCTGGGATCTGCTTGTCTTTTGTTTGTTTGAAATTTTCATTTCCTTTTTTGATGTCACCATTACTAGATTTTCAATGCCCTAATTCTTCCCCTGATGTTCAACAAAACTATCACTTCATTGAATTCTGTAACACTATTGAAATGTTAGTATGGTGAGGACAGTAACTGTGTTTTTATTGTTTGTTTCTTATGGTATCATGTAGCACTCAGGTGCATATTTATTACTGTCTTTATCTGTCAGTATAAACTAAGTTATGATAGGAATAAGTGACCACATAAAACTTCCTGGCTTATTATAATAAAGATTCAATTCTCGTTCATGCAACATGTTCCTAAGCAGTTGTTTCCCTAGTCCCTGTCATCATTTCTTTGGGAACTCGGATGAAGAAGAAGCCTCTAAATAAAAAAATTTCCAATCTTGTGACGGAGTTAAAAGTGACATAGCAAACTATAAGTTTACTCTTAAATATTCAACACAGAAGCTTTCACCCACATTTGATTGGTCATAGCAAATTATATGGACATTTCTGAGTTCAACACAATAGAAATATATATTTTCCTCACAAAGAGTGGTCTTATAGAAAGTAAATTATAGTTTTGATAATCAGTAATACAGTCTGCAACAATATTTACTAGAGATCTATTGGAAAATATTCCAATAGAATATTATTAATCAAGTTTAAAAAGTATGGCTCTGCCAACTGAACAATCAGTTTTAAAACGTAGTAAGCCACAACCTATATGTTACTCATTTGTTTTCTATGTCACTATGTCACAAACTCTCATGACCTCAAGTAGGCTTGTATCTGGACTCATCATGCCTTGTCTTTGTTTTGATCCTGTCTAACCTGGAATTTGATATCTAACTCTCAGATTTTGAATTCCTTGTGAATGTGAGGTTTATGAAAGTCTTCTTGAGACATGTTCTTATAAACTCTGGCTTCATGACTACTCTTTCTATCAGTAAACTGGAATCCGTAAATTTAAATACAATGTTTGTCACTTTTTAATTGTGTGACCTTGAGCAGGTCACCTAATCAGTCTCTGTCACAGTTTCCTTGTCTGTAAAATGAGGTTAGTAATACTAACTAGTTTATGGTATTATTTTGATAACAAATAAGATTAATATTTGTAATATGGCAAAAAGGCGAGGTATATAATAAGGTTATGCTATTCCTTTTTTTTTTTTCTAAGACGAAGTCTTGCTCTATCTCCCAGGCTGGGTGGAGTGCAGTGGTGTGATCTTGGCTTACTGCAAACTTAGCCTCCCAGGTTCAAGCGATTCTTCTGCCTCAGCCTCCTGAGTAGCTGGGACTACAGGCACGCATCACCACACCTGGCTAATTTTTGTATTTTCTGTGGAGAAGGGTTTCACCATGTTGGCCAGGCTGGTCTCGAACACTTGACCTCTTGATCCACTCTCCTCGGCCTCCCAAGTGCTGAGATTACAGGCGTGAGCCACCGTGCCCGGCCAGGTTATGCTATTCTTAATTGCCATACATTTTAAATCTGAAACATAAATTAGGATATATTTCATGCGACTATACCAAACCATATATTAATATGCAATTGGAGCATTAAGTAGATTTTTCTTTTCTATAATGAAGATTACTTAGACAACTCATATAATATATTTTCATAGCAATGTGATCCTCTATGAATGGCCCTCTTCATAGATCCTAATCACAAATATTCGTCACAGTTGTCAGCATTTGACAAGAACTTTGAAAATCAGTTACCCTTACAGATGTTATATCATCAACTGCCTTAAATAATTTCACGTAACTTGATGTCATATTTTTCCTACCTCATCATCTCTCAGTCTTATCCACTTAACAGTTAACACCCTCTCATGCTGCAGGACATGGGAGTATAACCAAAACCTTATCTTTCAGTGTTGTCTTTAATTGCATACTTATAAACTTGAAATCCAACTTTATAAACATGACTTCAACCATCTAAATGTTTAACATTATAAATTCAACACTTCTTATCAGAGTTCTAATAAAAGTTGTTAACTCATTGATGTCTATATATTACTTCCATATGTTCTATATTGAAGAAAGCCAACAAACTTAGGATTCATCAGTTCCTTGATAAAACTAAAATCATGTCACAAAATACTAAAGAGCCACTTATAAATGTATCTTTCAGCAAATTATTTTTGTCAAAACCTTATTTTATAATATGATTACTTGATAATAGATGTAGTTTTGGTTAATTGTTTGCTACATTTACTTTTCAGTATGATTTTTTAATTTTTTAAAACTTTTTTATTTTTAACTTTATGGATATACAATAGTTGAACATATTTCTAGGATACATGTGAAATTTTAATACAACCAGACAATGTGGAATGATTAAAATAGATTAATTGAGTTATCCATCACCTGAGGTATTTTTCATTTCTTTCTGTTAGGAACATTCCAATTCCACTTTTGTAGTTATTTTCAAGTACACATTAAATTTTAATTATAGTAACCCTATTTTGCTACCAAATACTAGATCTTATTCCTTTTAACCGTATTTTTGTACCCGTTAACCTACCTCTCTTTATTCCGCCCTTCTCTCCACCCTTCCCAGCCTCTGGTAACCACCATTCTACTCTCCATCTCCATGAGATCAACTTTTTAAGCTCCCACATATGAGTGAGAACATTCAATATTTGTCTTTCTGTGCCTGGCTTGTTTTACTTAACATTATATCCTTGAGTTCCATCCCTGTTGTTGCAAATGGCAGTACTTTATTCCTTTTTATGGCTGAATAATATTTCACTGTGTATATGGACCACATTTTCTTTACCCTTTTATCCACTGATGGGCACTTTGGTTGATTCCAAATCTTCACTATTGTGAACAGTGCTGCCATAAACATAGGAGTTCAAACATCTCTTCAATATACTGATTTCCTTTCCTATGGTTAAATGCCCAGTAGTAGGACGGCTGGATCATATGGTAGTTCTATTTTTAGTTTTTTAAGGAATATCCATACTGTTCTCCATACTGGCTGTACCAATTTACATTCCCACCAGTAGTGTAGCAGGGTTCCCTTTCCTCCATATCCTTGCAAGTGTCCATAATTGCCTGACTTTATTATAAAAGCCATCTTTACTGAATGATATGATATTTCATTATGGTTTTGATTTTTTTTCTCTGATGACTGGTGATTTGAATATTTATTAATATGCATGTTGGCCATTTGTATGTCTTCCATTGAGAAATAACATACAAAAATCAAATAAAAATTGAATTAAAGACACTAAATAAGATACGAAATTATAAAACTACTAGAAAAAAGTGTCAGAGACATGCTACAGGACATTAGTCTGGGAGAAGATGTATTGAGTAAGACCTCAGAAGCACAGGCAAACAAAGCAAAAATGGACAAATAAGATCACATCAAGCTAGAAACGTTTCTGTAGAGCAAAGGAAACAATTGACAAAATGAAGGGATGACCCACAGAATAAGAGAAAATATTTGCAAACTACTCATTTGACAAAGGATTAATAACCAGAATATAGAACAAAGAGACCAAGCAAGATAGCAGAATAGAAAGCCCCACCAATCGTCCTAACACAGAAACACTCAATTCAATGACTACCCACACACACACACACACACACAAATACCTTAAGAATCAAAAATCAGGCGAGCACTCACAGTACCTGATTTTAACTGCATATTACTAAAAGAGGCACTGAATAGGGTAGAAAAGGTAGCCTTGACATGCTAATGGCATCACTCCCCAACTTTCCCATAGTAGCTACATGGCACAGAGAAATGTGTGCACTTGGGAGAGGGAGAGCTCAGCAATTGTGAGACTTTGCATGGAACTCAGTGCTGCCCTGTCACAGCAGAAAGCAAAACTGGGCTGAACTCAACGGATTCCCACCCACTGAGGGAGCATTCAGACCAGCCCTAGCCAGAAGGGAATCATGCATCCCACTGGTCAGAATTTTCTTTCTGGAAAGGCTCACCATCATGGGCTGAAGTGCTCTGCAGCCCCAAATAAACTTGAAAGGCAATGTGGACCACAAGGATTGCAAATTCTAGTGCTGAGCTAGGCTTGGAGCCAGTAGACTTGGGGAGTATGCAATTCACTGAGACATAAGCTGGGACAGCTAAAGGAGTGCTTGCACCAGCCAATCCCAAAGCCCAGGCAACACAGCTCATGGCACCAAAATAGACCTCTTACTTCCACTTGAGGAGAGGATAGGGAAGAGTAAAGAGGACTTTTGTCTTGCGTATTGGATACCACCAGCTCAGCCATGGTAAGATAGTATACCACTGACAGTTGTGAGGCCCCTGTTCTAGGTACTAGCTCCGGAACAACATTTCTAGACATACCCTGGTCCAGAAGGCCAGAAAGTATTGTCTTTAACAGAGGGTGACAGAATCCTGCCAGAATCCATCAGCTGTTTGCTAATGAGCCCTTTGGCCCTGAATAGTCACTGGCAATCCAGGTAGTATGCCATGGGCCTGGGGTGAGACCCTGAGGCATACTAGCTTAGTTAAGACCTAGCATATTCCCAGCTGTTATGACTATAATGAGAGACTCCTTCTGTTTGAGAAAAGCAAAGGGAAAAGTAAAGGGGACTTTGTTTTTCACCCTATGTACCAGATCAGCCACAGTGGGGTAGAACACCAAGCAGAACCTTTGGGTTCACTATTCCAGACTTTGGCCCTTGTAAAGCATTGCCGGACATTCTCCGGCACTGAGGTGAGCCTGCTGTCCTGAAGGATGAGTCCCAGGTCTGGTAGCATTCACTACCAGACTACTGCTGATATTCACTTAATGCTCTAGAGCACACACAGTACCTGGTTTTAACTTCATACTACTAAAAGAGGCACTGAATAGTGTAGGAAAGATAGTCTTGAAGTGCTAATGCCACCACTCCCCCACTCTCTCACAGTAGCTACATGGCAGTAGTCTGGTAGTACTCCCTGTGGGCCTATGGTGGTGGTGGCTGCTTGTGGAAAGGGGAAGGAAGAGTGGGAAGACTTTCCAATTGTTTGAGGGCCAACTCATTCACAGTAAAGTAGAACATCAGGTAGAGTTCTAAGTTTTTTCACTTTGGCCCCTAGCTCCTGGACAGCATCTCTGGACCCTCTTGGGTTCTGGAGGAACTTGCCATCCAAAGGAAAGGACACAAGCTTGACTGTCTTCACCACCTGCTGATAGTAGAACCCTAGGTACTGGAGTGAACATAGGTGATAGCCAGGTAGTGGTTATAATGAGATTTGGGTGAGACTCATTACCGTACTGACTTTTAGGTATGACCCAGCACATTCCCAGTTGTGATGGCCACAGAGTTGCTTATGTCACACCTTCCCCAGCCCCAGGCAGCTCAGCACAGAGAGAGAGAGAGAGAGAGAGAAAGAGAGAGAGAGAGAGACTCTGTTTATCTGGGGAAAATAAGGGAAAAGAACAGAGTCCCTGTTCTATTCAGAGTCCCTGGGAATCCAGAGAATTCGTCTAGCTCTTATACAAGACTACCAAGGCAGTACCTCCACAAGTTTGCAAGAGTCACAGCATTACTGGGCTTGGGGTATCCCCTAATGCCGATAAGGGTTATATTACAATACCCAAGTTTTTCAGAGTATGTGGAAAGCATTGCCAAGAAGGATGAAAACAAACAGGCCCAGATTGTGAAGACTGCAAATAGAAAAACAGTTGAAAAACGGGGGACAAATTTAAAGTGTACATTTTTATTATTTTTCTTTTTGCCTGTTTATTTATACAGAGTGCTAAGTTGCTATTAGCTTAAAATAGTAGATTATGAGAAGTTTGAAAGCCTGAAGGTAACCTCAAATCAAAAACATACAATGGATACACAAAAAAGAAAAAGCAAGGAATTAAATCATACCACCAGAGAAAAGAACCTTCATTAAAATAAAGACAAGAAGGAAAGAAAGAAGGAATACACGACCACAAAAGAACCAGAAAAAAAAAAAAATGGCAGGAGTAAGTCCTTACTTATCAATAATAACATTGAATGTGAATGGACTAAAATCTCTAATAAAAAGACAGAGTGGCCAAATTGATAATAAAACAAGACACAAAGATCTGTTTCCTGAAAGAAACACATTTCACCTATAAAGCTACACATAGACTGAAAAGAAAGGGATGGAAAAAGATATGTCATACCAATGGTAACAAACAAACAAAAAAGCAGGAGTAGCTATACTTATATCAGAAAAAAATAGATTACAAGACCAAAACTCTCATAAGAGACAAAGAAGGTCATCATATAATGATTAAGGGGTGAATACAACAAGAAGATGTAACAATTTAAAAGATATATTCACCCGACACAAAAGCACCAGATATAAAAAGCAAATATTATGAGAGATCAAGAAAGAGGCAGAACCCAATAAAATTATTGCTGTAGAATTCAGTACTCCATCTACAATTTGGACAAGACTCCCAGACAGAAAATCAACAAAGCAACATTATACGTAAATTTCACTACAGACTAAAAGGACCTAGTATACATTTACAGAACATTTCACACAATGGCTGCACAATACGCTCTTCTCCTCAGCACATGGATCATTCTCAAGGAAATAACATGTTAATCAACAAAAGCAATCTTAAAACATTAAAAAACTGAAATAATATCAAGCATCTTCTCTGACCTAAATGTAACAAAACTAGAAAGAATAACAAGAGGAATTTTAGAAACTATGCAAACACATGGAAATGAAGCAATATGCCTCTGAATGACCAGTGGGTCAATAAAGAAAGAGGAAAGGAAATTTAAATTTTTCTTGAAACAAATGATAATGGAAACATGACAGACCAAAAACCTATGGGATACAGAGAAAGCATTACCAAGAGGGAAGTTTATTGCTACAAGCACCTACATTAAAAAAGAAGAAAAACTTCAAATAAACAACCTGATGATGAATCTTAAATAACTAGAAAAGTGAGAGCAAACCAAACCCAAATTTAGTAGAAGAAAATAAATAATAAAGACCAGAGCAAAGATAAATGAAATTGCAACAAAGAAAACAACATAATAGAGCAATGAAACAAAAAGTTAGTTTTTTTCAAAAGATAAGCAAAATGGACAAACCATTAACCAGAATAAGAAAAACAAGAGGTAAGACTCAAATAAATAAAATCAGAAATGAAAAGAAGACATTACAATTGATACTGCAGAAATTAAAAAGATCATTAATGGCTACCATAACCAACAACATGCCAAGAAATAGGAAAATCTAGAAGAAATGGATAAATTTCTAGACACATGAAACCTAGTAAGATTGAACCATAAAGGAATTCAAAACCTGAACAGAGCAATTACAAGTAGCATGAGCAAAGTCATAATATGAAGCCTCCCAAAAAAGCAAAGCTTGAGTCCCAGTGGCTTCACTGCTGAACTCTACCAAACATTTAAGAAAAACTAATACCAGTCATATTCAAGCTACTCCAAAAAATAGAGAATGGAATACTTCCAATCTCATTATATGAGGCCAGTATTACCCTGTTACCAGAACCAGACAAATACACATTAAAAAAAAAAATCTATGGAATAATATCACTGATTAATACTGATGCAAATATTCTAAAAAGAAAAAAAAATAGCAAACTGAATTCAACAACGCATTAAAAAGAATATTTGTTTTAACCGAGTAGGATTAATTGCAGGTATAGAAGGATAGCTTAACATACATAAACCGATCAATGTGATTATTATACAAGCAGAATGAAGAACAAAAATCATATGACGACTTCAACTGATGCTGAAAAAGCATTTGGTAAGTTTTAGCATCCTTTTATAATAAAAGCCCTCAAAAAATGGGTGTAGAAGGAACATGCCTCAATATAATAGAAGCCATATATGAAAGACCCACAATTATGGGGAAAAACTGAAAACTTTTTCTCTAAGATTTGGAACAGGACACGTATGCCGACTTTTATGACTTATTCAACATAGTACATGATGTCCTGTCAATGTAATTAGACAAGAGAAGGGAAAAAAGGACATTTGAATTGGGAAGGAAGAAATAAACTTATCCTTGTATGCAGATAATACAATCTTACATTTGAAAAAACCTAAAAACTCTAATACAAAACACTTAGAACTGATAAACAATTGAGTAAAGTTGCAGGATACAAAGTCAACATACAAAAATCGATAGCATTTCCATATGTCAACAGTGAACAATCTGAAAAATAAAGCAAGAAAGTAATTGCATTTACAACAGCTACAAATAAAATTAAATGGCTAGGGATTAATTTAACCAAATAAATGAAATATCTTTACAATGAATACTATAAAACATTGGTGGAAGAAAGAGAAGAGGACGCAAAAAATGAAAAGACATCCCATGTTCACAAATTGGAAAAATTAATATTGTTAAAATGTCCATACTATACAGAGCAATCTACCAGTTCATTTCAATCCCTATCAAAATACCAATGACATTCTTCACAGAAATTAAAAAAAAACTAAAATTTATATTTAAAGATCCATAATAGCCAAAGTTATCTTAAGCAAAAAGAACAAAACTGGAGTAATCACATTACTTGCCTTCAGATTATAATAGAGAACTATAGTATCCCAAATGGCATGGTACTAGCATAAAAATAGACACACAGAACAGTGGAACAGACAAGAGAAAGCAGAAATAAATTCATATATCTACAGTAAACTAATTTTCCACAAAGATGCCAAGAACATACATTGAAAGGACAGTCTCTTCAATAAATTTTCATGGGAAAACTGGGTATTCATATGCAGAGGAATGAAACTAGACCCCTGTCTCTAGCCATATACAAAAACCAAATCAAAACAAAGATTTAAATCTAATATCTCAGACTATGAAAGTACTACAAGAAAACATTTGGGAAACTCTCAAGGACATTGGACTGGGCAAAGATTTGTTGAACAATACCCCACAAGCACAGGTAACCAGAACAAAAATGAATGAATGCAATCTCATCAAGATAAAAGCTCCTACACAGCTAACGAGATAATCAACAAAGTAAAAACACAGCCCACAGAATAACAAGAGATTAACAACCAGAATATATAAGGAATTCAAATAACTTATAGGAAAAAACTAGTAACCTAATTTAAAAACTTGGCAAAATATATGAATAAGTATTTCTCATTAAAAAGATGTACAAATGGCAAACAGGTGTATGAAAAGGTACTCAATATAACTGATCATCAGATAAATCAAATCAGAACTACAATGAGATATTATGTCACCCAAGTTAAAATGGCTTTTATTTAAAAGACTCAATAACAAATGCTGGTGAGGATATGGAGAAAAGGAAACCCTCCTACACAGTTGATGGGAATGTAAATTAGTACAGCTGCTATGGAGAACAGATTGGAGAGTTCTCAGAAAACTAAAATCAAAACTACCAAATGATCCAGCCATTCCACTTCTAGGTATATACCCCTCCCAAAAGGAAATTATTATATCAAAGAGATATCTCTACTCCCATGTTTATCGGGGCACTGCACTCAATAGCCCAGATTTGGAAGCAATGTAAGCGTCCATCAAAAGATAAATGAATAAAGAAAACGTGGTATGTGTACACAATGGAGTACTATTCAGCCATGAAAAGAAAGAGGTCCTGTCATTTGCAACAACATGGATGGAACTGAAGGTCATTATAACTGAAATGAGGCAGGTGCAAAAAGGCAAACTACATGTTCTCACATATTTGTGTGAGCTAAAAATTAAAGCAATTGAACTCAGGAGAATAGAATAAAAGGATGGTTACCAGATGCTGCAAGGTGTTGTGGAGGAGTGGTGAGGAAGCATGGATGCTTAATATGCACCCAAACTAGAAAGAATGAATAAGACCTAGTATTTGCTAGGACAACAGGATAACTTTAGTAAAAAAAACAATAATAATTGTACATTTTAAAATAGCTACAAGAGTATAAATGGATTGCTTGAAACACAAAGGATAACTTCTTGAGGTGAGAGACAACCCATTTACCCTGATGCGATCATTATGTATCACATTCTTGTATCAGAATATCTCATGCAACCCATAAATATGTACACATGCTATGTACCCACACAGGCACCTTGCAAAAGGCATTAGTTCTAATAGTTTATATAGAGATTTTCTATAATATTGCATCACACATAATTATGTCATATGTACCTAGTCACAGTTTTATTGCTTCCTCCAAATTCTTACACCTTTTATTATTTTTTTTGTTATTGTTTATAAGATTGAACCTTTAGGGTGTCAAACAGAAGTGTTGATAGCATACACTTTTATCTGCTGACGTTCTGAAAGAAATAGCCTTCACCATTATATAATGACATTACTTGTTATTGCTTTAAAATATCCCTTTTTCTATTTTGATGAAGGTTTTATTTATTTTTGAAACATAAGTGGATTTTTCTCCTCCAATGTTCTGATCAGATAAATGGTCTCTTTTATTCTGTTAATCTGAGAAATTAATTTAATGAATTTTCTCATACTTAGACAACATTTTATTCCTGAGTCGTCTTAAACATGCCATACTATCTCCTTAGTATGCTGTTGGATTCCTTTAGTAATAATCAGTAGAGGTGATTCTCAAATATGTCTGTGAGACTGATTTGAAATGTCTTTTGTTTGGTATGTTTTTATATCTGAAATATCATAAAATGAGTTGGAGAGTATTACCCTTTATTCTTTGAAAGAATGTAATCATTGTTTCAAATTTAAATTTTAATCATATTCATCTTAAGTAAATATGTGATGGAATATAACCATGATGCCATGCAGGTTTGGAGTTATTTTTGTGGAAAATATGCTTGCCTCATAAAATGAGTTGAGGGGTATTACCCTTTATTCTTTGAAAGAATGTAATCATTGTTTATAATTTAAATTTTAATTATATTCATCTTAAGTAAACATGTGATGGAATATAGCCATAATGCCAATGGGGTGTGGAGTTATTTTTGTGGAAAAACTTGTAATTATTGCTTAAATTTCTTTAACAGTTTATTAGATTAAATTGTGGCACCTAAAATATATATGTTCATGTCCTAGAACCTGTGAGCATGACCTTATTTAGAAAAATGTTCTTTGAGATTTAATTTAAAGATCTTGAGATGAGACAGATCATCCTGATTTAATTGGTGGGTAGATCACTGGATGTATGCTAAATCCAGTGATGTGCCTTTAAAAGAGACACAGAGATATACACACAGGAAGGAGGAGAAGGCCTCACAAAGACAGAGACAACGATTGGAGTTAAGCAGTTACAAGCAAAAGACATGGAGTAACTAGAAGCTTGAGGAAGTTAAAAAAAATTCTACCCTACAGCATTTGAGAGGAGCATAGTCCTGCCAACACTTTAACACTTCTGTAGTATATATACCATAAAATACTACTCAGTAATAAAAAGGAATGAAATCATGACCTTTGCAACGACATGAAGGGAACTGTAGGCTATTATACTAAGTAAAATAACTTATAAACAAAGTCAAAAACCACACGTTCTCACTTGTAAGTGGGAGCTAAACAATGGGTCCACAAGCACATATAGAGTGGAATAATAGACATTAGAGACACCAAAAGTGAGAGGGCGGGACTGGGGTGAGAGATTAAACACTACTTATTGACTACAATGTACACTATTCAGGTGATGCACTAAAAGCCCAGACTTCCTTACTACACAATATATCCATGTTACACAACTGCACTTGTACCCCTAAATCTGTAAACATTAAAATAAAACATCTGAACTCCAGAACAGTGAGATACTAAATTTCTGGTTTTTGTTTTTGTTTTTGTTTTAAAGCCACCGCACTTGTGGTAATTCATTATAGCAGCTCTAGGAAACTGTACAAATAGATGTAGAAAGGTTCAAAATTTTCCTTTCTTCTTATATCAAATTTAGTGAATTTTATTTTCTATGAATTGGTGTGTTTTATCTCAACTTTCATTTGCATAAAGTCATTTATGACATCTTTGTCTTACTCCTGGTATTTGTAATTTGTGCATTTCCATTTGCTTTACTTCATTAGTCTTCAAATAGCTTTGCCATCTTATTACTTTTTATGAAGATCAATTATCTGTCTGTGATAATCCTCTATGTTCAGTTACTAGTTCTTTAATTTCTGTCTTTATTATTTTATTTTTTTCAATTAGCTGTTTTTAATGTTGTTTTTCTAACTTTCTGATATGAATACTTGGTTTATTGATTTTAAGGCTCTTTTATTTTCTGATGTATCAAGTCTCTAATTTTCCTAAAGTCCTAAGTCACCTATGCCTTTCCATTTTTATTATGTCATATTTTATTGTCACTGAATGAAAATTTAATGAGTTATTTTACAGCTAGATTAGGACACCTGTAAGTCAGGTATTGACTCTTAAACAAGATGTAGTTGAAATAGAAAAGCTAATCATGTATTTGCTTAAAGTTCAAAACTCCCCCAACAATATCCACAACCTGCTAGTTTATGCCGTTTAAAGATGTGTAGATTGATGGTTTACGCCTGGCTTAGCCATGTAAGCTTACTTGGCTTCCTAATCAGCTTAAATGGTTAACCATTTAAGGATAAAAGACCTCACCAGAAATTTTGCCTGAAATCTCATGTAACAAGATTTCTCACACTTATATTGCTGATTAACAACCTGGCAACAACGCACAAAAAGAGCAACTAAGAAGCTAGTGTAGGGAAGCTGTGCTTGGAAGTTCTCAGGCTCGTGATGCCTACTTGTGCTTGCTTTCTCCTTCTGGATTATCTTTTTCTGGTTGATATCCTTACAGGACTATTCTCTGTAGAGCCTTATAAATCTTTTCAGTTACCCAGCTGTGCAAGTAACAATGTTATCACCGTGTTGAAATGACCTCTTACTGTATCATACATATGATGTGCAGTTATACCCTGCATTTTCTTAGATAGAGGGACAAACTCCCAACTTACGAATAATGACAGTGGTATGAATCTCATACCCCCAAAGAAGAACACTCACAACTGCACCTGAAATATTAAATGGAATGTTCTTCTGAGGTGCTGAAATGTTGATAACACAAGGACTTTCTTTCTCTAATCTACATCTTTGAATAAGTGATGGTTGATTTTGTGACAATAGAGCCCTCAATTGCTTAGTTGTTTATCCATATTTACTTTCTAATTTTGTCCTATATACTTTACCTTCATTGAAACTTTATATGAGCTTAATCAGTGGAAGCTTGTGAGTTGTTTTAATTAAACAACTTGTGTAATGACTGTACATACGCCCTTGAAAAGAATGGATATTCTTCAGATCATGGGTGTAATCTTATTAATAGATCACTTAGGTAAATTGCTTCATACACATTAATTAAATTTCTCTATCTTTACTGATATTTTCTGCTGCTTCTCTCAGTTCCAGAGACTTCCATGTTAAAATATCATACTATTTTCAGTCCTGGAAGGTTTTTTTAATGTAATTTGAACTTTATAAGGTTTATGCAACAATAAATTATGTTATAATATGAGTGAATTGAAATATTTTAAAAAACATTGATTAAAAAAACAAGAAAACAAAAAAATTATGGTTCTATTGCCTCATGTTGTATGTTGAATTTAAGAATTTTGATATCAGTGTCTTCCTTTTGCCCTTGTAAATTGTTTTATATTTTGTTTAGAGGTCCAGATTACTTTTGTTTGTTTTTAAAATCTAATAGATTTACTGTGTTGAATTTCCAGTTAATCTACCTGCATTAATCCTCTCAGGAACACAAGGAGTAGACCTTTTCAATATGTGGTATTTTCTTTTAATTAGGGGACTATTTTAAAAATTGCAGCATAAAAATTACTTTTAGCACATTTTATTTTTCTTGTTCAGGGATTCCAATTACAGAAATATTATAATTGATTTTCCTGTTTTTTATCCATCATTTTTTCTCTGACCTGTTTTATCTAATTGTTGTTTTCTTGGTTGTTTGCCTGCCATTTTAAAATTTGCCCTATTAAAATTTCATTTGTTTATATTCTTCTTGTATATAATCTAAAATTTAATATTCATTTACAGTATGATTTTTTTTTTTTTTTTTTTTTTTTTTCTGTTGGTAGAAGAGCTGAGGCAGGACTGGCTTGTCTGTCATACTATAAATCAGTCTTGAAGATGTGCGGGGTCCAGGTATAAAACCCCTCGTGGACTTTGGAACACCAAGCTCTGTGCCAAAGGGTGTAAGGCTGCCCTGCCACACCACAAATCTAAGCCCAGGGCATAAAACCCCTCATGGCTTGGATGGAATCCAGGGCTCAGAGCATAAAACCCCTTGTAGGGTTTGTAGCCTCTGGAATGTGCCTCTGTAGCCTCTGGAATGTGCCTCTGTAGCCTCTGGAATGTGCCTCTGTAGCCTCTGGAATGTGCCTCTGTAGCCTCTGGAATGTGCACAGACTTGTTGGTTGCTCTCCCTGGCTGGTGAACATGATCTCCATTATCTCAAGCAGCAGAGCATATTCTGCATGCATCAAAGAAAATGCTAAACTGTCACAGCTACACTTGATGCACCACTACCTTTCTACCCCCATGTCGTCACATCCTCACCTGTTTACCCCCATGTCCTCACGTCCTCACCACCTGCTTCTTTGTTTGGTCACCAATAACTAGTGTG
Source organism: Macaca nemestrina (assembly GCF_043159975.1). Taxonomy (NCBI): domain Eukaryota; kingdom Metazoa; phylum Chordata; class Mammalia; order Primates; family Cercopithecidae; genus Macaca; species Macaca nemestrina. Next base: position 151,628,579 of record NC_092127.1, on the reverse strand, counting down.
GGCTCCCAGAGCTTGGGGCCTTCGCAGCCTCCAACCTAGCATAGCCCCCTGGACCCACTTTATGCACTCTTCACTTGTCTTTTCTCATTCCTTTGACCCCACAGGACTTTGTAGCCCTCATGGCTTGAGATTGGGTCTGATCACCCCAATATGTTCCATGCTCAATTCAATTAACTTTCTTTTCCTTTCAATAACTTTTAAAAATATTCTCACATTTTTATTTCTGTATATTTATTTCAATTTAGTTTGTTGTCTTTTGGTTTTCTTTCTGATTCTTTGTGTGTGCCAGGGAGTTTATTTTCATCAACTGAAGTGTAATAAATATTACCTTCTGAAATTTGTCATAATATTGTATAGATTTATTTCATTTCTGTTGCCTTGATTTTGCTCTGTGGTGACTTATATGTTGCCTTGATTATGGTACTCCATTGGACTGAAATTTATTTAATAACAATTTCCTGACATGGTGGATATGTGTGGGTTGGTGGGGGAGATTTTTTTTGGCCTTTTAGGAGGCTAATTATTATTGTTAAATTATTTTTCCTTGGCTATCCAGTTGTTAAGGGAAACTGCCCCCTTCTTTTCAGCCTTTCCTTAACAGATGCCATACTTTTCAGATTGCCACAGTAAACTTTCTGCGAACCTTTTCTATGGTTAGTGCTCTGATATGCCAGGATGTGTTTTTAGTATTTGTAAACTTTTGATTACAAAAAGATCTTTTTCTAGCAGTGCTTAAGGTAAAATTTATACCTATGCTGGAGGCAGTGGCTCACGCCTGTAATCCTAGCACTTTGGGAGGCCCTGACAGGTGGATTGTCTGAGCTCAGAAGTTCAAGCTAAGCTTGGGAAAAATGGTGAAACCCCATATCTACCAAAATACAAAAAAATAGCCAGGAGTGGCAGCATGTGTCAGTAATCCCCACTACTTGGGAAGCTGAGGCAGGAGAATCGCTTGAACCTAGGAGGTAGAGGTTGCAGTGAGCTGAAATCACACCATTGCCCTCCAGCCTGGGCAACAGAGCAAGATTCCATCTCAAAAATAAATAAATAAATAAACCTACTAGTAGTTACCCTCCTTCCCTCAATCTGATAGAGTGTGTTCTCTCTCTTTTTTTATCTTTTCTTTTCCACCATCCCACATCCAAGCTCAAACTTTCCTTCCTTCCTTCCTTTCACTACATTTTCTTTCACTATATGGTCACCTATCATTTTTGATAATAATTTTAATGAGTATCAACAGTTTTCTAAATTGCAAGTTATTTTCTCTCTACATTTTAAGATATTATCAAATGTGTTTTGGATTTAGTTATTTCCATTGAGACCAGAGTTACCAGTCATACTATTATTATGAAGAAAAGATTTTTTTTTTTTTTTAACCAGGGTTTAAAATTTATCTCTTTGCCTTTGTTTTCAACAATTTTAGCATGATGTGCATATTTGGTTTAAATATTCTGGCCTGGTATTAATTTTTTTTTTTTTTTTTTTTTTTTAGATGGAGTCTTTGCTCTGTCTCTAGGCTGGGGTGCAGAGGCACAATCTCTGCTCACTGCAATCTCTGCCTCCTGGGTTCAAGTGATCCTCCTGCCTCAGCCTCCAGAGTAACTGGGACTAGTCTCCTGAGTAGCTGGCGCCACCACGCCCAGCTAATTTTTGTATTTCTAGTAGAGACGGCCAGGATACTCTCGATCTCTTGACTTCGTGATCTGCCCACCTTGGCCTCCCAAAGTGCTGGGATTACAGGTGTGAGTCACTGCGCCCGGCCGGTATTACTATTTTTCACGTTTATGACTTTGTTACATTGGGAAATTTCTCAGCCACACATTTTCAAATATTTCCTCTTCCCCCTTCTCTTTCTCCTCTTTTCTGGGCTTCCATTTACATATTTGACACCTTCACACTTACCTTTTGTATATCTTACTCTTCCTTCTATTTTCTCTATGCTTCACCTGGAATTTTTTTTCCAACTCGTAGTTCACAAATTTTGTATTCAACTATGTTTAGCTGTATTAAAAATATCTATTGCATGCTTTTTTACATTATTGTATATAATATGTAGAATTTCATGTGGTTTTTCTTTTAAGTCTGTGACTAAATTTCTCAATCTTAAACGTATGTAAGATAATTATTTTAATCTTTGTTTATGATAAGTTCATGATATGAGCATCTAACAGTTTTTACTTTTTTTCTATTTCTTACTTTATTTTCACTGACAGCACCTTGTCTCATTGTCTTTCTGTATACTTTTTAATTAAATGCTGTGTGTTATATATATGCATATATAAAATATAAAAATGGAGTGAGACGAAATATGGTATTATCTCTTTCATAGATAATTTGTGTTTGGTTTGTGACATTAAGCTTTGGGCACTCACTCTTCATGCCTCTCCTCCTTCCCTTTGTGTTCATCATTTTGGTGAATGACTAGAAGATGGTGGTTTCAGCCCAAAGAAAGACAAAATTATCTTAATTCTAATTCATGACTTGAAAGTATTCCAAATTGAGATTTAGTCCCTGAAATAGCCATTTTCTTCAGTTCAGTTTTACTCTTAAGTTTTAGCTCTTTTGTTCCAACATATGGTTTGTATTGCTTTGCTGCCTAACCATAGTCTCCAGCTTTAAATATTAGTCTGCTGGTTTTCTAAGGCAATCAAATTTTGCCTACCAAACATTTCAGATACCATTTTGAGATTACATCTTATTATTTCTTGCTATTTCTCCAACATGTTCAAATAATTTTGTAAACATTGCTTGGTTTTCTTATTTTTTTTTTTTTAGCAGAAACTCTGTTCTGAATTATCTAGACCCCATATGCCTCTTCAAATTGTTCCTCTATAATCACTTTAATAAACTTTAAAAACTGGAATGAAAACCAGACTACCTGCTATTATTTAACCCTTTCTTTAGAATACTGAAGTTGCGTGTGAAAAATGTTAAATGACAGCAGCCCTAGCTGCTGTCATTCTAAAAATATTTGTCATTTGTTCATTATCAAAACATTTATTGTTTGCTGATATGTGCAAGGAAATATGAAGAGGATTGGATGTGCACTTTCAGAATAAACAAACATTATGTTCTGCTACCCAAGGAATTTACATTCTTGTGGGAGATATAAGCAGAACATCTATAATAAAATATAATAAGTACAAAGATAAAAGACTTTGACTTGCATATAAAAAAGGCTGCTAACCAAGACTTAGGGAAATGTGGTAAGAGGAGGAAATTTTCTTTGATAAAACTTTCTTCTCATTTATGTACCCCTAAAACAAATTCCAATACCAAAGTAGTCTATGGCATAGAATCTTCTATTATACAACGGAATTAAATATTATCAATCTACACCTATTTTCTTCCTCCTGCACTATTTTTTTTTTTTTTCAGCAGCTGCTGTTTTTACTAATATTCATTCCTTATTGAGTTACAGGAGTCCCTGCCTTTTGCTTTTCATTTGGGTATAAATAACCAAGACCAATATTCTTTTCCATATTCATTATGAATATGGGTTCATATTTGAATGGATAAAATGTAATATGTTATTTTATTAAACTCTTTTTGAATGGACAAATATCAACTAAGATTTTACTAGATTACTGCCATTGTTTAATTCATAGCTTTGCTTGTTAAATTATCATAAATGGAAATGAATTATATTTTTAGATGAAACTTCTAATTATAACCATCTATATTTCTATCACAGAATCTCTTAGACTAAAACAATAAATCACCATGGCAACTCAACTTTCACAAAGTTTAACTGCAGCCAGAAAAAAAATATTTTTAAGTCAACCCCATTATATAGCATCTAACTAAACAAAAGTCTGCCTTCAAAGTAAAGTACTTTTAATTAGAAGCCATGATTTCTAAAATCATTTCAGTTATAGCAAAATGTTCACATTTCTCTATGCCTTAGAAATGAGGTATTTAAAATGATATTGGCTTGCTTCTCATTTTTTAGCATATTTTTAATGCTATGAGATTGAGATTGGATTAGTATCTTTATTTTTTTCTAGTTCAGTGTTTTTAGAACATTTTCACATTTCTTTCAGTAAAAATCCGATTTAATTTTTTTCTAAATAATATATTTAAGAATTGAAACAGTTCAGTTTGATTAAAATATGAAAAGTAGGAACTATTTTGTGTGTTTATAAATTTATAACAGGCACTGAAATTTGAAGTGATGTATTATTTAACAAATGGAGTTCACAATGCTGAGGCTGCTTATTTGTATCTTAGTACTCTAAACTACTATTGGGCCAGGTTTTGCAATATAACTGTAAATATTTATTAATAGTAAAACACTTCATTAAACAGCTCCTTTTCTCCTACAGCTGTATCTCGTCAACTAAACTGATGACACAAAATGTGTAATTTAAATTAACTTTTACATTCTTAAACAATGTACATGATTTTATAATTGAAATAATATTAAATCATATAATACAGTCATTCCTTACCACAACTTTTCCTTCCCTCCCTGTCTCTCTCTCAAGAAATAATGTTTTTATTCGAACTTTTTTTTTTCAACTCTTATTTTAGATGCAGGAGTGACATCTTCAGATCTGTTACATAGTAATATTTCATGATGCTGAGGTTTGGAGCATGGATCCTGTCATCTGAGTAGTGAGCATAGTACCTGATAGGTAGCTTTTTAACCCACTCCTCCCGCTATCTAGTCCACAGTGTCATTGGTTCCCATACTTATGTTCATGTTTGCTTCCCACTTATAAGTGAGAATATGAGGTATTTGGTTTTCTGTTCCTGCATTAATTTTCTTAGGATTATGACCTTCAGCTTCATCCATATATTTTTCTTAAAAAAAGTATATACTGGTATTCTTTGATTAACCCATTTCATACAATATCTACTGACTTCCTATACTAATGAAAAATATTTTAGGTCTCTGATCTTTAGTCCACCCTGCTGCACAATACACACTCTTCTTCCAATAGAGTCATAGTACGTTTTGAGGCTAAATCTGCATTTAGCGATTATACTATTATGTTTATTAAAATACTCACAACTGAACATTGAAGTGTAATATGAGCACATTCCATGTCTTCTTTGTTTTTCTTTGAATTAATGCTTGTCTTTTATCTGCATTATTTATAAGTCCTTTGAAATTTGTGTCAATTTATCTCACACTTTCCACAACGGCCATTATATAATGTACTCTTTTTATCACCCTTAGAGATAACAGGAGTTGAGATCTCCATTATTCTATGTAGACTGGTTAGCATCTAGGACATCTTTGTAATCTCATGAATTACATTTGTTTTTCCCTGAGTAGGGCCATAAGAAGCAATTCCTCATCCATTCAAATTGTATCCTGAGATTTCAGCAATTCAGTCACACCTTCAGGCTCCACTTCTAATTCTTCTTATCTTGTTATGTTCACCACATTTGCATTTACTTCCTCCACTAAAATCTCAACCCCTTCAAAGTCATCCATTAGGGTTGGAATCACCTTCCTCCAAACTCCCTTAACATTGATGTTTTGACATCCTTCCGCGAATCACAAATGTTTTTAATGGCATCTTCCAGAAGATTTTCAACATTCCTTGCCTTGGTCCATCACCCGAATAACCGTATATGTGAGCTAGAACCTTAAAACTTTAAACTCAAAATTACTCCTTGATCCATGGGAAGCAGCATGGACACTATATTAGCAGGTTTGAAAACAACATTAATCTCCTTTTACATCTCCAGTATAACTGTTAGGTGAAAAGGTGCAATGTCAATGAGCAGTAATATTTTGAAAGGAGTCTTTTTTTTTTTTCCCTGAGGAGTAGATTTCAAGAGTGAGCTTAAAATATTCAGTAAACAGTGCTGTAAACTGATGTGCTGTCATCAGGGCATTGTTGTTTCATCTTTAGAACATTGAAAGAGTAGATTTAGCATAATTCTTAAGGATCTTCAGATTTTTAAAATGGTAAATGAGCATTGGCTTCATCTTGAAATCAACAGCTGCATTAACCCCTAACACACAGAAGAGTCAATCTGTCCTCTAAAGCTGTGAAGTCAAACATATATTTTTCCTTTCTACCTACAAAAGTCCTATACGGCATCTTCTTTCAATGTAAGGTTGTTCTGTCTACACTAAATATGTGTTGTTTAGTGTAGCGACCTTCATCAATGATCTTAGCTAGATCTTCTGGATGATTTGCTGCCGCTTCTGTATCAGCACTTTTGACTTCACATTGCACTTTTATGTTAAAGGAGACAGCATATTTTCTTTCTTTTTTTTTTTTTTTTTTTTTTTGAGATGGAGTCTTGCTCTATCGCCCAGGCTGGTGTGCAGTGGCCGGATCTCAGCTCACTGCAAGCTCCGCCTCCCGAGTTTACGCCATTCTCCTGCCTCAGCCTCCCAAGTAGCTGGGACTACAGGCGTCACCATCTCGCCCGGCTAGTTTTTTTTTGTATTTTTTTTTAGTAGAGACAGGGTTTCACCGTGTTAGCCAGGATGGTCTGGATCTCCTGACCTCGTGATCCCCCCGTCTTGGCCTCCCAAAGTGCTGGGATTACAGGCTTGAGCCCCCGTGCCCAGCCGAGACAGCATATTTTCTTAAACCTCATGAATCAGTCTCTGTTAGCTTCCAGCTTTTCTTCTGTAGATTGCTCATTTCTCTCAGCCTTTGCAGAATTAAAAAGAGTTAGAGCCATACTCTGAATTGTGTTTAACATTCGCATGTGAGAATGTTGTGTCTGACTTGATCTTCTATCCAGACCACTCAAACTTTCACCTTATTAGGAATAAGGCAGTTTTGCTTTCTCATCATTCGTATGTTCACTAAAGTAACACCATCAATTTCCTTCAAGAACGTTTCCTTTGCATTCACAACTTGGCTAATTATTTGACACAAAAGACTTTTGACCTCTCTCAACTTCTAACACTCCTTTCTCACAAAGCTTAATTATTTCTAGCTTTTGATGTAAAGTAAGAGACATCCAACTATGCTATTCTCTTGAATACTTACAGGTGGCTACAGGGTTGTTAATTGGTCTAATTTCAATCTTAGTGTGTCTCAAGGAATAAGGAGACTGGGATAGAGGAAGAAGTCTGGGGAACAGCCAGTTGGTGAAGCAATCAGAACACACACAACATTTATCAGTAACGTTTGCTATCTTACATGAAGTAAGTGGTGCTCTTAAACAATTACAATAGTAAGATTGAAGATGTCTGTCACCATAATAGATATGATAGTAAAAAAAGTGTGAAATATTGCAAGAATTATCAAACTGTGACTCCGAGACATGAAGTGGGTACATGCTGTTGGAAAAATGGCACCAATTTCTCCAGCAGCTGGATGCAGTGTTGCTACAAACCTTCAATTTGTAAAAGCATCATATCTGTGAAGCACAATAAAGCAAAGCACAGGAAAATGAGGTATGTCTGTACAGTCCTTCATTTTTCTGTAGCACAATTATCAGAAACTTTCTGGGAAAGAATGAAAATAGTTACACTTTTGAGACATTGCAGTTCTGAATGTGTGCCTGCTTTGATCCTTTTGTTTATCCAAGGGATTAAAAGACTGTCAACATTAGCATTGCTGACAGTACTCCAAGGTAGTATACATATTATTTGCCAAAAGCACTTCTGCACTGTTTTTTTTTCCCTTTTTCTGGAATTTTTTTTTATCATAGAAAGTCATGCCTTGCTCCATTACCTTCTTAATGTTCTCAATCATAGGTAACCTCAATTAGGTACCACCCACTGGCCACACAATGGAAAATCTTAACCACAACCGCCCAACTCTCTCTATTCTAATTATCTGGTTTTAATTTTCACCTAAATATTGAAAGCCATTAAATATACAGTATATTTTATTTATTTATCTTTCTTATCATTTGTTTAACTTTTCTAAATGGTAAGTTCCTGGAAGGCAGAATTTTATTTTATGTTTATTTCCACTGCTACATCTCTACTGTTAGGAAGAGTCCTTAGTAGAGATGAGGTGCCCAATATAATGTACTTATTGAAGGATACACCAAATGAGTGAACAAATAATTCAAGTTTGTTTTCATTGTCTGTGCTGGATATTTGTCGTTGGTATTGTCAAGTTTTCTAGAATGATTCAGTCAATCGTTTGCTCCCTTGTATCTCTGTTCTTTATTTGAACCTCCTCTCAGGTTCTTTATTGTTCTTGCTCTTTATCTCCCATAACTTTTTAAGCCTTTTAAAGAAATCTCTCTCTAGATTATTTTCTCAACTTGACCTTTCTTTTACTGACTTTTTCCATTTCTGCTTACAAATTTTTGTTTCTCTGAATATCCCTTTAAATTTTTTTTCTTACTTTAAGGGCAAAGTAAATTGTCTTATCTCTATGAGATTAATAATAAATTTGTTGATATTTTATTCTTCTCTATCTTTATTTCATCCAATATGCCCTTATTCATTATATTTATTTTAGTCTTTCGATGTCTGCCAGTGCTTAAGAAAGGGAAATAAGTTGCTAACTGCAATCTTCTGGGTACCTAATTGAGTATGTTAACTTGAAATTTTCCTATAGAGTTTGTTGGGAAACTCTGATGGTGGCATCTTTAGGTCTTTTGAGCCAGTGTGTTTCCTCAGAGGGCACTCTGCCAATCTTCCGCCAGGGAAGTCAGAAATCTGAGAGATAAGTGAGGAAAGATGTCTGAAAGTCTCAGCATTCAATGTATGTAGGCCTAATTATTTTCATACAGGACTCATGCCCTCAACTATTATTAGTGTCTCCCAGTCCAGAGACTCTCTGTATATATGGCCCCTTACAGAGAAGAAACCTCCTCTCTTCCACTGGGGTGCTAGTATATCTAGATATTTAACTACTTCTGAGACATCTTTTAACTTGTTTCCCCTTATTTTAGCATGCCTTCACTGATGGTTTCTGAATCTGTTGAGGCTTCTGAGTTTATAGATCATGTAACTCTTGGCTTTCTTAACTTCCAGCTAAAGATTTGACTTCCAGGGGCTTAGTAAATTAATATTACAAGTCTACCTACTTCCTAGCTTTCAAAATTTGATTGTTATTGTATTCCTGTTCATCATCTTTGTGACTTTTTTATAATCCTTTTTAAGGGTGGGGAGGGAGAAAAATTAGATGTAGGTGTTAAGTGTATCATCTTTATCTAGAAGCTACCTATGTTTGCCTGTGTTTAGATTAAACTACCATAATTGTGTCCTGTTCAGAAAAAATAAATTCTGGATATTGAATAATGAATATTTTAAATGATAACACATGCTGTAATATCAAATAGAGTACTACTTAGAACATAAATATACAATAGCTTGTTGGTTCTTCAATTCAATACTGTTAGATAAATAAAATAAGTAATACCATCATTCCTGTTTGAAAACATAGGGAACCAAAATCCAATAACACTATCTAAGAGGGTCGTGCTAATTAGTTAGGCACCAAAGTCTATGATAGTTTTAATCATTTCAAATGTAATACCTTTTTTAAACCATATTGTGTAACTGAAACATTTTATCTTTTCCATTTCAGGAGACCTTTTGGAATGAATATATTTTCATCACATAAAAAAGTTGTCTAGAATAATATTGCTTTGTACACAATATTATTCAGCAATTAAACATATAGATTTTTATCCATTACTGTCTCTGTAGAGAAAGTCCCTACTGCAGAACATTAAGAACTCTCATGCACAATATTTATTTTTCTTAACAAAAAGTGGGTGGCTGCATAAAATTTTAATCTTTAGAGATTTTTGAATTAATGGCATGTAGTGATAGATATTAAAAATTATGGTCATGAACTCTGGAGATTCTTGTAGAGATATGTGTTCAGAGTTCAATATCATTTCGTCAAAGAAACTAATTCAGTGGAGTACAGAAAAATATCAGTATGTTAGGTTGTATTTTATTTTGTCTTAACAAACCCTTCTATTATAATCATCCTATTCTGTCGCCAGATCTATGTGTTTATGTGTGGATGTGTTGAAGTTTAACCTTAGTAATCTCTCATATTTTCATAAGGATATAATTCAGAAGAATATTTTAATCAAGATCTTGCTGTGCCATCTGTCTGTGTCTTATTAGTTTATTCAATTTTTAGTCCTTTATATAAGATTAGATTTCTGATGAAGGATATTATGTGAATGAATCATGAAACAATAATCAGAGAGTATAGATTTTGAATTCCTGCATGAACAAGGGTGGGAGGAGTTGGTGGTGATGATCATAAAGATTGTGGCATATTTTTTCAATAAACTATAATGCGCCATAAAGAGGATAATAAAATTTTTAAAACTTTGATATAAGGCAAGGCACAGTGGCTCTCACCTGTAATTTCAGCACTTAGGGCAGCAGAGGCAGGAGGGTAACTTGAGCCTAGGAGTTCAAGACCTGCCTTGGCAATATAGTGAGACACTATTTTTCACAAAATGAAAAAATAAAAGAAAAAAAAAAAAACCCTTGATATTTTTATTTAGTATAAAGTTAATTCCGATGTTTAGACAAAATTAAGTGATAGTTTAATTTTGGTATATCAAAAAATACAATCAATAATATGCCCAAGCATTAGCAATAACTAATAGCACAAGAGAAAACAAAGAATATTTATAAAAGCTTTAAAATCAGTGATCAGTATAGGAATAACCCAATATATGTGCTGGACCGTTGTAGAGAGCACTGTTAAATAACACTATTTAGTTAAAAGAGTAAGGCCTAGAAATGAAACTATATCCAATATTCACTAATTACTATACAAACTATCAAAAAAGAAATTTTTGATAATTTTAAAGAAAATTTATTAATTAACAAAGTTGATAAATTGACCAGAATAGAAGACATAGAGCCAAATATTGTTTGTTGGAAGTTTTTTAGAGGATAAAAATATTTTAAGTACTCACAGGAAACACGATGTATTACTTAATGCATTCTTCTTCAAAAATAGGCTTTCCATATAGAGAACAAGTAAAAACAGATTCTTACTCATTCTCTTTACAACAACTAATTCTTTGTGATTTGAATCAAAATATATTGAAAATTTTAAAACAATTAAGAATAGTAAAACAGTACTTATGTACTTGTTTTATGTGACTTGCTATTTATTGAAAAAAGCACTGACAACAAAGGAAAAAGCATAAATTTGCATATAAATCTATGTATAATTTCTTAAAAACAAAATATTCTCTACAGAAAACAAAAAAAGCCTCCCTAAAATCAAAGTTAAAAATAATAATAGCAGAAAAGGAGAAATTATGATGCACAAAACTGAAAAAGGATTAGTTTCGAGATTATATTCAGGTATTTAAAACCTAAAATGAATTTTAAAAATCCAGATAAGCCAGTAAAAATAGTGGAATAGTTATCTGAGAAAGATTTACAGACTTTAATTCTGAATCATCACTGTATATATTGAAAGGTGAAAAATATGTAATCCTGTTCATAATCAAAAAATTAAAACATGTACAGTGGGCTGCCACACCCACTGGGGTGTCCAAAAATAATGAAGTCTGATAACATGAATTATGAGTAGGAATGTAGATTGGCTCTGCCACACTGCAGTGCAACTTAATATTGTCTAGCAAAGTGAAAAATATCAGTAAACAACAGTTTAAAATTGTCATTTGGCTATTTATCTATAAAATAATATTTCAAATGTTTTGTAAAAAATAAGATCTTGAAGAACATTAGAGGTAGCATTTTCTACAACAGTCAAACAGAAAATTAAATGTTCTCAAATACAATGTAGGGAATAAGTAAATTATGCATTATTCACATCACAGCATATTGAATAGAAGTTTAAATGAATAAATCATCACATCTATATTGGCACTCACTGCTTTCAAAATCATATCTCTGAATTTCACAATAATGAGATAATAAATTGATGTAAAGTTTAATACATAAGTGCAACTATGTTTGATATTAATTATCATTACTCAATTATGACCTAAAATTGCAACAATATGCATGAGAATTTAGAAAACAAATTAATCATAGTGGCTATCTCTGTGAGAAAGAAAGGTAAATGAAAATAAGCAGGTATAAAAAAATGAACATTTCATATATTTTTAAAGGAACTAATTTAATATATAATTCATTATAAAAAATAATACTGGCATTATTTTATAATGTTGGACATGTGCATACCCCATGATACAGTATTCCATCACTTAATTATGCACTGCAGATAGATGTATACACATATACCTTAGGAGATATGTACACAATGTTTACATCATCTCTGTTCAAAATATCAAAAAGTCAGAAATCATCCAAATGCCAGCTTGAAAGAGTATAAATATATATATATAGGTGTGTGCTATAGACTGAATGTTTGTTTTCTTTAAAACTCATATTTTGAAGTCCTAACCCCAATGTGATGGTATTAGGTGGCAGAACTTTTGGAGGTGATTAATTTAGGATGGTGGAACCCACATGAATGGAATTAATGGTCTTAGAACTGAGGGTCAGTGCTTCCTCACCCCTTACATCATGGGAGTGTACAATGAAAAGTTGGCAGTTTGTAAACTCAAAGGAATCCGTCAGCAGAACCCAATTATGCTGCCACTCTGATCTTGAACTTCCGGCCTCCAGAACTGTGAGAAATAAATTTCCGTTGTTTATAACCACCAGTTTATGGTATTTTGTTATGGTAGCCCAAGTAGAATAAGTATATTATCTCAATGGATTTTATACAGCAGCAAAATGAATAAACTACAACCACACAAAGCAACATAGATAATTTTCAAAACAATAATGATAACAGATAAAGATAGGCCCATAAGACTCTATTAGTGTGATGTCATTTCTATAAATCTTGAATATAAACATATATCAACAGCACTTTGTTTAGGAATATATGTATACAAAAATATTTCATAACACTCAAGGCAATGATGAAGACATAATTTAGGCTGGCATGATCTCTGTTGAGGGAAAGGCAAGAGGTAGGTGGTAAAGACACATACCTAAGTGGACACGAGTTGATGGCAGCATTCCAGTCCTTGTATGTGATGATGATGTCACATGTTTATTATAGTATTGAGCCTTAGACTTGCATAAATATTATGTTTTTATTTATCAATTATAATAAGAGGATACATATATATATAAATATATGAAGAAATAAGTATGAAAAAGTGTTAACATTAAAAATTTGTTTAGCAAGAATGTGGATATTTCTTGAATTTATCTTTTATTCCAAGTCATTCCCATTTTCTTTCTATAACAGGTTCTTCAAAAATCCCCCTGGCATACACCCACTGCCCAGTTCCAAAGCCAACCTTATATTTTTATGTGTTTGTTAAGAAAGTACCCTGCTTCTGGTACCAAAATCTACATCATTATCTATAGTGTGTGACAAAATTCCCCAAAACTTAGCAGCTTATACCACTAACATTTATTTTCCCAGTTTCTGTGGGTCAGAATCTTTTTTTTTTTTTTTTTTTTTTTTTTTTTTTTTTTTTTTTTTTTTTTTTTTTTTTTTGTGGATAGAATGAAAAAATTGCCTTAAATAGATCATTAGTAGAAATCTGGAATTTGAGGATGCTGCTGGTGAATGCTCAAAAGGAAATAAGGAAATTATTATTGGAACTTGGAGGAAGGGTGACCCTTTATCTATAGAAAACATAAATCGTATCAACAATATCACCTGCAGACATGTGGAAAGTAGAAAATGTGCATCGAAAACTGATTAAGTTAGCTAAGTAAATTTTCAAAGTGTTAAATGTCCCATCTGGTTAAATCTTGCTGCTTATAGTAAAATGTGAAAGAATTGAGATAAATTGCAGAAAGGATTGCTAAACAAAAGGAGACAGTACTCGACGGTTTTAAAAATTTTAAGTCTTTCCAGATTGCAAACCATGCTAAAATTAAGAAGTAACATGCAAGAAAATATCTATTTTAGGAAACTGCAAGTAAAATGTGGTCGGAGAAGAAGCTGAAGGTGTGGCTGTGAAGATTTTTGTCAAGAATTCAGAGATCAAAGAGGTTCCTCAGGGTACTATTCAGTCAAACTAAAAGAACTTTAACGAGATTAAAGGATTGGCTCAGAGATCCTTTCAATCAAACAGTAAGACCTGCAAAAAGTTTAAGAGCTTATTTCAAAGAAATTAGTGGGTATGTCTTTTGTTTAAAAAGTAAAACCAAATGAGATTCACAGAAAGTCTACAGAGATTTTGAGAGAATTGTATTTGCAGGCAACCTGTCTTTGTGGACTCAAAGACTTGGAGACAGAGCAAACATTTTAAAAAAGACATTCAATCTCCAAAATTCTTCTGGCAGGAAGCAGGTGGAATCCACTCATCTGTACTACCTTTCCAAAAAAAAAAAGAAGGGGGGGGGGAAATGAGTCAGAGGGTGGAATCAAGGACCTCAACATACCTTAGTATAGACTCAAGATATGTGGAGGATTGTTCATAAGAAAATGAAGAATATGTCATTCTTTTTTTAGCTGGATACCAGAATTACTCTGGACTCCTTTGTGTCTCTCATTTTGCCCATTTTTTTTTAAATAGGAGCATCTCTTGCATTATCTATGTTTGTCCCATCATTGTATGCTAGATGTGTGAGAACAATATCTGTCTCTTTAATTCTACAGCTCAAGAGAAACTATACCCAGGAGTTCTATTTAAGGAACTACACTTGACGAGCTACATCCACACTAGACCTGATTTAGGAAATGAGATTCTTGACTTTTAGTGAATGCTTAAATGGGATGAGCCTTTTGGGGACCTTAAGAATGAGTGAGAATACTATACATATGGTAAGGGTGATGGGGACCAGAAGAAACACTGTAATAGTCTCTAAAATGACTCCCAGTCACTATCCCCTGCTATTTATGACTTTGTATAAGAATTGGATTTCTCATTTCCCTCCTGGCAAATGGGAGTTGGACCTGAGGACTCATTTCTAAATAGTAGAGTATAGCAAAATTTTAGATGTCTCTTTCGGAGACACCAAGCTAAATTAAACCCAGATTGCTGAACCAGAGAAGCTGTGAGATAATAAATGTTTGCTGTTTTAAAGTACGTGTTGGCATAATTTGTTACATACTAGAGAAAATTCATACAGATACAAAAGATAAAATGCTTATGTCAAGTCCTTATGTAGAAACAGAGAAAATTAGAGAAATAAAATAAATTGGCTTTGGAGGAAGAGACATGAATCTTCAGATTGACAAGACCCACGAATTGTCAAGAAAAAAGGGTAAAGACCACACTTAGTCAGATGCTGAAAACTTTTGATAACCAATGTAAGGTTTTTTTTTTAATTTCTACTAAGTTATAAGAACTTTTTTTAAAAAATGCAAATTTCTAGGGCTTGGAAGTTATACTTACCATATTCTTCCAAGAAAATAGTGGGTTAAAACAATGTACAAACCCAGGGGTAAGTGAACTGCATTCCAACATGATAGCGGAAGAGCAAGCCCATAAGGTACTTAGTATAACTGAGAACAGAGAGAGTAAGATATCCTCAGGAAGATAAAGACAGGATATTAAATACACAGTGTGAATATATGAAAGAGCTTAAAAATAAATGTAAAGAAATATTTCTTCAACTGGAATAAGGAAAGGGAAATAGATGCTCTGAGACAATTAAAAAATGTTATGCAAGAAAATAATGTTTTCAGTGTTAATCTGAAATGTGGCATGATTTAAAATTGATCAAGTGTAAAAAAAATGGTGGTTTCTAAAACAGGGAAGCCAGATCTTCATTGATTTAATAATTTAGCAAAGATTATATACTTTCAGTAATAATTTCTTTAAGTATAATGCTTCAAAGTTTATAACACTAACTTGTTATAGTAATTTTACTATGATCTGGATTTGTTTTCCTGTGATTTCTACAAGATACTAAGTTTATGAGTCAATTTTTTCCTACTAATGTCTCTTAGAACATCATGATAAAACTCAACTAAGGTTTTATAATATAAAGTTAGGAAACAAAATCGGAGACTCTACATTATTGTTTCATTTTAGGCTATAGTGTCCGTTTTGCTTTGCATTTCTTTTCTCTGTGAGTATTTAAACCACATTTTTTTTTCTTTTTTGATACTTTATGTGGATTACATGGTTATGACATGGGCAGTTAAATAATACATTAAAAATTTTTTAATAATATTAAATATACTGTGCACAGGTATATATTCTAAACCCAAGGCTGCATAATGTCTAGATAGAGCCCTGAGAACCAAATACTTAGTTCAAGCCATATTGGCAGTTACCAATGTGGCTTATTTTTATGAACGCACTAATTAAATTTCTTTATGTAGCAAATTTTTCTTAAACTTCTATAGAAATAGGTTAAAAATAAACACAGATAATGATATTAATTTCTAAATACATAATATAAACTTCCAAGGCATTTTAAAAAAGCACTTTCTCTTTATGAAGTAATTATATTTTTTCCTAAAGTCTGAATTTTTTTCTAGTTTTAATTCAGTCCTTTCCATGTAAAATTAAATTAAAATTAAATTGTGCTATTTTGTGTTAATAATAACAATTTCTGGGTAAGTTTCAGGTACTTTTGTTTTAAATCAAAAACTTTTTCCAGCCGGGCCAACATAGTGAAACCTGGTCTCTTCTAAAAATACAAAAATTAACCGGGCATGGTGGCTTGTGCCTGTAATCCCAGCTACTTGGGAGTCTGAGGCAAGAGAATTGCCTGAACCCGGGAGGTAAAGGTTGCTGTGAGCTGAGTTCACGCCACTGCACTCCAGCCTGGGTGACAGAGCAAGACTCTGTCTCATAAACAACAATAACAACAACAAAACAAAACAAAAAAAAACAAATGTGTTCATGTGCTTTATATGTTCACAATCATTATTTTGGCCATGCATTTGTACTGCTTATAAAATTAGAAAAGTGAGCAACATTTTTAATCAAAACTTTAATTATATGAGTACTTTAACCAAATAAGTATTTGTTCTCAGGGCTTCATCTCTTATATTATATATCCTTGGGTTTAGGTTATTAATATGACTAAGAATTAGGTTTTAACCCATATATATTTATTTCACTCAGTTGAATCTGTACACAAAATATTTAGTATTATTAAAACCTTAAAAATTACTATTTAACTGTCCATGTCATAGCCAAGGAATATATGTAAAATAAAATTAAAAAATGTAGTTTAAAGATTCCACAGGGAAAAGAAATACAAAGCAAAATGGTGACTGTGGATTAAAATGAAACAAAAATAATATAATTAAACGGGCTTCTGAATATATTCTATTTTAATTATTAGCATACTATTTTATTCATTATGCTCACATTTGTCTCATATTCATTTACCAAGACTTCATCAATCTTATGCATCCTCTTATCTATTTCTGCCCTTGTGAGTATACTTTATCACCCTAAAATACGCAAATATTTATATAAGACAGTAATTAACAGGTGGCTCAGCATTATTTAAAATCTCATCATCCTGCAGGTTGACAATGGTTTTTTTCTTGACCCATTCAGTTATGTCCTTTAGGAAAGTCTACTTGCTTCTGTGCTTGTTGTGCATGGTCCCTCCAAAATGCCCTTGATTATTATATAATCAGAAAAGGATTACTTGTGTTCGTTACAATGAGATCATTCTTTCATCCTGTGCATATCACTACCATGAATTCCTCTTTAAAAGCAGAAATCTAAGTACACTCAGTTTTATTAACCTGTCCAATTAATGTCACTTTCTGCCTACAACTTCATTTCAGAAACATCTACATACAACTGTCTATAATGCATGTTCCCATCCATCTATCTATTGAACCAGCTGATTTTTAAATGCCAAACATGTCAAACTCCTTCAAATTTTCTACTGTTTTCTATCATCTTGGAAATTATCCAGTATGTCAAAATACTATAATTTATTCTCTTTAATTCTTTTTCCTTTTTTTAAAAAAGGTTTATATTTTAAATACTTGACGTGAGGTATGTGTGTACATGTGCATGTGTGTGTATATAGAGAGAGATATATGCCTGTAATTAATATTGAGGTTCCTGTGATAAATATTAATGTTTTAAAGACTTTATGACATCTAGATATTGCACAAGCTTGCAGTTATGTAGGTTTGGGTTAATAGCATAGGCTTTTAGGAAAGTGGTATTAGAAAAGTTAATTAACCTCACTGCTTGTCTCAGATATTTTTCAGAAAAAAAATGTTTTAAGAAATACAAACCTTTAATTTATATTATTATTCTAATAACATTAGCATTTGATGTTTTTTAAAACTTTATATGTATCAAAATTATTATTTTTTTACTATATGGGACATATAAAAAACGTAGATTTACAACATGAACATTTTTATTTCATTGGATTATATGCCTGTAACTATACCCAAGATTTGTTTTAATACTGAATATGAATTAACACACTCTAATTTTAAAATTATTCTTATAAATCACAATGCATAGCTCACAATAGGTACTGCAAAAATTACAGCTATTGCTATTACAAGTGATATAAATGTGAAGCTAATGAGAGGAAGCTTAGTAGATGGGATATAAGCATTAACAGAAAGAAAGAGTACAAAACCAAAATTCTGTTTAACAGTCCTTCAGCATTAATTCTATTGGGAAGTAAGAATGGAAAATAAATTGTCATTTAAAATGTTATCTATTTAATATAGTTTTATTCAGATACTGCTTTTTTAAAATTCCTTTGTTTTTCCTGCAATTAAAATTAATCAGACCTCTGAACTTTCTTTGAATTAAGTAAAAATAAATAGCATGTTCAAGGTAATACATATGGCTAGAGGATTGTTTAGATATTGGCATATGACCAAACATTCCAGAACTCAGTTTGGCCCTGGTCCCAGGAATCCTGCTGCTTTCAATAGAAGAGGCGGCCAGATACTATAGAATAATACTCATCGCCTAGCAACTAATTAAAGCAACAGTGTGCTAGGAACCAAGATGTCTAACCAAGATTAGAGACAAAGAGAGAAAGAGCTTTAAGTGTTATTCTTCTTTTAGTGCTGTCAAAAATACGGTCTCTTACCAAGATATAGAGTGATCTCTATCTATAGACAATAAGCAACCTGGGTGAAAAATTCAGAAAAATTAATCAGGATAATTACATTTATATTCCTAATTCCATTCAGAAAGAAACCTCTATTGTGTAGATTTTCAAAACTTACATTTATTCAGTTGTTTGTTTATCTAGTAGCCTATTTACTTGTGCATATATTTAAATAACTTCAAATTTGAATGCAAGCTTTATAAAAACTATGCAAGACATATATAGCAAAGCAAGTTTCTGTATCTGACACTTTTTGTGTTCTACCGCTTCTTTGCTTGGCGTCAGCCACTTATTTGAAAAGCAGCTGACAGCTCTGTGCAGGATTCAACATAGCTTATGTTACAAGTGTCTAGCCTTAAGCTAACACTAGGTCTCTTTCACCGTAGATATGCCAGCTTGAACCTCAATAGCCCAGGATGCCTGGTAATAATGCCCCAATTGCCAATGCTCAACTAATGTGGGATGAAGGCAGGAGCTAAAGAAAAAATGCCCTCCTCAGTCAATCCATTGTTGAGCAATTCTGAGAGTCATTCTCTAGGCTCCCTTACAGGTCTAGCGAGGAACCCAGTGCCAGGTGCCTGCAGTTATGGCCTCGATATTGTACCCTTGTAGCAGTTTTCCCTCCTTCAGTTGCCTTTGCAAAGTCAGGGGGTAGGTAGTGCCAAGAACTCAAGTTAAGACTCTTGGCACTGGTACTAGTCCTGGAAACAGATCCTCAGGGTGGGCCTCTGGAAATAAAACAAATACTGATCAGACAAAAACAAGGACCTGACCCCATTTCTGGTGGTAAGTGAAGTGGTGATAACACCTGGCATATGGCAGTGTCACAATTACTAAATCTCATG
Source organism: Macaca nemestrina (assembly GCF_043159975.1). Lineage (NCBI taxonomy): Eukaryota > Metazoa > Chordata > Mammalia > Primates > Cercopithecidae > Macaca > Macaca nemestrina. The sequence continues at coordinate 151,608,776 of NC_092127.1, read as the reverse complement.
CAGTTGAGAACATGGAAGATAGTGAAAGATAGAGCTGATAAAGTTTTGGGCTATGAGATAACTAAGGTAGTGGTATGTTATTTAAACGTGGGAAATTAGCTGATTTTTGTTAACTACTTTCGAAGTCTTGGAAAAATGAAATGGCAGGCTCGAGTCCGTTAACTATGAATTCAAAGTATTCAGAGGTCTTCTAGGATAACTTTCAAACTACCCTAATCTCTTGCAGTCATAGTGCAATTTGGGCTACAAATCAGTCCCAGAATTTAAATATACATGTGGCAGAGTGGCAAAAAAGATTTATTGTTCAGCATCAATAGATCCCCTATGCAAAACTCCAAGTCCTAATGAGAATGGAGTGGAAACGTGTGTTGTGGAATGAGGAAAGCGGTCTAGATGATCTTAAAAATCTTGAAACCACAGTTTCCTTTGAGCACTATTGACACAGAGAAGACCTCTTACACTTGTCAGATGACTACAACCTCGCTCATGCGGAGACCTGGCAAAAATGACACTTGAGGCAGATGCTTTCCAACATGCTGCTGTTCTCCTCTGAATCATCTGCTTCATCTACTCATTGTTTTTATACCATTAACAAGAGAGGGATAATTCCACCTGTGTTTCAGAGGAAAATGATAATTACTCCAAACTCATTGCAAGACTTCATCATTATTATACATGATAACATAATTATAAATTTCATAAATTATACTTTATACATAAAGTCAAAGATTAAAGGAAGACATATGGGTTGAATCATGAGGTTTATGAACCAAGGTAGGGGTTTAGAATATAAAACTGGATAGAGAAGAATTTATTAATATGGAGCAATTTCTCATGTTTCAGGGATTAACTTCTGGCAAGCATAACTGGAACTTCTGATACACCACTGGAATGGATTATTAATACTAGGGTGCAAAATTGCCTAGAGCTAATGAGGTGGGAATGATATAACTGTCTTGGAGGAGTACTGTGGAAGGATTTATTAGTTCACTATTGGTAGTAGACAGCTTTCCACCTGAATAGGAACCCTGGCAGATCCCCCAAGGAGATCACAAAGGCAATGGGGGAAGTACTCATTCCACTGTCGTTTTCAGTAACTTTTTTGGGGTTGTCCACTGTTATGTAGATGGAATCAAGGGAAGGAAAGGCACTATTAACTGGGATCAATATCTTCAGTGGGGATGATAGGGTTTAGGAATAGGCAAGACTTTGTGATGACAATTATATATCAGAGATGAAATTGATATAGTACTTGGAAAGGTCCTAAGTCATAAATATGTAGCAATGAACAATAAATGGATACCCCATTTATAAGTAGCAGCTACATCCGTGAAATAAAAATAATCTGGAATAGCCATCTCTGTAAAATATTATTACTCTAAATATATACGTGTAATTTATATTTCAGAAATATCTAATATAATAATTTTGAATTAGTTTTATGCATTTAATCTCAATGTAGAGACACAGATTTTAGCTATGCAATTTACTTATTTTACATGTTTAAAATCTCATTGTAAATTATGTGAATTATGTAAATTATATGATTAGGACATTCCACAGTAAAAATAAAAACCTGAATAACTTAGAGACTCATTTCAGTTAAGAGAGGGGGTGTGTTCAAGTAGGTAGACAGGTTGACTAAGGCTTTATTTTGACAATTCTTCCATGATCAGTGGCGCAGCAAAAGAACACAGTGTATGATAGCCAGCTTTATAAATTTCCACCCAAAAGTTATCCTTGAAACGTCTCACATTTCATTGGCCAAAGCATGTCACGTGACTGTGCTTGAGATCAGCAGAGTGGAAATGTATAATCTTTGTCACCAGAGAAAAGGTGACTACCAAAATGATATTATGTACAGTCATGCAATCTATTATTTTTATTTTCAAAAGATTTAAGACCAAAATACACACACATATACACACATGTATCCTGAATAAAATCCCTTTTGGTTTGCAAATACCAGATTCTTTCGTTTTTTGTTTTGAGACAGAGTCTTGCTTTGTCTCCCAGCTAGAGTGCAGTGGTGCGATCTTGGCTCACTGCAACCGTCACCTCCCGAGTTCAAGTGATTCTCCTGCCTCAGTCTCCCGAGTAGCTGAGATTACATACACGTGCCACCATAATTTTTGTATTTTTAGTACAGACGGGGTTTCACCATGTTGTCCAGGCTGGTCTTGAACTCTTGACCTCGTGATCCGCCCACCTTGGCCTCCCAAGGTGCTGGGATTATAGGCTTGAGCCACCATGCCTGGCCCCAGATTTCTTTAAGCAAAAAATCAACCAGAGTTTGAAAGACTGAAACAGGTCCAATTACATAGAAATAAGATATAAAATGAGTCAGCTCTTGAAGGTCCTAAGAGAAGTTTATGTGAAGATCAGATAAAGGGCAAAGGCTCAGAAACTACAAGTATGCAGTCTCTTCACACTTCCAAACACAAAGGGCTCTGACAACCACTTGGTATGAACATTCATATATTTCCTTGCAGAAATAGTAGTGTGCTTGATTAAAGAGTATTGTTTAATACCACCCAAAATCCGAATTCCAAAATGTAGTTTTCCTTCAAAAATTTTGGATAAGGTACAGAGAACTTCTGCTATCCTGGGTCAAAATTGTCTTTAGGGTAGTGCTGAAAGAGTAATGTGAGAACATGGTAACTGATGCCTTTTTCGTATGGTTTAAACTCAAGAAGAGTGTGTATAACTGAAGTTGCACATTTGTCATGGTAAAATGCTGTAACAAATATCTGGTGCTTGAAAGCAACTTTGTCTCTTCCTGCAGTTGACAGTATGGAATGGATTCAGCCTGGAATATTTTCTAATCACAGAGAGATACTGAGAGGATTATTGATGAGGGATATATTTGTAAAGGTCAACGTAGGCCCAAGATATAATCTAATGAGCAGAGAGTTATCTGCCTCCCTGGTGAAGATTATGAAAATAAATAAGATGATGATGCTTTTTTCTGATACTTAGATGGTAATTTGGAAAGAGGTATTGGGAAGGACAAACTCTTGGATGGGGTAATGACAGATATTCACAATTCATCTTTTACAACGGCTACTTTACCTGAAATAAATGGAAGTAACAAATGTATACATTTTTGTTTTAGCTTTTTTTTTTTTGCCACCATGAAATAAATGATATTTTTTCAACTCTGAACAAAGGTACACTAAGTTATAGATTTAAAAACTACAAGAGAAGCTGAGTGTGGTGGCTCACACCTGTGATCCCAGTACTTTGAGAGGTTAAGGCAAGAGGATTGTTTGATCCCAGGAGTTTGAGAAAAGCCTGGGAAACATAGCAAGACCTCATCTCTACAAAAAAAATAAAATAAATAAAATAAATAAAAATAAAAATAAAATTAGCTGGGCATGGTGGCATAAGCCTACAGTCCCAACTCATAGGAAGGTTGAGGCAGGAGAATCGCTTGACCCTAGGAGTTGCAGGCTGCAGTGAGTTATGATCATGCCACTGCACTCCAGCCTGGGTGACAGAGAAAAACCCTGCCTCTAATAAATAAATTAATAAACAAACAAATAAATAAATACATATAACTCAGTTTCAAGGCAAAATGGAGACCATGAGCTTAAAAAAACAAGAGATTTAAATATTTATTTGACTGTGTGTATATAAAAATTGTATATAATTACATGTATGAATATACAAATTCATATGTAATATATATGATTATATATTAGAATCAACCCTGATATACATATTTCATATTTTCTAATAAGTATTGATTTTAGTTATAATTACATTGCTTATTTAAGTAATCTGCTGAATTTATAAATAGCATTGGCAATCAATAGGTTTAAAAAAGCTCAATGTTTAAAAAAATTATATTAAAGGCTCAAAATATCAATGTTTCCATGTTTGGTTTATATATTTATAAACTTCCAACATCTTGCCTCTCCTATTTCACCTGACATATTTGTCATAATTGAGTTTTCAATTAGAAATTGACTCCATAAAATAACAGAAAAGACCCAGAAATATTTAGCCCCTACAGAATTCCCATGACCCATTTTTGTTGCAGATAGTCTGATGACTGAGAGTATGTAACCAAGACTTCACTTTACTCTCTTGAGAGTGACACTGCTGACAGGTCTGTGTTTGTGTGCAGACATGTGAGGTGTCAGCTCTTTTCCATGTAATAGTTTAAGTAGTTTTTATAGAGCCTTGGCTCCCACTGGTACTCAAATTCCTATTCTTCAGCTGTAGTGGCAGGCGAGCTGTGGGAAGTCTCCAGCATGACACACTGGATGGCTGTGAAAGGAAAACAATGTTTTTAAAATGGAAATCAACCAAGGAGAAATACTTCGGGGGGTGATAGACTTGTTGATACTTTAAGACCACCCTATAAGTTTCCCAAAGTAATATCGTTCCATTAAAGTTGTTCATCAGTAAATTCTCTAATGGGTTAGTTCAGGACACAAAAATGTGTCTCTGACATGACCCCTGAAGCAATATTTTTGGTGTTTTTATTTAAGTAAAGCAAAGTGTGTTCATTTCCTATTGCTACTCTAGCAAATTATCATAAATTTTTTAACTTAACAAATTATCTTACTCTTCTGGAGATCTGAAGTCCGAATTATGTCTCTTTGATCTAATGCCAAGGTTCAGCATAGCTGACTGTGTAGAGGCTCTAAGGGGAGAATCTACGTCCTTGCCCTTTTTGGCTTCTAGAAGTTACCTGCATCATTAGTTCATTTAATCATTTCAATCTCTTACTTCCGTCATTACATCTACTGCTACCTTCTAATCTCATCTCTCTCAATAAGGGCCTTTAGACTGCACCCAGTCCATCAGTTAACACAGAATATCTTCTCATCTCAGGATCTTTAATCCAATTATGTCACAAGCTGCAAGGATTAGGATATGGATATCTTTGAGGGGCTGTCATCCAGCCTACCACACTAACCAATGATAAAATGTGATAGCAGCATTAAAAAAAAAAAAAAAAAAAAAAAAAAAAAAAAAAAGAATGACAAAAACAAAAGCTGTTCTTGTAATCACATTTTTTTTTTTGGTCAGATGGATTTGTGTTTTAATGTAAGTATTCTCACTTACTAGCCATATGACTAAGGAAATGTAATCAACACATCTGAGTTTCATAGTGTCTTCTCCCCTCTGAAGAGCTTGCCTTTTCCAATCCCTCTATCTACAGAAATTGCCTTCAAAGTATCAAGAAAACCTTCAACATCTTTAGCTTTCTACAACTTTAGTTATTTAAGTTTATGCATACATTTCTTGTGGAAGTATCAATCCACACAACCTTTTTGTAATGCAACTTAAGATGATATAGTGAAGCGGAACGCTCAACGAATTTATTGAGCGTTTTTAGCATGAAGGGCTGTTGAATTCTGTCAAAGGCCTTTTCTGCATCTATTGAGATAATCATGTGGTTTTTGTCTTTGGTTCTGTTTAAATGCAGGATTACGTTTATTGCTTTGCATATGTTGAACCAGCCTTGCATCCCAGGGATGAAGCCCACTTGATCATGGTGGATAATCTTTTTGATGTGCTGCTGGATCCGGTTTGCCAGTATTTTATTATGGAGCCAAAAAAGGGCCCGTATTGCCAAGACAATCGTAAGTCAAAAGAACAAAGCTGGAGGCATCACACTACCTGACTTCAAACTATACTACAAGGCTACAGTAACCAAAACAGCATGGTACTGGTAGCAAAACAGAGATATAGACCAATGGAACAGAACAGAGTCCTCAGAAATAATACCACACATCTACAGCCATCTGGTCTTTGACAAACCTCAGAAAAACAAGAAATTGGGAAAGGATTCCCTATTTAATAAATGGTGCTGGGAAAATTGGCTAGCCATAAGTAGAAAGCTGAAACTGGATCCTTTTCTTACTCCTTATACAAAAATTAATTCAAGATGGATTAGAGACTTAAATGTTAGACCTAATACCATAAAAACCCTAGAAGAAAACCTAGGTAATACCATTCAGGACATAGGCATGGGTAAGGACTTCATGTCTAAAACACCAAAAGCAACGGCAACAAAAGCCAAAATTGACAAATGGTATCTAATTAAACTAAAGAGCTTCTGCACAGCAAAAGAAACTACCATCAGAGTGAACAGGCAACCTACAGAATGGGAGAAAATTTTTGCAATCTATTCATTAGACAAAGGGCTAATATCCAGAACCTACAAAGAACTCAGACAAATTTACAAGAAAAAAACAAACAACCCCATCAAAAAGTGGGCAAAAGATATGAACAGACATTTCTCAAAAGAAGACATTCATACAGCCAACAGACACATGAAAAAATGCTCATCATCACTGGCCATCAGAGAAATGCAAATCAAAACCACAATGAGATACCATCTCACACCAGTTAGAATGGCAATCATTAAAAAGTCAGGAAACAACAGGTGCTGGAGAGGATGTGGAGAAATAGGAACACTTTTATACTGTTGGTTGGATTGTAAACTAGTTCAACCATTATGGAAAACAGTATGGTGATTCCTCAAGGATCTAGAACTAGATGTACCATATGACCCAGCCATCCCATTACTGGGTATATACCCAAAGGATTATAAATCATGCTGCTATAAAGACACATGCACACGTATGTTTATTGCAGCACTATTCACAATAGCAAAGACTTGGAATCAACCCAAATGTCCATCAGTGACAGATTGGATTAAGAAAATGTGGCACATATACACCATGGAATACTATGCAGCCATAAAAAAGGATGAGTTTGTGTCCTTTGTAGGGACATGGATGCAGCTGGAAACCATCATTCTCAGCAAACTATCACAAGAACAGAAAACCAAACACCGCATGTTCTCACTCATAGGTGGGAACTGAACAATGAGATCACTTGGACTCGGGAAGGGGAACATCATACACTGGGGCCTATCATGGGGAGGGGGGAGAGGGGAAGGATTGCATTGGGAGTTATGCCTGATGTAAATGACGAGTTGATGGGTGCTGACGAGTTGATGGGTGCAGGACGCCAACATGGCACAAGTATACATATGTAACAAACCTGCACGTTATGCACACGTACCCTAGAACTTAAAGTATAATAATAAAAAAAAAAAAAAAAGAAAAAGAAAAATGTGTGTCAGGAGAAACACATACAATTCATGGCAATATTATTCACAATAATAACAAATATTTAAACAGAGTAAGTGACCTTTTACTGTATAATAAACTAGTAAATTATGATAAACTTACAAGATGGAATATCATAAGCACTGAGAATGAATAAATTACTACTACACTAGGCAGCATAGACAAATCTTAGAAAAATTGTATAAATTGAAGAAAAATAAAATTGTAGAAACTAAAGATGATTATTCTTTTTAAATAAGAAATGTGTATAAAGATGATTATTCTATTATGCTGTTTAACCTAGATGTTTATTCAATATGTTTTTCCACATCAAGTATTAGATAAATGTTTCAAAATATAATGTCTTTTAGCCTAGTAATCAATTTATTTGTATCTACATTTAAGAAATACTCTGAAATATAAACATTTTGAACAAACATAATTGTAGTATTACTTCATTTTGAAAAAAAAGAACCCCTAAAGAGCTTACAAAAGGAAAATCTTAAAGCAATCATGAAGTTATAGCACTTCAAAAAATCTTAAGTTACAAAAAGTGAAGTCATTTTAATTATTTGAGAAACTTTAGAAATAAATCAGTACACAAAATTAAATATTTAGTGTATTCTGAGCTATGCAATACAGAATAAAAAAGTTGGGAGAAACAATAACAATACAATTTATATTAATAATAAAATAAAATAAAATACCATTATACCGCTTAGGATGCAATAGATCCTAATTCAGGGTCTAGCTCTATGCAGATTAAATCTGGTAGTCCCCACAATAACGTAATGTTAAAACTATAATTTATCTTTTCTTTTTGAAATAATGAATATGAGACACAAATGAGTCATTTAACTTGCCTAATGTTACACAGTTAGCAAGAATGATTTGGAATGAAAATCCTGGAATTCTGGTTCTTAACTTCAAAGGGTTAAAACTGATACTAAGATATACAGTTATTTCATTTTCTTTTTACAAAATTTTAGGTGTGTGTGAAGTGGGTGGTGAGGGGACATGTATGCACCATGAATATTCAATGTAGTTTATGTGATCTACACAAGTATTTAGAAAGAAAAATATAATAACATCACAGAACAGTTTGAGCGTAGCAAAAAAAAAAAAAAAGGAGGCAATGATTGTGATAGAAAGAAGATGAAATACTTTCAGAATGCGAACATGTAACTGGAGACAATAAAACATAACTGCAGACAAAAAGCAGCCTAGCAGAAATATAAATGATGAGGGAAAGTCTTGGCGTCTCAGGCAAACAGTTTGGGTTGATAGAAAGTTCAGGGCATGGGCTGGCATGGTGGCTGATGCCTGTAATCCCAGCACTTTGAAAAGCCGTAGCAGGCAGATCATTTGAGGTCAGGATCTTGAGACAAGTCTGGTCAACATGGTGAGACTCCGTCTCCACTAAAAATAGAAAAACTAACTGGATGTGGTGGTGTGCACCTGTAGTCCCAGCTACTCAGGAGGCTGAGGAAGGAGAATTGCTTAAACCCGGGTGGCAGAGATTGCAGTGAGCTGAGATCACACCGCTGCACTCCAACCTGGGTGACAGAGACTCCTAATAAAAAAAAAAAAAAAAAAAAAAAAAGGAGCACATTTTACTTTATTAATTTTTTGCAGATGATTTCTATTTTTTAACTTTTATTTTAATTTTAGGGATACCCAAGCAGGTTTGTTTGTTACATGGGTAAACTTGTGTCATTTGTTGTAGAGATTATTTTACCAACCAGGTATTAAGCCTAGTACTAATTAGTTATTTTTTCCTTATCCTTTCTCTCCTCCCAACCCGCAGCCCCCAATAGGCCCTAGTGTGTGTTGTTCTGTGTATGTTTCCATGTATTCTCAACATCTAGCTTCTACTTATACGTGAGAACATGTACTATTTGATTTTCTGTCCCTGAGTTAGTCTGCTAAGGGTAACAGCCTCCAGCTCTATCCATTTTCCTGCAAAGTACATGACCTTTTTCTTTTTATGGCTGCAGAGTATTCCATGGTGAAAACTGGTACAAGACAAAGATGGCCTCTCTCACCATTCCTAATCCACATAACATTAGAAGTCCTGGTCAGGGCAATCAGGCGAGAGAAAGAAATAAAGGGAATCCAAATAGGAAGTTCAACTAACCCTGTTTTCAGATGGCGTGATCCTATATCTAGAAAATCCCAGAGTCTCAGCCCAAAAGCTTCTTAAGCTGATTAAAAACTTCAGCAACGTCTCAGGATACAAAATAAATGTGCAAAAATCACTAACATCCAATACACCAACAGTCAAGCTGAAACACAAATCAGGAACGCAATCCCATTCACAACTGCCACAAAAATAATAAAATACCTAGGAATACAGCTACCTAGGGAGGTGAAAGATGTCTACAAGGAAACTACAAAACTCTGTTCAAAGAAATTAGAGACAACACAAACAAATGGAAAAAATAATACATGCTCATGGATAGGAAGAATCAATAATGTAAAAATAGTAATAATGTCCAAAGCTATTTACAGATTCAATGCCATTCCTATTAAACTACCAGTGAAATTCCTCACAGAACTAGAAAAAGCTATTTGAAAATTTGTATGTAACCAAAAAAGGGCCCGGATAGCCAAGGCAATCCTAAGCAAAAAGGACGAAGCTGAAGTCATCAAGCTACCTGACTTCAAACAATACTACATGGCTACGGTAACCAAAACAGCTTGGTACCAGAACAATAACAGAAACATAGACCAATGGAACAGAATAGAGAACCCAGAAATAAGGCTGCACATCTACAACTATCTGATCTTTGACAAAGCTGACACAAACAAGTAGTGGGGAATGGATTCCCTGTTCAATAAATGATGCTGGGATAACTGGCTGGCCATATGCAGAAAACTGAAACCGGACCCCTTCCTTATGCCTTATACAAAAATTAACTCAAGATGAATTAAAGACCTAGATATAAAACCCAAAACAATAAAAACCCTGGAAGACAACCTAGGCAATACCAGTCAGGACATAGGGACAGGTGAGGATTTCTTGATGAAGATGCCAAAAGCAATTGCAACAAAAGCAACCAGGGTCTAATTAAACTAAAGAGCTTCTGCACAGCAAAATAAACTATCAATAGACTGGACAACCTACAGGATGGGAGAACATTTTTGCAAACTATGATCTGACAAAGATGTAATATCCAACATCTATAAGAATCTTCAAGAAATTTACAGAAAACAAAATCCCATTAAAAAATAAGCAACGGATATGAATAGACAATTTTCAAAAGAAGACATACATGTGCTAACAATTATATGTAAAAAAGTTTTACATATGCAAATGCAAATCAAAACCACAATTAGATACCATCTCACACCAGTCAGAATGCCTATTACTAAAAAGTCAAAAAATAACAGATGCTGGTAAATTTCCAGAGTAAAAGGAATGCTTATACGCTGTTGGTAGGAGAGTAAATTAGTTCATCCATTGTGGAAGACAGTGTGGCAATTCCTCAAAACCTAAAAGAAAGAAATATCATTTGACCCACTGATTCCATTACTGGATATATAACCATAGGAATATAAATAATTCTGTTATAAAGACACATGCATGTGTATGTTCTTTGCAGCACTACTCACAATAGTCAAAAACATGGAATCAACCTACAAGGATATCTATGATGGACTGGATAAAGAAAATGTAGCCCAAGGCACATTTTAAATATATAAACTTCATTACGTCCTGAAATCAGTGATCATAATGAGAAGTTTTATATATGTTATATATTGAACTTTCGTTATGTCTTTCTATCAAACTATTCACAGTAGAATAATTGTAACAAAAAAGAAATTCCAGTAAAAGTTCTTTTTATTGAGATATGAATTTTGGAGTAAATAACCATGATTAGCCACCACACATAATTTCTCTTATCCTGATCTCCCACATGTTCCTGTTTAAATGACACATTAATTATATTCTTTTTAAGTTCATTTATGTTACAGAACATGGAAATTTCAATTTGAACATCTAAACCTAAATAAGTTAAGAACAACTTATAGTGTATAATTCACATATAATATTCTACATTTCTCTTTTTTCTTTTATGTGAGGGTGTATATATTCTTTCAATGTTTCTTTTATTTTCTAGTTCTAGAACCCATGATTAACAATTTTCACACATTCGCAGTCATCCTAAATTCTCTTTTCTTTTTTAATCTTTATTGAAATACACCACAAAAAAGTGAAAAAAAGCATAAATGTCAGTTTAATGAAGTTCAACAAATAGAGCATGCTACATGACTACAACCCAAATAAAGAATATTTTAGCAAAAAAGGCCTTTTTCAGTTACCATTGATACTTCACCATAGGTAATAACTATAATAATATTCTTATACCTATATTTGAAATTTATAGGAATGGAATCACAAAATTTGTACTTTTTTTGTGGCTGCCTAATTTTGTTTAATATTCTGGTCATTATGGTCAATATTTTGTTGCATATAACATCAGTTTGTTTATTCTAATTCCTGTGTAGTATTAGACTGTGTGAATGAACTATTTATCCACTCTAATTTGGATGGTTATTTGGGGAATATCTAATTTTTTACTATTATAAGGAGCACTATTATAAAAATTCATTTATATGAATTTAGAGACTGTACATATGCATTTTTGATTAATATAATCCTTGGAGTAAAATTCCAAGTTGATAGGGTACACATATGCTTGGCTTCAACAGATGCCGAAAGAAAAGTATCCAAAGAAGTAATAGTGGCTTAAATGTCCATCAGTAGTGGGTGATAGTTGTAAGTGCTCCACATTTTGCCAACATTTCATATTACACTGGTTTTTGATTTACATTTTCCCTGTACCCAGTAAAACTGAGCACCTATTCATATGTTTATTATGTATTGTATATCCTTGTATACGTAGTACCTGATTTAGACTTTTGCTTTTTCTTTTTTCAATTGGGTTTTTCATTTTTTTCTGCTTTTCAATTGATACATAATAGTTATACATATTTATGGAGTACATGCCATTTTTGGTCATTCATATCAAATCACAGTAATTGTGATACCTGTCACCAAAAACATTAATCATTTCTTTGTGCCGAAAACATTACAAATCTTCCTTCCTATTTTGACATATACAATAAATTGTTGTTAACTGTAGTCATCCTAACATATGATAAAATACTGGAACTTGTTCCTTTTATCTAACTATATGAATTTATCCATTAACTAACTTCTCTAACTAGCCCCTCATCCTTTCCTAATAAATTTTTACTATCATTCTACTCTCTTCCTCCCGTGATCAATTTGTTTCTTAGTTCCCACATTAGAGTGAGAATGTATGATACTTATCTTTCGGTGCCTGGCTTACTTCGCTTAACATAATGTCCACTAGTTCCACACATGATGCTGCATATGACAGCATTTTATTCTTTTTATGGCTGAATAATATTTCATTGTGTATCTGTACTATATTTTCTTTATCCATTTATCCATCCATTGATGCTTAGGTTGATTTCTTATCTTGGTTTCTGTGAATAATGCTGCAATAAACATGGGAATGCAGCTATCTCTTCAATATTCTGATTTCTTTTCTTTTGGATACATTCCAAGTGAAAGGATTGCTGGATCATATGGTCGACCTATTTTTAGTATTTTGAGAAATCTTCCTATGGTTTTCCACAGTTGCTATACCAATTTACATTTCCATCAGCAGTGTAGGAGGGTTCTTCTTTCTCTGTATCCTTGCCAGTGTCTGTTATTGTCTGTCTTTTTGATAACAGCCACTCTAACCCAGGTGAGATGATATCTCATTGTGGTTTTGATTTGCATTTCTCTGATGATTAATAATGTTGAACATTTTTTCATATACCTTTTGGCCATCTGTATGCCTTGTTTTGAGAAATGTTTATTCAGATATTTTGTTCATTTTTAAAAGATTATTTGCGGTATTTTTATTGAATTGTTTGAGTTTCTTGTGTATTCTGGTTATTAATTCCTTCTCAAATTGATAGCTCACAATTATTATTTTTTCCATTCTGTGGGTTGTATCTTCACTCTGTTGATTTGTTTTGCTATGCAGAAGGTTTTTAACTTAATGTAGTTCCATTTGACAATTTTTGTTTTCTATGATATATGAAATCTCACTCAAAATAATCTTTGCTCAGACCAATATCCTGAACAATTCCCCATTGTTTTTCTCTAGTAGTTTTGTAGTTTGAGGACTTCATTAAAGCATTCAATCAAGTTTGATTTGATTTTTGTGCATATTGAGAGATAGGGGCTTAGTATCACTCTTCTGCATTAAGGGTATCACATTTTCCCAGTAGCATTTACTGAAGAAATTGTCATGTTCTCTTCAAAGTGTGTTCTTGGAATCTTGGTTGAAATGAGCTTGCTGAAAATGCCTCGATTTATTTCTGGGTTATCTATCCTGGTCCGTTGGTCTATATGTCTGTTTTTATGTTAGTACCATGCTGTTTGGTTTAATATCACTTTTTAGCATATTTTGAAAGCAGGCCATGCAATGCTTCCAGCTTTGTTCTTTTGTTCAGAATTGTTTTGACTACTCAAGGTCTCTTTTGGTTCCATATACATTTTAGAACATTTTTTTTCCTTTCTTCTTTTTTTTTTTTTTTTAACTTCTGAGAAGAATGTCCTGTGTATTCTTGATAGGGATTGCATTGATTCTACAGAACTCTGTTGGAAGTATGGACACTATAACAATGTTAATTCTTTCAATCCATGAACATGGAATATACTTCCACATTTTTCCATCAATTTTTCAGTTTTTCAGTCTCTTTGCTATTGATACATAGTTATTTTATAAATATTTTATGTATATGTTTTGTTTAGCAGGTGTATGTAGTATACACAGACACACACATACACACATCATCATCATCATCATCATCATCATCTTCCACTTTGTGACTTGTCTTTTAACTCTCTTCTTGTTGGTGTTTTGATAAACATCAGATCCTACTCTATAGTCTAAATTATCATTTTTAAATATAAATCTTTGTCTTCTCCAAGTCAATAATTTGTTCTTATATATTTTCTTCTAAAAGTTTTCTTGTTTTCCTATTCATATTTAGATTTGAAATCCATCTAGAGGTAACTTTTCCTTATACTGAATGTCTTATTGACAATAAATACCCTCAGTTTTCACTTATTTGAAAATGTCTTTTGTTTCATCTTTGTAAAAGGATATTTTTACTAAGTATACAATTCTACATTGGCAATTACATTCTTTTAGTGATTTAATAACTCATTTCATGTTTTCCAGCTGTCATAGTTTTTGATGTAAAACTAGCTCTTCCTCTTGTGCTTGATCCTAGAATATATTGTCTTTTTCCTTACTTTTAACATTTCACTTTGGTTTTAATCTTCAGTAGTTTATATCCAGCACCAGAATATAACTTAATGTGGCTTTCTTTGAATTTATTTCATGTGGGGTTTGCTGAGCATCCTCAGTCATTTGGTATTTTTTTGTTTGTGTGTTTTAAAAAGTCTCAGACATTATAACTTCAAATATTGCTTTCTTTGTAATCGGTTCTTTTCCTGTTACTCCAATTACACTCCAGTTACATTTTAAATATGCCTTGATTTCTTCTCATGCATTTATTTTGCTTTCCTTTGTCTACTTTTGTGTTTTGATTTAGTTATTTTCTATTTATGTGAATTCCAGGTTACTAAATCAATACTTTGCAGTGGCAAAAGTCTAATGAACTGTGTAATGAACACAAAATGCAGCTACCAGATTCTCTTCCAATGACTTGCTGCCTATTAACAGTACTTTCTGGCTTGACTTAGTTGCAAAAGGCTGCTCCAGTGCAGGTGATCCCTTGGACTGCCTCAGTAGAACTGCTCCACTGAAGGGAACACCTGTACTAGGACAGACTATTATCAATGATTGATGGAGATATAACGACCCATCTATTTTGTCCCAAAATGGGACAACACTGATGAGGTCTATTTAATGCTGACTTGTTTCTGGATTTGCCCAGTGTCTTTTCTGGGTCTACATGGCATGTTGATCTTTCACCATTTCTAATCCTATTTCTCCCCCTGTATTCCACCTGTGTGAATTCTTAGTAAATACTGTGCACACACACACACACACACACACACACACACGCAAAAAAAAAAAAAAAAAAAAAAAAAAAAAAAAAAAAAAAACACCTCAATACATCTTTCTTTAGAAACCAGCCTGTGATGAGCGACACTGAGAGAGATCAGAAAAATAAGATTATAAAGTGGCATTTTAGAGCTGGATCACTCACAAATAATTTGGCAATGAGGATTATATCCATTGTAATAGAGGAAATTCAGAAAGCCCTTGTCACAATAAGGTAATCCAATTGTTTAAATCCTACTGGTATGAATTAGGATGATATACATTTAGCAGAGAATGCACCAGCTCTCTTGATATATTGAATGTTTCAAAAGTACAGGTGGAGCAACAATTAAAAAGGAAATGATATTGGATGGATATTACTAATCATTACACTGTGGAAAAAAATATGGAAAGCTGTAGGCAGTTAACAGATTACTGAAAGCCAGGTGTAAAAACCACAGGGAAATGAGAAAATTTCCCTTGTCTCCCCCGCAGGGCATGTGATGGGGATGTGGCTCGCTTCTTCAGTGCCACACTGCTCAAACCTCTAGGGGAGCATACAGACTGGTAGGCTGTGGGGCTCCGACTCTGTGGCAGTGTCTAAGGGTGAATATTTATAACTCCTGATGCCCAAGTGGGCATATGTTACACGGTGCTCCTTTAGTTTAGCCATCCACAGCCAGCTTGTGTTAGTTAGCTCAAATAGACTCCTGTCTTATCACAAGACAGAGAACTTTCTGTACCCCGGGGTTATGGAACTTTATGTACCAGAAGAATCAAATACAACGTGGGCTTGGAATTTAGTGCAAGATTTTAAGTGGCAGCGGCTCTCAGCAGATGGGGAAGCCAGAAGCGAGATGATTTTCCCCTGGAGTCAAGCCTTGCAGCCAAATGCCACATGGCTCTACTGGTCAATGGCTTGACAGTGTGCTCTTCAAGTCCTCTCGATGTCCAGCCACTTGTGTCTTCTTCTGCCGGTCCACTCCTTTCGACATCCAGCCGCTTGCTTTTCTGCCTGCTAGGGTCATGGAGTTTTTATAGGAACAAGATGGGGACATGGCAGGCCAGGGTGGTCTTGGAAAATGCAACGTTTCAGCATGAAAGGTAGGAGTGCCTGTCTTCACCAAGGTCCATGGGCACAGGCCCGCGGGTGGAGCTGTAGCCCGGGACCTCCTCTTCCTTCCCAGCACTTTCTTTCCATCCTCTCATATCAATAGGGCCTGCCTTTCATCTTCTGTAACACAAGAACATACAGATCTAATGACTAGATCCAGGACTTAATCAAGTGTTAGAATGCCACAGATGGTTCAATATGTAACCAAATTGGTCTTTCTCTTCGCATCAGCGTCCAGCTTTAGAAAAAACAGGACCTTGACAGTTGAAATGGGATATCAGGTAAATTCCTCTGGATATTGTCAAATTTCAGTTGATTATAATCATTCTTCATGTTTTCAAATTGCTCTTAACTCTGACCTAGGCAGTTTTATCTCACTCCTTCCACGTAGAGTAAGTACTCCCAATTTGCTGTGAGACACTGCATAAGCCTCTCAATTGCGTCTCAATGTCTGTCATTTTCAGAACATGCTCATGATTCCTCTCCTAGCCACTAATCCATAACTGTGGCAAATTTCCAGCATAACCCAGACAGCATTCTGCCAACTGCTGATCCCAATAAGAGAAGAAAAGGATTATACCTCAAAAGAGCTGAGGACTTGGCGAAAATATATTTTAAGGGACTGGGAAAGTACATGCATGAATTGATATAGTTTGGATGTTTGTTCCCTCCATCCAAATCTCATGTTGAAATGTGATCCCCAATGTTGAAGGTGAGACCTAGTGGGAGGCGTTGGATCAAAGGGACAGATCCCTCAAGAATAGCTTTGTGCCATCCCCTTGGTGATGGGTGATTCTTGCTATTAGTTCATGTACAATCTGTTTGTTTAAAAGAGTCTGCTGTCTCTCTTGCTGACCCCCTTTCCATGTAATATGTCTGATCACTCTTTGCCTTCGCCATGAATGGAGGCTTCCTGGGGCCCTACCCAGGAGCAGATGCCAACACCGTGCTTTCAGTGCAGCCTGCAGAACTGTGAGCCAAAATATGTCTATTTTTTTTTTTTTATAATTTACCCAACATCAAGTATTTCTTTATAGCAACACAAATGGACTAGCATTTAAATAGATTTCAAAAACAAATTGGGAGGTGAAAGGACAAAACCTACATTTGAATGAGGAAGAGTTTATTGATTTGAGAACACCCAACTGAAGTATGACATTAGCACCTGGTGAGGACCTCAGGAGATGACACAAACTGGCTACTAGGAAGGCTCTAACTTTTTTTTTTTTTTTTTTTTTTTTTTTTAAGACAGAGCCTTGCTCTGTCACCCAGGCTGGAGTAGAGTGGCACAATCTCGGCTCACTGCAAACTCCGCCTCCCAGGTTCAAACCATTCTCCTGCCTCAGCCTCCCGAGTAGCTGGGATTATAGGCACACGCCATCAAGCCTGGCTAATTTTTGTATTTTTAGTAGAGATGAGGTTTCACTATGTTGGCCATGGTTGGTTTTGAACTGCAGACCTCAAGTGATTCGCCTGCCTCGGCCTCCCAAAGTGCTGGGATTACAGGCATGAGCCACTGCACCCGGCTGGCTCCTAAAACTTGAAAAGAGAGCTGGCCCTTACTGATTAAAGGTGAAAAGGTAGAATTTCTGTGGCAGACAGTGAAGGAAGAAATTAAAAGTCCCAAGAAAGTGGACATCTAGGAATAGACATATAATGTATGGCCAGGAGATCCAATAGTAGATTATGTTCCACAGGAAGACTTAGAGGTTAAGCTATATTCAACAAAGCTATAAGGCATGTGCTGGTAAGAGAAACAACAATATTACTAAAACTGTTTATAGTCAGTGGTTGTCCTGGTAAGTCAGAGCCAAAGATAGGAGAGGCCATAATAATCTAAGCTTACTGATAACAATAGAAATAAAAAGAACCCTAAAACTATAAAGAACAGTGGTGGTACTTAACTGCCAAGAGCCAAAAGAAAACAATATTCATAGGTCATAGGGTCAGAATGGCATCCAAGGGAAAATGACCAACAGAGATGGTTAATACAAAATGGTATCACAAAGGCCAGTCAGAAAGGGTATTTCTTAGCTTTTACTACCAGAAAAAATAACAATTGATGATCAGAAGACTGAGGAAAATTGTCTCAAACAAAAAGTTGACATCCCTTGCCCAGTTTTCATATGTGAGCCAGTTTTCAGAAGAGAAGTCCCTAAACTAGAGAAAATACCGGGACTTAGATCAAGTATACCAGCCTTTTTGTTGTTGTTGTTTTTGAGACGGAGTCTTGCTCTGTTGCCCAGGCTGGAGTACAGTGATGAGATCTTGGCTCACTGCAAGCTCCGCCTCCCGGGTTCACGCCATTCTCCGGCCTCAGCCTCCTGAGTAGCTGGAAATACAGGTGCCCGCCACCACGCCTGGCTTTTTTGTTTGTTTGTTTGTTTGTTTTTTGTATTTTTAGTAGAGACAGGGTTTCACTGTATTGGCCAGGATGGTCTCGATCTCCTGACCTTGTGATCCGCCCACTTCGGCCTCCCAAAGTGCTGGGATTACAGGCATGAGCCACTGCGCCTGGCCCGACGACTTTTTATCTGATTGTATGCACTGGTCAAAATTGATGGGTCTGCATACTTTACAAAGGCACATTGTACTATATACTATATACATAAATTATATCACAATAAAATTACTTAAAAAAAGAAAAATTAGTTCAAATTATGCCCCATCTCTACTATCATTATTTTTGACATTTTTCATTGGCTACCCATTACTTCTAGTCTACTTAATTGCTTTTTCTGGACTCTTCTTTACTCTCTTAGCTAGCCTTGTACCACTTTCTCCATTTTTCTCTGGGTTCCTGTCACTCTGGTTCTTTGTCATTTCTTCACATTGTCTGTCCTTCACCCCAGGGGCTATGTATTTGGTAATTAACTCTTACATATCTATAGTGTATCAACTTAAACATCACATACTTTAAAGAAGACTTTTCTAAAATCAAAGATCTAGATAAATTTCTTCTGAAAGGTTTCAGTGAATCATACATATTTTCTACAGAGTACTTACCTCAGTGTATATTTAACTATTCATAAGTAGGATTGTGTGATTGATAATTTTCTCCTCAAAGTAATCTATAAAATTATGTACTGTGAAGCCCATTTGCTTTTCTATACCCTTTCTCTTCCATTACTTAGGAGAATGCCTGACACAATCCATATTTTGAATAAGTATATCTCGCATTACAGGATAAATGAATAAATACATATTTTCAGGATATGATTTTCTATCTTCCTCTTTAGAAGGTATTAGTTAGTGGTTATTCATATTTGTATCTGTACATCCATGGATATTTTAATGATGAATATCAAATTTACCAGCTATTTCTCTATCTTATTATGTTAAACACTCAGTAAAAGTGATTTTTTAAAATAAATTTATTTATAACAACCAGAAATTCCCTTTGCAGTATTTCATAAGAATTGCAGGGTCAAATAAAATGTCAAGTTGATATTCAATCTAATTTGAGTTTTAAAGCAATACTTGATATAAACTATAAGTAATTGCCATTTAAAATATTCATTAAAGTCACTCACTTTAGATGTAGTTATGACCAACCTAGGTATATTTCTGGGACAGAATTACATGGCTTAGATAAGCCTTAAAAAAACAAAAACAAAAACAAAAAAACAAAACCTAGTAAATAGTATTTCCTGTACATATTCACTATTATTTGTTTTCAGACCCTTCACTTTGTTTAGTAAATTTTTCATCTTATGTATTCTTCAGAGCATAAAATCTAGTTGGGGCAAATGAGCCTCTACTACATTCCATGAAATGTTTTTATGCCCACTGTTATCACTATCCCTGCATATCTGGTTGCATTTTAATTGATACAAATACAATACTCTAATTTTCTCCTCATATGAACCTTTAAAAGTAAGCAAGGCAATGAATGAAGGACAGAATAGACATAGATTTCCAGTGAATAAATGATTGGTTATCTAAATTTGAGAGCAGCAATCTGGATTTAATTTATCACATTATTCACAGATCTTTAATCACTGCTAAATCATATTTGAGATATGTATAATATAAAATTTATATCCAAGGGAGTGAGAAGAAAAACTTCCTTTCAGAGTTTTCAATTTGGCTAGTTATTTTATTTTATTTTTAAAGAGATATGGTCTCACTATGCTGTCCATGCTGGACTCAATATCCTGGACTCAAGTAATCCTCCCACTCCAGTCTTCCAAGTAGCTGGGACTACCAGTGCATTACACTGCACACAGATAAATCCACTTATTTTATAGTGACTATCATATCAATCAAAGTGTGTGTGTGTATGTGTGTGTGTGTGTGTGTGTGTGTGTAATTTTAAAGCCTTAGTGGGAAAAAATACTATATAAGTGATGATTTCTGTCATTATCCTTAGCGTATCTTCTCACTGTCTGATTTTTGATGCTAACAGCTTGAAAGATCAACAAATTTAGATGTAGACTGAAAAGAAATAAGTATTTAATTAAGATGTCGATTATAAAAACTCCATTGAACAGATGACGATCACCCTAAAGAAACAAGCAGGCATACCCAACAAATGGCAAACCCACTGACTTAATGTTATTTAGAAAGAAAATTAAATTATATGGCATATCATTTCCCAAACACATGTGGATGTCTGGATCAATAGTTAACATATCAAGTGTTTTATTTTTCTCATAAACATTATTTAGTACATTTGAAATTGTTACCTTGAAGTGGTAGATTCAATTGTTTTGGATAAAATGATGAATTAAAATGAATTGAGATAATTAGATTCATAGGGCAAGATATTGGAGTAATTAAGTTTCCACACCCACATCACCGCCATGCTACGTTGCACAATATCCAAATTTGTTTAAGGCCAGTGGACTGATTCTGGCAAGCTTTCATCTACATCGTTTTTTCAAGAGAGGTAGATTTTAGCTTCATTATTAAAGGAAACTGCTTTACCTCTGTCTTATCTCTGTATCTCAAATGCTTTACATAGTGGCTAGTATAGTAAACTTGCAATAATGACTTGTTAAATTGATCAGTAAAAATGAGTGAGTAATAAGTGACACAACCAAAATCGTGACTGAATGACTGAGAGGCTTGATGACAAAATGAAGAAAAGCAAGAGCTGCAATGGAAAATAACACACAGTGAAGAAGAATTATGAGACCTTTTAGAAAATCTGCTATTTTAAATCTTTTAGTCAGAAAGAAGTATCAAGGAAAAATTATCTCATAGGAATTACTCCAAATCAAGGGGAGGTTGCTATGCTACATTGTTTGTAGAACCTAGAATAGAGCTTCTAGCTATCTAACTGGATAATTAAAGGAAAGAGAAAACCTGAAGTGGAGAAATTTGGAAACGTTTAGGTTACAATGTCTTATTAACGTACTACTATTTATTATTCTTACTATCTCTATAAAAATAAAAATATTTGGAGAAAGAAGCATATATAAAAATATTTGGAGAAAGAAAGCAAAATAATGGTGTGTATATCTAGGAGATGAGATTATGATTATTATTTATCTAATTATACAATTTGTTACTTTCCAAAGTATATAACATTAAAAATATTTCTTTATAATCATAAAAAGTGTTCATGGTTACTCAGACAAAATAAATCAATGGTTGTTACATTTAGAAAAATTATACTTTTTTATATGATATGGCCAAAAAAGCAGCCATATGATGTGAGATAAACAAACCCCAGGAATACTTGGTAAGATGATAATCAGAATCTCACAAAATGAAACCGAGAAGTCACATATGATTTTGCTATTATTAATGAATTATTAGTGTTGTATTATTTTTCAAACTAATAACAAAATTATTTCCTAAAATATGTAGCCTGTATGGAAAAATAAAGTCAGTATGAACTTTATTTTTATGTCTAGGGATATACCTGCATAGCTCACTGGCAGAACTTAGCATGGGAAAATAAGCTTAGAAATTAGTCTTATCATATAGGGTAAAGAAAATGTGGTACACTGCTCAAGGAAAAGAGGACAGAGAGGACACAAGCAAATGGAAAAACATTCCATGCTCATGGGTAGGAAGAATCTATATTGTAAAAATGGTCATACTGTCTAAGTAATTTAGAGATTCAATGCTACTTTCATTAAACTACAATTTACAGGTCAGGCATGGTGGCTCACAGCACTTTGGGAGGCTGAAGTGGGTGGATCACGAGTTCAGGAGATCGAGACCACCCTGGCTAACACAGTAAAACCCCATCTCTACTAAAAATACAAAAAAGTTAGCTGGGCATAGTAGTAGGCACCTGTAGTTCCAGCTACTTTGGAGGCTGAGGCAGGAGAATGATGTGAACCCAGGAGGTGGAACTTGCAGTAAGCCGAGCTCATGTCACTGCACTCCAGCCTGGGCAACATAGCAAGAGTCAGTCTCAAACAAAACAAAACAAAAGAAAACAAACAAACAAACCAAAAAAAAAAACAACTACCATTTACATTCTTCACAGAATTAGAAAAAAATTTTTTTTAATTAATATGGAACCAAAAAAGAGCCCAAATAACCAAGGCAATCCTAAGCAAAAAGAACAAAGCTGGAGGCATCACACTACCCAACTTCAAACTATACCACAAGGCTACAGTAACAGAAACAGCATGGTACTGGTACAAAAACAGACCCTGGAACAGAATGGAAATCTGATAAATAAGACCTCATATTCACAACCATCTGATTTTGCCAAACATGAGAAAAACAAGCAATGGGAAAAGGACTCCCTAATTAATAAATGGTACTGGAAAAACTGGCTGACCATATGCAGAAAATTTAAACCAGATCCCTTCCTTACAACATGGAATACTATGCAGCCATTAAAAAGACAAGTTAATGTCCTTTGCAGGGACATGGATGAAGCTGGAAACCATCATTCTCAGCAAACTATCACAAGAACAATAAAACGCCACATGTTCTCACTCATAAGTGGGAGTTGAACAATGAGAACACATGGACACAGGAAAGGGAACATCACGCATTGGGGCCTGTTGGTGGGTGGGGATCTAGGGGAAGGATAATATTAGGAGAAATACTTAATGTAGGTGACAGGTTGATGGGTGCACTTTTAAACCATCATGGAACGTGTAAACCTATATAACAAAACTGCATGTTCTGCACATGTACCCTAGAACTTAAAGTATAATAAAAAAAGAAAAAAAAAAAGTGCTGGCAAACTAAATGTTTTTGGCTTGAATTAGACACTTCCTTTTATGAACAGTAACTACAGTCATGGAATTGCTAGCTCTGTTTGACCGAATTTAAGTCCTTTGATCTGGGTTACTGTGTCCCAAACATAAACTGACAGGGCAGTAATGGACAAGTCCCCAGAAGAATTTATTTATTTATATGATACATTTATTAAGTGCCCTCTATATTCCAAACAAGTTATGTGTGGGAAAGATGACCTGAAAAATAAAAGTGATAAAAAGTGTCTGCATTTATAGAACATATATTCTATTAAAAAGGTGAGTAAATTAGATAAGCAAGTAAACTATGTTGATAAGTGATGAGGATTATGGGGAAAAAAGTACAAGGACTTGGAATAAAGATTGGTGGAGGGAAAGGGTTGCAAGGTTAAATAGGGTGGCAAGAGAAATGCTTACTGAGAAGGTGACACTCAAATAAATACTTGAGGTGAAGAGGCTGCCACGTGCATAAGTAGGGACATTTCAGTTCAGTTACCAGAGATAGAGGAAGAAATTCTGGGCGACAAAAGAAACAATTTTCAACCACAAGCATTTCCTTATTAAGACTCAGGAATACTTATTCAGGAAGTGATTACCTGCTCAAGTTTATTTAGATTGCTTAATATCAGCACTGAAGATGGAGATACATAAACTAGAATCACCATGACTTGGACAGAAAGGATCACTTCCCCTCCGAAGTGAAACTCCCTGCGTACTATTTAACTAATTCTCAATTTTATGAGGTATTTTGCCTGAACTGCTCCTGGGACGATCACTGTCACAGGATGGGTGCTCTGAAAACAGACACTGAGAAGGTATTTGGGATGTCAGCTGTTGATTAGGGATCCACATCTGTGGAGGAAGGCAGAAGAAGCAGGACTGCGCAAAAGAGAGTGTCAAACTACGATACAGGCCTGAAAATGCCTGTCTCCAAACACTTTAGAAAGGAGATTGGTTGGGAGGCCGAAGTGGGTGAGTCACGAGGTCAGGAGTTCCAGACCAGCCTGGCCAAAATGGTGAAACCCCGGCTCTACTAAAAATATTAAAATTAGCTGGGCATGGTAGCCCAGAGGTAACTTACAATGCTTAGTGTGTCTTGTGACTTTGTAGGTCCCATAAAGATCCTTTCATAATGGAGAATTTTGGATATCTGGTGTTCCATCATTAGGCATGATGTCTCTATTAGGAGCAAGCAGTATGATAGGAATATTTTGTTATTCTCAAAAGACATTGAATTATATGCAATGTCTATGATAGCCTTGATTTATCACCCCAGGGCTCTGCATTAGGATTTCCCCACAAATTTTGCTTCACGGTTTTCAGGGTCTTTTTTCACTGTTGATACCACCATAATTGAAGGGACTGCCAGATACAATGATCCAAGAGATAGGGTTTCTTGCAACACAGCCTGGACCTGCTGTTGAGAAAATTCCTGCTCAGGGCTCAATGCACAGCTGCCAGTCATTTATAACACCCATTACCCTGACCAGAACATTTCCCCTAGGTGTATAATATACTGTCTCCAGATCTCACAGAGGCCCACCAGGAACTGAAGTTCTGTCACTGTGATAGGAAACATGAAATGCAATAATTTGTCCTATAATTAGAGGAGATGTCCTAGCATGCCTTTGACAATTAGTTCACTAAATATTTTATGACTATGATTCCATTTACCATTGTGTTTTGGTGGAAGAATCAGACAATTTGTCACTTTTGTTCACAGGTCTCTAGATTGAAAGAAAATATACTTGGCAACAGCACTTAAAGAAGTATACTTGAAAAAGTGACATCTGTACTTGGAACTGATTTATATGAGGAGATTCTAGACTTTGATCTGATGCGAAAATGGGAAGGAATTATTGTGGTCTAAAGGACTGTGGGGAGATACATTTTGTATGTAACGGAGAACATGAATCATCTTTGGTAATCTGAGGGCAGAGTATGGTGTTCATGCTCCAGCATGACCCTCAATGATTCCTCTGTCCTGTTTTTCATCTCTTTGTGTGGTCCCTTATCACATTAAGTTGGGCTGACCAATGTGACTACTAGGATATTGCAGAAATAATGGAGTGTAACTTCTATGACTGGGCCATAAAAGATATCGTGGTTTTCATTTTGCCTATTATTGGATCTGAGATATCTTGCCAATAGCCAGAGATAAATTAAAGCCCTCTGGCAATGGCTACCATGAGTGACACATCTTAGCAGCAGAGTTTTAAGCCCCACTCAAGCTTTCAGATGACAGCAGCTCTGGCCAACACCCACAGGCAACTTTTGATAGACTCTGAGTCAGAACCACCCACCTGAGCCTCTCCTCAATTTCTAATCCACAGAAACTTGGAAATAATGAATGTGTATTGTTCAAAGCTGCTATGTTTAATGATAATGTGTTAAACAGCGATAGTTAAATAATATCTCCACTTATACCTAGCCTGAAAAGAAAATCAGTGGACTTTGCATTCACATGGATCATCTATAATGTTTGGCTACACATCTTATTGGAAAAAAGAAAAATCTAGAACTTAACAAGACTGACTACTTATACATCAATATATATTGATTGAAGACTCTTTCAATAGTTCTGTGAGTTACCCGATCTACTGTCCTTACAGATGCTAATTAAATCAGAGCTAGAACTGAAATCATTTTTTAAGGTAAGGTAAAATGAAATAGGGTTAGGAAATAAAGTTCCTTTTTTCTTTTTCTTTTTCTTTTTTTTTTTCCTTCACAGAATTTCCAGGAACTAGAGTTAAAAACAAGTTGAATTTTGAGTTAGATTCCTTTTTTCTGTCCAGAGAGAGAGAGAAAAAAACTCACTCCCAACCAATTCATGGGAAGGATATAGTATGTTTTACACAATAAAAAAGATTTTTACTGTATTAATAATAAAAGCTTTTTATATAAGGCCTTACTAATAATGCCTATATGCTACTATGATATTATAAATTTTTGCCCAAAATTCTCAAAAGGAGAGTAGAAGAGAGATAATTATGCAGATACCCCCTTAGGGAAGATAATATTGCTTCAAGCTAGAGTTTAGAGTCACAGTCTTGCAATTTCCATGTAGATAGAAATGTAAAGCAAGTTCAAAACTTGCCAAACTCCTTTGAAGATTAATTCTGCCCTAAGTGCCTGACAGTTTTCTTTTTATTTCTGACAGAATGGCGCAGACCTTACAAAAAAATGACTTATTGCATTTGAAGACAAAATAAGTGATACAACTAAAATTCCATTTAAAGCATCTTGGGAATAATTTGAGATTTTTAAATAAGCACATCATCACCAAGACTAGAAACCTGACAGGATGCACTCCAGTACTTTCACCCTTGAGAGACAGGACTAGCTGGATTTCCTAGGCCTACTAAGAATCCCTAAGCCTAGCTGTGAAGGTGACCACATCCACCTTTAAAACAGGGGGCTTGCAACTTATCCCACACCCAACCAATCAGAGAGCTCACTAAAATGCTAAATAGGCAAAAGAGGAGGTAAAAAAATACCCAATCATCTATTGCCTGAGAGCACAGTGGGAGGGACAAGGATCAGGATATAAACCCAGGCATTCCAGTTGGCTAGGGCAACCCCCTTTGGGTCCCCTCCCCTTATGTGGTAGCTCTCTATCTTCACTCTATTTCACTCTATTAAATCTTGCAACTGCACTCTTCTGGTCCGTGTTTTGTTACCGCTGGAGTTGAGCTTTCCCTCACTATCCACCAATGCTGTTTGCCACCGTGGCAGACCTGCCGCTGATTTCCATCCCTCCAGATCCATCAGGGTGTCCGCTGTGCTCCTGATCCAGTGAGGTGCCCATTGCCACTCCCGATCGGGCTAAAGGCTTGCCATTGTTCCTGCATGGCTAAGTGCCTGGGTTCATCCTAATCGAGCTGAACCCTAGTCACTGGGTTCCACAGTTCTCTTCAGTGACCCAGGGCATCTAATTGAGCTATAACACTCAGGGCGTGGCCCAAGATTCCATTCCTTGGAATCCGTGAAACCAAGAACCCCAGGTCAGAGAAAAGGAGGCTTGCCACCATCTGGGAAGCAGCCCGCCATCATTTTGGAAGTGGCCCGCCACTATCTTGGGAGCTCTGGGAGCAAGGACCACCACCCCGATAACACCCTGATGAATTCTTTACTTTTCTTTACTTTTATACTCACTCTTTATTCTTGTTCTCATTCTTATGCCACCCTCCACCTCTCCCCAGCTATCTCCACACTATCAATCTCACCCACTCTCTCCTAGCGGTTTCTAATCCTTCTTTAACAAACAATTGCTGGCTTTGCATTTCTCTTTCCTCCAAAACCTCTGAGACCTCAACTTACTCACTACTAAAAAAAAAAAAAAAAAAAAAAAAAAAAAAAGACTATATATTTTTAAATGAAAAGTATTGTTTTTACCTAAATCAGTCTGGCCTGGTATATGACAACATAAAAACACTCAAGGATATAGCCTTCACTTGCCAACCAAGCAAGTAATTAAGCTGAACCCCCTTGGGCGTTCTCTAATTGGATGTGCTGGGTCCTCTCAATTCTTAGTCCTTCAACATCTGTTTTTCTCCTTCTCTTATTTGGACCTTTTAGTTTCTCAATTCATCCAAAACCATATCCAGGCTATCACCAATCATTCTATACAACAAATGCTCCCTCCAACAACCCCACAATATCACCCCTTACCACAAAATCTTCCTTCAGCTTAATCTCTCCCACTCTAGGTTCCCACGCCCCCCTAATCCCACTAGAAGCAGCCCTGAGAAACATTGCGCATTAACTCTCCATAACACTCCCCAAAAGTTTTCGCTGCCCTAACACTTCAACATTATTTGGTTTTGTTTTTCTTATTAATATAAGAAGACAGGAATGTCAGGCCTCAGCGCCCAAGCCTGCAGGTATACATCCAGATGGCCTGAAGCAAGTGAAGAATCACAAAAGAAGTGAAAATGGCCGGTTCCTGCCTTAACTGATGACATTACCTTGTGAAATTCCTTCTCCTGGCTCAGAAGCTCCCCCACTGAGCACCTTGTGACCCCCGCCCCTGCCTCCCACAGAACAACCCCTTTGACTGCAATTTTCCACTACCTACCCAAATCTTATAAAACAGCCCCACCTTGTCTCCTTTCGCTGACTCTCTTTTTGGACTCAGTCTGCCTGCACCCACGTGAAATAAACAGCCTTGTTGCTCAAAAAAATAAAAAGTAAATAAAAAACAAAGCACATCATCACCAACCTAGAAAGCATTAGAAACAAATGTTGTTTGTTTATGTATGTATAACTAAAAGCTACAAGTTATCTTCTCTCTTTCCCTCATTTTCAGTTTAAGTCACACAGCCTGATAATGCACATTGCCCACATCCCTTGCATTGCAAATTGATTAGCTAGGCCACCCATGTGGTGCAGCACAGTCATTACTACCTAACATAGAAGGCCTACATCAAGTATGTAAGAAGGCCATAGCTACACAGAAAGGAATTTTTTAGGACTAGGTTATTTGTGGGGTGGTCATGAGTCGTCTAACACATTTTTGAGTATGAGAAGTATAAAGCATTAGAGCTGCAGATGGAGCTGTTGGCTTGGTGGAAGAGTGCAGAAGGGTGGCTTTGCTGGAAGGAGGCTGTGCTTCCTTCCACTGATGAAAGTGTTGATTTCTCACATATGCTGTGAGTCACATGAGTCACACTGGGGTCCTTTTAAATTAACTCCGTCCATGAGTAATTTATGCCTTGCATAAGGTAACCTCAGAAACAAAAGGCAAGATGCCTGTTACAGGTCATTATATGCGTGTGTGTGTGTGTGTGTGTGTGTGTATGTGTATGTGTGTATCAGGGGAGACAGTTGTGTGAAGTAGCCAGCTAGAAAAGGAGCATGGAACTATTAAGAAGGCTACAAAAAGAGGTACCAAGAAAGGGTACCTCTAAGGAAAAAATAGAATCTCCAAATTACAAAACAGATTGCCTTTGAGACTGTGCTATACCTAAAGAGTATCTGAGCAAATTATTTTGGGTAATTAATAAAGACCTTTCCTTAATTTTCATCTTCTCTGCATCAGTTCCAATCCTGGGATATAAGATACTGCCTAGGAAGGAGGAAGTATGAGTAGAAGATATCTAAGAAGAAGAAATGAGAATCAATCACAACACCCTTTCTCACTGTAGGCCTCACAGCCTAAATGAATTTTAAACTAGCAAAGGGAAGAAGCCTCAATAAATGAACTTGAGTGTTGAGATTAGTAAACTGGTCTAGATATTTCAATCTTGTCCTCCACATACCAAACTTGGTGCACACCCAGTGCATTTCAGTGTCTGGAGGAGCTTACGTCAAGGACTCAGGCCCTCCAAGGCAAACTATGCTCATAAGAATATTTGCATTCCTAGCCCAGGAACCTCCATTTTGAGGCCCCCTTATCAGAAGACCTTGGCTAAGTCACTCTTCTCCATTCACGCTCTCTGCTTTTCCATTATTAGCCAATCCTCATTTTTCTTCCTGGGTTCTTAGGTCCACAAGAATGAAAGAGCCTTTGTTTAGGTCTCCTCAGCATTGAGATCATTCCCCCGACCTATGCTGCTTTGTCTTCAGACTCTCTCCTATTGCCATCCTGCAGGAGGAAATGGAACACTGGGAGTTGATGCCTTTCTTTTTGTCTAATTGCTTGTATTATCACAGTAAATAAATAAAGTCTTGATTGTTAGTTTCAGTTTAGCTCATTTTCCAAATGGCCTCCTGGACACCTGGCAAGCTCAATATATACAGTTTTCAAGAGGTTCTCAAAAGGGACTCTTTTCTAACCATATTTAATTAACTTGCTTGGTGAGTCCCAACTCATCTAGGAGTTTAGTTGTGTGACTAAAAATAAGAATGGTCTAGATTAAATCTGTCTCAACCATAACACAGTATGCTTCTTAAGATTCTTCTGGAAAGAGTCAAGGAAGTCACAGACATAATGAAGCATGTTAAGCAGCAGCAGAAGTAATAAAGGCTATGTTTCACCAAATGTTGAATATGTACAAAGCACAGAACTCTGCTCTTTACATTTTGTTTTGTCTTATTCAGGCAACAAAATAAACCTATGAGGTAAAGACTATTATTATTCCCATCTTATGTTAGGTGAGTACAAAGTAATTGCATTTTTGCATTGTTGGAATTTGCCAGTTGATAGTAGGATACTTTCTTAAATAAATGTGGTTATGTTATATATCATTTCATTGGACATTTCTTGCTTTTGTTTTTTGCTAATGATTTATTACTTGCTGTTTATTTTATATTTATTTTAGACTATGGAAATGATGTTAGACAAAAATAAAATTCTAGCAATTTCCTAATTTGAGTCCAAAATGGATTGTAAAGCAACAGAGACAACTCGTAACAGCAATACGTTTGGCCCAGGAACTGCAAACGAATAGCGCAGTGGTAATTCAAGAAGTTTTGCAAAGGAGACAAGAGTCTTGAAGATGAGGAGCATAGTGGCTGGCCATCAGAAGCTGACAAAAACCAATTGAGAGCAATCGTCGAGGCTGATCCTCTTACAACTACACGAGAAGTTGCCAAAGAACTCAACGTTGACCATTCTATGGTTGTTCGGCATTTGAAGTAAATTGGAAAGGTGAAAAAGCTCAA
This sequence comes from Macaca nemestrina, assembly GCF_043159975.1. Classification (NCBI taxonomy): domain Eukaryota; kingdom Metazoa; phylum Chordata; class Mammalia; order Primates; family Cercopithecidae; genus Macaca; species Macaca nemestrina. Next base: position 151,577,677 of record NC_092127.1, on the reverse strand, counting down.
TAAGTGGATGCCTCATCAGTTGAATGAAAATTAAAAAAAAAAAAATTGTCATTTTGAAGTGTTGTTTTCTCTTATTCTAGGCAACAACAATGAACCATTTCTCAACTAGATTGTGACGTGAGATAAAAATTGGATTTTGTATGACAACCGGTGATGACCAGCCCAGTGGTTGGACCAAAAAGAAGCTCCAAAGCACTTCCCAACACCAAAATTGCACCAAAAAAAGTCATGATCACTGTTTGGTGGTCTGCTGCCAATGTGATCCACTACAGCTTTCTGAATCATGGCAAAACCATTACATCTGAGAAGTATGCTCACCAAATCTATAAGATGCACTGAAAAGTGGAATGCCTGCAGCCAGCACTGGTCAACAAAAAGGCATGATTCTTCTGCATAACAACACCTAGCCAGACCTCGCACGACCAATGCTTCAAAGCTACGAAGTCTTGTCTCATCCACCTTATTCACCTGACCTCTTGCCTACCAACTACCACTTCTTCAGGCATCTCGACAGTTTTTTGCAGCGAAAATAATTCCACAGGCAACAGGATGCAGAAAATGCTTTCCAAGAGTTTGTCAAATCCCAAAGCATAGATTTTTATGCTATAAAAATAAACAAACTGATTTCTCATTGGCAAAATTGCATTGATTGTAATTGTTCCTATTTTGATTAATAAAGATGTGTTTGGACCTAGTTATAATGATATAAAATTCATGGTCCAAACCCACAAGTACCTTTGTACCAACATAATATTTTTTAAAAAATTGAGGCAAAGAGTGATTAGATAATGTTACCAATATTAGAAAAAGCATCAGTAAGTTGCTGGACTCCGAAGTCTGCTTTCCTAACCATGCTATTACCTCCTATGGGTGATGGAGGGAGAACTTTCCCTATTCTTGTGTCCTTAGGAAATTTTTTATGCTATAAGATATAACTCAGTCAACATATATCATTTGACTTACCATTTAGGTCATAATAAACACTTATCTATATCCAAACATTCCTTACAGTTTTTGTTTCCTTAATTATCACCCATTCAACTGCTATTGATCTTATAACCATTTACATACTTTTCTGCTAGTCCTAATGATCAGCTTCGAACTCCCCATGCATTTTTGTTAGGTCTATCATGTTCTCTAGGGAAGTATGTCACTTTTCTTGCTCATTAAGTCAGACAATTTGTTCTCCTGACATCAAGTAATATTGTATACCCAAGATATTAATTATCTTCAAAATCACAGAGTGACATATGTCTATTCCCACATTCTGCTATAGTTACATGTGAATTTTAAAATTCCCCCGCTAGTAGATGTGCTACATCCACTTAACAAATTCTCTGTGTTTTTCAAAACCGCTCTCCAAAAACCATTTTTTTCTTTCCTTTTGTGTTGTTATTTCTTAACATTGCAATCTAAAAGTCAACTTCTTTACTTTTTTTTCTTTCCCAAAATAAACTGATACAGTTTGGAAATTTGTCCCCTCAAAATCTCATGTTAATACCTGATTCCCAGTTTTGGAAGTGCGCCTAGTGGGAGGTGTTCTAGTCATGGAGGCAGGTCCCTCATAAACGGTTTGGTGTCCTCCTCATGTCCTAACATCTTCATAGTAATGAGTGAGCTCACAAGAGAGCTGATTGTTTAAAAGAACCTGGCACCTTTCTCTGCCCTCCTTGTTCTCTTTCTTGCAATATGACATGCCTACTTCCCCTTCACCTTCCACCATGGTTAAAAGCTTCCTGAGGTCTTTACCACAAACAAATGCCACCCCATGCTTCTTGTATAACCTGCAGAATTGTGAGCCAAATAATCTCTTTCTCTTATCAACAATTCAGCCTCAAGTATTCCTTTACTGCTATGCAAAATGACTAACACAGAGATCTAGCATCCTTGAGGAAGGTGACCATTTATTTTCAACTTCTAAATTTTGTGTCACTTACTTATAGCAGAATCTCACTGAAAACTTAATTGAATAAATACATCTTATTACATTTATTTACATTTTATGCCACACAATTCGTATTATTTGGTTATATCAATCAATAAGGCAAACCAATGTATTGTATATTTATTTTATGTGAAAAAAATCATATAACACTTCATGTAGTATGAATTCATTCATATATAGTATATATTTAAGTGTGTGTATATATATGCAAAAATAAAATATAGACAAACTAAAATATCAAAGGTAATAACATGAAATATAAGATTCTGGGTGATTGTGGGTCACTTTTTCTCATAAATATTTATTACATTTTTTTTACCACTCGCAATTCTATAATAAAGGTAATTATTCAATTCTAGGTTTTTAAAAAAATGGTAATAGTCACCATTTTAATGAAGGACACAAAACAACTAGACTCAGAGTTTCAATCCCATACGGTGATAGTTCAGATTATATATCAGGTTTACAATACTTTGAGTGTTTTCCAATAAAACTGTATTTAGTCTCTCATCATTTTATGCTTTTGGAAAATAAAGGAGAAATAACTACAAATAAATAATTTTTGTTATATAAGATACGCATTAGGATAAAAGAGGAAAACCACATCTGTTATTTGAGAATTACTTCTAGAATGGACACTTTGAGACTGATGCCACTGGATGTTAGTTTAAATTATTTAATGCTTTTAAAATTTATTTTTGTAGGTATATAAGACAGATAACCAATAATTTAAAATATTGATAATTAAATAAACCCAAATTAATCCATTTTAAAAGCAATTCAAACATTAACATATATTTTCTGTTTTCACTATATAAGATAATTTTAAAGAATATGTAAGTACTCAGGACACTTATCACACCATTTGTAGATAATTTAAATTATTAATTTAATGTAGAGAGAAAATATATTATGTTGGATAAGAACACAGAATCTAATACATATCTATCTAACAATAAATAATATTAAATAAAACATTTGTTTATTTTGTGGCATTGAACAAAGTTTTTGTTCAATTTATTTTATTTTTTTAAATTTCTTACTTGTTTGCTTTACTAAACAAGCTATTCAATTTCTCTCTAACTCAGCTTCCTCACTGTGAACTGTATATAATGATACCTCATTGATGATATTAAATGATTAAACATGTTTGAATATGAAAGCAGTTAAAATAGTAAATAGTGGGACCTATGTATGTATCAGCTATCTTTATTATAAATTTATATCTGTTTACTTAAATCTGGTGTTTAACCTTTTATTTTTTCTCCATTTTCTTCATTTTGTATTTTTTTTATGCTTGACTCTGAATCTTCATACTAATAACACCAGACATATTCTGTTGCTGTCCCTTTGGTGCTTTACTATTAAAGACTGGTATCAGTGTATGGTTCATGTACGTGCTACTGAATTGAGGCTTATGATCCACTTTGTTAATCTTATTGAAATCATATCAATTCCTCTGCCTACAAACATTTTTATTTGTAATTGATGGCTGATTGATTAATATCATCTTTACTTTTATTTTCCTGTGATTTGCTGCAAATGAACTATAGCCTTAAAGAAAATACCATACAAATTTAACATTTTCTCTGTGATTATTCTCTTCACTCCTCTTCAACATGATAAGAAACATTAAACCTTTTTCTCTCATAAATATTTCTCAGTACTTCTCTCCCTACCATGTGGTATTTATTCAGCTACCCTTTAATAGAGTATTCTGTGGCATTAAATATGTCTTGGGTGGCAGAATGAAGGCACCGTAAATGAATACATAATACACACAAACATATCTAATCTTAAAGTATACTTTTCTCTGAACTTGCAGTTCCCTGTTTCCTCTTGTTTTTCTGAATGTTCTTATTCTTCATACATCCCTTGATGACCTTCTTCCCAACCATCACTTGTGGCATTGATCAAGATGTTTTGCTTATTTTATTTTACATTTGTATTTGTTTGTTTGCTTTGCTTAGCAAGTTATTTAATTTCTAACTCAGCTTCCTTATCTGTGAACTGGAGGTGATAATATTTATTGGGTGAGATTCAATAAGTAAGCATGTTTGAATACGAAAACAGTTAAAACTGTAAATAGTGAAACCTGTATTACTTGTTTTATGAAAGTGCAGATGTTTCAACTACTCTGAGGCAGACTTTTTCTTTCTCTAGGTGTTTTAGTTGCCTTTTTTTTTCTTGTGTTTAGTTCTTTAGTCCATAACCTTATTTTAACACATGTTTTCACAATTACATTTCTAAGTAGATATGTTTTAACAACAATTCAGTTACACCCAAGTGCACATGTTGAATTGTACACATTCTTATCCTCTCATGACTTTGTGAATGTCAAAGAATTCTGAAATAATTTCACTAGTTGTTTGGGAAGTTTTTTCGAAAAAAAATTGAATGGACAGAAGAGTTTGACTAGACTGGCATTTCTTTCAAAATAGTTTTGGCGGGGGCGGAGCAAGATGGCCGAATAGGAACAGCTCCAGTCTCCAACTCCCAGCGCGAGCGACACAGAAGACCGGTGATATCTGCATTTTCAACTGAGGTACTGGGTTCATCTCACTGGGGAGTGCCAGACGATCAGTGCTGGTCAGCTGCTGCAGCCCAACCAGCGAGAGCTGAAGCAGGGCGAGGCATTGCCTCACCTGGGAAGCGCAAGGGGGAAGGGAATCCCTTTTCCTAGCCAGGGGAACTGAGACACACAACACCTGGAAAATCGGGTAACTCCCACCCCAATACTGCGCTTTAAGCAAACAGTCACACCAGGAGATCATATCCCACACCTGGCCGGGAGGCTCCCACGCCCACGGAGCCTCCCTCATTGCTAGCACAGCAGTCTGTGATCTACCGGCAAGGCAGCAGCGAGGCTGGGGGAGGGGCGCCCGCCATTGCTGAGGCTTAAGTAGGTAAACAAAGCTGCTGGGAAGCTCAAACTGGGTGGAGCTCACAGCAGCTCAAGGAAACCTGCCTGTCTCTGTAGACTCCACCTCTGGGGACAGGGCACAGTAAATAATAACAAACACAGCAGAAGCCTCTGCAGACGCAAACGACTCTGTCTGACAGCTTTGAAGAGAGCAGTGGATCTCCCAACACGGAGGTTGAGATCTGAGAAGGGACAGACTCCCTGCTCAAGTGGGTCCCTGACCCCTGAGTAGCCTAACTGGGAGACATCCCCCACTAGGGGCAGTCTGACACCCCACACCTCACAGGGTGGAGCTGAGAGGAAGCTTCCAAAGCAAGAATCAGACAGGTACACTCGCTGTTCAGAAATATTCTATCTTCTGCAGCCTCTGCTGCTGATACCCAGGCAAACAGGGTCTGGAGTGGACCTCAAGCAATCTCCAACAGACCTACAGCTGAGGTTCCTGACTCTTAGAAGGAAAACTATCAAACAGGAAGGACACCTACACCAAAACCCCATCAGTACATCACCATCATCAAAGACCAGAGGCAGATAAAACCACAAAGATGGGGAAAAAGCAGGGCAGAAAAGCTGGAAATTCAAAAAATAAGAGTGCATATCCCCCGGCAAAGGAGCGCAGCTCATCGCCAGCAATGGATCAAAGCTGGACGGAGAATGACTTTGATGAGATGAGAGAAGAAGGCTTCAGTCCATCAAATTTTTCAGAGCTAAAGGAGGAATTACGTACCCATTGTAAAGAAACTAAAAATCTTGAAAAAAAAGTGGAAGAATTGATGGCTAGTGTAATTAATGCAGAGAAGGTCATAAACGAAATGAAAGAGATGAAAACCATGACACGAGAAATATGTGACAAATACACAAGCTTCAGTAACCGACTGGATCAACTGGAAGAAAGAGTATCAGCGATTGAGGATCAAATGAATGAAATGAAGCGAGAAGAGAAACCAAAAGAAAAAAGAAGAAAAAGAAATGAACAAAGCCTGCAAGAAGTATGGGATTATGTAAAAAGACCAAATCTACGTCTGATTGGGGTGCCTGAAAGTGAGGGGGAAAATGGAACCAAGTTGGAAAACACTCTTCAGGATATCATCCAGGAGAACTTCCCCAACCTAGTAGGGCAGGCCAACATTCAAATCCAGGAAATACAGAGAACGCCACAAAGATACTCCTCGAGAAGAGCAACTCCAAGACACATAATTGCCAGATTCACCAAAGTTGAAATGAAGGAAAAAATCTTAAGGGCAGCCAGAGAGAAAGGTCGGGTTACCCACAAAGGGAAGCCCATCAGACTAACAGCAGATCTCTCGGCAGAAACTCTCCAAGCCAGAAGAGAGTGGGGGCCAATATTCAACATTCTTAAAGAAAAGAATTTTCAACCCAGAATTTCATATCCAGCCAAACTAAGTTTCATAAGTGAAGGAGAAATGAAATCCTTTACAGATAAGCAAATGCTGAGAGATTTTGTCACCACTAGGCCTGCCTTACAAGAGACCCTGAAGGAAGCACTAAACATGGAAAGGAACAACCGGTACCAGCCATTGCAAAAACATGCCAAAATGTAAAGACCATTGAGGCTAGGAAGAAACTGCATCAACTAACGAGCAAAATAACCAGTTAATATCATAATGGCAGGATCAAGTTCACACATAACAATCTTAACCTTAAATGTAAATGGACTAAATGCTCCAATTAAAAGACACAGACTGGCAAACTGGATAAAGAGTCAAGACCCATCAGTCTGCTGTATTCAGGAGACCCATCTCACACGCAGAGACATACATAGGCTCAAAATAAAGGGATGGAGGAAGATTTACCAAGCAAATGGAGAACAAAAAAAAGTGGGGGTTGCAATACTAGTCTCTGATAAAACAGACTTTAAACCATCAAAGATCAAAAGAGACAAAAAAGGCCATTACATAATGGTAAAGGGATCAATTCAACAGGAAGAGCTAACTATCCTAAATATATATGCACCCAATACAGGAGCACCCAGATTCATAAAGCAAGTCCTTGGAGACTTACAAAGAGACTTAGACTCCCATACAATAATAATGAGAGACTTTAACACCCAACTATCAACATTAGACAGATCAACGAGACAGAAATTTAACAAGGATATTCAGGAATTGAACTCAACTCTGCACCAAGCAGACCTAATAGACATCTACAGAACTCTCCACCCCAAATCAACACAATATACATTCTTCTCAGCACCACATCGTACTTACTCCAAAATCGACCACGTAATTGGAAGTAAAGCACTCCTCAGCAAATGTGCAAGAACAGAAATTATAACAAACTGTCTCTCACACCACAGTGCAATCAAACTAGAACTCAGGACTACGAAACTCAATCAAAACCACTCAACTACATGGAAACTGAACAACCTGCTCCTGAATGACTACTGGGTACATAACGAAATGAAGGCAGAAATAAAGATGTTCTTTGAAACCAATGAGAACAAAGATACAACATACCAGAATCTCTGGGACACATTTAAAGCAGTGTGTAGAGGGAAATTTATAGCACTAAATGCCCACAAGAGAAAGCAGGAAAGATCTAAAATTGACACTCTAACATCACAATTAAAAGAACTAGAGAAGCAAGAGCAAACACATTCGAAAGCTAGCAGAAGGCTAGAAATAACTAAGATCAGAGCAGAACTGAAAGAGATAGAGAAACAAAAAACTCTCCAAAAAATCAATGAATCCAGGAGTTGGTTTTTTGAAAAGATCAACAAAATTGACAGACCACTAGCAAGATTAATAAAGAAAAAAAGAGAGAAGAATCAAATCGACGCAATTAAAAATGATAAAGGGGATATCACCACCGACCCCACAGAAATACAAACTACCATCAGAGAATACTATAAACACCTCTACGCAAATAAGCTGGAAAATCTAGAAGAAATGGATAATTTCCTGGACACTTACACTCTTCCAAGACTAAACCAGGAAGAAGTTGAATCCCTGAATAGACCAATAGCAGGCTCTGAAATTGAGGCAATAATTAATAGCCTACCAACCAAAAAAAGTCCAGGACCAGATGGATTCACAGCTGAATTCTACCAGAGGTACAAGGAGGAGTTGGTACCATTCCTTCTGAAACTATTCCAATCAATAGAAAAAGAGGGAATCCTCCCTAACTCATTTTATGAGGCCAACATCATCCTGATACCAAAGCCTGGCAGAGACACAACAAAAAAAGAGAATTTTAGACCAATATCCTTGATGAACATTGATGCAAAAATCCTCAATAAAATACTGGCAAACCGGATTCAGCAACACATCAAAAAGATTATCCACCATGATCAAGTGGGCTTCATCCCTGGGATGCAAGGCTGGTTCAACATTCGCAAATCAATAAACATAATCCAACATATAAACAGAACCAAAGACAAGAACCACATGATTATCTCAATAGATGCAGAAAAGGCTTTTGACAAAATTCAACAGCCCTTCATGCTAAAAACGCTCAATAAATTCGGTATTGATGGAATGTACCTCAAAATAATAAGAGCTATTTATGACAAACCCACAGCCAATATCATACTGAATGGGCAAAAACTGGAAAAATTCCCTTTGAAAACTGGCACAAGACAGGGATGCCCTCTCTCACCACTCCTATTCAACATAGTGTTGGAAGTTCTGGCTAGGGCAATTAGGCAAGAGAAAGAAATCAAGGGTATTCAATTAGGAAAAGAAGAAGTCAAATTGTCCCTGTTTGCAGATGACATGATTGTATATTTAGAAAACCCCATTGTCTCAGCCCAAAATCTCCTTAAGCTGATAAGCAACTTCAGCAAAGTCTCAGGATACAAAATTAATGTGCAAAAATCACAAGCATTCTTATACACCAGTAACAGACAAACAGAGAGCCAAATCAGGAATGAACTTCCATTCACAATTGCTTCAAAGAGAATAAAATACCTAGGAATCCAACTGACAAGGGATGTAAAGGACCTCTTCAAGGAGAACTACAAACCACTGCTCAGTGAAATAAAAGAGAACACAAACAAATGGAAGAACATACCATGCTCATGGATAGGAAGAATCAATATCGGGAAAATGGCCATACTGCCCAAGGTAATTTATAGATTCAATGCCATCCCCATCAAGCTACGAATGAGTTGCTTCACAGAATTGGAAAAAACTGCTTTAAAGTTCATATGGAACCAAAAAAGAGCCCGCATTGCCAAGACAATCCTAAGTCAAAAGAACAAAGCTGGAGGCATCACGCTACCTGACTTCAAACTATACTATAAGGCTACAGTAACCAAAACAGCATGGTACTGGTACCAAAACAGAGATATAGACCAACGGAACAGAACAGAGTCCTCAGAAATAATACCACACATCTACAGCCATCTGATCTTTGACAAACCTGAGAGAAACAAGAAATGGGGAAAGGATTCCCTATTTAATAAATGGTGCTGGGAAAATTGGCTAGCCATAAGTAGAAAGCTGAAACTGGATCCGTTCCTTACTCCTTATACGAAAATTAATTCAAGATGGATTAGAGACTTAAATGTTAGACCAAATACCATAAAAATCCTAGAGGAAAACCTAGGTAGTACCATTCAGGACATAGGCATGGGCAAAGATTTCATCTCTAAAACACCAAAAGCAACAGCAGCAAAAGCCAAAATTGACAAATGGGATCTAATTAAACTAAAGAGCTTCTGCACAGCAAAAGAAACTACCATCAGAGTGAACAGGCAACCTACAGAATGGGAGAAAATTTTTGCAATCTACTCCTCTGACAAAGGGCTAATATCCAGAACCTACAAAGAACTCAAACAAATTTACAAGAAAAAAAACAAACAACCCCATCAAAAAGTGGGCAAAGGATATGAACAGACATTTCTCAAAAGAAGACATTCATACAGCCAACAGACACATGAAAAAATGCTCATCATCACTGGCCATCAGAGAAATGCAAATCAAAACCACAATGAGATACCATCTCACACCTGTTAGAATGGCAATCATTAAAAAGTCAGGAAACAGCAGGTGCTGGAGAGGATGTGGAGAAATAGGAACGCTTTTACACTGTTGGTGGGATTGTAAACTAGTTCAACCATTATGGAAAACAGTATGGCGATTCCTCAAGGATCTAGAACTAGATGTACCATATAACCCAGCCATCCCATTACTGGGTATATACCCAAAGGATTATAAATTATGCTGCTATAAAGACACATGCACACGTATGTTTATTGCAGCACTATTCACAATAGCAAAGACTTGGAATCAACCCAAATGTCCATCAGTGACAGATTGGATTAAGAAAATGTGGCACATATACACCATGGAATACTATGCAGCCATAAAAAAGGAAGAGATTGTGTCCTTTGTAGGGACATGGATGCAGCTGGAAACCATCATTCTTAGCAAACTATCACAAGAACAGAAAACCAAACACCGCATGTTCTCACTCATAGGTGGGAACTGAAAAATGAGATCACTTGGACTCAGGAAGGGGAATATCACACACCGGGGCCTATCATGGGGAGGGGGTAGGAGGGAGGGATTGCATTGGGAGTTATACCTGATGTAAATGACGAGTTGATGGGTGCAGCACACCAACATGGCACAAGTATACATATGTAACAAACCTGCACGTTATGCACATGTACCCTACAACTTAAAGTATAATAATAATAAATAAATTAAAAAAAATAGTTTTTGCTTCTTCTAGAGAGTTAGAACTAACTTGACTTATCTGCAAGCCTGATACTTGTTTGAATGGTGCACAATAGCTCAGCATCTACAAGGCTCCTTAAGTCTGCCTCAAAACAGTGCTTGCTCATCTCTACTCCCTCAGGACCCCTCATCTTCAGCTTTTCTGAGTTCGTTTCCACCCAAGATATATCTCATAGTCTGGATTCACTTACGCATTCCTTTATTGTACCAAATAGCCAATATTTGAAGTAAAATACACACAAATATAAACTAAGTATTGTCCTTGTTCTTCTCAGCATCATCTATCAAAATATTAATTTTCCTCAAGGGATAATGGATGACTATGAAGGATTGGAAAATAATTAAATAGACAAAAAGAAAGAATGAAAAGTTTGGCCGAGCACGGTGGCTCATGCCTGTAATCCCAGCACTTGTGGAGGCCAAGGTGGGTAAACCACAAGTCAAGAGATCGAGACCATCCTGGCCAACATGGTGAAACCCCGTCTCTACTGAAAATACAAAAATTAGCTGGATGTAGTGGCCGATGCCTGTAGTCCTAGCTGCTTGGAAGGCTGAGGAAGGAGAATCACTTGAACCTGGGAGCCGGAGGTTGCAGTGAGCAGATGTCGTGCCACTGCACTCCAGCCTAGCTACAGAGCGAGACTCCATCTCAAAGAAAAAAAAAAAAAAGTTCAGTGATCAATATTTCAACTTATTACTTGTTATATAATTATTCATATATCCATCATCACGCCTATACTATGATCTGCAGATCAGAAACTTTATCATGTAGATTCATGTAGCACAACTAGCACAATGCCTCACTGGCTCAGAGAAGACCCAGAAATGTCTATATTCCCTAAAGAAATTTAATTTACATTTCTTAATTTTATACTTAACTATATAGTCATGGTTTTATTTGCACTTTATAACATTTTTAAATCTTTAACATATAAAACAGAGTCTAAAGGCGTATGTAATATCTTACCTACATCTTCGTGGCCTTATGTTTCAATGACAAGGGACATTTTCATCAATTACATAACTGAAGCTCAGGGGAAAAGTTGTTACATCCTGTCCTCTCCTGCTTTTGCAGTCAGCCAAAAGATTTAATTAGTGAAATAATTTGGCAGCCTTTCTTCTCCATGTTTTTTTTTTTTTTCTTTGTGATGTCTAATTTTCTTTTCCTCTTATGTTCAGCTGACAGTGATGGTCATTATGTCCACAGACGTAGAGCTCCCACTGGAGACTTCCTCTGCACCTAATTTGCTCATTTGTCTTTCTCTCTCTTTCTGTCTCTCTCTCTCTCTCTCTCTCTCAATGTAGGAAAACAATGACTATGGCCAATCAAAAACATCAGAAGCTAGGCTACCCAAATAGTAGGTAGAAAATATCTAGTAGAAAAAGATCGTGCTTGAGTGTTTACATTTCATTAAAAAGGGGGACTTAATAACTAGGGGAAATTAACATGTATGGATATAACAATAATTGTAAATAAATGAGAGAAAAAATGAAATTATAAAATGTACTATCACTTTAATTTCTTTTAATTTATTACATAAAAAGAACATAAATATATCATTTTTTGTTTTTCTTACAATGAATTTGATTAAGGTAAATATACAGATAATAATTTATTACATACATTTTAGGTGAAATGTTTGACAAATGTATACACACATTTAACAATCACCTCAGTCAAGATAGAAAAAACAGTTTCCTTACTTCTCTGTAGTCAATCTTACCCAACCCTCTTCCCCTGGGAAGCATTAATCTTACGTCAAACACTATAGATTTGTTATGCCTGTTCTAGGTATTCATATAAATGGAGCCACGCAGTATGTACTCCTTTGTGACTGTCTCCTTTCAATCAGCATAATGTACGTGAGATTCATTCATGTTGTTGTGCATGTAAGTAGTTTCTTTCGTCTTATCCCTGAACAGTGTTCCTTCAGATGAACTTGGCAAATTTATGTATTCACCTGTATTTGTTCATGTATTTACCTGTTGATAAAATTTGAGTTACTTATAGTTTTAGGATACTAAAAATTTAAATTGTTATATATATTCAGGTAGAAGAATTTTTGTGGACAAATGTTTATGTCTTTTAGGTAGATATCTGGCAGTGAAATGGCTGAGATATATGGTAACTCCATGGTTCATTTTGCAATAAACTTCCAAACTGGTTTCCTAAGTAGTTGTACCGTTTTTACTCTCTAATCAGCAATGTAGGACAGATCAAATTGCTCCATGTCCTTTCCAACACTTTAAAATTTTAGTCATTTTAATAAGTGTGAAATGAGGATTGCATTGGGGTTTAGTTTTATTTTCCTAACATCTAATGATGCTGAACGTATTTTCATCTTATTGACCATTGATTTGTCTTTCTTTTTCTATTCTGAGACGTAGTCTCACTCTGTTGCCCAGGCTGGAGTGCAATGGCGTGATCTCAGCTCACTGCAAGGTCCGCCTCCCAGGTTCACGCCTTTCTCCTGCCTCAGCCTCCCAAGTAACTGGGACTACAGGCGCCCACCACCACACCCGGCTAATTATTTGTATTTTTAGTAGAGATGGGTTTTCACCGTGTTATCCAGGATGGTCTCTATCTCCTGACTTCGTGATTCACCCACCTCGGTCTCCCAAAGTGCTGGGATTACAGGCATGAGCCACTGTGCCCTGCCGATTTGTCTGCTTTAGTGTAGTTTCTGTACAAGTTACCTACCCATTGTTTATTAGATTGTTTGTGTTTTATTAGTAATCTGTAGGAGCTCATTATGTATTTTAGACACATGTGCTTTGTCTGCAAATTGAATTTCGAATATTTACTCATTGGTAGCTTGCATTTATAATTCTTCATTATTATTTTTCAGGAAGATGATTTTTTATTTTTACGATGTTTAATTCATTACTTTTTAAAATAGGTACTTTTTGAGCTAAGAATTACTTGCCTATCCCACTTTTGTAAAGGTTTTCTCTTCTGTATCCTTCTGGAAATATTTTAGCTTTCAGTTTGACATTTATGTCTATTATCAATTTAGAGTTAATTTTTTAGTATGGTGTGAAATTAGGATAGATTTTATTATTATTATTTTTATGGATATGCAATTCTTTCTTCACCATTTTCTAAAAAGTATATAATTTCCTTTGAATTGCCTTTAGGACTTTTTTTTTTTTTTTTTAAATCAACAAATGTGTGACTGTAGCTCAAAGTGCACTATTCTCGTTTATTTATCCTCAAGTCCTTTCACCATCACATTACTCTCTGGACGTCTGTAGTTCCACAGTCTTGAAATCAGGTTGTGCAAGTTCTTCAACTTTCTTCATTTTAAGTTCACTTCAGCTACTCTAGGTCCATTGAATTTTCATATGAATCTTGGTATCAACTTATCTATTTCTCCGAAAATAATATTTTGTGGTTGAATTGGTTTTATAGATCAATTTGTGGAGAATTGACATTAAGACTTCAATTGAGTTTTCCAACGCATGAGGATGACAGAAAATTTTCAATACCTCTTCCTTAATGGGATATTATCTGATAATTTTGACAGATGTTCCTTATGCAACCGAGGTTATCTTCTGTTCTAATTATCTTAGGGATTTTATCATGAATGTTGAATTGATGTTGAGTTTTATCATAGATGTGTTGAATTTTGTTGTAGCCATTAAGAGAATGATAATTTTTTTTTTCATTTTGTTAAAATGCTGAAACACATTGATTAATATTCAAATGCTAACTAATCATTTATTCTTGAAATAAAGCCCACTAGATCATAATATCAATTTTATTTAACAAACTTTTGTTGAGGAATTTTGCTTTCATGTTCTTTAGGTATATAGATCTCAATTTAATTTTTATATATGTATCAAGCTTTAGTGTCAGATTTATTTATTTATTTATTTATTTATTTATTTATTTATTTATTTTGAGATGGAGTCTCGCTCTGTCACCCAGGCTGGAGTGCAGTGGCGCCATCTCAGCTCACTGCAAGCTCCGCCACCTGAGTTCATGCCATTCTCCTGCCTCAGCCTCCTGAGCAGCTGGGATTACAGGCGCCCACCACATGCCCGGCTAATTTTTTGTATTTTTAGTAGAGACAGGGTTTCACCGTGTTAGCCATGATGGTCTCGATCTCCTGACCTCGTGATCCGCCCGACTCGGCCTCCCAAAGTGCTGGGATTACAGGCGTAAGCCACTGCGCCCGGCCTAGTGTCAGATTTATTCTGACTTCACAATGAGTTACAGATTATTCCCTCCTGTGTTTTATGAAAAAATTTGAATATCCGCTTCATGAAATTTCTCCCAGATTTTTCTTTTAATATTCACATATGAAAATATCTGTGTCATGCTTTTCTTGTGTGGAGGTTTTGTTATTTTTTATTCTTTAAATAAAATTCTGTTTTCAACAGACATAGAAATACTCATATTTAAAATGTGTCCTTAAATTTTATTTCCTAGATTTTGTTTTATAACTGTGTCCTTTTCAACTATGTTGCACATATTTTCATAAATTGTTCATAATATTTTTATAATTTCTATAGCATCTGTAGAAATAACTGTTATTCAATTCCTGATGTTGGTAATATGTGATTTGCTCCTTTTATCTTGGTTATAATCTGCAGATATTTATCCATTTTGTTAATTTATTCATTAAAAAACTTCGCTTTATAACATTTTCCTTACTTTGTGTTTTCTATTTTATTGATTTCTGTACCTCTCACTATTATGTCAGAAAAGACAGCCTAGTTGGTGGTGTTTTTCTCTTTATTTCTGTCATTTTAAAATTTTTCTGTATTTTGAGGTTCTTATATTAGGTATAAAAAATTTAGGATAATTGTATCTTCCTGAAGAATTGGTCCATTAACTTCATAAGACATTACTCTGTATCACTTCAAGCCTACCTTTTATTATTTTACTGCAGTTACACAAACTTCCATGTGGTTTTTGTTTGCACTTTATATATCTTTTCGCTTTTTCCTTCATTCTGCTTTTGCTTTTATATTTTGAAGTGCACCTGACAGTGTAGGCACAGTGGCTCACGTAATCCCAGCACTTCGGGAGACTGAGGTGGGGTGGATCACTTGGGGTCAGTAGTTGGTCAACATGGTAGCAACCCATCTGAACTAAAAATATACAAATTAATGATGCATGGTGCTGCCTGTAATCCCAGCCACTCATGAGGCTGAGGCACAAGAATTGCTTGAATCTGGGAGGCAGAGGCTGCGGTGAGCTGAGATTGCACCACTGCACTCCAGAGCGACAGAGCAAGATTCCGTCTCAAAAAATAACAATAATAAAATGAAATTTAAAAATAAAATAAAATGCACACAGGCAAAGACTTCCTCCTTGATCAAACATTAGTCATGCTCCTCTGGGTCTTCTTTTCAACTAGATCCAGACTTGGGCTGGCTTCTCTGCCTTTGGACTGCCACCCTATCCCTGGCATAGTGAGCCCAGTTTTAGAAAAGAATCTTACTAAGTCAGTGTGGCCAGAATCTTCCCACTCTTGATATCTGCTTAAATTTGTTGTCTCTACCCTAATGTCTAATTCTTTGGCTTGCCTTTGGCAAGAGTCCTGTGAAGTCAGTTTAGCAAGAATCCCCATACCCTTGCTGTTTCTTCTTAGTAATTTTCTATCAACTGACCCTTTCACTCTGCTCTTTGGCCATCCAAAGGGTGACCAACTTTTGATTTTTCAAGTTAATGTGAAAGCAATACGCAGCCAGTAGAAATCATGCTTTGAATAGCCAATCTATTCTGTTTTTCACTTTCAGCCCATTATTCAATAAAGTCTATACAACATTCAACACGTTACTATGAATGGACTTTGTGTTAGATGAGTTTGCCCTACTATAGGCTAATGTCAGTGTTCTGAGCACATTTAAGGTAGATTAGCTAAGCTGTGATGTTAGGTAGGTTAGGTATATTAAATGCATTTTTGACTTATAATAATTTCAATTTATACTGGGTTTTAAGGATGTAACCCTATCATAAATTAAGGAGGGTTTGTAAATCCCTAGCTGTCTTTGCCGTATTCAGAGTTGACCTCAGTTCTATACTCAAGTCTCTCTTTCTTACTACTGTAGCTCAAATAAAATCTGTCATGCCATTTTTAAAAAGTGTCTCATGTAAAACTTTTCTTTTACACACCTGTTGTAGAAAGTTTTTAGTAGGGTCTTGCTTTGATGTCTAATCTGATACTCGTGGTCTTTTAATTGAAGAATTTAGTCCGTTTGTAATGTAATTATTCCTATAATTACATCTTTCTATTGTTTTTTCCCATTTGTCTGTTCTGCTTTTGTTTCACAGTGCTATTTGCCTTCTGTTTTTATATTTTATTTTACATTCAGAGAGTACATATGTATGTACATTTGTTACATGGATATATTGCATTTTGGTGGGGTTGGGACTTCTAGTGTACTCATCACCCAAATAGCGAAAATTGTACCCAACAGATAATTTTTCACTCTTTATCCTCTCCCTTCTCCTTGCTTTTGAAGATTCCAAATGTCTATTATTTCCCTCTGTATGTCCATGTGTACGCACTGTTTAGCTCCCACTTATAAGTGAGAACATGTGGCATTTGATTTTCCGTTTCTGAGTTATTTCACGTAGAATAATGACCTCCAGCTCCATTCATGTTGCTTCAAAAGACATGGTTTTATTTTAATTTTTTTATGGCTGCTTAGATTTCATTGTGTATATATACCACATTTTCTTTATTCAATCAACTGTTGATAGACATGTGGTTGATTCCATGCCTTTGCCATTGTGAATAGTGCCATGATAAGCATACAAAATGAAGATGTCTTTCACCTTCTGGATATTCTGACTGGTAGACAATGATATTTTATTCTGGTTTTAATTTCCATTTCTCTGAAGATTAGCGATATTGAGCACTTTTTAAAAGTTTGTTTGTTGGCAGCTTGTATGTCTTCTTTAGAGAAATGATTGTTTACGTCCTTTGCCCACTCTTTTATAGGTTATTTGTATTTTTCTTGTTGAGTTGTTTGAGTTCTTTGTAGATTCTGGATGTTAGACTTTTGTCAAAGGCATAATTTGCCAATATTTTTTCCTGTTGTGTTAGTTGTCTGTTTATTCTGTTGATTATTTCTTTTGCTGTTAAGAAGCTTTTCAGTTTAATTAAGTTACATTTGTCTATTTTTCTTTTTGTTGCATTTACTTTTGAGGTCTTAGCCATAAATTCTTTCCCTAGGCCAATGTCCAGAAGAGTTTAAACCAGATTTTCTCCTAGGATTTTAATAGTTTCAGGTGTTATATTTAAGTCTTTAATTCATCTTGAGATAATTTTTGTATAGGGTGGGATATCAGGGTCCAGCTTTATTCTCTTGCATATGAATAGTCAGTCTTCAGTATTTCATTGCATTTTCTATATTGGATTCTACATTGGCTTTTTTATATCTGTAATCTATCCATTTTTTCTGATTACTCTGGGTATTAATGTTATGCATTCTTTACATACTAAAATTAACTTAGAATTAATATGTACCATTTTATTCCACTTCCCACTTCACTTAAGAAATCACACTCCTTATTTTCCAAATTATATTATGTGCTTTATATTTGTAGCCCTATAAGACTACAGTTTCATCGATCTTCACACTCTTTTTGCTTATGTAATCATATGTTTTATTTGCACTTATGTTGTAAACCTCAATTTATAATGCTATTTTTTCTTTATAATTTAATTATCATTTCAAGAAAGTACATAGAGAAAAACAAACTTTTTATTTGTCAGTCTTATAAACACTTGCAATCCATTCCTGATATCTTTCGTTCCTTCTTTAGATCCATTTCATTTTGTATTATATCTTCAGAATTTTTCTTAGTGAACTTCTCCTGGTTACAAATTCACATATCTGATATCTCTATTTGAAACTTATTTTTACAGAATATTCTTACTGGGTATAAAATTTTGCATTTACTTTTTCTAAGCTCTTTACAGATTTTTTTTTGTTGTCCTCTTTTTATTCTCTCTTTCATGATTTTCTCTTTATTAGTTTTAAGCAGTTTGACAAAAAAAAGTACCTATTTCTGGTATTCTTATTTGTGGTATTTTTTCATTTATTTCTCCTTGGGGTAAGTTGAGCTTCTTGAATGGTTAGATATTCTTATATAGGTGAGAATTCTCACTATTTGTAAATGGGACATCAGATTTCGTTATGCCACAATTATTTGGTAAGGTGAAAATGTTCTGCTCTTGTTTTCTAAAACTAATTAACTTATCTAAAGCATAACTATGATTATCACAATAAATATTAACACTTTAAAAAGCAGTGGTTTCATAATAGTCTAGATTTCAAAGTAATTTTAATATAAAATTGTTTAAGCCAAATAAATATGAATAATCTTCAGAAATGGGTTATCATTCATCCCTCCTATATGCTCTAATAGCATTGTGTATTAAACTGGTCACATCACTTATGTGAAAATACATTTTTTGAAGTTGTCTCCCCATCCAATTCTACCCCAAAATAGTGGTGTTCAGGAATTGTCATTGTTCTTGTTATACTTTTAGAATATAGAATCGAAGGAAACATTAGGCATTCAATAACAGGTTGATTAAACAAATAAGTAATTAAACAGGATATCATAACTCTCTAACTTATAACTCTATCACCTAAGGGTGTGACACTGTCATTGTGGTAAAATGTACACACACACACACTCTTATATATATTTATTCGTGTATATATACACATACACATATATGTATATATGTACATATAAATGCATGTGTGTGTGTGTGTGAGTGTGTGTGTATATATATACAAGAAAACAAGACATGGTCCCTATTTCACAAAAGTTTTTATATTTTACCTTTCTATCAAGGCTACTATACTTTTATGTTGCTTGCCAACTTTGCAGAATATTTTATCTTTCTTTTCTAATTTAGCTTTGTGCAGGAGAAATGACTTGGTGCGTGACTATATTTCTCTTCCTATGAAGCTAAAAAATAGTAACTTTTTATAATTGTCCTTGAAGACTATCCTTTGGGACTTTGGAAAGGAACTGGTAGCACTGTCAACAGGTAGCTTGTGGAGTGGGACCTCTCTAAGTCTTCAAGTTATTAGTAATCCACACAATCGTTAAGCAATTCACAAATATCTTATTCTCACATGAAGTAGTATGGGGCTGCATCTGTAAACAGTGTAGCATAACCATGTTCCCAACCACAATGCTGACCTAAAGTCTTCTTTAACCTCCAACTAATAAATAAATAAATAATTTCTAGAGCAGCCTCTGGCAGAAAATGATCCCCTTCTTATATGCTCAAATTTCTAAGACACAACAAAACTGCTCTTTCTCTACCCATACCCCAATCATTTTCTGACACCTTTGGAAGGGATATGGGTCAATTTCAGAATGAAATATGAAAGTCTAACAGTAGCTCAAAATTTTGGCTAAACTGACTTTGTTATGAAAGTGCACTAAATTAATATACAACTAAACCATATTAAATACGTTACTGTTTTCTACTAAAAAGGTATGCAATTAGTGATTAATATTATTTATCTTATTAATTACTTAGTAACTTATTAATATTGACTAATATTATCTAATAAGTTATTTTTTACTAAATGGATATGCAATTAGTGATGAAATTTGTTATGGTGTATTTTGAGTTTTTAATATATTTTTAAAAATTATTAGTAGAGAAAACCTTTTTTCTAAAAGAATACAGATAATAAGTCTTTATGGAAAATAGTACAGTGTTGCAGCATTAAATTAAAAAGTGAATTAGCTCAAAGAGAAATTCTCAAATGATAATATCTGCTTTGTATTTATATATAGATAATGATATTCAGGGAAAAAAAGCTTCATACATATGAGGAAATAGAAAAATGTTAAAAAATTTCTTACATAAAGTATGGAATTACCCAAAACCAAACTGAAATTAAAATTTTAAATAAATGGCTAGATCCTAAACATCAACTTTATTTTATTTTCACAAATTTAAGACAGATCACATCTTAGAAATAAATATGCAGCATTGTGTGGCAGATGGTTTAGGAAAATTGATTAGGCAAATATCACTCATTTTAGCCATAATTAAATTGCAAACACTTTATTTTTTTATTATTATTATTATTATTTTTTTGAGACGGAGTCTCACTGTGTCACCCAGGCTGGAGTGCAGTGGCGTGATCTCGGCTCACTGCAAGCTCCGCCTCCCGGGTTCATGCCATTCTCCCGCCTCAGCCTCCCGAATAGCTGAGACTACAGGCGCCCGCCACCACGCCCGGCTAGTTTTTTGTATTTTTAGTAGAGACGGGGTTTCACCGTGTTAGCCAGGATAGTCTCGATCTCCTGACCTCGTGATCCACCCGCCTCGGCCTCCCAAAGTGCTGGGATTACAGGCTTGAGCCACCGCGCCCGGCCGCAAACACTTTAAAAATCAGGTTAAATAAAGTCCTGCAATATCAGCTACATGTAGTTACAAGAAAGATATGGCTAAATAATTTTTTCTTGTACATTTTTGAATATAGCTTACTAATATTTCTCTATTCGTCTAAATAGCCTGAGGTGCATCCTTACAGTTCTTTTTAAAATGCTCAAACTGAAATACAATTTTTGGAAAATAAACTTTAAAAAATATAATTTTAAAAAGACATATTGAAGCTACTGCCCTTTCAAATAAAATGCTTTGGAATAGGTCAATTTAATATGTAGATTTATTCTGCAAAGTTTTTATTTTCCATCCTAAAAGTCACAAGAACTCAGAATAAAGTGTGTGGATATTCAGAAAAAGTAATAATCAGCCCACATCTCACAAAAGAAAGTCATTATTACTTTTTAAATCTCTTTACTCTGTTGTCATAGTATATCCCTGACATATTATAAAACTACTTTGTAGCTTTTCATTTATTTATCACTACAAAATGCATTTTATATGATTTATAAATTATTTCAAAACATTATTTTAATGATAAAACATGTTAATGGGCAATATTTAGTATGTATAAATGCACAGACACATACACACACACACACACACACACACACGTATTTACTTCCATTTTGCAACACTCATTCAGTTTTTGTGAAAGGAAAGAATATTGCATTGTTTAGGAAAAAGCTGTAAAATGAGAATAGACAAATTAAAACCCCACACTTTGCACAGTGATGGGTAGAGACCTCGTTTTATGCAGAGAATGTATATGATATAAATTTGAGAGATTTTAAGAAAGGCTCCTGTACACATTATCCAGAACTAACTAGAGCTGGGAATGAGCAATATGGTATATTGCTCTATTTTGGATACTGGGACCTTTCATCTCTTGTCTCCCATTATGTGTTCTTTTAGGCTTATAATGTGTTTTTGTTTGCTTGTTTGTTTGGCATTTATTGACTGGATTTAACACAGAGCTTCCCAGATTCCTGAAAAAAAATCTTTAAATATGAAGTTATTGATCAGTTATACCTACCTGGTATGTTTTATATCTTATGTTACAGGTTTTGTTGATGCTATTAATGCTATCTGAATTTTAACATGTAGTTAATAAAAGTAATGATGATGAAAAACAATTTAACTCCACATAACTCTTTTAACTCTCCATGGCATATTTACATGAAATTTTTATTTTATTCAATGGAAAATGCTAAATTTCTTTCATCTTTGTATTTAGTCTGGTGGCCTAGCATGTTGACTGTCACATTGTAAGTTTACAGTAAATGTGTGAGAAAGCATTACTCAGAGGAATACTGTCGGATAGGGAGGACATATGTGGATTATGTTGATTAGACAAAAGAAGAAACAGTACAGATATATGTAGTTGATTCTCTTAAAACCACGCTATTTGTGAGTGGCAGAGTTCAGACAAAAGATACTAAAGTTCTATCTGCTAACCTGGGAATACTTTCAATATAATACAATTTAGCCTTCTAGTTGATAGAATTTTATGCAACAATAGAATTATAGATAAAATGTATGTTGTTATCCAGCATTTCTACACATTTTTTTTTTCAAGAATGGGTAATGCTATTTTGGTCCTAGTTCTGCCAGTGTTAATACTGACAGGTTCATTTATAGCAGTAAAGTGAATGTATATTTTAAAATATACTCTAATTTTGTTTCAATCACATATGGTAAGATGACAGATGCAAAAACAAAAGCCTTGAAGTGGAATAGTTTACTAGTTTTGGTTCCCAACAAGAGAGGGCTTAGTTCCCACACAGGGGGACACATGAGAGAGCACCTAGTTCAGTCAGAAGGCAGAAAAAGCACAGGGAAAGCATGGGCCAAAGCCATTATTGTGGTTCTCACAGGAAGGAGTGAGAGAGACAGCGTAGGCATGCTGAGTAAATTTAGGATTAGATAATTTGAGTAATTTCAGTGGGTTCTGGCTAAAGGTTAGTCTGTAGGGTGATTCAGGGCAGGAAGATCATTGACTTGGTGTGTAACAGTTTGAAAAAAGAAGATATTGGGGTTTGGACTCTCCAGGTTGGTTGGTTTGCAAATCAAAGCCAACTTGCTTGCTATCTCTAGAAATTAACTAAGCCTCGGAGGAGCCTGGGACCAAAAGACCTCAGGATGTCAAAGCATCATGAAATATAGAAAATGTTTTAAAAATGATTAATGCAATGTATTTATGCAAAATATATTATCTAAATTTTTACTCATCTAGAAAATTAAGATTATTTCTCTCTTACATAAACTCTTTAGATCTATGGGCACTGAAAAGACAGTGGGCAATGTATTGATTTCCTAGGGCTGACAACACAAAACAATGAACTAGGTGTCTTAAAACAACAGAAATATATCGTCTCACAGTCTTGGAGACTAGAAGTTCAAAATTGAGCTGTTGGCAGGTCAAACTCCTTCTGAATCCCATAGTGAAGAATTCTTCTTTTCCTCTTCCTATAGCTCCTGGTGGTTTGCTGCCAATTCCTAGTTCCTTAGCTGGCATACAGTTTGATCTCTGACTCCCTTGTGTCATAGTGTTCTCCCCTCATGTGTTTCTATGTGTGACTTCTCTTCTTCTTATAAGGACATCAATCATGTTGGACTAAAGACCCAACCTATTCCAGTATGTTCTTATGACAACTAATCACATCTGTAACAATCATATCTCCAAACGAGATTACATTCTAAGGTACTGGGGGTTATGACATCAACATATCTTTTTGGTGGGCACAATCAACTCATCAGAAGCATCATTCATTTTTTTCCATTTTGCTGTTATAGAAACATAATTAAATTGCAACTAGAGATATTTTATGCTTTATAATAGGCCCTTTCCCAAAATAATACTGATAGCCACATATGATTTATGAATGAACAAAAATTAAGGTTACATTCAATGATAACAATGTTATTGGGGTGGACATAATAGACTTTATATAAATTACTGTCTTACCCATATTTACTTTATTTTTAAATTTTAATGTAAAGCCAAGTCCTCTAAAACTTCAAAAATCTTATACTTTTCATTACCTACCCTCTGTACAGTAGAGGAAAATAGAATGACTTTAAAAAACTAATGTCAATACTTAGTTTGAAAACCATTATTTAGCAATATGAAGACACTGTTGCTTTTCCTAAGACAAGACGTCATGTGAATGGTATACTCAGTCAATCACCACAAATGTATATAAGCTTGTAATCTGATGATAATATCCTTCAAGGAACTAGAACAAATAAGCAACAAATACTAGAGCAAGCTCACCACTATGAAAGAGACAATACAGGGGGTGCTTTTGCCGTTTTACATGAGTTCAGTAATGAAATGGTATCTCTCTTCACTCTACAGTAATATGTGAAATGAATGTGAGCTGACTGTGGAAACTAGATCAAGTGATTTGCTCAACATTCCATAATGTGATTCATTAAAATTCCTAATTTTCTTATTAGGACTGCTTTTATAATAATTATTATTTCCTGAAAGTATCCTGTTCCCTTTCACCAAACTTCCTGTAATTCAACTAGGATATATTTCCTATAAATACATAAAAGAACATAGGTGACAGACCTGCAAATTGATTAATCTTAAGTTTTATTACAAATGCCATGACTCTTTTCACATTCTCAGGAGAACATTGGTTCCCAGCACCAAGATAATTGCATATGAGTAAAAAAAAGAGTATTGGTCTGAATCAGAGAACTCAGGATGTAGTTCTGACTCTTTCTCAACTAAGTACCTAGATAACAGCAACTGAATCATGTAACTTTATGGACTTTGATTTCCTTAAGTATCAGTTAGGAATATTAGGCCAATAATCTGGAATTTCATATAGTGCCTATATTCTACACTTGTGTGTTCTTTGATTACTATCAAATATAATTTCTCATGTAAGTTGACTTGAAATTATAACCTAAATATAATTTTTTACTTTTGTCAACTCTTAGAGCTATTTTAAGCTAAACTACTTTCAATAACTGCTGCTTATGTATTTGGTGAGGTGTGGGATAGGAAGAAAGAGTCAAGAAAGTTCCCTGGAAGAGTCTTGATGTTTATAAAAATAAGCCTTTTTTTCTTAGATTTCAAAGGAAATCACAACTACAATAATATCTTAGAAGTCTAGAAGTGTTTAAATAGTACATGAATGAATTTTTAAAATTATCACTTTAAAGTAACTCTTTTATTATATTAAAATAAGTTTACACCATAATTGAAGTGATCAAAAATTAAGCTCTGGAGTCAAACAGGCTGGAGTGGATCTCCATAGCCACCACTTTTTGATCTTGGGCTATATTAGAAACACTTTTGAATCTCATTAAATATTTTATCTTTTGTAAATGAGTTTTTTGAGGTAAAATTATCACACAATAAAATTTATTCTTTTTAGATGTACATTTCTATGAATTTTGACAAATACCTTAGTTCCGTAAATTCTATTTCAATCAAAATAAAGAATACTCTCTTCATCCCATAAATTTTCCCTATGAAATATTTCATTCATTCATAATTCAAAAATTGCAAACTAACCATATAGTGACAAAGAACAATTCAGTCATAGCCTAGGGATGGGAGGTAGTGGTGGGGCAGGGTTGGTTTGCATAAGGGAATAAAGATAACTTAGATATAATGGGTATGTTTATTACCTTGATTCTGGTGGCGGATTCACAAGTATATGTATATGTCAAAAAGCATCAAATTGTATACTTTAAAATATGTGATTAGACATAAATTGTACCTTTAAAAGTGTGGGGTTTTTTTTGTTTTGTTTTGTTTTTGCTTTTTTTTAAGACTTAAAGGAGCATGTGGTAATGGATATAGTATATGTGGTGGTTAATTTTACATGTCAATTTGACCGAACCATGGGATAACCAAATATTTGATTAAACATTATTTCTAGATGTGTCTGTGAGTGTGTCTTGAGAAGGGATTAACTTTTGAATTGGTGAGCTGAATAAAGCAGATGGCCCTCCTCAGTGGGAGTAAGCACTGTTCAAGCCATCAAGGGCCTGAATATAACACAAAGGGAGAGGGAGGTTGAATGAGGTCTTTCTGCCCAATTGTTCAGCTGAGACACAGATCTGACCTCTTCACTCCTGGTTCTCAGGCCTTCAGGCTCAGACTGGCATCTATACCAATAGCTTTTTGGCTGTCATGCCTTCAAACTACACTACTGGCTTTCCTGGTTCTCCAGGTTGCAGGCTGTAGATTGTGGGACATCTCAGTCTCTATAATTGTGTAAACCAACATCATCTAATAACCTCTTATTATAGAAATACATAAATTCTCCCATTGATTCTGTTTCTCTGGAGAACCCTGACTGATATACAGCATAATGCTAGAAAATTCAAAACCTGCCTATGTTTCATACAAAGGCCAAAAAGTTAAGAAACTTGTTTCTGAGAGAGGCACCATCACAAGTGGGAAATTCAGTGGTGGTTGTCCTCTCTAAGCTGGTGATGATGATAGGAGGTGTTACAGACTGAGCCCCCTGATAGTTATGAGTATGACAGGATCCAGAAACCAGAGAGGCAAGATGGTGGCAGTTAACCATCAGAGGAAAGGTCGTGAGTGAGAGGTAAAAGTGAGTTCTAACTCACAGAGACATATGAAAGTTGTTTGTTTGTTTGTTAACAAAAATGGTATGTTCAGAGGCCGTCAGCAAGGGTGGTGTTCAATCTATAAAATCAAAGAAATTCAAGAATGGATAATCAGGGAGATGAGAGCAACTTCCCCCAAATGTCACATTCTATTGCCCAGTTTCCAGACCGAGCTGATTTTCCCAAACAAAACTATCAACTGGAAGTTCCCCAAGACCCTACGATTTTATTGCACGTGTGTATAGTAATGGATTTCAACCTACAGCCATTTGCTTAGCTAAGTATACATAAGGGCAAAGAGATAGCACCATTTTATGTATTTCTGTACTGATTACATTGATACATAGGACACAAAGCATATCATGGTCTTCTGTTAACATTGGGATAGGGGTCAAGTAAATGGAGTCATCCAAAAAGTCTGGCACACTGTACATACAACTGGTTCCATAGACTTACCAGTCTAGGAATGTATAATAAGGGATAAAATACTTGGAATTTCACAGAAACCCCATTTTGGCTTATTTACCTGTAAAATACTTGGTATTTCACTGAAACTCCATTGTGGTTTATTTACCTCTATTTATTTAAAACCACTGCAGTCAGGCAGCCTAAGTGAGAGCCTCTAAAACTAGTTCATTCCTCTGACTGAGAAAGCAAGTTTAAAAAAATAAAATAAAACCATGAGGGAACTACCAAAATTAATAACACCTACAAAAACATAAAGAATGAGGATGCAGCAGTAGTGACTGTCATCATATTCAATTTAATTTACTAGTCTGGCCCCTTCACAAGCAAGATGGAACTGGAAAATGATGTTTTACTGCTATAAACATAAACTAATATTTCTTGTAAAAGAGACGATCATAGTTTTAGTATGTTGCATTATCCACACATTATAGACAGCAATATTTATTTACAACCTGTCCCGAGACTATATAAACTCTCCCACCTTCATTATAGTTTAAGCTAAAATTACTGGAACCACCTGGATTTTCCACAGAACGACATATAGATCCTCTGTCTCAATAATATTGAGCCATTTGCACCAAACAAGCAAAAAGCATGGGATATTAACTGTACAAATATTCAAATGTACACTATATTAACGAAGATTTTGATGTGGTCTGGAGCCTGTGAGAAACTCTTCCTCTAAAATCAAGGATAAATTATTTCATACTACTCATCATATCGCTAAGAATGAAACACAATACCTACTAGACTTCTTCAAGGTTTAGAAGTACATTCTACACTTGGAAATACAGCTCCAAGTCATTAACTAAGTGACATGAAAGATTCTTACTTGCTGTAGAGATCAAATCAGAAAAAGTGCTGTCCAGCAGCTCTATCCTCTGGTGTAATCAATTCTGACTCTTTTTATCATAAAACCTACTGGGCACAATGATACTAGAGCTACAAGAAATA
This sequence comes from Macaca nemestrina, assembly GCF_043159975.1. Classification (NCBI taxonomy): domain Eukaryota; kingdom Metazoa; phylum Chordata; class Mammalia; order Primates; family Cercopithecidae; genus Macaca; species Macaca nemestrina. The sequence goes on along the minus strand of NC_092127.1, from coordinate 151,549,684 downwards.
GGAAACATTGTCAGGTGGATTTTACGGGTAGCACCAAGAGGAAAAGCAAAATGTAGATTCCTAAGATGCCAGAGCAAACTCATGTTATTTGTAGTATAGAAGTATACATTATTTTTTCAAAATCCTGACCTGCCACTGGGCACTAGTAACTATGGAGTCTTGATCATGACACATAACAATGAGGTCCAAATTTTCCCTAATGCACTGGGTTCTGTCAGATCCAACAAATCATAAGTGAAGATAAGACCACAACAAATAAATTATAAAAATAGAAAATAATGCATCCAAAATTATGGATGAACAGAGCCAGAGGTCATAACAAACTACACAAGAAGATGACTAAGACATCCGTGTCATCTACCACTTTGGCTATGATTATTTTGTGGGTGAGGCTGCTCCTTAATGCTCACCTGATGGAGGAAAATTCTAAGTTCTGTTCAGAGATGGGTGACATGGTATGTTGAAATAACCTTAAAGATGTACGAATGCCCCACTCGGGACTATCAGTGAAAGAGATAGTAGTGAGAAAATCCTCCCAGTTGGAAGATCTTCAGGAGAAATTTTTGGTCACTCACTTTGTGTGAAAGGGAAATTGTTAAAGGCTATTACTCATGGAAAGCAGTGAACAACTTAGCTAGTTAGAAAACTGTAGGAAAGGTAGACTAGATAATTGGAAGGAGGTCTGAGGCAGAGGATTTTGGGTGGACCTATTACAGTGAGAATAAAATGTGTATTGCATGTTAATTTCCACAAGAGAGCATCCAGCATGGAAGAAGCACTAAAAAGCCAATTAGAGAAAATAATTCTACCAATTCATATTATCCAGCTTCCATCATTTGCCACCTAGTGCTGGCACAATGGGTTGATGTGGCAATGGTGGCAGAGATGAAAGTCATGCATCATTCCAACAGTGTAGGATCACATTCAGCACACTTGATTTAAGTACTATTTTTACTGAGTGTTAGAGAGACAAATATGATCCGTGAATTGACTACACCACCCCTTCCCCAAACGCAGCAGTGCTACCTGTCATGGAGACAATCTGTGTGCTTAAGGGAGGGAAAGTGAAGTGATTGTGGAATGTTGCATTGGAATGCGGAGCTGCCCTGTCACCATGGAAAGCAATACAGAGCAGAATTCAGCCAGTGCCCATGGAGAAAGCATTTAGACCAGCCCTAGCAGAGCAGAATATCTATCTGAGAGGCCTAACATGAGTTCCAGCTGGGCCTACCATCTTGGACTAAAGCACTTTGAGGTCCTAAATAAATTTGAAAGGTAGTCTAGACCACAAGGATGGAAAAGCCTAGGCAAGTACTGGTGGTTTGCTGGGCTTGGAATCAGCAGGCTCAGGGTGCATGTGACCCAGTAAGACACCAACTGGGACAACCAAGGGAGTGCTTGTGTCACTCCTCCTCCAACTGCAGGTAGCACAACTTGCAACTCTTGGAGAGACTCCTTCCTCTTCAGGAGAGGAGAGTGAAACAACAAGATAATTTTGTTTGTAACTTGGATAACAGCTTAGCCAGAGCAAAACAAAGCACCAGACTCCTCAAGCCCACATTTCAGGGCCTAGCTCCCAGATTACATCTCTAGATCCACCCTGAGCCATAAGGGAAAGACTCAGTCCTGGAATAATTCATTACCTGCTGACTAAAGAGACCTTGGGCATTGAAAAACATAAGTGGTAGCCAGGCGGTAGTCACCATGTGCCTTGGAAAAGACCCAGTACCATGCTGGCTTTAGGTGTGACCCAGAAAGTTGTCAGGTGTGTTGGCCATGGGAAGAGACTCCTGCTGCTTCAAAAAGGAAAGAGGAAGAGTAACAGGGCTTTGTATTACAACTTGGGCACTAGTTCAGGCACAGAAAAATAAAGCACCAGGTAGATTCCTAAAGTTCCTGATTCTAGGTCTAGCTCCCAGACAGCAATTCTAGACAATCCTTGGACCAGAATTTAATGCTTCAGGGAAAGACACAAACTGGTAGGATTCATCAACTGCTGACTAAAGAGGACTTGAGCCTAGAGTAAACATTAGCAGTAGCCAAAAAGTAGTTGCCACAGGCTTTCGGTGAGACCTAGTACTGTGCTGGCTTCATGTGTAACTGAGCATACTCCCAGTGGTGGAAGCAATAAGAGTACTTACATTACCCCTCCCACAACTCCAGGTAGCTCAGTACATACAGACTTCCTATGCTTGGGGAAAATTAAAGGGAAAGAGAAAGAGTCACTGCTTCATAATCCAGGGAATTCTCCTGGATCTTATGCAAGAGCACTAAGGTGGTATTTCTATGACTCTACAAGAGTCACAGCATTACTGGGCGTAGGGTGTCCCCGAATGCAGATATGGCTGTGGTGAACAAAGACAGACCAAAACACTCAATTCCATTTGAATACTTGGAGAGCCTTATCAAGAGGGATGGCTACAAATAAGCCCAGACTACAAATATTAAAATAAATATCTAATTATTCAACACCCAGATGTTGATGAACATCCACAAGCATCAAGACCATGCAGGAAACAGGACCTCAGCAAATGAACTAATTAAAACACCAATGCCCATACCAAAGTGAAAGAAATAATTAACCTCCTTTCAGAGAGATAATTGAAAATAGATGTGTTGAAGAAGCCCAGTGAAATTCAATATAATTCATGTAAGGAATTTAGAATACTATCAGATAAATTTGGCAAAGAGATTAAAACATTTTTAAGAAAACAATCAGAAATTCTGGAGCTACAAAATTAATTAACAACCTGAAGAAAGGATCTCAGTATCTCAATAGCAGAATTGATCAAGCAGAAGAAAGAATTAGTGAGCTTGAAGACAGGGCATTTGAAAATACAGAGCCAGAGGAGACAAAAGAAAAACTAATACGAAAGAATAAAGCATACCTATGAGATCTAGAAAATAGCTTCAAAGGGACAAATCTAAGAGTTATTGGCCTTAAAGAGAAGATAAAGAGAAAGATCAAGGTAGAAAGCTTATTCCGATAAATAGTAATAGATAATATTCCAAACCTAGAGAAAGATTCCAATATTTAAGTACAAGAAGGTTATAGAACAGCAAGCAGATTTAACCAAATAAGACTTCTTCAGGGAATTTAATACTCAAACTCCAAAAGGTCAAGGATAAATAAAGGATCCTAAAAACAGTAAGAGAAAATTTAAAAAATCACGTATGAAGGAGCTCCAAAATGATTGGCAGCAAACTTCTCAGTGGAAATTTTAGGAGAGAGTATCATGCCATATGTAAAGTCCTGAAGGAAAAACAAACAAACAAACAAACAAAAACAAACAAACAAAAAACCCTTCTATACTAGAATATTATATCCAGTATAAATATCCTTCAATATCCCTCATACATGGAGAAATAAAGACTTTTCCAGGCCAACAAAAACTGGCTGATGGATTCCATCAACACCAGACCTGTCCTATAAGGAATACTAAAGGGACTTCTTTAATTAAAAAAAAAAAAAAAAATGTCTGTTACTGAGCAACAGGAAATCATCTGAAGGCACAAAACTCACTGCTAATAGTAAGTGCATGAAAAAATACAGAATGTTATAACACAGTAATAGTTTTCTACTCATATCTTAAGTAGAAAGACCAAAAGAAGGCACAATAAAAAATAATAGTAATAACAACTTTTCAAGACACAGATAATATAATCAGATACAAATAGAAACACTAGAAAGTTAAAATGCATGGGGAATGAAGTTAAAGTGCAGAGTTTATAATAAATTTTCTCTTTGCTTGTTTACTAGTTTGTTTTTGCAATCCAAGTTAGTTTGTTATTAGTTTAAAATAATGATTTATATAATGGCTTATAATAATGCCATATCATAACTGCAAATAAAAAACCCAACATCTGCTACACAAAAATAGAAATCAAAACACAGCACCAGAGAAAATCCTTTTCACAAAAGGAAGATAGGAAGGAAGGAAGAAAGGAAGAGAACACAAAACAAGCAGAAAACAAATAACTGCAGTAGTAAGTCCTTACTTATCAACAATGACTTTGAATATAAATAGATTAAACAATCTAATAAAAAGGTATGGAACAGCTGAATTCATTTTTTCAAAAGACCCAATGATCAATTACCTATAAGAAACAACACTTCACTATAAACACACACATAGACTAAAAATAAAGGGATGAAAACAGACATTCTATGTCAATGGAAACCAAAAAAAAAAGAAGAAAGAAAGAAAGAAAAAGTGGCCGTACTTATATTAGATAAAATAGATTCTAAGACGAAAACTATTAAAAGAGATGAGAAAGTCATGATATGTTAAAGGAGTAATTTTAGCAAGAGGATGTAACAATTATGAATATATATGCATTCAACACTTGAGCACCCAAATATATAAACCAAATATTATTAGAGCTAAAGAGACAGACCCCAATACAATAATAGTTGGACACTTGAACACCCCACTTTCGGCACTGGACAGAACTTCCAGACAAAATTTAGCAAAGAAACATGAGACTTACTTGGCACTACAGATTGAATTGACCTAATAAATATTTACAGAACATTCATCCAATGTTACAGAATACACATTCTTCTCCTCAGCACATGGATCATTCTTAAGAATAAACCCTATGTTAGGCTACAAAATGAGTCTTAAAAATTCAAAAAATAATGAAATTAGATCACATGTGTTCTCCAGCCACAATGGAATAAAACTAGAAATCAATAGCAAGAAGAATTTTGAAAACTATACAAACACTTAGAAATTAAACAATATGCTCCTGAATGCCCAGTGGGTCAATGAAGACATTCAAAAAAGAAATTTAAAATTGCATTTAAACAAATGAACATGTAAACACATTACAAAACCTGTGGGATACAGCAAAAGCACTAATAGGAAAATTTATAGAAATAAGCATATATATTCAAAAAGTGGTAGAACTTCAAATAAGCAACCTAATGATGAATTATAAAGAATTGGGAGAGCAAGAGCAAACCACGAACAAACCAAACACAAAATTAGTACAACAGAATAAATGATAAAGATCAGAGAAGAAATAAATAAAATTAAAAGAAAAGATCAACAAAATGAAAAAATCGTTTTTGGAAAAGATAAACAAAATTGACAAACTTTTAGCCAGACTAAGAAAAAAGAGAAGACAAATAAATAAATTAGAGATATAAAAAGGATGTGTTACAACTATAATGATACCACAAAAATTCAAAGGAACATTAGAGGATACCGTAAGCAATTGTATACCAATAACTTGGAGAACCTAGAAGAAATGGATGAATTCCTAGACACATACAAGATACCAAGATTGAACCATGACAATACCCAAAACCTGAAGAGACCAACATCAAGGAATGAGTTCAACGCCATAATAAAAAGTCTCTCAGCAAGTAAACGGTCAGGACTTGATGTTGATGTTAAAACACAGTAATAGTTATAACACAGCAGTAATACTGCTGAACCTACCAAACATTTAAAAAACTAATACCAATACTACCCAAACTATTCCAAAAAAATAGAGAGTGGAATACTTCCAAACTCATTCTAAAAGACCAGTATTATGCAGATACCAAAACCAAATATATCAAAAAATACCAACAACAAAAACTTCAGGTCAATATCTTTGATACACTGATGCAAAAATCCACAATAAAATATTAACAAACAGTTCAAAAACACATTGAGAAGATCATTCATCATAAATCAAGTGGGATTTATCCCAGAGATGCTAAGAAGGTCAAACATACACCAACCAAAAATGTGATATATCTCATCAACAGAATGAAGGACAAAAACATGATGATTTCAACTGATGCTGAAAATGCACTTGATGAAATTCAACATCCCTTTATGATAAAAATTCGCAAAAAACTAAATATGGAAGAAACATACTTCAACACAATAAAAGACATATATGATAGAATCACAGCTAGTATCATACTGTATGGGGAAAACTGAAAGCCTTTCCTCGAATATCTGGAACATGACAAGGATGTCCACTTTCACCAGTGTTATTTAACCTAGTATTGAAAATTCTACCTACAGCAAGTGGTACAAGAGAAAGAAATAGAAGACACCCAAACAGAAAAGGAAGAAGTCAAATCATCCTTGTTTTCAGATGATATCTTATGTTTGAAAAAAAAAAAAAAAACTAAAGAACCCACCAAAAAACTGTTAGAATTGACAAATTAAATAAAGTGCCAGGATAAAAAAAATCAACATACAAGTCAGTAGCATTTCTATATGCCAACAGCAAACAATCTGAAAATGAAATCAAGAAAGCAACCCATGTATGGTAACTACAAATAAAAAATACCTAGAAATAAACTTAACCAAAAAAGTGAAAGATCAATACAATAAAAACTATAAAACATTGATAAAAGAAATGAAGAAGATGTAAAAATTGAAAGATATTCCAAGTTCATAGATTTTGGAAGAATATTGTTAAAATCTCCATACTACCCACAGCAATATATAGATTCAATGCAATATCTTTCAAATTACCAATGATATCCTTCATAGAAATAAAAATAATAATCCAAAAATTTATATGGAACCACAAAAAAGACAGAGTAGCCAAAGCTTTCCTAAACAAAAAGAACAAAACTGGAGGAATCACATGACCTGACTTGCAATTGTACTACAAAACTATAGTAACTAAAACAGCCCATTACTAGCATAAAAACAGACATATAGACAAGTGGAATAGAATAGAGAACTCAGAAATAAATTGACACATTTACAGTGAACTAATTTTTGACAAAGGTGACAAGAATGCATACTACATAAAAGGTAGTCTCTTCAATAATATGTTCACTAAAACATACCTGCACGTTGTGCACATGTACCCTAGAACTTAAAGTATAATACTAATAATAAAGGAATATTCATAATAATCTTTTTTATAAGAACCTAAAACTGAAAATAATTCATGTGTCCATCAAATTGAGAATAGATAAACAAATTGTAATATGTTCATACAATTGATTTCATGAATAGAAATGGAATAAACTACTTACTGTTGCAACAAAATGAGTGGGAAAAAATATTATGTTGAGCATACACAAATACATACATACACACAAAACATATAGTTACTCCATTTATATAAAGTGAAGAGCAAGAATAAAATCTATGATTATATAAGTTCAAAAGTGCTATGTGAAGACATTTTTGGTTTGATGGAAATGTTCTATGTCTTGTTTAGGCAATGGTAAACACTATTACACTGGCATATAAAATTACTGAATCTCATGGATTGAAAAATTAAGAAAATAAATTTTATTGAACATAACTTTTACCTCCTTTAAAATAAGCCTTGAAGAGAGTGGTTAGTAGGGAACAAAGTAGAGATTTGTTGGGACTGGGTAATCTGTTTCTTGTTTAGCAAAAGTTACACTGTGTTTAATTTTGTAAAAATCTTCTATTTGTTCACTTAGGCTTTGTGCCATTTTTGTATATATGCTATTCCTCAATTTATTTTTAAAAACTTTATTAACATTAAATTAGGCAGAAGTTAAATATAATTTTTAAAACCTTAAAACACTCTCAAATAAAATGCAGACTATTATTATTGCACCACTAAAAATATATTTAGGATGGTTACAAAGAAACCAACCTAGTCAAAGATTTTATATCCAGATTTTACTTGCAAGTCCAATATTTTGTAAAATGGTAAAATACACATCAACAACCAGATGAGTTTCTTATTAAATGAAAATAATTTGGAAAAGAACTATGCATAATTTAGCATAGGGTGAGGTCAAGTGAAATAACACTTACACATAGTATTTGAAAATTGTAGAGCACAATATAAATGTACGATATTTCTGTCTACCTCATCAATCATACATTGATAATCTTTAATAGTAAACTTCATTAATTTTTCTCACAATACCAACCAAGTTTGTCATTGAAAATTGCACCAGCCATGGTGATCTATTCCTCAGCGGCCTGAGGAAAAGAAGGATTTGAAACTCTGGATATAGTATGAGACAAATATTTGAGTTAGACTGACAGAGGACATCGAGTTTTCTAAGAGCAATAGGACTTTACAGCCAAGTCATATCTACCAGTTGAAATAAGACCTACCCAGTGTCTGTGAGTATAGAAGAAGCCTTTAGTAAACTCATAGCCACTCTTCTTCACTCTCATATTTTCTTCCTGTATATACAACTGTCATCATCATCATCATGCACATCATTAGTGATATTACTTTTTTATCACTATCATTCATTAAACACCTAACCTTATAAATTCTTTACATAGATAATGTAATTTTTTTCCCATATTTCCAGGGTCCTTACATGCCAATTTTCTTAAAGTTGCTCTTTTTCAGTGCATTTGTGTTGATTAGACTGCCTCATCCTGGACAATACTGACATTTTGGAGTGGATTATTCTTTACTGTTAGGAAAAGAATTAAGTATATGAATGTTTAGCAGCATCTCTGACCCATTAGATGCTAGAAATACCTCTGATTGTGACAAAAAATGTCCACAGACATTGCCAGATGTTTCCAAGGAAAAGAGGAGGCAAAATCACCCCCAATTGGAAACTACTGATGCACATTAAAGTAGCCAGAATCTAATATTATCTTTGACTTGTAGTCAAAAGATGTGGGCTTGGATCTCAATGTTGCCATGATAGTAGCTATATGATCTGAAACAAAATATTTAATTAGATTTTTACTTCATTTGACTATCAAGCAATAGTAATAATCAGATTTTCCCATGAATTACTATCATTCCCTAGTTTTAGTATAAAATACATAGTTGGATATGTTCCTGTTATACTTAAAGTAAACCTTAACTTATTGTTTTATAATAAATCACAATGTCAATTTTCCTTGTAAAACATTTCTAAATAATGATTTTCTTTTTTGCTCATTTGTATCTATTAACATCAAACACATTATAATTTTAAAAGCATGAGAATGCATACCCTAACTCTCTAGGTAACCTGTTTGTAACTACTTAACACATGGAAAGGTGGTTACATAAAAAAAATGTTCAATATATAGTGTGCAGTGGTTTACTGTAATAAATTATGGGAAATTATCAGAGTACAACTGACCCTTGAACAACATGTATTTGAACCATCCACTTGCATGTGGAGTTTTAAAAACAAATATATTGAACAATTTTTTGGAGATTTGTGAAATTTTAAAACTCTCATGTGAACCACTCAGCCTAGAAATACTAAATTACAAAAAAATTTGTATGTCATGAATGCATAAAATATATGTAGATACTAGTCTATTTTATCATTTACTACCAACAAAATATATAAATCTATTATAAAAAGTTAAAATTTATTAAAACTTATGCACAGTCTTGTAGACCTTACATGTCCCCATTGGTAGTTAAGATAAATGTAAACAAACATAAAGATGCAGTATTAAATAATAACGGCATAAAATTTACTCTAGTACATATTGTCCTATTGTAATAATTGTTTAGCCACCTCCTGTTAGTATTGCCCTGAGCTCAAGTGTTGTAGGTATCCACTTAAAACCCTATGTGAATCTCATCTCCACATGTTCAGTTCACCTTTTCAGTATATTGCATATTCCTCTAACGATCCCCCTGTATTTTTCATCATGTTTAATACAATATGGTAAACCTTGAATAACATCATGAGAGCCATACACAGAGCCACTAGTCATGCTAGAAGTGCTCCCAAGAAGCAAAGTTGTGATATTACAAGAAAAAGTTGAATTGCTTGATATGTATAGTAGATTGAGGTCTGCAGGTATGACTGTCCACCATCTCAGAAAGATGATTCATCTTGTAAACAGAGGATGTAAACTGTTTGTATCAATAAGCACAGTACAGTACTTTAAATGCATTTTTTCTTTATGATTAACTATTTTCTGTAGCTTACTTTATTGTGAGTATATCATATATAATATATATAACATACAGAATATGTGTTAATCAACTATTTATGTTGTTAGTAAAACTTCCAAATCAACAGTAGGATATACTAGTTAAGATTTTAGCAAGTCAAAAGTTATATATGAATTTTCAATTTCATGGGGAGGTCAGTTCCTCTATCCCCTGTGTTGTTCAAATGGCAACTGTAGTTCCTATTACCTTGTTCATGTTATGTTTCTGGTGCTCATTTAGTGGCATTTTCTTCTTCCCTTCTGTTACAAAAAGTAAGGTGTCCCCAAATTATTTCCTTGCTAAAGAAACACTATGTCACAACTTGGAATCGCATATGTGATAGGCAGAATAATGACTCTTTGAAGAAGTCCATGTCCTCATCCCTGGAAGCTCTGAATATGCTCCCTTACACGGCAAAAAGTACTCACTTTGCAGATGTAATTAGATTAAGGATCTTGGGATAGGGAGGATATATTATGTTATCAGGGTTAAGTTCAATCTAATCACAAGGGTCTTAAATAATTAGAAAAGGAAAGTGGAAGAGGAAGGCAGAAGAGTGGAAATCCAGACAGATGGCAGCATGAGAAAGAGACTAAATTTCTTAGTTTTGAAATTGTAAAATGAGTACTATGAGCTAAGGGATGTAAATTAGGCTTGAGAAGCTGGAAAAGGCAAGGGAAATGATCCTTCCTAGAGCCTCCAGAAAGGAACTGAGACCTATTAACAGCTTCATGGTTTCCCGGTGGACCCATGTTGCACTTCTGCCCTCCAGAACTGTAACTAAATAAACTTCTGATGTTTTAAACTGCCAAGTTTGTGGTAATTTGTTGCAGCAACAATACAAAACAAATACAGAAAGATTCCCTGCATATTTGTCTCTGGCTTCTCTTTTCTCCTCATCTCTTTAACAGAAAACAACATAAGCTTTTCGTGTTTCTTGTTCGTTATTCCTTTGCTTCTGTGTAATACTGCCTTCTTAATTCCAGGCAAGTAGAAGTTTCCTGGCATCAGAAAAAAATAATTATAGGGTATAGTGCATATAAACTGGTTTATAATCCAATCATGTAATGTAATTGTTTCATTCATTTAGTCAATAAATATAATCGAGCAATTACTAAGTACTATCATTTCATTACTCAGAGAGAAAACAGTCATCTCTTGGTATCCACAAGGGATAACATAACATAACATGACCTGCTTCAGGTACCAAAATTCAAGGATGCTCAAGTCATCTATATACAATTTCATTATATTTGCATATAACTTGCACATATCTTCCTGTATACTTTAAAACATCTTTACAGTTCTTCTAATACCCTATACAATGTAAATGCTATGCAGATGGTTGTTAACATATTTTTCAAATATTATTAATCCTATTTTGGTTGAATCTACAGGTGTGGTACCCATGGATGCAAAAGGTGAACAGTATAAAATATATAAGACAGAGTATCTTTCCTTTACAAATACATACTCAATGGGGAAGAAAGTAGGAGGAAAATGAATACCTAAAGAGATAATTTTGAAACATTATCAGATACAATAAGAAAAGTGTTCCTAAAGCTCTGAGCACATATAACCCTTCACCAAGACATTCTTTAGAGTAAATAGATACACACTGGCTTTCCCTCACAGTATATACTTTTTAAGTGCAATGAAAAGTTGACTAAAGGGTATTCAGAGAGAACTAAATTGATTCACACAATAAAAGAAAAAAGAAACATCTCTCTTCAAGAGGCATTAAATCTACTCTCCTCAGTGGAAAACTGAGATTAAAAGAGGTGAAAAATGATGAGAATGACCTTTTTATTTCTAATCACACAAATAACTCAGTGCAGTGGTGATGAATTCATTAATTTTGATTAAACACAGAACTATGAAGTCATTTGAATTAATTCAGTAATCATCGTCAAGAAGAGATGCTTTAGAGTTTAACGTTGAGCAGTCTCTCTAATTTGCACTTTGACCCAGTCTTAGGGAATTGTGTACCAAGATCTTCAAGTGAGTTAATTTTATGCACAGAAGGGTTAAGTCACGGAGTTGAACAAAAGACCCATAAACAGTAATGAGGTGCTAACCTTCCACAATAAGCACAGCATCCAGGTTAGCCTAATTTTTAACAAGACTAGCAGTTTCTGATTGAGGTTAAAAGGGTTCTGTCGGTAGCAATGCTATGAAGTCCCTGGAATTGGGAAGAAAATGTAGAGATACCCCAGATTCAGCATGTAGAAAATGAAAAGGAGCTTAAGAATTTTAACATATGCCTTAGAGATGCCTTAGGTGATATCAAAGCCAACTAAACTGTGAAATTTTTCCAGAACTCTTGTTAGGAGCCCTATCCATGATTATAAACTGTTTCCTTTAGGGAAATAAAAACTGGTTTTGGGTAAAAAATTGTAAGAACATACTGCTAGCAGTAGCAGAAGAAATGCCTTGTCGTTTTTCATAGATTTTTGTTGAGATAAATGAAAACATTTGGCTTTCCCACTCACCATGTTGAAAGTCAGGTGGCCTAATATACCAGGTGTGCTGGAGTTGGTGTCCCAAAATCCTTATGACAACTCCTTATAAAAATCAGACAGCAAAAGCCTAAGCCATATGTGCAAAATGTATCTTTTCATCTCACTTTTACCTTCCTATGGGTTTCACCCATGAATACAATAATAAAAAATGAAAGACTGTTTATTTTATATTGAATACTTGAAGGATTTCTATTATTTTTTTAAAGGCACATTGAGGTTATGACTAACCATTTATATAAGGAAACTACATAACTTTTAATCAAAAATGTCACTTTAAACTTTATTCATTAATAAGAACACTTAATTGAATTCATCATTTTGATATGTGCTACCTGGGTCTTAAGGAGGTTAACATGAACTTAAACACATTATCTGCACATAATTCAAAATGACTGACCCTTTTGAAAATTGTTGTTTTTAGAGTAGGATAAAAATCACAATGGGCCAATCATTCAGGCAAGTCTTTTTTCCCTTCCTCATTCTAGAAATCAGAGTCTTGACTACATTGCCACACAGAGATCATGCAGAGCAGGGCATGATTTGCCAGAACTAAAGAAAGGCTCTTTAATTCAAGATTTCAAATAAAATTGAGTATATTTTTTGAGACAATCCAAACTCTAAAATTAAACAGTCTCATACAGAGCATGATGGTTTAGCAGTGTACACCATTGTATACTGTACAGGAACATTGTCTACATCAGTTACGAAGGCTATCTACAAGGATTCTGCTATAAACTTCCAGTTCTTCCAGCAAATACAATCCATTAACTGGGCAGCCAGGTAACTAAATAATATATTTGTGATATAATCTGGCTCTGTGTTTTCAACACTCTTCTCATTCCATTCTGTTCTGGACTGAAATAGTAGGAGTCTTTTTTGGTACTCTTACATGTACCACAAATCCTCAAAGTCTTTGTTATAGCTTGCAACAATTAATTTCTCTGAAACACTTTGCTCCTTGTGTTAGTTTGTTTTCACACTACTGATAATAATATACTCAAGACTGGGCAATTTACAAAAGATGTTTAATTGGACTTACAGTTCCACGTGACTGGGGAAGCCTCACAATCATGGTAGAAAGCAAGGAGGAGCAAGTCATGTCTTACATGCATGACAGCAGGCAAAAAGAGAAAGCTTATGAAGGAAAACTCCCTTTTATAGAACTCTCAGATCTCCTGAGAGTTATTCACTATCACAAGAACAGCAGAGGAAGGACCGGCCCCCACTAATCAATTACCTCCCAATGGGTCCCTCCCACAACACGTGGGAATTCAAGATGAGATTTGGGAGGAGGAGCACAGTCAAATCTATCACCCCTCATTAACACTTACGTAAAGTGTTTGCTTCTTGCTTTCCTTATTAATTCACGAATATATTTTTATGTTTCCTCGATCCTTTAGTACACTCTCAGTTTAGTACTTTTTACATTCTACATTTTACCAGTGAGCTTTCTTTCCCCTTGGTCAGTAATGGGTCCAGCTTCATTTTGTACCCCTTTGAGAGACATTCATTTCATGATTTAAATTCATTCTGAAAATCAGCCCTCCATTGTGAACCACTGTAATACTTCCTTTATAACAGCTAATTTGCCCCTAGCAGTAATTGGTCGAGATTCAAAATCAAGCAACATCAAATTTAGTATATTTCTTTTACAAATGGGATAAACACTTCATTTAGTGGTAAACAAACAAACAAACAAAACATAATTTTAACATAAACACGTATATTGACTTTTTCCCTTTTTTGATCTGAATTCTTAAAAGGACAATAAATACTGGGAGGCATTGCTACTGAGCTGTAAACAGCCATATGCACTTTTATTATTTAAAAATCACATTTTAAATTATTCCCTGTAATTTTCATTGGTTTTATTGAATTATCATAGACTATTTTAATTTTATGACATCAATATACACTTTAACATTGATAATGATCCTGTTAAAGAAAAACTACGCTAAAACTTATTAAAAATGGTAAGGAAGTCTTTATTCAAGACTCTTTCAATAGTTGTCAATATTACTGTAATCAGAAAGGAAGATTGAGGTGATCCCCAAATACAATAAAGACAAGTGGGAATTTATAGCCTGGAGCATCTTTGCAGGGATCAGGGTTGAGTGAATGGAAAATTACTACCAGAAGACATCAAAGGTAGGAGGAATTCTTTTTTTTTTTTTTTTTTTTTTTTTTTTTGAGACGGAGTCTCGCTCTGTCGCCCAGGCTGGAGTGCAGTGGCCAGATCTCAGCTCACTGCAAGCTCCGCCTCCCGGGTTCCCGCCATTCTCCTGCCTCAGCCTCCCGAGTAGCTGGGACCACAGGCGCCGCCACCTCGCCCGGCTAATTTTTTGTGTTTTGAGTAGAGACGGGGTTTCGCCATGTTAGCCAGGATGGTCTCGATCTCCTGACCTTGTGATCCGCCCGTCTCGGCCTCCCAAAGTGCTGGGATTACAGGCTTGAGCCACCGCGCCCGGCTAGGTAGGAGGAATTCTTGCTAAACTGACCTAACAGAATGCCTGCTGAAGGTGGGCCAGGATGATAAGATATTGTTTAGCAGGTAGTAGGGGATGAGAAATTTCCAGATAACAAGTGATCAGATATCAAGGGAGAAGGATTCTCTCTAAATTGTCTTAGCACGATTCTTGCTAATGTGTCTGGGATTAGTGGGTTCTTGGTCTCACTGACATCAAGAATGAAGCCACGGACTCTCCTGGTGAGTATTACAGTTCTTAAAGATGGTGTGTCTGGAGTTTGTTCCTTCCAATGTTCAGACATGTTCAGAGTTTCTTCCTTCTGGTGGATTCGTGGTCGCTCTGGCTTCAGGAGGGAAGCCGCAGACCTTTGTGGTGAGTGTTAACAGCTCTTAAGGCAGTGCAGACCCAAACAGTGAGGGGCAACAAAATTTATTGCAAAGAGCAAAAAAGCAAAGCTTCCACAATGTTGAAGAGGACCTGAACCGATTGCCACTGCTGGCTCCCGGCAGCCTGCTTTTATTCACTTATCTGACCCCACCCACATCCTGCTGATTGGTCCATTTTACAGAGAGCTGATTGGTCTGTTTTGACAGGTGTTGACTGGTGAGTTTACAATCCTCTAGCTAGACATAAAAGTTCTCCAAGTCCTCATCAGATTAACTAGACACAGAGAACTGACTGGGGCATTTACAAACCTTGAGCTAGACACTGCGTGCTGATTGGTGTGTTTACAAACCTTGACCTAGACACAGAGTGTTGATTGGTCTATTTACAATCCTATAGCTAGACATAAAGGTTCTCCAAGTGCCCACTAGATTAGCTAGACACAGAACACTGATTGGTGCATTTACAAATCTTGAGCTAGACACAGAGTGCTGATTGGTGTGTTTACAATCCTTTAGCTAGACACAGAGTGCTAGACAGAAAAGTTCTCCAAGTTCCCACTAGCTTAGCTAGATACAGAGCACAGATTGGTGAGTTTACAAACCTTGAGCTAGACACAGAGTGCTGATTGGTGTGTTTACAATCCCTGAGCTAGATACAGAGTGCTGATTGGTGTATTTGCAATCTCTTAGCTAGACATAAAGGTTCTCCAAGTCCCCACTAGAGTCAGGAGCCCAGCTGGCTTCTCCTAGTGGATCCCACAGCAGGCGGCAGGCAGAGCTGCCGGCCGGTCCCAAGCCATGGGCTCGCACTCCTCAGTCCTTGGGTGGTTGATGGGACCCTAGCCCCAGAACAGGGAGCGACAGGGAGGACACTCATTGGGGAGGCTCCAGCCACACAGGAACCCATGGCGGGGGAAGGCTCGGGCATAGCGGGCTGCAGGTCCTGAACCCTGTCCTGCAGGGAGACAGCTGAGGCCTGGTGAGAATTCAAGTGCAGTGCTGGTGGGCTGGCACTGCCGGGGGACCTGGTGTACCCTTCACAGCTGCTGCCCATGGTGCTAAGCCCCTCAGTGCCCGGGGCCAGCAGCACGGGCCAGCAGCACTGGCCAGCCGCTCAAGGTGCGGGACATGCCGAGCCCACGCCCACCCGGAACTCACACTAGCTGGCGAGTGCCACGTGCAACCTGGGTTGATTCCCTCGCCTCTCCTTCCACACCTCCTCACAGCAGAGGGAGCCAGCTCTGACCTTGGCTAGCCCAGAGGGAGGCTCCCACAATGCAGCAGTGGATTGAAGGGCTCCTCAAACGTGGCCAGGGTAGGCGCTGAGGCCGAGGAGGTGCCAAGAGCAAGCAAGGGCTGCGAGGGCTGCCAGCATGTTGTCACCTCTCACTAAAACCAGACTCTAGAAAGTTGAAAAGAAAAGCCCAAATTCAAGGCCTACTTGAAAAAAGGACTTAAAGAAGCCTGAGTAAAGATTGGTCAAGGAGGACCATCCTAAGTTTTTTTTTTAATTGTTTTTTAAACTGTATTAAGCATACTTTTTTTATTAGTATCCTTTGCTCACACTGCTTGAGAATATTGAACTTCTCACTGTTAACTCAATGTATCATCATGCTT
This sequence comes from Macaca nemestrina, assembly GCF_043159975.1. NCBI lineage: Eukaryota > Metazoa > Chordata > Mammalia > Primates > Cercopithecidae > Macaca > Macaca nemestrina. Next base: position 151,532,818 of record NC_092127.1, on the reverse strand, counting down.
CCTGCTCACATTCTTTGCACTTGCTTTTTCTTTTCCTGGAATTCTCTTTCCCTGTGTATTTACGTGTTTTCTTTCCTGAATTCTATTGGATCTTAAATGTTGCCTCCCTTAGACTAAGCCAATCTGAAATTGCAAAAGCTTCACCTGTCTTCTGTATTTCTCCACTTCTTTTTGCTTCATCCATCTTTCTTTCTTTCTCTTTCTCTTTCTTTCTTTCTTTCTTTCTTTCTTTCTTTCTTTCTTTCTTTCTTTCTTTCTTTCTTTCTTTCTTTCTTTCTTTCTTTCTCTTTCTTTCTTTCTTTCTTTCTCTTTCTTTCCTCCCTCTTTCTTTTTTTTCCCCCCCAGGCAGAGTCTCACTCTGTCACCCAGGCTAGAGTACAGTGGCACCATCTCAGATCACTGCAACCTCTGCCTCCTGGTTCAAGCAATTCTCCTGCTTCAGCCTCTTGAGTACCTGGAACACCATGCCCAGCTATATATATATATACACATATATGTGTGTGTGTGTGTATATGTGTGTGTGTGTGTATATTATATATATGTGTGTATATATATGTGTGTGTGTGTATATATGTGTATATATATACACATATATATATTAATGGAGATGGGGTTTCACCGTGTTGGCCAGGCTAGTCTTGAACTCATGACCTCAAGTGTTCTCCCCACCTCGGCCTCCCAAAGTGCTGGAATTACAGACACAAGCCACCATGCCTGGCATGCTTCATTTTTTCTACTTAATACTTAATATGTATCAACTAAAATTATATATACATATGTATATTCACATATATAAAACATACTTGTGATATATGTATATTTCCCTCATTTTCTCTCCCACTTATGTGTAAGCTTCTTGAGGCTAGATATTTTGACTGTTTTATTCATTTGTGGAATCCTATTTCTTAAGACTGGCTTCAGTGTCATTTCCTTCAATGTAGTTCCTTTAGAATGGAAATTCTTATTCCCATTATGCTTCTCTTGCACAAAACTTGTTTTGGAGTTGCATTCATAGACCATATTCAATACTTATTAATGCTTCATAGGTGGTGAATCTTCAACTCTGAAAGTGCCTATATTTTATAGAAACAATATAAACTCTAGAGTATACATATCAGATAATTAAGGCAGGTACTTACTCTATATATTTGCAAAGAAAACTCAATGTAATTATTTATCAGGCACTTAAAAGCCACAGAATTTGTGATCCCTGATTCCAAGTCATAGCTCATCACAGTTTAAGTGAGTAATACATGAATCACCTGGAAGATAGATTCACATATACCTATACTGATGCCCAAAGAACACAATAAAAGAATGAGTACTCATGAAGAAAGTGGAAAATGAGTTAAACTGAAATGACAGTCCTTTAGTCAAAAAATCTATATGTGCTAGAAGTTTTGTGATTTCTGTTTTAGCTCCAAGCAATAATACAGATAATAGAAATGATTTTTACAGAACTGGGATACTTATCTTCTGGGTTCTCTGTAGGCCTAGAATAAATTGGCCATTATTTAATCATTAACTAGCAAAGATGGCCGAGGGAGCATGAAGAGGAAGAGGCATGTGGACTAATGTGCTCATGCTGCTCATATCTTGTTTATTTATATAGGAATTACTTCTTTTTATACAGAACAATATAGAAAAATTCTGAATAGAAGGTAATTAATTATTCTCAAAATGATCTAATGTCACAGATTTTTCATTTAAAAAAGTGCATTTTTATTGTAACTGAAAGGACAAATAAAATTTCATACACCTTTAGAACTTGAAATATTTTCGAATAGAATGAATCTGTATTATAATTGTTGACATTTAAATAATCTTGTTAATTTTAAAATATTTAATTTCTCATCTGCACCTGTGAAATTCTTAATTATCTTTCTCTTACTATTTTTTCCACATTTTCTGAAACAAGTAATAACTTATTTGGCACTGTGCAAAATCTCATCTCTTATAAATCTACTACTATTTGACCAAGTACTGTGGATTTTTCAAATTCCAATATGTCCTTTGGTTTTCCTTTTATTTTTCATGTTTTAATTAATTAATTAATTAATTTTGAGACAGAATCTCTCTCTGTTGCCCATGCTGGAGTGCGGTGGTACGATCTCGGCTCACTACAACCTCCGCTTCCTGGGTTCAAGCGATTCTCAGGCTCCCAAGTAGCTGGGGTTAGAGGTACTTACCAACACACCAGATAATTTTTGTAATTTTAGTAGAGATGGGGTTTCATCCTGTTGGCCAGACTGGTCTTGCACACCTCACCTCAAGTGATGTGCCCACCTCAGCCCCACAAAGTGCGGAATTACTGATATGAGCCACCACACCTGATTTGTTTTTCTTTTTATTTTTTTAATGTAAAAAATAATATGGATATGTTGCTACTAGGAAAACAGAAATATGTACAAAACATATGCATGAAAACAACTTGCTCATCTTTGCTTTATACATTAATCATATATAATAATGGTATTTACAGAATAAATTTACAAAAGTGTAGTTAAAAATATTAAATTTTGGATTTTAATATATTTTACCTTATTACTTCCATAAGTGTGGATAGAGATACATTAATATATGAAAATATTTATTTTTTCCTAATGTCATTAAAGAGTTATATATATATATATTTGGTCAGTCTCAATTAATTTGAATTCAAGTGAACTGAACTCTGAATGATTTATTAGAAACTGGATTTAGAAAAACAAAAACTTTAGTTTACCAGTGTCTTCTAATTGTATATATGGGTCAGTTTTGAAATCATTTGAATGTATTTAAATATGTTTATCTTTCTTAAGTTTAATTTTCTTATTTTAATTAATACATAATAGTTGTACATATTTATGGGGTATGATATTTCTGTATATATATGCAATGTGTAGTGAGCAGGGTAATCACCTCAAACATTTATCATTTCTTTTTATTGAGAACTTTGAAAGTTTTCTCTTTTAGATACTTTGAAATACACAGTAAATTGTTGGTAACTATAGTGATTCAATTATACTGTAGACAATATAGCTTATTCCTCCTAAATGCAATTTTGTACCCATTAATCAATCTCTCACTATTCCCTGACCTATCCCTTCACCTTCCTAACCTCTGATAACCACTATTCTACTCTCTACTTCTATGATACAAATTTGTTCAGTTGTCACATATGAATAAGAACATGTGGTATTTGTATTTCTGTGCCTGACTATTATCATAAAGTAAAATAATATAATGTCCTCCAGGCTGATCTATGTTGTTGTAAATGGCAGGATTTCATCTTTATGGCTGAATAATAGTCCACTGAGTACATGTGCAGATTTGTTTTATACGGAAACTGTGTGTCATGGATGTTCAGTGTACAGATTATTTTCTCACCCAGGTAATAAGCATAGTGGCCAATAAGTATTCTTTTCTCACCCAGGTAATAAGCATAGTAGCCAGTAGGTATTCTTTCTGATACTATTCCTTCTCCCACTCTCCAACCTCAAGTTGGCCCCAGTGATTGTTATTCCCATCTACTTGTCCATGTGTTCTCCTTATTTGACTCCCACTTGTAAGTGAGAACATGCAGTATTTGGTTTTCTGTTCCTCAGTTAATTTGCTAAGGATAATGGCCTTGAGCTCCATCAGTGTTGCTGCAAAAGACATCATCTCATTCTTTTTTATGGCTGTACAGTATTTCATGGTGTGTATATACATTTTCTTTCTCCAGTCTATTGTTGATGAGCATTGAGATGTTCTTGCTGTTGTGAATAGTATTGCAATGAACATAAATGTGCATGTGGCTTTATAGCAGAACGATTTATATTCCTTTGGGTATATACCCAGCAATGGGATTGCTGGATTTGATGATAATTATGTTGTAACTTCTTTAAGGAATTGCCACACTACTTTACACAAAGTCTCAATTAATTTATACTCCTACCAACAGTGAATAAACATTCCCTTTTCTCGGCAACCTCGTCAACATCAGTTATTTTTTGACTTTTTAATAATCACCATTCGATCGTGTGAGATGGTATCTCATTGTGGTTTTGATTTGAATTTCTTGAATGATGAGTGATGAGTGATATTGAATATCTTTTCATATGCTTGTTGTCTGCATATATGTCTTCTTTAGAAAATGTTTGGTCATATCTTTTGTCCACTTCTTCTTGGTGTTTTTTGTTTAAGTTCCTTATAGATCTGGATATTAGTCCATTGCTAGGTGCATAGCTTGCAAGTATTTCCTATGATTCTGTAGGTTGTCTGTTTACTCTGTTGATAGTTTCTTTTGCTGTGCAGAAACTCTATAGTTTAATAAGTTCTCATTCGTCAATATTGGTTTTTGTTGCAATTGCTTTTGGCATGTTCATCAGGAAATCTTTGTCAGGTTCCATGTTCATAATGATTTTTTCTAGGTAATCCTTCAGGAATTTTATAATTTTAGATTTTATATTTTTGTCTTTAATCCATCTTGATATGATTTTTGTACATGGTGTAAGGAGAGGGTCCAATTTAAATTTTTCTGCCTATGGTGAGCTAGTTATGCCAGCATCATTTACCAAATGGAGACTTCTTTCCCCTTTTCTTGTTTTTGTCTACTTTGTTGAAGATCAGATGGACGGAGGTGAGTAACATTATTCCTGGACTTTCTATTTTGTTTCATTCTGCTTTGCATCTGTTTTTGCACCAGTATCATGCTCTATAGGTTACTATAGCTTTGCTGTAGAGTTTGAAGTCAGGTAACGTGATGCCTCCAGCATTGTTCTTTTTCTTTAGAATTGCTTTGGCTATTTTTGGTTCCATATAAATTTTAAAATACCTTTTTCTAATTCAGTGAAGAATGTATTGGTAGGTTGATAGGAATAGCATTGAATATATATATTGCTTTGAAGAGTATGACCATTTTAATGATATTGATTCTTCCTATTTTCCTGTTCATGAACATGAAATATTATTCCATCTATTTGTGTAATTTCTGATTTCTTTGAAAATCGTTTTGTAATTCTCACTGTAGAAATCTTTTCCTCCCTACTTAGCTGTATTTTTAGTTGTCTTATTAATTTGTGGCTATTGTGAAAGAAATTTCATTAGTTATTTGGCTTTCAGCTTGGATGTTGCTTGTGTATAAGTATGCTATTGATTTTTATATGTTGATTTTCTATCCTGAAATTTTGCTGAAGTTGTTTATGAGCTGAAGTAGCTTTTGGCCAGAGACTGTTTGGTTTTCTAGATATAAAATCATGTTGTCAACAGAGATAGTTTGACTTTTCCTTTTCTCATTTAGATGCCTTTTCTTTCTTTCTTTTGCTTGATTCTTCTGGCTAGGACTTCCAATACTGTGTTGAATAGGAGTAGTGAGAGAGGTCATCCTCATCTTATGCTAGTTTGTAAGGGGAATGCTTCCAGCTATTACCCATTCAGTATGATGTTAGCTGTGGGTTTATCATAGATGTCTATTGTTTGGTATATGTTACTTAATTGCCTGGTTTGTTGAGGATTTTTAACAAGAAGTGACGTTGAATTTTTATCAAAAGTATTTTCTGCTTCTATTGAGATAATCATGTTTCTCTTTTTAAATTTTCATTCTGTTCATGTGATAACTTACATTTATTCAGTTTTATATGTTAAACCAACCTTGCATTCCAGCAGTAAAGCATACTTGATCCTGACGGATTAGCTTTATGATGTGCTGCTGGATTCAGTTCACTAGTTTTTTCTTGAGGATTTTTGTATCCATATTCATCAGGGATTTTGGCCTGAATTTTTTTTTTTGTTATATCCCTGCCAAGTTTTCATATGACGATGACGTTAGCCTCATACAATGAGCTGGGAAGGAGTCTCATCTCCTTAAATTTTTGGAATAGTTTTAGTAGAGAAGATATGAGCTCTTCCTTGTATATTTGGTAGAATTCAGCTGTAAATCTGTCTGAATCTGGGCTTTTATTTGTTGGTAGACATTTATTGTGGATTTAATTTCAGAAATTGTTATTGTTCAGTTCAGGGATGCAATTTTTCATCTTATTTCATGTCTTATAGACTTTCTGGATCTGAAACTGCAATTACATCCCAGACTTGGGAAGCTTTCTCTCATTATTTTTTTGAATGTATTTTCTATCTCTTTCTGTCTTTTTCTTTTTTTATTTTATTTTTCATTTTTTTAAATTATACTTTATGTTCTAGGGTACATGTGCACACTGCACAACATGCGGTTTTGTTACATATGTATACATGTGCCATGTTGGTATGCTGCACCCATTAACTCATCATTTACATTAGGTATAACTCCTAATACTATCCTTTCCCACTCCCCCCCACCCCACAACAGGCCCCGATGTGTGATGTTCCCCTTCCTGTGTCCAAGTGATTTCATTATTCAATTCCCACCTATGAGTGAGAACATGTGTTGTTTGGTTTTCTGTTCTTGCAATAGTTTGCTGAGAATGATGGTTTCCAGCTGCATCCATGTCCCGACAAAGGACATGAACTCATCCTTTTTTATGGCTGCATAGTATTCCATGGTGTATATGTGCCATATTTTCTTAATCCAGTCTGTCATTGATGTACATTTGGGTTGGCTCCAAGTCTTTGCTATTGTGAACAATGCTGCAATAAACATAGGTGTGCATGTGTCTTTATAGCAGCATGATTTATAATCCTTTGGGTATATACCCAGTAATGGAATGGCTGGGTTCTGTCTTTTTCTATTCTGACATGCCACGTATGTGTAAGTTGTTCTGTTTAATGGTATCCCAGAGGTCTCTTATACTATCACTACATCATCTCATTGTTATTATTATTATTGCTTTTTGTTCCTCAGAATGACTGATTAACAGTTATCTGGCTTCAAGTTCACTGATTTTTTCTTGTGCTTGATCTAATCTGTTGTTGAATCCTTCTATTGAATCCTTCAGTTTGGTTATAGCAGTTATTAGATCTAAGATTTCTTTTTGGTATTTTTTTAATACTTTATATCTCTTTGTGGAAATTCTAAGCTTGTTACTGCATTTTTATCTTGAATGCTATGCTCATATTCGTGACCTTTATTTTGACTTCCCTGTTGGGTAAATCAGAAAAGTCCGTGATATTCAATTCAGTTTCTGAAGATTTGTGTTTTTTTGTTTTGTTTTGTTTAAAATTTTAGATGTCGTTAGAAATGTTTGGGTATTGGATGTAAGTTCTAGTTCATTTATTTTCACAATGAGATTGAGTGCAGGTATCTATCTCCCACATAAATGCCTATGTTCACATTTAGGTTGCACCTTCTGATTTTTAAAAGATAGCTACGAGAAGTGGGCCCATTTTGCATATATCTGCTTATATTCTGTGTTTGAAGTCACTTGGGATCACTAAAGCCCCTTGATTTTTCAGAGCTAGGTCATTAATGAGACAGATTGGCTTATTGTGTGGCCAAACTCCTTCCAGAAAGACTGGATGAACCTCGCTCTGTATGGAGAATTAAGGAGGACATCTTGTGAAGTGCCAAGCTCTGGCTCTGGCTACAAAGAGCTATTGTTTGCTTAGCCTGTTAGTTCACTGATGCAAGTTCATTAGAGACGAGGCCATCAAGTAGCCATTAAGAGTCTGTTTCATAAACTCTTCCTGTAGAGAAAATCAGAATTGCAAGTGCCTGCCCCCTTTTTTTTTATTTTTTTTTATTTTTTATTATTATTATACTTTAAATTCTAGGGTACATGTGCATAACATGCAGGTTTGTTACATATGTATACATGTGCCATGTTGCTATGCTGCACCCATCAACTCGTCAGCACCCATCAACTCGTCATTTATGTCAGGTATAACTCCCAATGCAATCCCTCCCCCCTCGCTCCTCCCCATGATAGGCCCCGGTGTGTGATGTCCCCCTTCCCGAGTCCAAGTGATCTCATTGTTCAGTTCCCACCTATGAGTGAGAACATGTGGTGTTTGGTTTTCTGTTCTTGTGATAGTTTGCTAAGAATGATGGTTTCCAGCTGCATCCATGTCCCTACAAAGGACACAAACTCATCCTTTTTTATGGCTGCATAGTATTCCATGGTGTATATGTGCCACATTTTCTTAATTCAGTCTGTCACTGATGGACATTTGGGTTGATTCCAAGTCTTTGCTATTGTGAATAGTGCCGCAATAAACATACGTGTACATGTGTCTTTATAGCAGCATGATTTATAATCCTTTGGGTATATACCCAGTAATGGGATGGCTGGGTCATATGGTACATCTAGTTCTAGATCCTTGAGGAATCGCCATACTGTTTTCCATAATGGTTGAACTAGTTTACAATCCCACCAACAGTATAAAAGTGTTCCTATTTCTCCACATCCTCTCCAGCACCTGCTGTTTCCTGACTTTTTAATGATCGCCATTCTAACTGGTGTGAGATGGTATCTCATTGTGGTTTTGATTTGCATTTCTCTGATGGCCAGTGATGATGAGCATTTTTTCATGTGTCTGTTGGCTGTATGAATGTCTTCTTTTGAGAAATGTCTGTTCATATCCTTTGCCCACTTTTTGATGGGGTTGTTTGTTTTTTTCTAGGTTACAGTAGCCAAAACAGCATGGTACTGGTACCAAAACAGATAAATAGACCAATGGAACAGAACAGAGGCCTCAGAAATAATACCACACATCTACAGCCATCTGATCTTTGACAAACCTCAGAAAAACAAGAAATGGGGAAAGGATTCCCTATTTAATAAATGGTGCTGAGAAAATTGGCTAGCCATAAGTAGAAAGCTGAAACTGGATCCTTTCCTTACTCCTTATACCAAAATTAATTCAAGATGGATTAGAGAGTTAAATGTTAGACCTAATACCATAAAAACCCTAGAGGAAAACCTAGGTAGTACCATTCAGGACATAGGCATGGGCAAAGACTTCATGTCTAAAACACCAAAAGCAACGGCAGTAAAAGCCAAAATTGACAAATGGGATCTAATTAAACTAAAAAGCTTCTGCACAGCAAAAGAAACTACCATCAGAGTGAAGAGGCAACCTACAGAATGGGAGAAAATTTTTGCAATCTACTCATCTGACAAAGGGCTAATATCCAGAACCTACAAAGAACTCAAACAAATTTACAAGTGCCTGCCCCTTTACTGCAATGCTCCAAGGAGGTGTACCTCTGGAAGTCTTTGGATACCTGTTTAAAACCAACTCTTTGTTCTGGGATCAAGAATACTTACAAACACTTTGTCCCTTCTTTTCCCATAGTAACTAGGTTTAAGATAAATTCCTTTGGGATGTAGCTTTAGCAACTATGGGTCTTGATGTGTATCTTGAACCCCTTCTGTGGAGAAAGAAGGAATTTCATTTTTTAGAGCCCTTCTCTGCACTGCCACAAGAAGATGAAGTCTCTGGATGCATTTTAACACCCACTTAAAGAGACCAGTGCTTTCCTGCTGTGTAGAAAGACGTATGCATGCCAGTCCTTTCTACTTCCAGACCTAGGAGATTTATAATGCCGTATCTTAGGTGAATATTATAAAAGTTAAGGCTTTTGGTGTGAGTGCAAACTTTTTGAGGCTGGTAGAAAATCGATAATTTTCTCTTTAAGTCCCCAATGCAAGTTAACTGGAAGTCAGACTACCAGTTAGCCACTGGAAAAGCATTTTGTAAATCCCTTGTGAGAAAACAGAGAACTGTGATTTTTAAGTCTCTTCTGTGCACTGCTTCAAGGGCAATAGATTACCTGGGGAATGATTACTCACCTGTATAAGATTGGTGATTTATTTACTACAGTCTGAAGTGATACTAACGTGTCTAATCCACTCCATATTTGCAGTTGGTGAATTATAGGCCCACTTGTGGGCAAACTTTGGATTAAAGTCTAAAAGTGAGGTCCAGATCCTCCTCTCCGCAGTGTGAAACTGAACGTTTTATGGCAGTTTTATTGCACAGTGCTCTGGATGGGGTCCATACTTAACTGTTCCTCAGTTTCTCCTAACTGTTTGATATGAATGTTTTCTCAGTTGCTTGGGGTGTAGGAGTCTCTTGACCGTGGTCTTTCTTTCAGAGGAAATTGATCTGTGGATAGATATTATTTGATGTGTCTGTGGATAGAAGGAGAATGAAAAGTTTTCTATTCCACTACCTTGGCAACCTGTGTGTCTTTTCTTAAGTTCTTTCTGTTTTTGTTTTTGTTTTTTGTTTTTTCTGTCTTACTTAGAAAGATTACATATATCCCAGCCAGGCCAGTGGCTCACTCCTGTAATCCCAGCACTTTGGGAGGCTGAAGATTTTGGATTGCTTGAGGTCAGAAGTTTGAGACCATTTTTGCCAACTTGGCGAAAACCCATCTGCACTAAACATACAAAAAAAATAGCTGGACATGGTGGCGCGCACCTGCAATCTCAGCTACTCAGCAGTATGATGCAGGGAAATAGCTTGAACCAGGGAGTGAACTTTACAGTAACCTGCAATTGTGCCACTGCACCAGCCAGGGTGACAGAGAGAGACTGCCTGAAAAAAAAGAAAAGAAAGGATTATGCATATCCCAAGATAAATAAAATATTTCAAGATATTTTTCTACTATTATGTTTTCACCTTTAAAATCATAATCTATGGATGGGCCTGGTGGCTCATGCCTGTAATACAAACACTTTGGGAGGCCGAGGCATGTGGATAACTTGAAGTCAGGAGTTCAAGACCAGCCTGGCCAATATGCTGAAACCTCATCTCTACTAAAAATACAAAAATAGCCAGTCATGGTGGTAGACACCTGTAATCCCAGCTACGTGGGAGCCTGAGGTGGGATAATGACTTGAACCTGGAAGGAGGAGCTTGCAGTGAGCCAGGATGGTGCCACTGTACTCCAGCTTGGATAATAGAGCAAGATTCCATCTCAAAGAAAAAAATAAATAAATAATAAAACAAACAAATAAATAAATAATTGTAATCTATCTGAAAATTGTAATGCATCACTTTATGCTGTATAACTATTATGATAAAATTCTCTTTGTCTATGTAATCTATTGTTCTTTCAAAAATTTTAGGTCTTTTGGGCTTTACTAAGTCTCACACTATATACTATTTCTGTAACAGCTTATGTCATTACCATCAGCTTTGAGTTGATATTCAAATATTCATAGAGGAAGATACATGGATAATAATTCCCACCACATTTTATTTAACTTATCTGTTTTCCCTAGACATGGGCTGAAAGAGTTTTGGGTATCACAAAACCTAATCATGATTCCAATTACAGTTGCTTTACATATTGGGTGAAGCAAACAAGCACAACCTCTGGCACTAGTAAGCAGCTAATTACCCAGGACTTGTAAATGCAGATAAGGAAAAGAGTCTCTCTTCATCATCTCATTAAAAATAAATCTCACGTCACTTGCTTTCTGCCATATTCTAGTCAGTAAGATTTTCACCATCTTATCATTCCATAGAATATCACACAAGTCTACTTTACTGCTAAAATTATTCAGATTGGACTTAAGTAAGAAGTAGAACAGGCTGATATTCCATAGCCTGGAACATATCAGAAGGTGGGAAATAGTTGTTCTGAAAATCCTGGTGTCTAAACTTTCATTAAGGTCTTTAGAAACCTAGTGGTTTAGCACCTTGCAGGATACCTCCTTCACAGTGCAAAAATGTGGATTACTCATTAATAGCTTACCACAGTAAAGATACACAAACAATCTTTATATTTGAGAGGCAACACACACCACATTTGATTGTGGTGCTTGATTAATTAGTTAATTACAAGATTCCTATCTTTAGGCAGGGTTCAATGAGCAGAAAGGCTTTATCATAGATTCAGGCTGAAGTCTAAATGATTCTGCAGTTTAGAACTCATAACCCAACAGGCCAAATGATAAAATTGTTTGTGGCAAATAAGAGAGTTACATGGGACCTCTGGAAAATTCAAATAGAATTTAGGAACAAGTTCATATACTCTTTAAAAAAAATGTCTGTTTTTTGAGGTAGCCCCTAGTTTGTAACTTTACCCTGGTAAGCCTCAAGTTACTATGCAACCTAAATTTTTGGATACACAAAGCAATTTATCTTTAATCTTGCCGTATTACTTAACTTCTCTCAATCTGTAGCCACAGATTAATTAATGGAAAGTTTTCTATGAATAATTAAATGAGAAACAACAACAACAAGACCTAATTTGTAATTGGTTTTGTGCAGTATAGCGGCATCCAAGCAGAAGTGGACCATGGGACTGCTGGAGCATTATAGTCCAAATCTGGAGTATCCCTGAAAGATAACAAAGATAAATCCTCCCAGTGAATGGAATTTGGAGAGTAGATTTGGTTATTTGTTAGCTGATGTGATTTTTTTCTCTGTCTATAAAAATCTTCTGTGACAATAGCTGAAAATATGAAGAAATGTCTGTTATCTTTTACCACATAAAGACATCAACTACTACTCCTTTTACATTTATCTCGCTGCTGAGCAGAGCTTTGCTTTTCAAGATAAAAGAAGGTGTAAGAATTCAGCTTAAAGCATCTTCCAAATTTTATGTAGAGTGTAAAAAAGGGTGCTGAACTAAGCAATAAATGCTGACCCAAAACAGCATTTGTGTTAAATGTTCCGTTTCTTTGTATATGCCAACCTCACTAAATTTTAGGCTGCAATTACACCCAAAGTTAACAAAAGTTGTATACAATTACGCTTTATTAATTATTTTCTATTGGTTAAATGACTATTCTATATTATAATTAAAATTGATTTGACTCAGTGCCAAAATTACACGATTGAAGAAAGTAAAAACAGTTCGATTTAAGTAAGACCATTTTAGGGGAAAAAATGGGATGCTCAACCTCAAGTGATGGTTATACATATACACATTAAAAAATAATGTCTGTGTAAGTTACTTCTCCAACTAAACCTCTCAAAGGACCATTGCATCTTTCTTCACTTCGTGAATTATCATTTCCAATGTGTTATACTTTTACAAGTTGAGGTGGACTTATACAGGGCCAAATTTATATGTATTTATATTATTTACAATTAAGTCACCTAAAGTCTTCTCTTCTCTATTGGATACTAACTTACAGTAGTCCTTTTGATATGAAAACAGTAGAGTTACTTTGACATTCTGAAAGACTAAATAAAATGTCTTTTGTAAATATTTTCTTATGTTCGATCATTCCTAGAAATTTCTTTATCGGGTCTTGCGTTTCTCTGGTATGTCAAAGGAAGTCTAAAACTAAAGAGCTACATCTAGGTTCCTTGCATTTCTTGCTGGTTAGCAGCAACAAGAAAAAAAAAAAACCTTATAGAAACTTATTTCAGGCTCAGACTTGATACTTTACACTGCTTGCATTTGGCCCTATCAATCTGCTGTGAAAGTTTTTACAAGGCATGTCTACCTCTGTTTTGCAGTGGGCAGGCCTATAGAAACCTACCCCAAAGTCGAACAAAGCTGCGAAGCCAAAGAAAGAGGTTAATAAATTCGGTTTCTAAGGAAGAAATATGTAATAGAGACTTATGAACAGAAGCTGTGTCTGTGTCTCAGGCAGTGGTAAGGCAAGATGGTAGAATCTTGTGACAGCCTCCATCATCCAGTTTATGCAATAATTAGCTCCTATAGCATACATATTTCATCTATGCCCTGAAGCATATCTTCAAGAGTGAACTAATAAATAAGATACTTGAAGTGGAAAATAAGTGAGGATTAGGGACTGGAAGAATTGGGTACAACTCAAAATGAGTAAAGAAGGAAGGCCTGCTCTTTTTTTTAAAAGCAAATGGAAACAGAAAATATGGGTGAGGACACTAAAAATTTTCAGGTGAAATGAATGCAATGTAACTGTAACTGATGACCTGGATCATCTCATGGATGGGATTTGAGAATATCTCTTTAGAACATGGAAGAAAGAGACTAGAGCCTTGAGGATTGTGCGAAAGGCTTCTAAAAATGCTAAGGGGATAAGGTTAGTCATTTATGAACAGATTAAAGTATTTTAAGGAGCATTGATAGTAAAACTACAGTTCAATAGCATAGATTTTAAGTGGGCTTAGTGAATAGGCTATTCTGATCATTTCCAAAAATTGTGAAATCTAAGAATATAATTTAGGGAACCAAATGGGGGAATACATCTGACGTTAAAGTACTTGGGTGCTTACAACTGGATAATTACACTAATGGTATTAAGTGACCGAAAGTAGTCACCCCACTGACTGTGGTGCATAATCATTATTTGGAATTCTTTTGTCTGAAGCTACGTATATCCAAAATGTATGCTACCTGAATGCCATGTAGAGTTTCATCTCTATGTTCTGTAAGGAATCTTCTTTATTAGGAATTCAAGTGTTATGCTACATCAGGAGATGCAGCAATAAGTCAACTTTCTGCTGGTTTTATTCTGACTCTATTTTAACTATGTTTCCTTAACCAAGTCTTGTTCACATAAACAAGTACCCTGATGTAACCTATTTTTTTAAGGTAGCGAAAACTGTTTTCTTCTTATCAGTGTCTTTCAGGCATCCAGTCAAAACAGTAATGATTAGATTTTTTTTCTAGATTCTTGCTACATTAAACTGTGTTGTGCAGTCACAAGTAACATATATTTCCCTAAATCTCTCCACTTGTCTAATCTTGGACTCCTTGTCTCCATACATTGCCCACTTATCAGGAATTCACTTCTTTCTAGATGCTACCAGTGTCAGCTCACTGCTTTTACTACATGACAGTGTCAATGTAATGCATTTTTTCCACAGACATATACTCAAAATAGTTAATAATAGGCATATCACAGACACAAATCAATCAGAACAGAGGAAGGCCAAAATCCTGGAGAAAGGTCTTGGCGGGGGGCCCTTGAGAAGTCAGGCTTTAATATATATATATTTTTTTACTAGTTTCTTGGCAGTTAGCAGAGTTAAGAGGGAGGGCAGCAAGAGGAGGAGGTAAGCAAGGGGCAACCGACATGGAATTATCCCATTATTTTAACCACTGGCATTGCTATATCAGGAGATAGAAAATAATTATCAGTCCTGCACTACCTGACCAAGTAGACTTCTTTTTCATTTCATTAACTATGCTAAGTTTACCATTTTTTCTCTGTATCTAGTGTATAAGACTGATCTCTTTCTCCTACAGGAAATCATTGTTTAGTATAATAATTCTAAACAATATATTTATGTTTCAGAGTATCAAAGGACACACTGAACTTTTAAAACTCCAAAGGACTTTACATACATCAACATGTAGGCAATACATTTTCCTATCTTGTTGTTTTATTGGTTTCATACATATTTTTTCCTATCATAACTGCATAAAATATATAAGTGTGTGTATATATATGTGTGTGTGTATATATGTGTGTATATGTACATATATATACATATATACGTATATATACATATACATATATATGTGTGTGTGTGTGTGTTTTTGTGTGTGTGTGTATATATGTAGAGAGACAGAGAGGCACCATTAGCACTTTGTAAGAAATATAACTGAGTTTGAGCATGAGGTACAGAAGGCAAGAGATCACTTTTTAGCCTTAAGTGACTGGGTCAATTTATAGAAGGAGAAGCTGAGAAGGTCTTTGTGTTAGCACATTCTCAAACTGCTATAAGAAATATCTGAGACTGGGTAATTTATAAAGAAAAGAAGTTTAAGTTGCTCATAGATTCCACAGGCTGCACAGTTAGCATGGTTGGGGAGGCCTCAGGAAACTTACAATCCCGGTGGAAGGCAATGGGGATGCAGGCTCATCGTACATGGCTGCCCAGGAGGAAGAGGGTGAAAGGGGAGGTGCTGCACCAGGACTCTCCAATCTTTTGGCTTCCCTGAGCCACACTGGAAGAAGAATTGCCTTGGGCCATGCATAAAATACACTAACACTACAATAGCTGATGAGCTACAAAACAAAACAAAACAAATCTCAAAAAAAAGTCTCAAAATGTTTTAAGAGAGTTTACTAATCTTTATTGGGCCACATTCAAGCTGTCCTGGGCTCCAAGCAGCCTGTGGGCCTTCAGTTGGACAAGTTTTTGCTGCGAAGTTTTAAACAACCAGATTTCATGAAAACTCATTCATTATCACAAGAACCACAAACGGAAAACCTACCCCCATGACCCAGTCACTTCCCACCAGGCCCCTTTTCCAAAATAGTGAATTACAATTCAACACGAGATTTGAATGTGGACACAAATCCAAACCATATCATTCTGTCCCTGGACCCTATCAAACGTTATGTCCTGTCATATTGCAAAATACAATAATTATTTGTCAATAGTCCTCAAAGGCTTAACTTAATTCAGCATTAACTCAACAGTCCACAGTCCAAAGTCTCATAGGGGACAAACTAAGTCCTTTCTTCCTATGAAACTGTAAAATAAAAAGTAAGTTACTTCCAAGATACAATGGAGGTACAAGCATTGAGTAAATACACCTGTTTTAAAAAAGAAAAATCAGCCAAAACAAAGGGGCTACAGGCTCCATGTACGTCTGAAACGAAGCAGGACAGTCATTAAATCTTAAAACTCCAAAATAATCTCTTTTGACTCAATATCTCACATCCAGGGTACACTGATGTTAGAGGTAGTCTCCCAAGGCCCTGGGAGACTCTGTCTCTGTGGCTCTACAGGGTACAGGCGACACAGCTGCTTTCATGGGCTGGCATTGAGTGCTTGGGCTTTTCCAGACACATGGTGCAAGCTGTCAGTGGTTATAACATTTGGGGTGTGGACAACAGCAGCGCCCTTCTCACAGCTCCATGAGACAGTAACCAGTAGAGACTCTGTGTGAGGCATGCATCCCCACATTTCCCCCCTGCACAGTCCCAGTAGATATTCTCCATGAGAGCTGTGTCCTTGCAGCAGGTTTCTGCCTGGACATCCAGGCATTCCCATATATCCTCTGAAATGTAGGCAGAAACTCCCAAGCCTCAGTTCTCTCCCTCTGCACACCTGTAGGCTTAACACCCTTGGAAGCCACCAAGGTTTATGATTGCACCCTCTGGAGCAGCAGCCTGAGATGCCCCTGAGGTCCTTTTAACCATGACTGGAACAGGAGCAGCTGGGACACCAGGAGCAGTCTTCCAAGGAAGCAGAGGGTAGTGGGGCGCTGGGCTCAGTCCATGAAACCATTCTTCCCTCCTAAGGCTTCCAGGCCTGGGATGAGAAGGACTTCCCACGAAGGTCTCTGAAATGCCCTGGAGGCATTTTCCCCATTTACTTGACTATGAACATTCAGCTCCTCTCTACTTATGCAAACTTCTGCAGCTGCCTTGAATTTCTCCCCAGAAAATAGGGTTTTCTTTTCTACCACATGTTCAGGCTGCAAACTTTCCAAACTTTTATGCGCTGCTTCCCCTTTAAATATAGGTTCCAGTTTCAGGTCATTGCTTTGCTCATGCATATGAGCATATGCTGTTAGAAACAGCTAGGGCACATCTTAAATACATCGCAGCTTAGAAATTTCTTCCCTCCTGCACCCTAAATCATTTCTGTTAAGTTCAAAGATTTACAGAACCTAGAACAGAGGCACAATGCCACCAGTCTTTTTGCCGAAGCATAACAAAGGATAACTTTACTCCAGTTCCCAATGAATTCCTTATCTCCATCTGTGACCTCTTCAGCCTGAACTTTGCAATCCATATCACTATCAGCATTTTCGTCAAAACTATTCAACAAATCTCAAAGATGTCCCAAATTTTCCATCATCTTCCTGTGTTCTCTGACCCCTACAAACTGCTCCAACCTCTGCTCATTACACAGTTCTCAAGCTGCCTCCACATTTTCAGTTATCTTTATAGCAATGCCCCACTCCTAAGTACCAATTTTCTGTATAAGTCTGTTCTCACACTGTAATAGAGTAATACTTTAGTGGGTAATTTATAAAGAAAAGAGGTTTAATTGACTCATGGTTCCATGGTGTGTACAGGTATCATGGTCTGGGAACCCTCAGGAAACTTACAATCATGGTGGATGGCAAAGGGGAAGCAGGCTCATCCTACATGGCAGGAGCAGAAGAAAGAGGAAGAAGTGGGAGGGTCTACACACTTTTAAACAACCAGATCTTGTGAGAACTCACTCACTATCACGAGAACAGAAAGGAGGAAATCCACCCTCACAATCCAATCATCTCCCACCAGACCCCTTCTCCAACATTGGGAATTACAATTTGACTTGATAATTGGGTGGGGACACAAATGTAAAACATATCAGTCTTGAAGAAATAAATAAATAAGATCTTATATGGTAAGATCTGTGCATGAGAACTCTGTGCATGGGAAACCAAAGGTTTTAGTATGGGAGTAAACATATGTATGCATTAGTGTTAGACACTGAGTTTTAAAAATCTGGTTGAAATCAAAATATTATTTCTAGAGTAGCAGGCAATATATTTAGAAATTAAAATTAGGATCAAGTTGTTCATGGCTTTTAATAGCAAATTAAGACATCAATCTTTATTCGTAAATTTTCAAACTCTATATTCTGAGAATTGTGAAGTGTTTTTATGAACAGTGGTTTAGGGCAATTAATTTGGAAATGCTATGTAAAATTGTTAGAGACTATCAGACAGTCATCACAATAATCCAGCAATATTAATGATAGGATGTAAAATACGTAGAAGAGGAAGTCATCATTGTCATTCATAAAGGGACAATAATATTCCATAGGTGAATCCTAACTTTACTTTCAGTTGATTCTGTTATGACAGTATTAAACATAGAACACATTTGGTAGCTCATTTACCTTTATGGACCTTATATCTTAGCCTTGTAGACTTTAATAATTTATGCTATAGAAATAATAGAAAGCATTGGTAAGAAGAATATGAAAGCTACCTTCTATATCCTTAAGCCAATTATAATATACAACTTATAAATAATGCTTGCCTTATAAATAATCTGAACAATAAATCAATGATTATTACATGGTAATAATGGAAAAACTAAAAAAAAAAAATATTTTGGGGCAC
This sequence comes from Macaca nemestrina, assembly GCF_043159975.1. NCBI lineage: Eukaryota > Metazoa > Chordata > Mammalia > Primates > Cercopithecidae > Macaca > Macaca nemestrina. The sequence continues at coordinate 151,513,944 of NC_092127.1, read as the reverse complement.
TTACTGTGCACTAGGAATTGTCTTGAAGGTTTTTATTACATATAGTAACACATTAATTCTTACCATCCTAGAAGGAAAATAATGAGTTCTTGTACTAGCAAAGAAACCAAGGCAGAGAACATTTCAGTTCATTCTCCAGTGTTGCATAAGCTGTAAGAGCTAAGTGGCATGTCGCTAAAATAAAACTGATCCAAATCATAGATAAGAAGAAATTCAAAATGGCTTTAAAAATTTTTTTTTAAAAAACAAAAAACCTTACCAATGATATTAAAAATAGGTAGTGCATTACACATGTAAGTTAATGGCATATTCCAATTATTTATTTCCTCTTAAATTCCTAAATTTTCAAAGCTGCAGGTTAGCCCAGAGTAACAAATTATTTCTTGCCTACTTCTTTGTTCATGGTTTAATAATTTTTTTATACTTAATGCTATAGCCCAAAAAGAAAACTCAAACAACATACAAATGAAATTTAAAAACTCTCAGAATTTATGGCTATTCATGTTATACTGCAAATTTTCTTTTTTTACATTTTCAAGATAAAATGTAAGAGTGAGTAAAATTATAAAGAATTCTAGGGTGTTTTCTTGATACCAAGCGTTATAATATTTAAATGTAGCTATAATGTTCCTAAGTATAATAGGATTTGTAATATTAAACATTTACATATTAGAATGAATAATAATATTTAATATTTTTATGCTTAATGTTAAAATTGTAGTATTAAAATAATGATATTAAATATTGTAATAAAAATTCACTGTATATGTTATATATTATATTGACCATACATTTTCTCCCTGAAACTTTTATATCAAGCTTTTTACAAAGGAAAAATTATTGGGCCAATTGGTGCTTCAGAATAATCATATACGACCATGCCAAAATTTACCGCAACATTTTTTTACTCATTTGTAAATTATACTTACTCTGTAAAATTATTTTTTATTATTTTATTATTTTTTATTACACTTTAAGTTCTAGGGTACAAGTGAAAATGTGCAGGTTTGTTACATATGTATATATCTGCCATGTTGGTGTGCTGCACCCATTAATTAGTCATTTACATTAGGTATATTTCCTAATGTAATCCCTTCCCCCCACCCCACAATAGGCCCTGGTGTGTGATGTTCCCCTTCCTGTGTCAAAGTGATTTCATTGTTCAATTCCCACCTATGAGTGAGAACATGTGGTGTTTGCTTTTCTGTTCTTGCAATAGTTTGCTGAGAATTATGGTTTCCATCTGCCTCCATGTCCCTACAAAGGACACAACCTCATCCTTTTTTATGGCTGCATAATATTCCATGGTGTATACATGCCACATTTTCTTAATCCAGTCTGTCATGGATGGATATTTGGGTTGATTCCAAGTCTTTGCTATTGTGAATAGTGCCACAATAAACATGTGTGCATGTGTCTTTATAGCAGCATGATTTGTAATCCTTTGGGTATATACCTAGTAATGGGATGGCTGGGTCAAATGGTATTTCTAGCTCTAGATCCTTGAGGGATCACCACACTGTTTTCCACAATGGTTCAACCTAAAGAAGAACAGAGAAGAATAAAACAGATGCAATAAAAAAATGATAAAGGGTATATCACCACTGACCCCACAGAAATACAAGCTACCATCAGTGAATACTATAAACACCTCTATGCAAATAAACTAGAAAACCTAGAAGAAATGGATAAATTCCTGGACACATATACTCTCCCAAGACTAAACCAGGAAGAAGTTGAATCCCTGAATAGATCAATAGTAGGCTCTGAAGTTGAGGCAATAATTAATAGCCTACCAACCAAAAAAAGGCCAAGACCAGACGGATTCACAGCTTTTATGGTCCCACAAACAGTGTAAAAGTATTCCTATTTCTCCACATCCTCTCCAGCACCTGTTGTTTCCTGACTTTTTAATGATCACCATTCTAAATGGTGTGAGATGGTATCTCGCTGTGGTTTTGATTTGCATTTCTCTGATGCCGAGTGATGATGAGCATTTTTTCATGTGTCTGTTGGCTGTATAAATGTCTTCTTTTGAGAAATGTCTGTTCATATCCTTTGCCCACTTTTTGATGGGATTGCTTTTTCCTTGTAAATTTGTTTGAGTTCTTTGTAGGTTCTGGATATTAGCTCTTTGTCAGATGAGTAGATTCCAAAAATTCTCTCCCATTCTGTAGTTTGCCTGGTCACTCTGATGGTAGTTTCTTTTACTGTGCAGAAGCTCTTTAGTTTAATTAGATCCCATTTGTCAATTTTGACTTTTGTGGCTGTAGCTTTTGGTGTTTTAGACATGAAGTCCTTGAGCATGCCTATGGCCTGAATGGTATTACCTAGGTTTTCTTCTAGGGTTTTTATGGTTTTAGGTCTAATATTGAAGTCTCTAATCCATTTTGAATTATTTTTTGTATGAGGAGTAAGGAAAGGATCCAGTTTCAGCTTTCTACTTATGGCTAGCCAATTTTCCCAGCACCATTTATTAAATAGGGAATCCTTTTCCAATTTCTTGTTTTTGTCAGGTTTGTCAAAGATCAGATGGCTTTAGATGTATGGCATTATTTCTGAGGACTCTGTTCTGTTCCATTGGTCTATATCTCTGTTTTTCTACCAGTACCATGCTGTTTTGGCTACTGTAGCCTTGTAGTATAGTTTGAAGTCGGGTAGCGTAATGCCTCCAGCTTTATTCTTTTGGCTTAGGATTGCCTTGGCAATGCAAGCTCTTTTTTGGTTCCATGTGAACTTTAAAGCAGTTTTTTTTTTTTTTTTTTTTTTTTTTTTCCAATTCTGTGAGGAATGTCATTGGTAGCTTAATGGGGATTGCATTGAATCTATTTGTTTGTGTCCTCTTTTATTTCCCTGAGCAATGGTTTGTAGTTCTCCTTGAAGAGGTCCTTCACATCCCTTGTAACTTGGATTCCTAGGTATTTTATTCTCTTTGAAGCAATTGTGAATGGGAGTTCATTCATGATTTGGCTTTCTATTTGTCTGTTATTGGTGTATAAGAATGCTTGTGATTTTTGCACATTGATTTTGTATCCTGAGACTTTGCTGAAGTTGCTTATCAGCTCAATGAGATTTTGGGCTGAGATGATGTGGTTTTCTAAATATACCATCATGTCATCTGCAAACAGGGACAATTTGACTTTTTTCTTTTCCTAATTGAATACACTTTCTTTCTCTTGCCTGACTGCCCTAGCCAGAACTTCCAACACTATGTTGAATAAGAGTGGTGAGAGAGGGCATCCCTGTCTTGTGCCAGTTTTCAAAGGGAATGCTTCCCATTATTGCCCATTCTGTATGATATTGGCTGTGAGTTTGTCATAAATAGTTCTTATTATTTTGAGATACGTTCCATCAATACCAAATGTATTGAGAGTTTTTAGCATGAAGGGCTGCTGAATTTTGTCAAAGGCTTTTTCTGCATCTATTGAGATAATCATGTGGTTTTTGTCTTTGGTTCTGTCTACATACTGGATTACATTTATTGATTTTCATACGTTGAACCAGACTTGCCTCCCAGGGATGAAACTCACTTGATCATGGTGGATAAGCTTTTTGATGTGCTGCTGAATTCAGTTTCCTAGTATTTTGGTAAAGATGTTTGCATCGATGTTCATCAGGGATATTGGTCTAAAATTCTCTTTTTTTGTTGTGTCTCTGCCAGGCTTTGCTATCAGGATGATGTTGACCTCATAAAGTGAGTCAGGGAGGATTCCCTCTTTTCCTATTGATTGGAATAGTTTCAGAAGGAATGGTACCAGCTCCTCCTTGTACCTCTGGTAGAATTGGACTGTGAATCCATCTGGTCGTGGACTTTTTTTGGTTGGTAGGCTATTAATTATTGCCTCAACTTCAGAACTTGCTATTGGTCTATTCAGGAATTCAACGTCTTCCTGGTTTAGTCTTGGGAGAGTATATGTGTCCAGGAATTTATCCATTTCTTCTAGGTTTTCTAGTTTATTTACATAGAGGTGTTTATAGTATTCACTGATGGTAGTTTGTATTTCTGTGGGGTCGGTGGTGATATCCCCTTTATCATTTTTTATTGTGTCTATTTGATTCTTCTCTCTTTTCATTAGTCTTGCTAGTGGTCAATCAATTTTGTTGATCTTTTCAAAAAACCAACTCCTGGATTCATTGATTTTTTGAAGGGATTTTTGTCTCTATCTCATTCATTTCTGCTCTGATCTTCATTATTTCTTGCTTTCTGCTAGCTTTTGAATGTGTTTGCTCTTGCTTCTCTAGTTCTTTTGATTGTGATGTTAGGGTGTCAATTTTAGATCTTTCCTGCTTTCTCTTGTGGGCATTTAGTGCTATAAATTTCCCTCTACACACTGCTTTAAATGTGTCCCAGAGATTCTGGTATGTTGTGTCTTTGTTCTCATTGGTTTCAAGAAACATCTTTATTTCTGCCTTCATTTCATTATGGACCCAGTAGTCATTCAGGAGCAGGTTTTTCAGTTTCCACATAGTTGAGCAGTTTTGAGTGAGTTTCTTAGTCCTGAGTTCTTGTTTGATTGCACTGTGGTCTGAGAAACAGTTTGTTAAAATTTCTGTTCTTTTACATTTGCTGAGGAGTGCTTTACTTCCAACTACGTGGCCAATTTTGGAATGAGTGAGATGTGGTGCTGAGAAGAATGTATATTGTGTTGATTTGGGGTGGAGAGTTCTGTAGATGTCTATTAGGTCTGCTTGGTGCAGATTTGAGTTCAATTCCTGAATATCCTTTTTAACTTTCTGTCTCGTTGATCTGTTTAATGTTGATAGTGTAGTGTTAAAGTCTCCGATTATTATTGTATGGGAGTCTAAGACTCTTTGTAAGTCTCTAAGGACTTGCTTTATGAATCTGAGTGCTCCTATATTGGGTGCATATATATTTAGGAGAGTTAGCTCCTCCTGTTGAATTGATCCCTTTACCATTATGTAATGGCCTTCTTTGTGTCTTTTGATCTTTGTTGGTTTAAAGTCTGTGTTATCAGAGACTAGGATCGCAACCCCTGTCTCTTTTTGTTTTCCGTTTGCTTGGTGGATCTTCCTCCACCCCTTTATTTTCAGCCTATGTTTGTCTCTGCATGAGAGATGGGTCTCCTGAATACAGCAATCTGATGAGTCTTGACTCTTTATCCAATTTGCCAGTCTGTGTCTTTTAATTGGACCATTTAGTCCATTTACATTTAAGGTTAATATTGTTATGTGTGAACTTCATCCTGTCATTATGATATTAGCTGGTTATTTTGCTCCTTAGTTGTTGCAGTTTCTACCTAGCATTTATTAGATTTATTTAGATAGGCTAAATGACATTTTGCTTACACTAGCATCCTTTTTCTCCTATCTTTATATCCCTTTTCCAAACACATATACATAGTCATATGACAGAGGAAAATGTAAATGATAATGATATATAAATTCAATACACTAAACTTATGATATAAAGGATAGATATATTTTACATATATAAAATATGTATTGTATATATACCATATATACTATATACAATATCCTTTATTTTATATATATATATATATAATATATAAAATAACAGGATAAACAATGCATTCCTTAATGTTAGATTTCAAACAAGGAGTGACAAAAACTTCTTGATAATACAAAATGAGAGATGAAAAGGGAGTGTCTATACTGTAGGGTCATTTTGAAAATATCAGTTTCACAAGAAGTAAAGGATGGTTTGCTACTAAATGAGTAATTATGTAAAACAGAGCTCTAGCAAACAGAACTTTTATATCCTTCTCTGGAAACTTTTGGTTGATCACTTCTGATGACATCATAATGTACCTGTGGAGTAAAACAACCACTTTCATGGTAGTCCAAAGAACTAGCCCTCTTACATAGGTTTATTTGGGTAGGGAAATAAATGTCTCTGAGTAAAATAAAAATAAACACTGACAGTGTACCAGATATTTTTGTTGCCTAACAAACAACCACAACTCCCTGTGCATATATTGTTAACTCTATTTCTTGCTGATATCTCTTATGGTATAGAAATTATAAAAAGGATTGTAAAGTAGAATCTGAAAGACATTTTTGTTATTCTTAAGCAACTTATACCATGCAACTGTAAATAATGGTTATTCTGTCATAAACTATTGCTACCATGAATTAGTGTTTATTTTTCTATTTAATAACAACTTTGATATTATTTCCAAAAGCATCTGAAATAATATATTTTATTGACATCTAAAGTCCCACATTTTCTTGAATTTCTTAATGTCCCTGACTATATTCAAGTCTCTTCGCAACATCACTCAGCTTCCACCTAGCTACATAATTTTAGCTGTTCTCAAGGCTTGGTTTTAGGTTGTGTTTCTTTTTGACAGTATTAATTCAAACGAAGTAATCTCATCAATGATTATTTTTTCAGTTAATATTAATATAATCATGGCTTCCAACTGTATATGTTCAACATAAAATTCTGGCTGACCCAAATATTCAAAATATTTATATCTTTAATCTTACTATTTGTTGTTTTTCTGTGTACAATTTGCTCTTTTTCATTCTTCTTTTGCTGTTTCATTTTTGATTTCTTGGGTATTTCTTATATCTGTTATTTTTTTTTCTGTTGACTCATAATGTATACATCTTTGTTTCATTCTTTTAGTGATGGTTTATGGTTAAATATGTTTCCTTTACTTATTACAGGTTAAGAAAATAATTTTATACATATATGGTAGTGTAAGAATTTTATAACATTGCAATTATATCTTTTTCAATTCTTTGTGCATTTGTTATTATATATTTTATTTAAACAGATCATAATTTTTAATAAATACAGTTTTGTTTCTTTAAACAATAAATTATCTTTTAATAAATTTCTTTTTTTTATTTTCTTTTTTTCTTTTTTTTTTTTTTTTTTTGCAACAGAGTCACGCTCTGTTGCCCAGGCTAGAGTGCAGTGGCATGATCTTGGCTCACTGTAACCTCTGCCTCCCAAGTTTAAGTGATTCTCTGCCTCAGCCTCCCAATCTTTTACTAAAATTTCTTAATGACAAAAGCTATCATGGGTGTTGTGTGGGTGTGGGTGTGTGTATCTCCACATATTTAGCAGTTCTGTTATTCTTCATTTATTTATACAGATGAAGTTTTTATTGTATCATTTTCTTTCCGCCACAAATAACGTTTTAAACCTTGATCATATGGTAGATCTGTTGGATGTGAATTGTCTTATTGTATTTTGTCTGCAAATATTTTTATTTTGCCCTAATTGGAGGAAAATATTTTTACTGGCTGTAAAATTCTAGGCATAGAGTTTTATTTCACCGCTTTAAAGTGTCATTCTACTTTTTTTTTTTTTTTTGGATTGCAGGGTGTATTAATTTGTTTTCACACTCCTATAAATAACATCCGAGACTGGATAACTGATAAACAAAAGGGGTTTAACTAAGTCGCAGTACCGCATGGCTGAGGAGGTCTCAGGAAACTTGACAATCATAGCAGAAGGCAAAGGAGAAGCAAAGCACATCTTACATGGCAGGAGGTAAGTGAGAGCTAAGAGGGAAGTATCACTTTTAAACCATCAAATCTCACGAGAACTCACTCACAGAACAGCATGGGGGAAACCATCTCCATGATCCAATCAATTCCCACCAGGTCCTTCCTTGTACACGTGGGGATTACAATTCAACATGCGATTTGAGTGGGTACACAGGCAAATCATATTGTAGGGTTTCAGCGAGATAGGTGCTTGTATTCCTATTTTCTTTTCTCCACCCGTAATCTGCTTTTTTTTTTTTTTTTTTTCATTTTCTAGCTGCTTTCGAATTTTTCTCTTCATCAGTGTTATTCAGCAATTTAATTATTATCTACTGCAGTGTGAGTGTCTTTGGGTTTTTCTGTTTGGGATTCTTTGAGCTTCTTAAGTCTATGTAGTTATATATATTTTTCAACTATGCTATTGGCATGGATATTAGGCCCTTTGATATTTTACTACAGGTCACTGATAAAAAGTCCTTCTTTCCCAGTCACTTTTTGTCCTCTGTGCTTCATTTTAGATAGTTTTTAATTCTGTATCTTTAATTCACTGGTCCTCTCTTATGGTTTGGATAGGTGTCCCCACCAAATCTCATGTCGAATTGTAATCCCCAGAGTTGGAGGTGGGGCCTGGTGGGAAGTGATTGGGTCATATGTGCTGAGATTTCATGAATGGTTTGGCATCATCCCCTTAGTACTGTTCTCATGATAGTGCGTCAGTGAGTTATCATGAGATCTGGTTGTTTACAAATGTGTAGCACCTCCCACTTCTCTATCTTCCTCCTGCTTTAGCTCTGTGAATTACTTGCTCATCCTTTGCCTGAGACAATGGTTGTAAGTTTCCTGAAGTCTCCCCAGAAACTGAACAGATGCCAGCATCATGCTTCCTGTAAAGCCTGTGGAACTGAGCCAATTAAACACCTTTTTAAAAAAATTACAAATTACCCAGTCTCAGGTATTTATTTATAGCAATGTGGGAAATGTCTAATACACTTACACTGTTCCTAATTTGTTGTTAATCTTATCTCATGTCATTTTCATCTCAAATTTTATTTTAAATTTCAAGAAGATTCAGTTGATCTTTTTGCTTTGTGTCTAACATTTTTATCCTTATTATGTTCACATTTTTTAAATAATCTTCTGCATATTTATAATATTTAAAATAGTTTTATAAAGATTATCTATGTCTTTGTTTAATTATTGATTTTTCTCCTGGTTATGGATCACATTTTTCTACTGCTATGGAATTTTGGTAATATTTTATTAGATATTGATCATTATTAAATTTATAATTATTAGTGTCAGAGTTTTAATATTCTTTTAATACTAGTAGAATGTTTTTCCTGGCATATAGTTATTTTGGATCAGTCTGATACTCTTAAGTTTTGCTTTTAAGCCTTGTATCACATGTCCAGAGCCATGTTCAGTTTGGCACTAATGTAGATCCACCCTCAAATCATAACCTTTCCAAGGATTCTGCCCAATGTCACCTGTAATATGAAGCCTCTACTTCTGATGATGAGGAAACAACTCTTTCCAGCTCCATTTCAGTTACAGAAATTGTTTGGCCTACTGGATTCTGGTGTTTTCTCTGGATTCTTATGTAGTTCCACCCAATGTATGCCAAAAATCAGTACTCACCCAAAGACTTAAAGAGACTCCCATGAAGATTGCTAGAGTTCTCTCTCTTCCTAGTTTATTTTTTTCCAGCAGCCAATCCTACATATTCTCCATGTCTCTGACACATTAAGTTACAGTATATTTCTTCTCGAAATAGTCAGATGCTATTTTGGTTACCTCATCTCATGCAGTGGCCTCATAACCAACTTCATACAGTAAACTAAAGCAATCATAGAAATATTGTTTACATTGCTTTTCTCATAGATCACAATCCTGCAATGTCAATTGTCCAATATCTGAAATTTTTATAAAATTTTTATGATTTTGGTTGCTTGTGACCTAAAGGCAATTGTCATGAGAGTTAAAAAAGAACGTGGGGCAGGAAAAATACTTATAATCCTAAAGACATTTTTTTTTTTTTTTACAAAGCAGAAGATGAGACAACACTAAACAACTCATTTATATAACTACCATTACCTTGATACCAAAAGCGTATGAAGACATTATACAAAATTTATTCTGTATAAATCATTTATTGTCTTATGATCCTGACCAGCATGTTCAACCAAGAAAAAGAAATAAAATCCACCTAGATTAGAAAATGACTAAGGCTCTCTTTGTCTACAGACTAAAGAATAGTCTACATATGAAATCCCTGGGGCTTAAAAAAAAGGTACAAGAATTTAGAGTTAAGTTTAGTAAGTAAACAGGATACAAAATTAATATGCAGAAGTTAGTTATATGTCTACATACTGGCAATGAATATTTGAAAATTTATATTAAAAATAAGTGTCCTTTACAAAAGGTTTCAAAAACATAAAACAATTAAAGATAATATTAAGGAAATATTTGCAAAACAAAGACACTGAAAACTTCCAAGTTTTGCTAAAATAAAGAGGACCAAAACAACCAGAGAAATACATTACCTGTAAGCATCAGTACATTCTGTATTAAGAAGATGTTCCTAAATAGACATCATTCTACACCTCTGCTTTGTGACTAGGATTTCATATCAATCTAATTCACTCATTGTGCTTTTTATTTATTTCATCTTATTTTTAATTTTTATTTTAAGTTCTGGAATACACGGGAAGGATGTGCAGGTTCGTTACATAGGTAAACCTGTGCCATGGTGATTTGCTGTACTTATCAACCCATCACCTAGGTACCTAGCCCAACATGCATTAGTTATTTTTCCTGATGCTCTCCCTCTCTGCACCACCTTCTCTAGACAGGCCCCAGTGTGTGTTTTCCCCTCCCTGTGTCTATGTGTTCACATTATTCAACACCCACTTACAAGTGAGAACATGCAATGTTTGGTTTTCTGTTCCTGCGTTAGTTTGCCAAGGATAATGGCTTTCAGCTCCATCCATGTCCCTGCAAAGAGCATGATCTCGTTCTTTTTATGACTGCATAGTTTTCCATGGTGTATATGTACAACAAACCCATGTAGCAGTGGTAACAGAGCCTAACTGAGAAAAAACAAATATAGGAAAAGTCAGCTAATACTCATTATCCACAGGACACCTATATTGAAAATGTTCTTTACTACAAGCAGAATACATGAGAATAAACAGACCGTTTACCCAAATGCTCATACAAATTAAAAGTTCTAGCAGATGGTGTTAGCAGAGATAAAAACAAAATTTATTCAAGGATTTGGTATGTGTCCTTCAAAGCTAATGGCTAAAAGCTGAATAAACAGAATGCTTGGCAAGGGACAAAAACCTACATAAGGATTTTAATATTTCTGTGGTTTGTTTCATTGTCCTTTAGCTATGAAAGATACTATACTTGTAAAAAAAGAAATGTGCATAGCAGCAGAAGAAAATTGAGTAAAAACTTGATATTCCAAAGTCTTTGGAAATAATAGAGAACACATGCTTGTTTAAAAACACACTCACAAACATGTATACAATAGACAATTTTTAGAAAAAAAATATATATATTTATTTCACAGGATTTAAACCTTGGGGAAGTTAAATGTCTTTACCAGGCTTAGAAATTTTGTGACTTGATGGCAGATTCATGACTTGAACTCAGTTATTTGTAATTTTAAAGATTTGAAGTAGACAGTATTTATAGAAAGCATTCAAATTTCAAGAATTACCAGATAAAATATTCTTTTTTTAACATTTCAATTGCATTTTTTTAAATACAAATGTTAACTTTTTAAGGAACTGGCTGTAAATCTTTCAAAATAAGGAAATCCTTTTTGGCCAGGAAAACCAAACAAAAAAATCATGTGGAATATAATCTAATGATAAAGATGGTTTGGTAATAGGATTCTTATTATTGTATTTACCCAATATTAGTTTGTTTTTTAGACAGCAATATTACAGAATGTACATATTTATGACAGAAGAGAATGGAAGTAGGTAGAATATAATCCACAGGCAGAGAAGTTGGCTTTACAGAGAAACATAGATTGTCCATCTGGAGTAGCACAAGGGAAGAAAGAACATATGGGTATATATTCAGTGGTTTTGTAGATGTAGTTCTCACAGTGCATGAAATTATTCTTTTCTCAGTCAAATCAAAGTAAAAAGAATATAGAACACACACATACACACAATGCAGAAAATAGTTAACACCACAGGCCTAAGACTGCTGTCCTGAGAAAAGCTTGTTTTCAAAGTTGACCTTTTTCTGGTGTCTGGAACCTTGAATACTGGGCACATTCACACTATCTCAGAACTAAGAGTGGTTCACTGTGCCTAACTGATTTGTACAAAAATGTGATTTTATGCTATATATATACTTTCTTGTCTGGGAGCCTGGAAATTTGGTATATGCTCTGCAAAGGGTGCCTATGTGAATAGCCACTACAGAGAACCTAGGGCTGAGTTTCGAATGAGTTTCCCTGGAAGACAATATTTAATATATGTTGTCACAGGTGGTTGCTGGAAAAATTAAGCACATCCTCAACTCACAGAGGACTCTTGAAAGTTTCCACCTCACTTCCTCTGGATTTTGTTCTATGTGCCTTTTCCTTTTGCTGACTTTGTTTTATATTTTTCATAATAACATGTCATAGCCATGCATAGCCATGAACACAAATATATGCAGAGTCCTATGAGTCCTTTTAACAAGACATCAAACCTAGGGGTGATCTTGGAGACTACTGTCCAACACACATACACACACACACTCTCTCTCTCTCTCTCTGTGTATATATATATATACACACACACACACACACACACGTGTATATATGATATATTGTATAATTATATAAATTAATATATACATATTTATTTATAGTTAGAATATCAAATAACACAGATCAATAATTTAAACAGTTTATTATAAGAGGTCTCACTCAATCAGTGTTGAGAAAATATTTTAGTTATAAATGCAGAATAAATAATCATATTTCATTGTGAGAAAATGGTAAAAAAATTATTTTGATTTTTTAAATTTATAATAAATTAAGCAGATATGGGATATAGTGTAAAATATTTAGAATTTCTGAGATGCTGAGGTTAAACTTGAGGAATATCTTTGGTTCAATTCTTTTTTATTTTTCAATTTATTTCAATTTATTTTTATTTTTCTATTTTTTAAATTAGAATTATAGCTAATTCCTAACTACAATATTAGAAATATTGGGTGAAAAATATGAAATATATAATGATATATATAATGATATATTTTTCATATATATATGAAATATATAATATCAAATATATAATGATATATAATGATATATATTTGATATATAATGATATATTTCATATTTTTCACCCAATATTTCTAATATTATAGCTAGGAATTAGCTCTAATTCTAATTTAAAAAATAGAAAAATAAAAATAAATTGAAATAAATTGAAAAATAAAAAAGAATTGGGAGTTATACCTGATGTAAATGATGAGTTGATGGGTGCTGACGAGTTGATGGGTGCAGCACGCCAACATGGCACAGGTATACATATGTAACAAACCTGCATGTTATCCACATGTACCCTAGAACTTAAAGTATAATGAAAAAAAAGAAATAAATCATTATATCATTTTATATCATGATATAAAAGGTAGAATCAAAATCTAGAAACAGAAAAGACAGATTTAAGAACATGTAACTTCACCAAAAACATAAGCCTTACAGGAAAGCAGGGAAACTACTGATATTTTAAGCAGTAGTCCACAGAGAATTAATAAAGTAAAAGTTACATTTAAAGAATTTCTCAGAATTCATGACATAAAGTCAAAGGGATATGAAACATAAAATAGAAGATACATGATAGAGAGGCTAGAAAAGGTAGATTATTCATGAAATCAGAGTTCTAGAATAAGAGAATAGAAAGATTGTGAAAAGGCAATATTTGAAGGAACATTTTTCCCCAAATGATGGAAGACTTTATAACTTCAGAAAGCTAATAGATGCTAAGCAATAAAAATAAAACAAAATGTATTGTAAGCCACATAATAACATAATTACTGAATGCTAAAATTAAAGATGTCTTAAAGTATCTAGAACGTATAAATTGGTTATTTACAAATAACAAAAAAAAAAATTCAAATGCAACAGTGAAAGTTAGAAGAATAATAGCCTCAAAAATTTAAGAAAGAAGGGAATTCTCACACTAAACTTTATCCCCACCTTTATGCTATTTCTGGAATAAAATTAAAATATAACATTTTATATGAAAAAAATGGAATTTACTATTAATAAGCTTCACTAAAATAGCTGTTAAAGAACATACTTCAGGAAGATAAAAATGATTCTTGAAGAAATAGGAAGTGTAAAAATTAAAAGGAAACAATTGTGAACACAATTACAAGCAAATGTTTACTGTATAAAACTAATGATGGTGTCTCTGTGTTTGGACAAAAAAAGGGAGAACTAACCAAAATGCTGGGTAATGCCAACCATAAGACAGAATAAGAATGAGAGATATTAAAGGGCTTTAAGATTCTAAAGGGAGATGTAGTCATACTTTTCCTCTAAGTATGCATATTACACTTTTAAGGGTAACCAATAAATAATATAAATGTAATAAACCGGTAGGTAATTGTCACCCACTAAGATAATAAATTTTGGCCATTATTCTAATATTTGTTTAGTTTAGCAAATTTAGATGTGTATCAGCATTACTTGTATCATTCGAAGTGAGGTTTGTTTGTTTGTTGTACACAGCATGTAATTAGCTCATTTTTTTTCTAATCCACTCTGTTAATCTCTGCCACGAATTTAATATGAACTGATTTGACTGAACTACTTTGACTTCTCAATCTTTCATCACGGATTGTCTGGACTCTTAAGTTATGTTCTGGATTTTTTTATTTTTATTTTTATACTTTAAGTTCTGGGTTACATGTGTGGAAGGTGCTGTTTTGTTACACAGGTATACACGTGCCCTGGTGGTTTGCTGCACCCATCAGCCCGTCACCTACATTAGGTATATTGTTATTCCTCCCCTAGTTCCCCACCCCCCGACAGGCATCTGTGTGTGATATCACTCCCCTTGTGTCCATGTGTTCTTATTGTTTAACTCCCACTTCTGAGTGAAAACAAGCAGTGTTTGGTTTTCTGATCTTGTGACAGTTTGCTGAGAATGATGGTTTCCGGTGTCATCCATGTCCCTTCAAAGGACATTAACTCATCCATTTTATGGCTGTATAGTATTCCTTGGTGTATATGCACCATATTTTCTTAATCCAGTCTATCATTGATAGACATCTGAGTTGGTTCCAAGTCTTTGCTATTGTGAATAGTGCCTCAGTAAACATACGCCTGCATGTGTCTTTATTGCAGAATTATTTATAATCCATTGGGTATATACCTAGTAATGGGATTGTTGGGTCAAGTGGTATTTCCAGTTCTAGATCCTTGAGGAATCGCCACACTGTCTTCCACAATGGTTGAAATAATTTACACTCCCACCAACAGTGTAAAAGCATTCCTATTTTTCCACAACCTCTCCAGCAACTGTTGTTTCTTGACTTTTTAATGATCGCCATTCTAACTGGCCTGAGATGGTATCTCATTGTGGTTTTGATTTGCATTTCTCTAATGACCAGTGATGATGAGCACTTTTTCATGTCGGTTGGCCTGCATAAATGTCTTCTTTTGAGAAGTGTCTGTTCACATCCTTTGTCCACTTTTTGATGGGGTTGTTTCTTCTTGTAAATTTGTTTAAGTCCTTTGTAGATTCTGGATATTAGACCTTTGTTAGATGGATAGATTGCAAAAATTCTCTGCCATTCTGTAGGTTGCCTGTTCACTCTCATGATAGTTTATTTGACTGTGCAGTAGCTCTTTAGTTTAATTAGATCCCATTTGCCAACTTTGGTTTTCATTGGCATTTCTTTCGGTGTTTTAGACATGAAGTCTTTGCCCATGCCTATGTCCTGGATGGTATTGTCCAGGTTTTCTTCTAGGATTTTTATGTTCCTATGTCTTATGTTTAAGTCTGTGATCCATCTTGAGTTGATTTTTGTAAAAGGTGTAAGGAAAGGTTCAGTTTCAGTTTTCTGCATATGACTAGCCTGTTTTCCCAACACCATTTATTAAATAGGGAATCTTTTCCCCATTACTTGTGTGTGTCAGGTTTGCAAATATCATATGGTTATAGCTGTGTGGTATGTTCTGGATTTTAAAAAACGACTCACCTACTATGTAGTCTTTGGTAATATTGTTCTTAAGGCCCATTCTTCATATTTCTGATTTTGATTATTCAGTGAATATGAAATAATATATGAATAGTTTGTAAATCACTTAGTTTTTGAAGTAAAGATCTGGGGAAAAGTGAAATAAATGAATCTTGGTTGGAGATAGAACATGGGTCTCTACTCTTGCTTATATTAGAATTCTTGCCAATGTCTCAGAAAACAAAATTGCTGGGTTTGAAAATGTCCCAAATTTCCCTGATCCCTTTTAATTTTAAATCTTTTTTAAAAATAATACTTTTTATATTTTAACCATATATTATCTTAGAACATCCTCTTTTAAAGCTGATACATGAGGTATTGTTTTTGTTAATTCCTGTTAGAAGTGATTTTACCTTTTTTTAAATTTATTGAGCTTGTTCATATGGCCACTTTTTAAAGCTGTAGCCAAGAACCACAAAAACACTGTTAAAGACTATCAAATAAACATGATTCCTTGTACATAGTGCCCTTAATGTTTAACATACTTTATATCCTTTTCAATGCTTTAATATGTTACATTTAACCAGTTTCTAGTTCCATGACCTTGTTCTATGGCTTGCCTTTCACAAATATAAGTATTGCTTAATGTAACTCATACTGACTTTTTCAAACTAATAAAAATATACATTTTCTCCTTGGAATTCCAAGTGGTTTATTTTAATATTTTATGTTATAAGAATTCATCAAAACAAAAATGTAATAGTAAAGAAGAATAACTAATAAACTTCATCTTAACAATGAGCTATGTATTTACAAATGGGTAAGTTTCAAAATTATTCAACATTAACAAATTAATTAAAATTATTATTTTAATCAGTCATTGACTGGACGTTTCGAACCCCAATGAGAAATTTTACCTAGCACAAAATAAATGTAAGTACTAATACGTTATCAGGATTTGCTTTTTAGCTTTCTACTGCAAGATTTAAAGAGTTCTGAGTTCTGAGAGAATTGAACATAAAACTTTATTAGAAGGTACACGCAGAAAGATCTCTGTGGCTAGGATATAGTGTTCTCCTCCCTTATGGTAGCTGTCTGAATCCATTTTGTGCTGCTATAACAGAATACCACAGATTGAGTAATTTATAAAGTACAGAAATTTATTCTCTCAAAATTCTGGAAACTGAGAAGACCGAGATCAAGACAACAGCATCTGGTGTGGGCTTTCTTACTGTGTCCTCAAATGGCAGAAAGCAGACAAGCACGAGAGAGACAAGTGCTGAATCCCCAAATGGTAGAAGAGCAGAGTCAAAGAAACCCACTCCCACAAGCCCTTTTTATAGTTGCATTATAAAACGGGCTTGTGGGAGTGCTCCATCCACATATCCTCATAAATCCTATCACATTTTTGAGAGTAGAGTCTTCAAGACTTAAACACTTACCATTAGGCCTCACCTTTCAACATTATTGCATTGGGAATTGAATTTTAACATGATTGTTGGAGGGGACAAAAGCATTCAAATCACAGTAGGACCTGTCTTCTTCTATAGTAAAATAATTGACGCTGATGACACACAACTACAATTTTCGCCTTTAATTTTGATTTTTAAGAAAGGAGTTTCTTCTCTTCTCCAACAGAGTTATTACAATGCAGTAGAAATGAAAACATTTTTCTGGACAGAGTTCAAGATAAAAGACTTCAGATCACATCATACATTTCTTCTATTCCCTCTTTTAAAATTATATAATGGGGATGGTTGATAGCTTTACTCTGCCATCCTTTCCAAGTGCTGCCTTTCAATTCTGTTTGTTCATCTGACAGATTTTAATTCTATTTGCTCAAAGGTGAAGCAAGCAAATGACTAATGCCCAAAGAGCCTTCCTCAGCTTGGTCTCTGGAACTTTCAACACTCACTACCCACATATTCCCTCCCCAGCACAAACTCAAGCATACAATTGGGTTATAAACTTACTGATAGCCAAGAAAAAAGAATGAAATTGAATGTTAGAGATTTCTATTTTAAAAAAATGAAAATCTCTAAGAAAACAAAATTTTAATAGGATTAGATATAAATGAATTTTCTGATTTTTATTGAGAAACATTTTCTCATGTGACTTATAGGCATTTCTTTTGGAAATAAAATTGGTCAAGTCAAAATGTGGTTTATTATTTTCATTCCATGTAATCATCAAAGAAAATGAAAATCTCACCATTAGGTATGATTTCTCTACAGTGATTCTGTGAGAATCTATGCTAATATTTGTGTGAACCTGACATTGAATATGAACATATTTACTAATGTTTAGCATTGCACATTAATTGAAAAATAAGCCTTGGAATACAGAGTATGAAAGGACTCTTCAACTTTGTATGACCTTCTCTAAATACAGCTTCTCTCCTTTAAGCATTTGATAGGTCTTGGAATGCAGACAACTTGAGTTTACATTTTCTGGCAACTATTGTTAAGTGCATTTTTCCTCTGGTAAGTTATGATAAAATTATATGCTCTGTAAAGAAGAGAAGTGAGTAGTAGATTTGACATTTTTATATAAAACCTGAAAATTTGTGGAGAGTTAGAGAAACAAATTAAAACTATATATTGAAGTGGGTAACATATGGGGTGCTTTCTGAGTTCAGACTTTGGCAAGTAGACAGTAGCAGTTTTACCTTCTTTGAAACTCCAATTAAAATGTTTATAAGGACTGAGAAAAAATATGAATAAAAATTGCTATGGCACTGGCACCTAAGAAAAACAGATATGAGTAAGCATGCCTATATTTAAGCAGTACTGCAATTTTAACACCCATTGAAGTAGTCAGTAGTCTTTCAGGCCAAAAAAAGGCACATGAAATAAGGATCATTTTACATTAATAAATGTTATAATCCTGAGTGAAGATATAATGGTCATAAACTTTTATGCAGTGAATATCACGCTAGTAGTTTTGGGCACACTGCTATCAAGTTTTGTTAGGTCAAGTATATTAAAAAAAATCAGTTAAGGCTTGCTTTAAGGGTTTCAGATAAAGATCTGAATAAAAGAAAGCGGACATGGCTTATGTATTATTGTCAAATAGTTAAAGGGTGATATAGTAGGTCTGTATTGTCTTTGTAGGCTAGGGTGCAGAACGAGATGAAGATAGAGTCTCTGAAACATTGAAAGGCCTTATTAGAAGCTTTAATTAGAGTGGATGGAAATTCAGCAGATAAATTGACATTTGAGGGACATTTACACTGAGCTATTTAGAATGGATAAGAGAGAATGGGGGCTGAAAGAAGAGTCACAGGGATTCTATTACAGTGGTGCTTTAATGAATGGTAAAGGCTAATACTGGGTTATAGAAGATCTGAACAATATTTTAAAGGAATTAGTAGCAGATTGCCATGAACTACATGAGACTAGCAGGCAAATTTGTATAAGTCAATGGGATATTTAAATGTGATTTCTGTTCCTTTTTTCATCTTTTCTACAATGAAAAACATAATTAGGAGTCAATTTTGTTATTGGCTCTAACCAACCTCAGTTCTGATTCACGTACAGATCTATGGTCCCCAGATCATGAAATATCATGTCTGATGGCTTTTTCCTATTACAGCTCATGTAGCGATAAGAAGTTAATCTAGCCAATGGCTTTTTCAGGTTCCAGTTCATTAAGCTACTAGAAAACCACATTACAAAAGAACATCAGCATTTCTAATAACTTGCCATTACTGTTTTCACCAATTGTTCTGAATATATTGCCTCACAAAGATCAGGTTCTTTAGAAATCATCCATGAGTTTAGTATCAGAGAGAACAGAATAGAATTTTTAAAACATATGATTATATAGTAACTCTATATTTAATTGTTTGAGGACTGCTGGACTTTCCCCAAAATAATTACATCATTTTTATTCTCACCAACAGTGTATGAAGCTTCTGATTGATGTAATCAAATTCTTAACTGTATTTGTTATTATCTAACTTTCCGATTATAGCTATTCTAGTGGGTGTGATTTGCTATCTCATTGTGGTTCTGAGTTGCGTTTTCCTGATGATTATATCACCATCTTTTCATATGCTTATTGTATATTCGTATAGCTCTTTTGGGGACATGTCTATCCAGATTTTCTGCCCATTTTAAAATTTGGTTATTTCTATTTTTGTTATTTAGATGGATAATGATAGGTAATTGGTTTTGTCTCTATGTGTGCTCTTACGATAATATAGAAAAATAGGCATCTCCAGAAAAATTTCCCTGTTTCCTTGAACTCAAAAATATATCACTGTACTAATCATTATACAATCATTAGTTATCTAATTTAATGATTAGATGTGACACATTGTCAAAGACCAGAATGCAGAGTAACAAATATATTAATTATTTTAAGCCAATATTCTACCTTTAACTTCATTGTCAAATTAAAATAGGAGGACAGGAGATGCAAAACCATTTCTTTTTATCCTTTGTCTTATAATTTGACCATCTATATCTATTACTTATATCTGT
Source organism: Macaca nemestrina (assembly GCF_043159975.1). Lineage (NCBI taxonomy): Eukaryota > Metazoa > Chordata > Mammalia > Primates > Cercopithecidae > Macaca > Macaca nemestrina. The sequence continues at coordinate 151,493,761 of NC_092127.1, read as the reverse complement.
CAAATAATTTCCTGTATGGAGTATTTCGGATTGCCCCTAATTCATACACATTAACTGATTTTACCTGGCTAATCTATTAAGTTCCATTTATTTTTAATATTCCAATCCCCATCTCTCTCAAAGTACATAAGAATTTAAAGGACATAAAGATCAAATCTATCTTGTGAATGAAGACACACTGACTTCATTAAAGAAGTGGCAATTTAGCTCATCATTAAAAATAATGTCCACAAAGGAATCCATGCTCAGGGTGAATCACACGAACGGAGGTGCAAAGATGGAGACAAGTAATAAATATATTCATGGGGAAAAATGATAAGATTCATCAGAATGGGTTGTGGTGGGGGGAAATCTTTAAATATAAATTGTAAGATTGCAGAAAAGCTTAGGGATAAGCCTGCAAAACTTGACCCCCAGGCAATTAGAAGACATAGAAGTTGGTGTTATGATACCTGAAGATCAAACTTAGCTCGTGTGTGTTGGCATGAATATACAGAGGCCGACAAGAAGTATTGTTTAAACATTTACCTAAAAAAGAAGCACGCTCTAAAATATGACTATGGACATATGACAGTGTAATTAAGAAAATTAACTTAACTCAATAATTTTTCCACGAGCACCTCTTCCCCTGAAACCACAAATGCATCACCTGTCACAAGAATTTACCATTTCTTGTGAAGAAGTATACAGAATAAAAAAAAAATAAGTAAAACAGTTTAGATGAGGAGAAATAGATAAAAAATAACGGTTAGAGAAGGGGAAAATGTAATAAAACAAGCACATAGAACAAGGCAAAAATAAATATGCCATGTGAATTGTCACAATGGGAGCTATTTTACCATCTACTTCATTTATTTCATTTGTTACAGAGAAATCATAACATGAGTTACAGATTTTAATAAGATATTGAGTGTGACCCTTAGTTATTCCATAATACCTGAAAATTAAAGGATTAATGTGCTTTAAAATGGAGTTTAGGAAATAGGAAAATTGTTATCTTATAATTAAAATATTTTAAAAATGTTAACTTGAGAAGTCATCTAACTAGGCATGTTTTGATATTAATTTCCCTTTTCAAGAAACATCCCTACGAAGATAATCCAAAAAACAACTGGAGAAAGATTAGGTATATTAGACCTGGACAGAGAAGGATCCTTATGGGAAATACCAGGGTTTTTGGTTTATTTATTTATGTTGCTTTGCTTTGGATTTTAGAGTTACTGAAATTGAACACTTAGATATTCAGGACAAACAGCTAACTCCTTTTTAATTAAGTCTATGGATGACCTATAGTATAGACACACAGGAACCTAAATAATTAACTGATCTAGACAAAGCCATTGATTTTAAAAACATATTACTTGGTACTTGTATCAGTCTGTTCAGTCTGCAATACCGAAATACTAAAGACTGGGCAACTGATAAACAACATACATTTTCACAGTTCTGGAGACTGAGAAGTACAAAATCAAGGGTCCAGCAGAATCAGTGAAGGCCCACTTCCTGGTTTGTGTCATGCCCTCTCTGCAGTGTCTTATAAGGACACTAATTGCAACCAGGAGGGTTCTGCACTCACCACCTAATCAACTTCCAAAGGCCCCGCTTCCTAATATCATCACCTTGAGGGTTGGGATTCAACAAATGAAATTTTTAGGAAACCAGCATTCAGACCACAGAATACTTACTCATGAAAAAGCAAATATTCACTTACAATGACAGCAAAAACATGTTTAAAATATTGAGAAACAAAAGACATTTTAAAAAGAATAAAGTTCATGCTTAAAACCACCACACTAATCTAACAATTATTTTTATTTATTTTAATGACTTTTCCAACATCAATCTTATGTACATTCATTTTATTTCATTGTATTTATGTCTGTGTATGTTCATGTGGATATATTCTAGTAAAGATTGCTTTGAAATAATGATTATATACAGATTTTTATTTTAATTTTCTGTTCGTATATTTAACATTTTTAGAGGCTTCATAAGATCACCTTAAATAGAAGCATTTACTGTAAAATTTCCTTGTTGGTAACAGTGTTCAGTGTTTTTACTGTGAATAACTCTTTAAGAACATCTTTAAACACAAATAACGTTTTTTTAATAGCTAAAATTTATTGACCTGTAAGCATATTTTCGATTCTGTGCTAAGTTCCTTTCAATTGTTTACAGGTTTGTTTCTCAGAATAGATATATTAAACAGATTCTTTTATATTACATCTTACAGATAAGAAGGATGAGGTCCAGCCAGGCACTGTGGCTCACGCCTGTAATCCCAACACTTTGGGAGGCCAAGGCAGGTGGATCACTTGAGGTCAGGAGTTCAAGGCTAGCCTGGCCAAAACGGCGAAACTCCATCTCTGCTAAAAATGCAAAAATTAGTCCGGTGCGGCGGCATGTGCCTGTAATACCAGCTACCTCGGAGGTTGAATCATTCCAGCCTGGGCAACAGAGTGAGATTTCATCCAAAAAAAAAAAAATGTGTTCCAGAGGCATTAAGTAACTTGCTCACAGTGACACAACAATCCAGAAGGAGCTAGAGTTCAAATTGAGTGTGGCTTTTGATTTTGTATATCTATACTGGGTCTTCATTTTGTATACAAAAAAGTAAAAATTATCATGATATATAAAACAAGTACAGATTATCTTCCAAAAAAAATGGCACAATTGTAAAGCTCCTAACAATATTTGAATACACTGTATCTTGTGAGGAGATGACACTAGCGTACCTGAATAAGAGGTCAAAGAAAGAATTCAAGTAACTACAGATAAGAAAATGATATACTTTGACTTACTGTATACATACAAAGGAATAACAGTTCCTATATGCCTTTGAGATTGTTGGTTATATGAAGCTATCCCTTTATGGAACCACAGGTGATTGACTAACAGATAATGTGACTCCTGAAAAGAACATTCTCAGTTGACTCTAAATTTGATGCACCACTGAATTTTAAATATTAAAATGTCATAGTGTTATTAGGAGTTATAGCTGGAATTGTCTTTATATCAGACTGTATATCAGACCTCTCTATTAGTCAGACATCTTTGTTAAAAGTGGCAGGAACAACCCAAACTGAACTTCTTTTTAAAGTTATACTTAATTGCTTCTTCTATTGGAAGCAGCAGTTCAAACAATATATTCGGGACTAATTTTAATTCTTATCTCTCTTCCCACTTTTTTTTTGTAATGTTTCATTCTGTCCAGGCAACAAATGTCTCTGCTTACATTTTCTCGATTCATTCCTGGAACTCTAACTATAGCAGAGATTGACCTTGAGTCACAGACCCAGTATAAAATGATCTGCGATGTAGAAGAGGAAAAAATTATTTTTGCCTCTGTCCATTCTAGGTTAACTGCCTGGGGCCCTGATAAAAAATAAATTAACAAAAGAAAGCAAACAACTTTATCAATATGTGCATCTTACATATATACAGGATTACTCGGTGATAAAAATGTCAAATGAGTATTTAAAACTTAGGCTTATAAAGCATTTTAAGAATGATTTTTTTTTTAGAGAATTAACAAGATTCTCTAAAGGAAAAAGATTTTTAGCTTCAAGGGATGGCATATTGTTAGAAGGCATTAATCTATGGAGATACTAATGGTAGATAAGGGCTAGTAATATTTGTTTGGGTAGATTTCCTTAGTACCATCTCATTTCTGGTGCAAAGGTTGTTTTCTCCTTCCTGGCATGAGAAGTTGGAGGGCAGAAGGGGAAGATAACTTTAGGAGAGGAATTTATGTTTTGTTTCCAGGTAAACAGAAAGATGGCAGAAATGTTGTCATGTGTCTGCTTTTTGTCAAGAGCATTCAGCTCAAAATAATCTTTATGCCAGAGTGGCATGTTTTGGGGTGGCACTGAACTTCTGTGAACTAACTCTGGACTAAATACATTGACAGTGGTGGAGGTTTTTTCCCAAAGTAAATTGCTGTACAGGAGACTAGATGTTGGACAGGCAAAATTCAGTGAGTGTACACCTTCCTGTCCTGCATTTATTCTATCCCTCCCAGAAAATTCCTCACACTGTTTGTTAAACAACAGTACTAAACATTTTATTCTCTTTTACAATGTTTTCAGTGATTGTTCATTCAGCATCTCATTTATCATGCTTTTAGATGGGAAACTAGCATCCTTTAGATCTGTATCTTGAGCACGCATTTCAGCATCATTTTCATCAGTTCTTTGCTCTGTATTCCGCAATCAAGACAACAAGAGTCACTTGACTGCTATTAGGCACCTTTACGTGAACTCTTCCACCAATTATACCTTACTCACCTTCTCACCCTCTAAAGTGGGATAACCTTATCACACATCTGTGTGCTGGGGTGGAAGGACAGGTAAGCATTTCATGAAATCACAAATTCTTAGAGCTCTGCCCTTCTTTTATGTCATCAATGAATATATTACTTTAATTTGAGAAGTCAGATTTTTAAAGATTCAGAGTAAAATACCTTCTGTGTATTTCAATCACTCTAGATTAATGGTTTCATCACTTTAGCCTTTAAGAATTCATTGCCTGAATCAGCTTTTAGACCTAATCTGATTTCAGCCTTTATATTTTACACAATTATATTTTTATTACAATCATGAATTTAGATGTGCTTATTTCAATCATTGCGATCTGAATTCTAAAAGCAGTTCTAACTCCAACCTCCACATTCTTTATGCTATAAAACATATCAAACATCCAGTCTTAGATCTATCTATCTATCTATCTATCTATCTATCTATCTATCTATCTATCTATCTGCCTATATATCTATATCTATCTATCTGCCTATCTATCTGTCTATCTATCTATTTGGTGAAATGAAAATCAGGGTAGTGAGGTTATTCACACAAATTCACAAAACAGGAGAGCATCCACATTAGGAATATGGATTATATCTCTAAATTCTTAGGCAAATATTCCTTTCATACAGTATGCTACTTTTTATACTAAGATTTGATTAAAGAAATCTCTTCTTTAGAAGGTAGCCAGATCAAATATCACTTTTTATTCTCAATTTTTCTTCATTTGTCTTTGAAATATCAGTGGTTATAAATCAGACAATGTGAAATGTATGGCATAATCTAAAACAAAATGAGTTTGAAAATTCATAAGCACTCACCCCTTACAACAATCACCTTCTTATTCTGTTTTTCTCTTTTCTTTTTATCAGATACACTAACATGAAGAGTTACTATACCACACACACACGCACACACGCACACACATTGATCATAGAAGGCAAGCTTGCTAGTAAAATTTTAAATAAATTTTCTAATGTTCCCTAGTTCTCCTTTCAAGTATTTTTCTTGCTTTACTTACTTAATTAACCAACTGTGAGGCTGTGTAACATTTTATTCATAACAGTGATGATAATTATTCCTGGCAAGCATGACAAAAATAATAAAGATGATTCTAGAGGAAAAATAAAACATGAGAACTATTTTTGGTAAGGAAAAAATAATATGTAAACCTGATTATTATATTGATTAGCTCTCATTATTTTAACAATCTGTGATCATCTTTGCAGGCAATATCGTTTAAATGCAATTGAATACACTTCAATACAATATCTATCTTTGCCAAATTGCACTTTTATTTAGCTCCACATATAGTTAGAGAATAAAATGTTTTTACATAAGAAAGCCATAAAGTTAAAAATCATCACTATTTTTAAAATAAAATTAAATATTCTATAAGATAATTAAATTTTGCTTCTAAATATATTAAGAAGGGAAATCTATTTTAATATGCAGACACATTATACAATGATTTAGGAAACTGATTTTCTGAAATTATTCCAATATCTTTTCAGGTTCAATCTTTCTACTTGTTCAGCATGCAGAATAATTAATAATGTGCTTCTGGTTGTATTCCTAAGTCATTCTTTCTTATTGTATTTAGTGCTTTTGTATATAGATATATAGATATTACACACATATATATGCATGCATACATATATACACATGTATGCACACAATCATATATATATACACACATACACACACACACATAAACACACATCTATATATATGCATTGGTAATCTGTGTTTTTTAATAGAAACTAAGTAACAAACGAGTTGGAAATTTTATGGATGGAAAAACATATCTGAACCTTTATCCAAAGAGGAAATTAGATGTATATTTGAGGAAGTATCTTTATTTATGTTTCCAATTAATTTTAGTTTGAAATGAGGTAATCTTTAAAGCCATTAATTTTGTTTAGATGTGTTTGTGCAACGAAGATGTCAAGCACTCCTTCTTAAGAAAAAATCAGTAAAAAAGGAAAGAAAAGAAAACCTATCTAGCCTTATCTTTCTTTTCATTATTTTTGTTTCTCAGTAGTAGTATTTGAAAATAGCAGATGCCTGGGTGCAGTGGCTCATGCCTGTAGTCCTAAGACTTTCGGAGGCCACGATGGGAGGATTGTTTGATCCCAGTAGTTCATGAAAAGCCTGGAAAAAACAGTAAGACCACGTCTTTACAAAAAAAATAGATAAATTAGCCAGGCATGCTGGCACACACCTGTGGAGTCAGCTACTTGAAAGGTTGAGACAGCGGGATCCCATGGGCCCAAAAGGTCAAGGCTGCAGTGAGCAATGATTTCCTGCCACTGTGTTCCAGCCTGGGGGACAGAGTGAGATCATATCTAAAATAAAGAAAGAGAGAAGGAAGGAAGGAAGGAAGGAAGGAAGGAAGGAAGGAAGGAAGGAAGGAAGGAAGGAAGGATGGAAGGAAGGAAGGAAGGAAGGAAGGAAGGAAGGAAGGAAGGAAGGAAGGAAGGAAGGAAGGAAGGAAGGAAGGAAGGAAGGAGGGAAGGAAGGGTGGGAAGGAGGGAGGGAGGAAGGGAAGCAGGGAAGGAGGGAAGGAGGGAGGGAGGAAGGGAAGCAGGGAAGGAGGGAAGGAGGGAGGGAGGGAAAGAAGGAAGGAGGGAGAGAAAGAAAGAGGAAGGAAGGAAGGAAAGAAGGAAGGAAGAAGGGAAGGGAAGGGAAGAGAAGGGAAAAAATATGAAAGTAGAATAATGGTATTGTATTGAAGCAGGATTTTTCTCAATCACTTTTGCCAGCTGGAGGCACTCAGCCGGCAACGCCCTTGCCTTGCCTTGGCCCCCAGCTTTGGTGCTGGTTCTTCCTCCTGCCATTTCTGTCATGTGGGGCAGCTGCTCTCCACTGGCAGAGGGCACAAGGGCATGATGTTACAGCCTTCTCTGTACACACATTTGGTGGATCCTGAGCTCTTGTCCTGCAACAAAGAAGAATGAAAATATGCTGACAACTGAAGAATGAAGAGGGCAGAGAATAATTTTATTGAACTACAAAACAGCTCTCAGTAAAGAGGGGACATGGGCATGGTGACCCACCACCACAGACGAGTGGTTTTTCCTTCAGTGTGGTTGAGTCTAGGGTTTTCATGGGCTCAGAATAGAGACATGCTGATTGGTTTATGAGTATGCAAAGAAAGGCTAAAGAGAAGGCACCACTCAAAGGTGGGCATGGCCGTATAGAAAACCAATTAGGAAAGGGTAGGTATATGTAAAATAGGTGAAGGGTGGAGATCAATCAGATGGCTTCTTGCCAAACAGGAAGACAGATTATCAATCTGGTCTGTGGATTTGACTTGTAACTTGGCTTTCAGGCTTTAAACTATCTTTGGCTTAGAGGTGGAGTTTCACTGGGGACCTGCCTCTATCTGACTAGGCATTTGTCTGCCTCTTGATGCTGTCAGTATTATAATAGAGTTTGAGAGCATCTCTTTAATATACTTAGGGACCCGCCTCTATCTGACTAGGCATTTGTCTGCCTCTTGATGCTGTCAGTATTATAATAGAGTTTGAGAGCATCTCTTTAATATACTTACCAAACTGTGTAAGTCAGGTTGATTTATATTGATAGTAATGCCAAAACAGGAAATCACAGACTCACGTAAGTGATTATTAAGTTAAAATATAAACTGGAACAATCACAAATTTATGCTAATACAATGATAATTATAGCTTTAGGATGTGTTATGTTTACTTATGTATAATTGAAAATGGTGGTAGTGGATATTGACCTTTAAGGTCTCTTCTTAAACTGACACACCTAACACAAGGTACACATGTAACTTCTTAATATACTTTCTGTATTAATATGCTTTCACCCTGCTGATAAAGACATACTCGAGACTGGGCAACTTACAAAAGAAAGAGGTTTATTGGAGTTACAGTTCCACGTACCTGGAGAGGTCTCACAATCATGGTTGAGGTGAATGGCATGTCTCACATGGCAGCAGACAAGAGAACAGCTTGTGCAGGGAATCTCCCCTTTTTAAAAACAGACCTCATGAGACTCATTCACTAATGAGAACAGTGCAGGAGAGACCCGCCCCATAATTCAATCACATCCCACTGGATTCCTCCCAAAACATGTGGGAATTTGGGGAGTTACATGTCAAGATGATATTTGGGTGGGGACACAGCCAAACCATATAATTCTGCCCCTGGCTCCTCCCAATTCTCTTGTCCTTACATTTCAAGACCAATCAGACTTTCTCAGCAGTCCCCCAAAGTCTTAACTAATTTCAGCCTTACCTCAAAAGTGCACAGTACAATGTCTCATCTGAGACAAGAAAGTCCCTTCCACCTATGACCCTGTAAAATCATAAGCAAGCTAGTTACTTCTTAGATACAATGGGGTACAGGCATTGGGTAAATACAGCCATTTCAAATGGGAGAAATTGACCAAAACAAAGGGGCTACAGGTCCCATGCAAGTCCGAAATCCAGCAGGGCAGTCAAATCTTAAAGCTCCCAAATGATCTCCTTTGACACCATGTCTTGAATCTGGATCATGCTAATGCAAGAGGTGGATTCTGATGGTGTTGGGCAGCTTTGACCCTGTGGCTTTGTGGGGTACAGCCTTCCTCCCAGCTGCTTTCATGGAATGGTTTTCAGTGTCTGTAGCTTTTCCAGGTGCACAATGCAAGCTGTTGGTGGATCTAACATTCTGGGGTCTGGAGGACAGTGTCACCCTTCTCACAGCTCCACTAAGTGGTGCCTCAGTAGGGACTCTGTGTGGGGGCTCCAGCCTCGCATTTCCACTTTTGCACTGCCCTAGCGGAGGTTCTCCATGATAGCCCCACTCCTGAAGTAAACTTTTGCCTGTACATCCAGTCATTTCCATACATCTTCTGAAATCTAGGGAGAGGTTCCCAAACCTCAATTCTTGACTTCTATGCATCTGCAGGCTCAACACCATATGGAAGCTGCCAAGGCTTGGGGCTTCCGCCCTCTGAAGCAACAGCCCAAGCTGTACCTTGGTCCCTTTTAGTCACAGCTGGAGTAGCTAGGATGCCAAGCATGCGGACACTGGACATGGCCCACAAAACCATTTTCTCCTAGGTCTCAGGGCTTGTGATGGGAGGACCTGCTGTGAAAACCTCTGACATGCCCTGGAGTCATTTTCCCCATTGTCTTGGGGATTGACATTTGGCTCCTCATTACTTATGCAAATTTCTGCAGCAGCTTCAATTTCTCCTCCAAAAATGAGATTTTATTCTTTATCATATTGTCAGGATGAAAATTTTCCAAACTTTTATGCTCTGCTTCCCTTAAAAAAACTGAATGCCTTTAACAGTATCCAAGTCCCTTCCACTTATGACCCTGTAAAATCCAAGTTTTTGAATCCAAGTCAACTCTTGAATGCTTTGCTGCTTACAAATTTCTTCCACCAGACACCCTAAATCATCTCTCTCAAGTTCAAAGTTCCACAAATCTCTAGGGCAGGGTCAAAATGCCACCAGTTTCCTTGCTAAAGCATAACAAGAGTAATCTTTGATCCAATTCCCAAAAAGTTCCTCATCTCCATCTGAGATCACCTCAGCCTAGATCTTATTGTTCATATCACTATCAATATTTTTGTCAAAGCCATTCAGCAAGTCTCTAGGAAGTTCCAAACTTTCCCACATTTTCCTGTCTCCTTCTGAGCCCTCCAAATTGTTCCAGCCTCTACCTGTTACCCAGTTCCAAAGTCACTTCCACATTTTCAAGTATCTTTTCAGCAGTGCCCCACTCTATTGGCACCGATTTACTGTATTAGTCTCTTTTCACGCTGCTGACAAAGACACACCCAAGACTGGACAATTTAAAAAGGAAAGAATTTTATTGGACTGAGAGTTCCAGGTCACTAGGAGGCCTCATGATCATGGCAGAAGGTGACAGTCATGTCTCACATGGCAGCACACAAGAGAAGAGCTTATGCAGGGAAACTCTCCTTTTAAAAATCATCAGATCTCATGAGACTCATTCACTATCACAAGAACAGTGCAGGAGAGACCCGCCCCCATAATTCAATCACCTCCCATCAGGTTCCTCCCATGACATGTGGAAATTGTGAGAGTTACAATTCAAGGTGAGATTTGGGTGGGGACACAGCCAAACCATATCACTTCCACTATTTAGTGCTGATTTCATAAGAGATTTAGAGATGTCGTGTCACTCATTGATCATGATTGTCATGAAAGAAGTAACCATATCCTTACTCATATTATAGCTTGCTGTGCTCCTAAGCACAAAATTGAAGCTCACAGTGACTTTAGTATTCCAAATTTGCTGTGAGAAATGACAAAGCTCTCTGTATTTATTTCTTCTGGGAAAATGATTACAGAAAATTTAGAAGAGACCATATTAGAACAAAAAAGTAATTGTTCTGAAATTATCTGGGACAAAAACATCGCTCTGGAACTACCTGGGACAAAAATGTGTTCTTAAATATTTTATTTAGTTATATTTCTTGATAACCCAACAATTATAAGGTAAGAGATAGTCATTGATCATAATCTTTTGCTCTTAAAAAAGAAAGGATCCTCTTGTACCTCAACTGGGTGTAAATATTCACAAGAGCAGATGTTCAGCAGGTATACCCAAGTATGATATTACCTAACGTTAAAATGTTCAAACATTTTTATATATGTTGTTATCAAGTAGCCACTAAGTCAAGACTCTCAAGGATGGCTCTTGACCATATGACTTTTTTATCCTTCTCTTGGGATTGAAGATCTAAAGTTATGTCTATGGCTATATCACCTTGAACATGTCCAATCACACCTGAAAAACCTAAAGTTAAAAAAGTAATGCTTGGCCTGGGAGGGGCCTCCAACACCTTGTTTTGTGTTACCTCTCCGTCTGTTTGTCTTGGTTAGTGCTCATGCTTACAGATATTTAAATACCACCCTACATATCCCTTCGTTAAAATAAAATACCTGAAAATATTGTACTAGATTGTTTTGGATCAAATTTATTATTTGAAATACCTATAAAAAGTGACAAAATGAAATAATATTACCTTTAACGTCATAAAGAACTCCCAAGGAAGCAATGATTTATAGACCCCGAATGCAGAAGTAAAGATCAAAGTAGTAAATCTTGAATTATATCTTGCTTTCCCCTTGCAGGTAATTGTGGATGTCAAAAGGAGTACTTGAGAGGCTGAGAGGCTAAGGAGAAAATGACAGTTAGGTGGTGGAGAAGGTAAACAGAGCTCTGGAACAGTTGTAGAAATGAGGAACAACAGTTTAATTTGAGAGACCACAAGGAAGAAAATCCCAGGTGAACACACAAAATTTCAGTTTGGTAGTCAGAATTTCTATATCCTAGAAATAAGAGTAATTCAGAAAAAAAAACAGTTATCTGAGAGGGTGAAAGAGCTTTAGGTCATTTTAAGCTCTGGTTGTAGTTATATGTTCTCCCTCAAATAAAAGTCCTTGCCAAAAGCAATAGAAAACTCCTTCTTGGGAGAAAATAATATAAAAATAATATACTGAGCATTAAATTCTCACTACAATTTCTCATCTACAATTATGTCACTCAAGCAAAAATAACTTGATATTTTTAAGTAAATATATAAATAAATATATATATATGTATTTTATATAATTAGAACAAGCTATATCATAAGATAAAAAACAGTTGACCCTTGAACAATATGGTTTGAAATGTGTGTCTACTTCTACAGGGAATTTTTTTTTATCAATAAATTTATACCAAGTGTGCCTCCCTTTCCTGCCTCGCCTTTCAACTTCCCCACCTCTTCCACCTATGAAAGTATTAATGTGACCAACTCCTGAGTCAACAAGACCAACTTCTCTTCTTTCTCCTACTCCTCAGCCTACTCAGTGTGAAGAAAATGAAGACCTTTATGATGATCCATTTCTACTTAATGTATAGAAACTATATTTTATCTTCCCTACAATTTTCTTAACGTTTTAATAACGTGAATAGCATTATCTTGCTCTAATCTAAAAAATGTGGTATATAGGCCAGGCGGGGTGACTCATGCCTGTAATCCCAGAACGTTGGGAGGCTGAGGCAGGTGGATCACCTGAGGTCAGGAGTTCGAGACCAGCCTGGCCAACATGGTGAAACTCTGTCTCTACTAAAAATAAAAAAAAATAGCCAGGCATGGTGGTAAGTGTCTGTAATCCGAGCTATTTAGGTGGCTGAGGCAGGAGAATCAAGAGGTTGCAGTGGGCTAAGATCCTGCCACTACACTCCAGCCTGGGTGATAAGAGAGTAACTTTGTCTCAAAAAAAAAAAAAAAAAAAAGGTGATATATAATACATACAAATACATAACATGCAAAATATATGTTAATTCGCTTTATGTTATTAGTCAAACTTCTGGCAGTAGGCAGTAGGCAATTAGTAGTTAAGTTTTACAGAGTGAAAAGTTATACTCAGAGTTTTGACTTTGCAGGAGGTCAAAGTTCCTTACCCTTGCGTTGCTCAAGAGTCAATTGTATGTGTTTGTGTGTGAGTGTGTCTATATATATATATATATGTATATATATATATATAGCAAAAATATATATAGCAAATGTAAATATGTGAAATAAAAACTTTTGTAACTGTACTAAAAGTCTAGACATAATAAGGCACTTTTATTTTAAAACACCTCAAAATGTATATAGGAATATTTTAAAGAACAAGAATTAAAAAATAGACACATCTACAGGCATATTGTAAAATTAAGATATTCTTCAAGTAATAGATTTGTAAAATCTAGATTCTTCAAGTAATAGATTTTTTAAAACTATTTTTAAAGGATTAAAGGTAATTAGAAAACATGGTTAACTAAACTGTTCTAATTGCCGTATGTGAAACTTAGAACCAAACACTGTAGAATACATCTGCTTTTTAAAAAGTACACAAATAAATTTAGTAAAATGACTAAAAATCTGGGATGTATCAAGCTGCAACAAACGTCTAAGAATTTGAAGTAATACAGTGTGTTCTCTGACTTTAAAGTAACTATGCGAGAAACAGTACAAAAAATATATTAATGGAAAATAGTCAAATATTTTGGAAATTATTTAATAGATGCCTAATTAACATATAGGTTTAAAAAATAATAAAATGAAAAGTAGAAAACATGATCAAACCAAAAAATAAAAATATAGCATGTATATATACACACACTAATATATGTAGTAGTGTTTACAACTCTAGATTTAAATGTGTATATTATAAAATTTGTTGAGGTTCAATATAAATTTTAGAATTTTTTTATATTTGTATGAAGAATGCGATTAACATTTTGATAGGGATTGCATTGAATCTGTATATTGCTTTGGTAGTATGAACATTTTAACAATATTGATTCTTTCAATCCATGAACATGAAATACCTTTTTGTTTGTGTCCACTTCAACTTCTTGAATCAATATTTTATAGTTCTTATTGTAGAGACCTTTACTTCTTTGGTTAAGTTTGTTCCTATGTATTTTATTTTATTTGTAGCACTTGTTAATGAGTCACTTTCTTGATTACTTTTTTAGATTATTTGCTGTTGGCATATAGAGATGCTACTTTTTTTTTTTAATTTGTTTTGTTTTGTTGTGTTTTTTTTGGTTTGTTTGTTTTTTGTTTTTTTTTTGAGACAGAATCTCTGTCATCCATGCTAGAGTGCCGTGGCTCAATCTTGACTCACTGCAAACGCCGCTTCTTGGGTTCAAGCAATTCTCCTGCCTCAGCCTCCCAAGTAGCTGGGACTACAGGCACATGCCACCACACCCGGCTAATGTTTCTGGTGTTTTTAGTAGAGACAGGGTTTCACCACGTTAGCCATGATGGTCTCGATCTCCTGATCTTGTGATCTGCCTACCTCGGCCTCCCAAAATACTGGGATTACAGGCGTGAGCCACTGGGCCCGGCTAATGCCACTGATTTTTAATGTTTATTTTGTGTCCTGTAACTTTATTGAATTTATGTATCAATTCCAATAATTTATTGGTGGAATCTTTACGTTTCTCCAAATATAAGATCATATCCTTGCAAACAAGGATAATTTCACTTTTTCTTTTCCAATTTGGATGCCTTTTATTTATTTTTCTTGTTTGATTCCTCCTGCTTAATAAATAATCTCAACATCTATATCAAAATGTTAAAAAAAAGTCAGGAAGTTAAACTCAAAGAAAGTAGAAAAATGTCATGACAGAAGGTTTGGGGTAGAAAATAATTAAATTTATGTTTAAAAAGGGAATAAAGAAACTAATAAACCCCTAGCAAGAATAATAAGGGAAAAAAGAATTCTAAAAATACCAAAATTAGTAAGGAAAACATTGACATTACTGCAGATAATAAGGTAAAAATACAAAAATTTTAAAATTTGGGTCAAATAACTTTCTAAAACCTGAAACTTAGCAAATCAAGATAGAGATTCTTAATAATGCTGTGTGGATAGTTGGCAATATGATCTAGTTTTCCCAGGATAGTTTTCTAGTTTACTCCTTTTGTTCTGGTGTTCTACATTTTTAATTTGTTACAGATATTTAAATTATTTTAATAAAAGTATTATCATTAATATTTCATTTCAAATATGTCAAGATGAGTTTAGAAAATGTTCGTACTCTGTGAATTGTGTGTACTAGACAGGCTTCTCACGTAACATACGGTTAAATAGTAAGGATGATCAGAAATAATTGTTTCTATTTTTCTGACAATTTCTACACACAGTGCAACTACATTCTTCTTTTGCAGAAAGCATGCTAATGAAACAAGAACCTTTGATTTAGCAAGGACATTGAAAGTGAGGGGAAACTAATATATTCTGTTCTTAAGTAGTGGAAGTATTCAACACTGCTGCTTCTAGGTGTACAAGATACAGGCATCTTGGTCCATGCTGTAGTCTTTGGTTTGCATAAAGTCACCAAGCCCACATTGAGGATGCCAATAAGAAACTCTGGGAATAGATAAGGTAATGACAATGCTGGCCTCAGGGATATACTGATTTCTTTTCAGATTCTAAGACAAAGATAAATGAATCTTTTCTTCCTTTACACCAGTCAAGATCTAGACAGAATTCAGGATTAGTAGTTTATACTAGGTAATTTATAAGACTTATAATGAGGCTGGTTATAAAGTTGAAACAGGACTAGAAAATCCAATAAGGAATAGTGTATTACCACCTCAGGGCTAACAAATGTAGGGAGCTATTACTATACCAATGTCTGAAGGTCCAGTAGGAAGGAATGATTATTAGCAGACAGAGATGGTGCCTCTAAGGAGAGAGTTTTCCACTAGGAATCATGGCCTACCATAAACAAAGCAGGCAACCCATGCCTAAGCAGCATGGAGGAAGTCAAGGGAATAAACGTCCTGACCTCCATCTCCTCTGACCTGTTTGACTGAACCTGAGAGCATTTCAGACACACAGGACTACGATGAAAGAAGATTTATGTTCCAATTCTTCTGTTTTGACAGGTTGTGATTATTTTGTTGCTTGAGATGAAATATAAATATGTCTCTGATTAGTTCACTTAGTACAGTGGACATCATACTTAGCACAGGACCAGTAAAATAGATCCCATGGGTCAAATTCAGCCTGCTGGTCAAATCTGGCCCACTTCTTGTTTTTTGTATATATTGGAACACAGACCTGCCTCTTCATGGCCATGTTTGATCTGCAATGACCAATGGCTACAAGAAGTTGTGGCAGAGATCACATAGTCTGCAAGTCTAAAATATTTACTCTCTGTCCCTGTTCATAGAAAAAATGATGAAATAATTTGTCTTTAAGGATTCCTTTCTATTTATGTTTTGAGTTTGGGTCTTTTTTTCTTTGTCTTTCATAGCATTTTACTTGGAAGTCAGGAGAAACTGCTTCAGTATGCTGTTGCAGATGTGTTGCAGACAGTTATAATCCTCTGCCTAGATTTGCTTTATTTGTGGCAATTTAACTTATCCAGATATCAGGAAGAAATAGATTAGACAATATCTAAGGTGGCTTGAATTTCTAATCATCTGAGTAGAAAAAAACAACGTAGTTATAGATTATTAAACCCTACACTGACATTCTTCAAACTAAGATGAGAAAATCTACATCCCCTGCCACATTTTATTTGCATTCATTAATTGAAGTAGAGAAAAAAGTTATAGCACATACACACAAGCACGCATACATAGAAAGCAAAATATTTGCAAACAACAAAATGACTTAAGGAGTTGTGTCACCCCATACTGACAATTTTGGAAATATTAACTATTTGGAAGATATCTGGTAGATAATAAAGGAAGAAAATATGTGTTTTCTTCCTTAATACTTTATTTTCTCTACACAGATATGACAATACACCATTCTCCTATGTAATTTGCATTCAATTATTATGTAACTGGTGTCTACTATGTGCAATTAAGACATTCATCTCAGTGTTTAGATGTGCTAAGTAATGAAGCCAACTATGCTGTGGTTTTGAATAACACAATGAAAGAATAAACTCAATTTATTGCTTCCTGTTGGAGACTATGAAGACCTCAGGTGATACAGGAATGAAAATGTTAGGAATTGAGGGTGCCAAGACACACCTATCCTTCAAAACGAAACTGTCAGCATTATTAGTGGCCAATTAACTCCAGAAAGCCACCAAAACAAAAAAGTTTCAACGCATGGGGAAGCGTGTTACCAGCTGCCTCCTGCCAGATTCAGAATCACAGAATCACGGTAGTGTGGAGGCACTAGCTTACTGTTTTACACACAGTAATAGACAAAATGTAGGAAGAAAGAGAGGGAGCCCAACTCCAAAGTGAAACATACTTGGTGATTTTCAACAAAGTGACAAGCAGTTCAGAGGCATACATTTAAAATAATCAGAATATTAAGAAGCAGACAAATATTTGTTCTATTCTTCTTGAGGAAATGTAGATTAAAGAAAACATAAAAATTAAATTCCCACTCACTAGTAAAATGTGAGACAAGGTTATTCACATCTGAACAAACTACACTTCCTATCCTTGGATTGATTTTTAAGAGGAGGATAAAGAGAAAAGCCAGAGGATTCCCTCCTAGAATTTTATGTGTGATGAAAGAATAATAATTCTACTCTATATAAATAAAATAGAAAAATAGGGAAAGAAAAAAATAGATAAGAATCCTAGAATAGTACACTAAGATTTGTTTAAATCTGTAGACTTTCTCTCTCAGAAAAACAAAACATTCCATTAACTGACTCTTTTACATTCAAATATCTGACTTAGAGTAATACAGTATCATAAAATATCTAAATAGGTAATCAGAACAAAATTTCATATTACATATTTTTAAAGTATATATTTTATACTTTTAGAATATGAGTATAAAGAAAACTAGAGAGAAATCTAAGGAATAAAAATACTAATAATCAATCAAAATAAGGAAAAAATAAACCTTGTCAAATAATAAAGTTTAGGTGATTGCCTAAGTATAAGCAGACTGTAAGTCAATCTTCTGGGATATGTTCACTGCAGAAATTTAAAAAGAAATTCTTAAGTCACTAATACATGCGTGAAATTGTGAGTGAAGCTCATCAAAAATACATTCAGAGCCTATAAAAAAGATGAAGAAAAAAACAGCAGTGAGATTTTTTATTGCAAGACTGGGTTATAGAGGTTACTATTAAGTGTCATTTTTTATGAAAAATAATCTCAGCAAAAAAGTGTAAAGAATACAGAATTAAAATATAAATAGCAATATTTTTATTTATTTATAAAACATATAAACATATTTATGCTATTGCATCTACAAACATGAACATATTGCTAAATTAAAAATATACTTTTTAATCCAAGTTAAACTAAAATTCATACTAGTTATATTTCTAAAGGAAATTTAATAATATAGGAAAAATTAATTCCTGAAGCAGTACATACTTAAATATATAGTATTTTTAATATTTAGAAGCTTGAATAGGCTAATATTGTAATGAAAAAGCAGCTATATTTGCATGATTGCTATATATTTACCTTCACATCACAAAGGAAAGTTCATCATAGTAAGAGACATTACAAATATATCCATTGAGTCAGTGTTTACATTTCTTTCTCAGGTAGCAAGTCCTCTTATCTTAAACCATTATTTACCAAGAGAGTGTTAAAAACATAGTGACCTTTCACATGCTAAATCAGTTGCTGTACAAAAATGAGAAATAAATAACATAGAAAAGTAATGTTTAGTTATTTCATCTTCAAAATAAAAGCACTCCATAAGTATATGCGTGTGTAATTCAGTGATATTTGTCATAACAAAATATGTAAATCAAATGTCTTATCAATATGTGTTTGATTAAATTAGTCAATAAATATTCACAGAAGATACTTCCGTATTGTTACTTTTAAAAATAAGGTATTTTCTGGATATACTAATGTGGAAAAACATCCAAAATACATTATTAGATGAGCACAGTAAGTTATAAAACTGTATCTAGAGTATCATCCTGCATAGATAAAAAAAGTTTCAGAAGAATAGGTAGAGCAATCAACATATAATAATGATGATGATGATGATGATGAAGACATAAAGCATAATTTCTCACTCAAGCTACATGTTGCCTGTGAGTCAGCTCCTCCAAGTTGTGGCTTTGCCTCCACATTTCTTCTCCCTACAGGACCAGGCTGAAGCAGAAACCTATCTCTGGATGCGCTTTTTTAGAGGGAGAGGGAAAGATACAGGGTCTCTAGCCAATCCATTCAAATGAATTTAAAGCAGTGTTTGGGAATGACATTTATCATGGTCATATATATTTTCTTAGCCAAAGAAAATCCTGTGGCCAAGCCAAATTCTAAGTCGAGGAAACAAAACATTGTGAGTAATGTCCGAAGGGCGAGGATGTAAACTTATCTCACTTTGACAGAGCGGTGAACTGTGAACAATAACACAAAATGTATTATACTACTCAGGAAATGGTTGAAGGGAGAAAGTATAAAATTTATATTATGGAAAAAACCTTTCTACATAAAATTGCCCATTAATAACAATATGCCATGAAATTTAGATTGCATAATTTCAAGTTATATGAATTTTTTTTAGATATAAATAACTTATTTCTAAATTCTCTGCCTTCCTTCCTCCTTCCTTCTTTCCTTTTGTTCTTCCTCACTTTTCCTCTCTTCCATTCTTCTTTTTATTTCCATAATGCAAGGCTATGTAACTTGCATTATTTTATTTAAATACATTAGACTTTGTGCTTACTTGAGACTTAGCATCTTTGAATACTTAGTAACTACAAGCACTATACATGTGTGTAGATTCTTCACAAACCTAAGCTAAAATAAGTAAAAGCCACACTCCTGAGTTCAAATTTTCGCTCCCCATGCTCCCTGATGGACTTTATGCTAATTAGGGTCCTTTTGCCTGTGTTCTCTATAAAATAGAGAGGATTATATAATACCCATCTCAAAGAGTTGTTGCAGGGGTTAAATTAGTTAATATAAGTGATTTTTATGATGGTGCCCAGCATATAGTAGGCAGTTATTGTATAAGCTCCTATTACTGTGATATTCTTTTTATAGGTGATGATACCTTTATTCAGAGAAGTCATGTTACCTTCCAGTGGAAGACTGGAGTTTGAATCAAGATCTAACTCCACAGCCATTGTCTTTTTATCCATGATATATTCTGTCACAGTAGTTTGATACATCAAATTTGCTTATTTATTTATAAAGAGTCACTTATATTAACATATCACAGTGTGTAAAGATATGTATAAAAATGTGGGGAAACTGAGCATATTATAAGTTTTCCTGAATCAAGATGGTTAGAATGACTTTAGGGTCTGATTGTGAGTTGTATAGTTGACTTAATGCACATTCAAATGTAATTGGAGCAATAAAGAGTCATCATTGATAATATATATAAATGATTCATAGGAAATAAAAATATATAGAAAATATATTTCTAAAAATGCATCAATATGTAGAATTAAAATATGAATAGCAATGTTTTTCTTTATTTATAAAACATATTTATACTTTTGTATTGGTAAACACCAAAAAGTTACTAAGTTGAAGAATTACACTTTTTAATCCAAGTTAAACTAAAATTCATATTCATTATAATTCTAAATCAAATCTAATAATATAGGAAAGATTAATTCCTAAAGCAATACATACAGGCTTAACTATATAATATTTTTAATCCTTTGAAGCTTACACATGAACTTTGGATAACTTAAAATTATTGCAGTATTTGAGTCACTTACCTTTATCTCAGGTGTCCTGTCATTCCCGAAATTTGGGTAGACATCATTCCATGAATATTCATGCTTATGGTAAGAGCTTTCCCTTACAGAGGAGTCATATATACATGTACTTTAACATATATATCAATGTACTTTAACAATTATTTATTGGACAGCTGTCATTCTCTGAACCTCTGCTATTATCTTCATTTATACTGACACCTTTATGTCTCAAAATACATTTAACTTGGTAGCAAAAATATTATGTCAATTTTACCATTTGCCTTTGGGAGTTTTGATTTTCATATGCCTGAACTTCTGCACATTTAAAGGAATTGATATATATTAAATAATATGTTTTTCCTTTTCATATATTTCTTCACCATCTTTACATCATTCGTAATGGCCAGACATACTGCAGGATTTTTAGCAGACATAGAAATGAGAGGATAACTTCATTCAAATAAATTTAAAAATGATCTTAAGTACCTGCTTGCTGTAGTTGTTGAATTTGTTAGATATGTCCATTATTGTGTTGGCCCACTGCATCAAGTTGCATCCCATCAGTCCACTTGACCCTGCATTGTTCCATGTCAATGGTTAGATTGTGTCCTCAAGGTCATGTAAAAGAATTTTCCAGAACTATAGAAACCCTCAATACATGCTTCCTACTTAATGAGTCAACAGATCCCTGTTTCCATGGTAACCTAGCTTCCAAAACAATCTTTATAAATACATCCTTGGAAAATGTTTGTAGAGGTGCACTGATATATGTTTATTTAAAATTTTTGACACTGCCCATTGCATGTTGGGAGAAGGAATGAAGAAAAGGTTTATTTGGAATTTAAATGAAGATATCTTTCCTAAATGATTGCATTTCCTTATGGGTAGATGATTGGCAATTTTATTACAGACAGAGGTTTATATCCAATAGTCATGTAAAAGAGTATCTCAATTTGAATGGAAGATAGTTCAGGAGTCTAATAGATAAAGTTTAAAAAGAAATAAAATGATTTTTTGATAGAAAATTGACCATTCGGGTAATACATTTACTTATTTATTGTCCCCGCTTTTCTTGGCACCTTTAG
The DNA here is from genome assembly GCF_043159975.1 of Macaca nemestrina. Taxonomy (NCBI): domain Eukaryota; kingdom Metazoa; phylum Chordata; class Mammalia; order Primates; family Cercopithecidae; genus Macaca; species Macaca nemestrina. The sequence continues at coordinate 151,472,213 of NC_092127.1, read as the reverse complement.
TTTTGGGAGAAATATTTCAGAGTGCCTCACATTCTTATAACTGTTATCCATTTTATAGGAAGCAGTTCTTAGCCAGAGCACACACAAAGGCAAATATTTGATATTTATTTCTTAAGTTATGTTTTGATAGTACCTAGTCATGTGTTCGACAATTGGAGTTTTTGCCTGGGAGAGTGTTCAAGTAGATGAATGCATTAAATTTTCACAAAAAAAGCTGCTCATCCTCATTCTCCCTCAGCCAGGATTATCAAAAGCACACCGAATATGAAGAAGGGGCAAAAGTACATTATTTTAATTGACTCATTGTCCAAGCTGCAAAGTTGGTTTTGGGGCAATTCAAGTTTCTGCATTAGGATCTCTCTAGACTGAATTTCAGTCTGATGTCCCAGCAAGTCTGTTTCACCAAAGAACATATATTAATAGTTTTCTTTAATAAAATCTATATAGTAAAATTATTTATAGGGATAACATAGATTAATAGCCAATCAATTCTTGTGTGTTATATTTTACTCATTCCATTATGCAGAGTAATGTGAAAAACAAACATTCTTGTATTCAGTTAGTAATGCTTCATAAGCCATGAAATTTGGCTGTTTGAATAGAGCTGTGTGATTATTCTAATTACATCAGACTTTGGCTTAAATCAGCAGGTGTCCTTTCATATTGTTCCACCTCAGTTATTTTCAGTATCTTCAAATGAATAATTTTCAATGTGCTTAGACATAGATTGGCAACCACTGAGATTTTATTTCACTGAATTCTTAAATGTCACACCTTTCAAGTGTGCAAATAATTTGACATCTCACTTTCCAAAGGCCTTGTAATAACTATTATTTTTCTGTTGTCCAATCTGGAGTGTAGTAATGTGATCCAGGCTCACTGCAACCTCCGCCTCCTGGATTCAAGCGATTCTCTTGCCTCAGTCTCCTGAGCGGCTGGGATTACAGGCACATGCCACCACGCCCAGCTAATTTTTATATTTTTAGTAGAGACGGTGTTTTGTCATGTTGGCCAGGCTGGTCTGGAACTGCTGATCTCAGGTGATCTGACTGCCTCGGCCTCGCAAAGTGCTGGGATTACAGACGTGAGCCACCACGGCCATCCCTTCCTTCTATTTTCTTATCTTTCTATCACCCACATGTAACTTAGCTGGTGACTATCGTAGATACATTATCCATTGGAAATGATTTTATTTTGTTTGACTTTTTTTCCTTCTGACATAGTGACCAGAGATATGGAAAGTGTGGGTGCTATGCCAGCCTGTGTCCTAGGGTGTAATCCTATGATAATATAGAATAGTATCTACAGCTGACTCTGTAGTATGATCACAAGAAATAAACCTTTGTGTTTTAAATAACTGCAATTTTGTTACTACAGAATAACCTAGTTCCACTGATAAAATACTGTAATTATTAGGAATTGTTAAGTGATTATATCCTCTGGAGTACAAGACCCAGTGAAATATATATAGACATATACATATGTCTCTCTCTCTATCTATCTATATATACATATATATATATATCAGATTTCTAATAAGTAATTGTTAAATGAATGAAATGATACATCAACAAATGTTGATATGCATGTTTTATCTGTAATGATTGATTTTAGTTGTCAACTTAACTGGAATAAAAGATGTCCAGTATCCAGATAGCTGGTAAAACGTTTGAACCAGCAAACTGAATAAGGGAGACCACCTTCACCCAACATGGATGGACATCGTCAATTGACCAAGGCCAGGACAGAACAAAAAAGCAGAGGAAATGTGATATGTATTTTTTTTTTTCTCTCTCTCCCCTGGAGCTGAAACTCTTCTCCCGCTCTTGGATATGAGAATTCCAGGTTCTCTGGCCTTTGGGCTCTGGCACTTGAACTTTGTGCACTCTCTGCATCCCAAGGATCTCAAGTCTTCAGCTTTAGACTGAGAGTGAGTCATACTATTGACTTCCTTAATTATGAGGTCTTTGAACTTAAAATTAGTCACACTGCTGGTTTTCCTCATTCTCCAACTTGCAGACAACCCATCTGTGGGACTTCTCAGCCACCATAATCACATGAGGAAATTCCCCTAATAAACCATCTCATATATCTATATCTGTCTATAGCTCTATCTATCTGTCTGTCTGTCTATCTATCTATCTATCTATCTATCTATCTATCTACATCTTATTGGTGATAGTTATAAGAAAAATATCTGTTGAGGGAATGAAAGAGTAAATATCTATACACAAATTTCATTTGAAAGGAGAGTGTCTATTAATTCTGAAATTGTACTCAAATTTAGAATAGGTGGTAGAGTTTTAGCATATTCAGTTCGCTGTAATAGTTTATGATATTAGTTTAGATACACGTACTTTATAAAAAAGATCTTTCAACCTTTGAAAAGATGATCAAGAATGTTATTGTAGTTTTTGATTTTTAAGGATCTTTCAGTTAAATTAAATACATTGCATTCAACTAATTTCATTTTAATCATATGTCTTGGAGTATTAGTGTGCATTTTATTCAATAGGCACACAATTTATAGGTTTAACAATGCCATATCTTAATAGGAAGCACATGATTACTATAATAATTCATTACTAATTAGAATTTCCAGATTCTCTTTTGACCCAAGACTTAAATTTACCTTAAAACTCTCAAATTTGACTTGCTAAGACCATAAAGAGTTTGCAGAGAAATTATCTGATTTTAATATTTTGAATTGGAAGTCACTTAAATCAGTTTCCATTTAAAGCCAATGACATAAACATGGTAATTTATAACTTCATGGTTTTACGAACCCAACCATTTACCAAAGAATAAAGATTTGTCTTTTCTTATAAATAGTTGCATCTTTTTCCAAAATAGCCCATTTCGTTATTTTTATGGAATACACTCTTTCAAGGTGCCAAAAATTATATAATTCAAGAAGGAATAAAGAATATTTTTGGTATACAACGTGAGACATTGCATTATTAATATTGTGTTCTTTCCTTTTCAGTGCATTTGGAATGCAGGACTTAGTGAAATGTCTAATGTGTACTCAACTCCTGGCTTGGCACTTAATAAACACAGAACAATGTGCCATTCGCCGAATTTTCCCTATATCAGATTTCTTGCATTCATATTTGAAAATTTTAATATAAAAAGTTAGTGGCAGACTTAGTATGCCACAAGTGATGATTATCCTAATAGTGACCACATGTAAATTAATTTGAATGAACATAATGAGGTAAGTACTGAAGTGTGTAATTTTATTCACTCTGTAATTTGAGTTTTATTAAACTCTAATTTGATAACAGTCTTTATTCAAAATAGTCAATTTGATTCAATAAAAATCACATTTTGATTATTTTATTTCCTGTATATCAGTTTAGTCATGTATAATTATACTCTTGCTTTGTTGTTAGGCTCTTTTAAAAATTTTTTAATTTGGATAAAGGAAGAGTGTATAATCACATATGTGTTCTCTGATATCTCTAGTTGTCATTGAGATCCATATGCCATATGTCTGTATTTTAAATAATAAAGTAAAATGCTAATGGCATTTAAGCTAATAGCATTCAATTTTTTTTTTTTTTTTTTTAGACAGAGTCACACAGTGTTGTTCAGGCCGGAGTGCAGTGGTGCCATCATAGCTTACTACAGCCTTGAACTCCTGGACTGAAGTGATCCTACAACATCAGCCTCCTGAGTAGCTAGGACTACAGGAACACACCACCATTCCCAACTTTTATTATTATTATTAATTTGTAGATGTTGGTCTCACTGTCTTTCCTAGGCTGGTGTCAAACTCCTGGGCTCAAGCGATCCTCCACCCTTGGCCTCTCAAAGGCATCAAGCCTTCTGTTCTTTCAGTAACTCTTCTTATTGCTAAAAATGGAAGATATGAGCTGTATGTAAGTATTATGTAACATTGTTTAAGCCTGACACAGACAGAATATGTTTAAGGCTCTATTATTCCTATTACAGGTATCATAAACCACTGGTAAAATATAAATTTGAGGGAAGCATTTAATTGCACGTTTAGTGAAGTAATGCTACTTTCTTATGATCACAAAGAACTCTATAATCCCATCATTTTACATACAGAAAAGTAGATGTAATACTTAAGTAATGAATACTAATGTATAAACCAAATATGACCAGTATTATATTATTAAATGTCGGTGACCTCTCTGTATCAGATAATGATATTCTGCTTTATGGACATCTTTAAAAAATTCACTTGATCTCTTCACACTTAGAGCTTCAAGAGATGACTAAATTAAATTTTCCAAACATAGTCAAAAGCAAACAGCTTTTTATCTAACCACGTTAGACATTACAGTATTCTTTTAATAAGGATTCCATAATCATGCACCTAATACAGCTTAAAACTATGTGTCAGTGTTAACCTGCATTGTATACATTTTAGGTTTTCTGACAACAGTAGAATAAAGGAAATTATTTCTTAGGTTATTTTTCTGACATTGTTCTCAGAAAAGAAAAGTTGGAGTAACATTAATGTTAGCTTTTGAATCGTAATTAATGGAATCTTTTCTAAATGACATGTGAATTTAAGAGGATTTAAGTACTTTTCTGACAGTGTATTAATCTTTTTCCACAGTAAAATTATATTTTCCCTGGAGAATATTTCCTTTTTCTACCTCAAGTCAAAAAACATATAAGTAAATATATTATAACTTAATAATTTGGTAAAATATTAGTGACCAGATCATCTCAGGTAGCACAGAATGCAGGTTTCACTGTGATACATGGTTCAGAATATTGTTGCAACCACACAAATGCACACATGTATTGTTGTCCACATATTTAACCTCTACACAATGTTTTTGTCTTGTCTTTTCCATTAACATATCTTGAAAATTTGTTTATATCAGTTTCTATTATATAATGGCCCAATTCTTTTTCAATAATACATTTTCTTCTATTGTACAAATATAAATAATTTATTACTCCTCTACTAGTGAATATATATGTTTATTTTGTTTTTTGTTCTATTACAATCACTGCCAAAAATATGACATTATATATGTGGTATTTCGCCTGTGCAATTTTGCCTGATAAATTTTTACAATTTAGTGCCAAAATATCATCTAAGGAGGTTGATTTACTCACACCCTGACAGTGTCTAACAATGGATGTTTCCCTAAATTTTGTACAATCTTATGTGATAACAAATATTTAATACTGTCAATAATGTAGGAAATAGTATATGGTAGTTTTAAACAATATTTTTATATCGATGAAATTCAATATATTTCCATAAGTGGAAACATGTACTTTTGCTGACTACCTTTTTATGTTCTTTCATATAATTTATGTCCTTTGATATATAATTCTAGTTTGGTTTTGGGATCCAGATATTGATTCTTATAAAAATTAGAATACATAGATTATAATGCTTAATTTAATTCTTTAAGTGGAGCAAGAACTTAAAGATACCTGCAAAACAATTTCCAGAATTGTGTTAAAATTTTTTCAAGGTTATTATAAAAATTGTCAAATATATAAAGCAGAGAAAAAGTATTATAATTAAATATATGTTCCTTTCACCTACTTTCAATAATTATTCGTATTTTGCCAAACTTATTTCTGGTTTCACTAATCTCTGGAAAAACACACATTGCAACCCCCATTCACAGTCCCTAGAGTTTCTTTTCAAGTTTTTTTTTTTTTTTGTCTGATTTCTTTAAGGAAAATCTGTGCATCTTGTCATTCTATCTTAAATACATTAGTATGCCTAATAAAGACGTAGTTTAAAATAAACTACCTTTCTTTTAACAATGATACTGCAATGTCATCTAATATACATACTTAAATTTTCCCAGTTGTTTCAAAGATGACCTTTTACTGTTTATATGTTCAAATTAGAATCCAAAAAAATACCCTCATCTTTTTTTGGTATACCAGTTAATTCTCTTTTTTTTTTTTCTCCTTGCAATCCCCACACCCTTTATTTTTATACTTTTGAATTTGTGTAGCAAATGGATGCAAAATGACCTAATTTTTACTATAATAACCGATGGCACTACTAAACATCACATTGATTCTTTCACAGGTCATCATATGGGGCTTGGTTGTTCCTCATTTCTGCCTTCTCTATATGGAAGATTAAATAACTACATTCTTTTTTCAATTCTAATGACATTTTAGCAAAATATTGATCATCAAAAGCAAAATCAGCACACCCAAAAATTTGTACATAAATTTAGTAGAAGATAAACAAAACCTTATGAAGAAAATTAATAAGTAGGAAGGTAAGTAAGAGTGTCTATATTCATATCAGATAAAACAGAATTAAGTGAAGAACAGAAAAAGTCATTATATGATAAAATGATCAAACAAGCAAGAGGATATAACAAGTCTAAACATATATGTGTGTGTGTGTGTGTGTGTGTATATATATATATATTTGTATATGTGTGTATATACCCAACACTGGAGTCCCCAAATTAATAAACAAACTCAGCATTAGACAGACCATCTAGACAGAATCTGTACAGAAAAACATTGGATTTAAATGGGACTTAAGACCAGATGTACCTAGCAGACCTTAAGAGAACATTCTATTCAATACCTGGAGAATTCTTGTGGGAATTCTTTCCATTCCCACAAGAAACATTCTCAAGGATAGACCACGTTATGCCACAAAGCAAATCTCAACAAAATTTTAAGAATCAAAATCATATTGAGTATTATCTCAGACTACAATGTTAAAAAACTAAAAATAATTGCCAAGAGGAATGTTGGAAATTATAAAAATACATGGAAATTACAAAACAAGCTCCTGAATGATCACTGGATCAATGATGACATTAAGATTGAAATTAAAAACCTTTCTGAAAGAAATTGAAAGGGAAATATAATGTACCAAAACCAGTGGGAAACAGCAAAAGCAGTACTAAGAGGGAAATTTATTGTGATTAATGCTTATGCCATAAAAGTAAAAATATTACAAATTAACAATCTAATAACGCACCTCAAGGACTAGAAAAACAAGAAGAAACGAAACATGAAATTAGCAGAAAACAGAAATAGTAAAGACTAGAATAAAACTAAATGAAATAGAGACTAAAGAAACAATTCAAAAGTTCAATAAAAGGAAAAGTTGGTTCTGTGAAAAGATAAACAAAATCGATAACCTTCTAGTTAGACTAACCAAGAAAATAAAAGAGAAATCACAAATAAACAAAATCACAAATGAAGATGATACATTATAACTGATACTACAGAAATACAAAAGATCATCAGGGACTATATTGACAAACTATACACTCACAAACCGAAAAACCTAGAGGAAATGGATAAATTCCTGGAAACATAAAACTTATCAAATGTGAATCATAAAGAAAAATGAAACCTGAATAAATCAGTAACAAGTAGTGAGAGTAAGTCAGAAATAAAAACTCTACCAAAAAAGAAAAGCCCACGACCAGATGGATTCAAAGCCAAATTCTTCCAGACATACAAGGAAAAACTGGAATCAAACATCTTGAAACTATTCCAGAAAGTCAAGGAGGCGGAGAAAATCCTCCCTAACTCATTTTAAGATTCCAACAGCACCCTGATACCAAAACCTGACAAGGACACACACACACAAAAGAAAACTACAGGCCAATATCTCTGATGAACATAAATAAAAATGCTAAGAAAATACCAGCAAACAGAGTTCAATAGCATATCAAAAAGAAAATACACCAATATCAAGTGAGATTCTTGCCAGTGGGGGTTCAATATACAGAATCAATAAACATTATAAATTATGTCAATAGAATGAATGACAGAAACTATGTGATCATTTCAAAATAGAGCAGAAAAAAATTTAATAAAATTCAATATCCTTTCACAATAAATACTTAGAGTGTTGTGTTTGTTTAGAACAAACTAGGGATAGAAGGAAAATATCTCAATATAATAAAGGCCACAGACAAACACACAGCTAACATCAGTCTGAATGGGAAAAGATGTAAGCCTTTCCAGTAAGAACTGGAGCAAGACAAGGATGCCCACTTTCCCCACTCATTCAACATGGTACTGGTAATCCTAATCACAGCAATCAGGCAAGAGAAAAAATAGAAGGCATGCAGTTTGGAAAAGAGGAAGTCACATTGTCCTTCTTTGTAATAATATGATTATATATCAAGAAATAGCCAAAACTCCATACACATAAAAAAATAATAAAAAATAAATGCACTCTTAGATTTCATAAATCAAGTCAGTAAAGCTGCTGGATACAAAATCAATATACAAAAATCAGTAACATTTCTACACACACTAATAATGATCTAGCTGATAAAGGTGTGAAAAAGGAAATCTCATTTACTATAGCTACAAAAGTAAAAATACCTAACAGTAAATTTACACAGGTGAAAGAAAGCTGTATAAGAAAAACTACAAAACACTGATGAAAGAAACTGAAGATGACATAAATTAATGGGAAAACATCCCAGATTCATAGATCAGATGAATATCATTAAAATGACCACATCGCCCAAAGCATTCTACAAATTGAATGCAATTTCTATTGAAATACCAATGTAATTCTTCATAGAATTAGAAAAAAAAATTATAAAATTTTTATGGAGGCAAAAGAGAGCCCAAATAGCCAAAATAATTATGAGCATAAGGCACAAAGCTGGAGAAATCATATTACTTAACTGAAAAATATAAGGCTATAATAACCAAAACAGCATGGTATTGGTATAAAAATAGACACATCAACCAATGGAACATAATAGATAACCCATAAATAAAGCCACACATTTAAATTCAACTTACTTTTGACAAAAACTGGCAAGAACTTACACTGGCAGAAAGCACACCCTCTTAAATAAATAGTACTGGGAAAATATAAAAGTCAGGTACAGAAGAATGAAACTAGACCCCTGTCTCTCACCATAAACAAAAATCAACTCAAAATGAATTACAGACCTAAATGTAAGATCCCAAACTATTAAAATACTAGAAGAAAACCTAGGGAAAACTTTCCTGGGCATTTGTCTAGGCAAAGAATAAGACTGTTGAAACACAAACAAGAAAAACAAAAATATACAAATGGGAGTTAATTAACTAAAAAACCTCCTTTACACCAAAGAAATACACAACAGATTGAAGAGACAACCTTCTGGATGAAAGAAAATACGTGCTAATTGCTCATCTGACAAGGGACTAATATCTAGAATATAAAAGAACCTTAAACAACTCATCAGGAAAAAATATTCATGTAAAAGTGAGCAAAGAATATAAACAGGCATCTCAAAAGAAGATATAAAAAGATCCAATAAGTATATGAAAAACACTCACATCACTAATCATCAGAGAAATGCAAATAAAAACACAATTGGATATAATCTTACCCTAGTCAAAATGGCTATTACTATAATGACAAAAAAAGAGCATATTCTAACAAGGATTTAGCAGAAAGGGACCTCTTACACACTGTTGGTGAAAATGTAAACTAGTATAGCCACTATGGAAAACAGTATAGAGATTTCTCAACAAACTAAAAATAAAATTGCTATTTAATACAGCAATTCAGGTTCCAGGTAACTACACAAAGGAAAAGATATCAATAGATCAAAGGATACCTGAGGTCATATGCTCACTGGAGTACTATACATATAATATGAAAGATATGGAATTAACCTAAGTGTTTATTAACCGATGAGTGAATAAAGAAACTATGATTTTTATACAAAATGAAATACTATTCAGCCACAAAAAGAATAAAATCATGTCACTTCGCGCAACATGGAAGGAACTAAAGGTCCCTGTCATAAGAAAAACAAGCCCAGCCTGAAGAGACAAATATTGCATATTCTCTCTTACATGTGGGAGCTAAAAAAAGATGAGCACATGGAGATGGTGGAAAAATAGATAACAGGGCCTATGAAGGATGATTGGGAACAGGAAGGAGGAAGAAGAGAAGTGGGTTAAAGGGTGCAAACATATAATGAGATAGCAAGAATAAATTCAATATTTCACAGGAAAGTAGGATGAGTATACTTTTAAAAAATGTATTGTTCTCAGGTGATAGACATCCTAAATACCCTGACTTTATTACTAGTCGTTATATACATGAAAAACATTTATCATGTATTCCATCAATTTGCATAAATAAATAACTTTTGTAAATGATAATTTACCTGTAGATTTCTAGATTTCTGCAGGTAAATTTCTAGACTTCTACAGGTAAATTATCACACTGAAAATAATTTCAGAAAATTGACGTCTAATGTGCTGCAGAAATGATGTGTAATAATTCTGGAAAAATTAACAGATATTTTTTATACTAGCAGATTAAAGCTGTTGTTTCTTTTTAAAAAACAATGAAAAGCAAATATCTTGTGGCATTTGATAAATTGACTATAGTGATATAAACCCAAGCCATGAACATCCACATGTATGAGACAATAGAATATTCATTAAAAAATAATTTTGGAAATTTTTCTATTTATTATGAAAATGCAAAATGACAACCCTCAAAATTTCCAGACACTTCTATGCTGAGCTGGAATTCATCATTATAGGAAAAATAACATACACAATGTACAAAAATTATGTTATAATTTGTGTACAAAAAGCCTGGAAATAATATCTCTTTGAATGGATATATTTTTGCAAAGAAATCTCAAGAAGGGTAGGCAGAAAGCTTGCAAAAATACTTCCTAAGAAGCATAGAATTTTAGTGCATAGAGGATAAGCATGGTAAGACTGTTCAGCTCTTTTACATTTTTTATTTTTGGTATTTTCAAATATAACTAACAAAATTAAAGAGATAAATATAAAATATCAGGAAATTTTAAGAGGGATATCTTAATGTCATTGGGTAGAAAGATTTTTTAAATCAATGCATATAAAGATGAAACCAGAAAGAAATGTGTTTAGAGAAAGGTTTCTTAAGGAATAAATGCAGAATTTACCTTGGTGGTGGTTCAACTTTTTGTTAGTTGGCAATCACTGGGCTTAATAAAATTATTCATGTATATATCAATAAAATTATTCATATATATATCTTTAATTAATAGTCCTGTGAAACATCTACACAGCTTGTTACTTTGCCTGGCTCTTTCAAGTATTACCTCATAGTTTAGTTGAGTTCTTTTGATTTGCACTTACATTAACATGAGGACTTGCAAATAAAGAACCACAGCATAAAATGCAAGTTCTCACATGATTTCTTCTGCAGGTCAGTAATCTAGATCTGCTCTATGAGATATAGATTGCTGTTTGTTTTTTTTTTTTTAACAAAGTATGTTTCATGCATCAAATTGCTTTAAAACAAAGAATAAATTTTTCCAAGACTAAAAGAATAGATTTTATACACAACAGACTAGAACACTTCATAATCTGCCAACAGCGATAATTATAAGATCAGGAAATCTGTAATCATTATTAACTATTCAGACCTCTTAACAGCATTTCAAGTAATGAAGAACAATCATAGGACATCAGCACGATGAGGTTCATTTTTCAGTGGGGCAGTGAAGTAGGTAGCATGCATATTACTGATTCTAATAAATAGTGTGTACAACTGTATAGACAGTCATCTATCTTATGAGTGACAGTAACTGGAGTAGTTACGAGATTTTAATACTTTCCAGAATTTGATAAATGTCTGTTTACAGCATTCATTCTCTCTGTAATTATAAATACTCCTGTGATAACCCTCATCAATTTATGACACCATACTAAACATCCTTGGTCTACTTTACTATTTATTCCCTCAGTTCCCTTCCTTCATTCCTTAAATTTAGCAGCCTGTCATGGACCCTGATATCTTCTTAAATAAATATTGTGAGTACTGACTGGATCTTTTCAAGAGCTGTGTAATAATATCTTATATTCTTAGAATTTTAGGAACAACAACGACAAAACTCTTCAGTGATGAGGTGATTGGAACTTTACAAATGACTCTTTAGATGCCTATGATATTCCAAAACACAACTGAGGGACACCCTCATTTAAGCAGAATTGACAATAAATGTTAAATGGGCAAGTCTATGACACCGCCTATGAACAAAACATGTGCACATACCTTCCTTCATCAAGAGCATCTCTACACTTAGTTTTTGATAATATTCTGTAGATAGGGCCATACCTAAAAATTAGCTGGGAGTGGAGGCAACACGCCTGTAGTCCCATTTACTTGGGAGGCTGAGGAGGGAGGATCACTTGAGCGCAGGAGTTCAAGGGTGCAATAAGGAATAAGCTATGATCATGCTACTGCACTCCAGCCTAGATGACATGGAGAACCTGTCAAAAAAAAAAAAAAAAGAAAAGAAAGAAGGGAGGGAGGGAGGGAAGGAGGGAAGAAAGAGGGAAGGAAGGAAGGAAGGAAGGAAGGAAGGAAGGAAGGAAGGAAGGAAGGAAGGAAGGAAGGAAGGAAGGAAGGAAAAAAAAAAGAGAGAGAGACCATATCTTTTATCTACCAATTCCTCCTCTTCTGCATTTTGCTAATAATGTGAAAAATATTGAGTCCTAGTTCAGTACTAAGAATTGTATTTAAGTTCTTCACATCTATTATTTCATTTAGCCTTACAATAATCCAATGAAGTAGTTTATTACCCTCATTTTAAAAAAATGAAAATCAAGACTCAGTGTTATAAACTAACTTAGTGTCAGAGAGTTTTCATTTCATTGAACTTTCATCTACCTTGTTCTTACAAGGTATATTTTTAATTTTTAGCTTTAACAATAATAAATTATGAAGATAATTTCAGGAAATAGTCTACAAAGATAACTATTTATCTTACCTTATTAGTGATGTCCAGATCTAATTCTCCATGATATTATAAAATTAACTGAAAACAAAATTTCTTGAACAAAGTTAATGATGTTTAAAATGGCTATACAGTTTAATTTGTCAAAAATTGACTGGTTGGTTAAGGAGTTAATCAGGAAGAGTTGAGGGGAACACTGGCATGTTCTTTTACAAGAGGAAGAAAAAGTCTTATTTGACCTTTCTATTAGAAAAAATTTCACTGAGACAGCTCTCTCCCTCCCAGTCTTCCTTCTTTATATTTCATCCTCTTAATCTTTTGCGTTATCTCTTATATAAATAAATTTTTCACTTTGCTTCTTTATTATTTTTCTCCCCTCTGTCCCTTATTTTATTTCCTCTTACTGCCTTTCTTTTGCTCTTCTTTCTTCCTCCCCTCATTTTCCTTATGTTATTCAGTAGAAAACAGGCAAAATCATGAAAAATACCTAGATTTAGAATTTGAAAAATTGTTCCTGGAACCAAGCCGGGTCCGGTTGCATTTTCTCGAGGCCCAATAACAAGAAGCAGACAAACTAGGAAAGAAGGAAATTTATTTCTGTAACTGAATACAGGGAGAAGGCCGGAGATAATTCCACCAGACCAACTCAAAGTGTTACAATTTTCTTAGTGCTTATACAGGTTGGAGTTATGTACGTACATGCGGTACAGCATTCACCTGTCTATTGGTAACTAATTTTGTTTCAACTAGAAGGTCAGAGGAAAAAAACTGCTTGCTAAGTCTAATTAAAAGGGCTCCAGTGCCTTCAAGGCCTATCTATTTTGGTACCGGAGTTATTATTTCTAGCTTATCTTCTTTACAACTTGGTCAGGAGAGCTGCTTTAAACTCTCCAATGAATCTATTCAAACAGCTGCCTCTGTTACCTTGACTTGTCACATATTCCATCGACCCAAGAAGGATCCTAGTAGTGGGAATGTAAGATTGTCTCTATTATTTTGACTTTCTCCAGGTTATGGAGAAGACTATGAAAGGCTCCTACTGACCATATGTTTCATTTCTAGCTTTGATGGCTGGGCACCGATTTCCCTAGGTTTAACTCTTTGCTCAGTGTTAAGGCAGTGCTGTGGAAATCCATCTGGTAACTGGAGTGTTTTGGTCTGTGTGACTGTCAGCAGGCCTGTCTGTGAGATTGTCAAGGAGAACTGGCCTGTTACAGAATCAGTCCCCTTCACCTGGAGAGGTGTTCTCAACTCTTCATTGGTAGCCTCAGAGAATCAGAAGGGGCCTTCCTCTATGCTAGGATGGCTTATCAGAGGCGTATTTGCCTAAAACAGGATGGGATCTTGGAGTAGGGACTGACCAAGTCTGAAACAAGAGAACAGAGGTTGGCTTTCCCCTTTCCTTTAATTTATTCATCCAACAGATATTTAGAGAACTATGAAGTGAATAGCACATACATGCCGTTAGGGAGAAAACAGCAAAACACTAGTTAAACAAATAATCAGTCGTCTTTTGTGCCCATTTGAGACGTTAGATGTGCTTTCTGTGGACTACATCTTTTCATATATTCTTGAAAGTTTTGCATGTCTTGTGTTATCCTGGTATTCTAAGAAACTAGCAGGTACTATTAAAAGTACCATTTGATGTCTTGCTATAAGCCTACACTGTCCAATATGACAGCCACTAGCCACATGTGGCTAGTAAGCACACAAAATATGCTTAGTCCATATTAGGACGTGCTGTAAAAAATATACTGTGTTTCAAAGACTCAGTTTGAAAAAATTGCCATAGGTCGGGTGTGGTGGCTCACACCTGTAATCCTAGCACTTTGGGAGGCCGAGGTGGGTGGATTGCCTGAGCTCAGGAGTTTGAGATCAGCCTGTGCAAAGTGGTGAAACCCCATCTCTACTAAAATACAAAAAATTAGCGAGGCGTGGGCGGCATGTGCCTTAGCCCCAGCTACTCGGGAGGCTGAGGCAGGAGAATTGTAAGAACTCAGGAGTCAGAGGCTGCAGTGAGCTGAGATTGTGCCAATGCACTACAGCCTGGTGACAGAGCGAGACTCTTTAAAACAAAAAAAGAAAAGCAAAAGAAAAAAATGCCATAAAAGATCCCATTCATATGTTTTTTGTATTCATGTTGTTGATACAAAATTTTGAATATAAGATTGTTATATAAAATGTATTATTAAATTAATTTCACTTTTTTTAATGTGATTACTAGAAAATTCAAAACTACTTATGTGGCTCACATAATTATTTTGCACAGCATTGCTCTAAGAAAAATATATGTAAACAACTTTACTGAGGTATGATCGTTACACAAAAAGCTGTACATATTTACATACATATTTATGGTGTACAACTTGATGAGTTTAGAGATAAGTATACATCCATGAACCAACACTACGATCAATGCCATAAACACATTCATCATCTCCAAAAGTTTCCTCTGGCTCCCTTTAACTATTATTATGAAAAGAGCACTTAACATAAGAACTACCTTCTTCACAAAATTTTAAGTTTAAAATACAGTATTTTTAACTATAGACTTTAGGCTGTATAGTCGCTCTCTAGAACTTATTCATTTTTTATGACTGAAATTTTGTACCCTTTAATTTTCTTTACACATTTTTATATTTAATTATAGGAAATTTATTTTTTTCTTTTTTGTACTTGAAGTTCTGGGGTACATGTGCAGAATGTGAAGTTTTGTTACATAGGTATACACGTGCCATGGTAGTTTGCTGCACCCATCAACCCGACAACTACTTTAGGTATTTCTCCTAATGCTATGCCTCCCCTAGCCCCACACCCCCCAAAAGGCCCCGGTGTGTGATGTTCCCCTCCCTGTGTCCATGTGTTCTCATTGTTCGACTCTCACTTATGAGTGAGAACATGTGGTGTTTGGTTTTCTGTTCTTGCGTTAGTTTGCTGAGAATGATGGTTTCCAGCTTCATCCATGTCTCTGTAAAGGACATGAACTCATCCTTTTTTATGGCTGCATAGTATTCTATAGTGTATATCTGCCACATTTTCTTTATTCACCCTTTGACTATTACATCTGCATTTCTTCCTCCTCCTGGCCCCTGGTAATAAACATTTTATTTTGCCTTTTCTATTTTGCATGCTCAAGGGAGATTCCTATAGCAAAACACTATTTTCAATTCCATATCTATGCATGAAGAAACTGTCCATGTAGAAAACTGCCAAAGAGATGTTAAGGTCTAATCATTTCTACATTTATTTATGTTCTTCAGTAATACTGATAAATTAGACAAGCATGATTTCCCATATAGAAACAGTTTTGCAATTATTCAAGTATAAATCTTGCTGAAATGAAATAAAATCTAAATTTTATTATACATTATGCAACCTGTCATTCATAGATGTAATGTATACTATATACTGGTCTATAGTTTCCAGGGCCTATCTTCACTCTTTTATTGAAAATGATCCAATTTAGTCAAGACTAAGTCAATACATATTTGTTATGTTTTTTACAAGTTTCAATGATAATTTGCCAGCCATTGCTTGTGTTGACTTCCCTTTAGTTCACTGCTGAGCAAGTACAAATGTTGCAAAGGATATATAGGGATAAGGATAGAAGTGAAACAGAAATAGTTCCCTGACATCTCACTAAGCCCTCATGGAAGCAACATGGAAGTCAATCCAATATTGGAGGATACATCAGTATTCAAAATCTCAGAAGTCTCTATACAAATAACTGAGGTTACCCATAGTAACTTATTTCCGAGTTGTCTTTCTTCTGTAGTATAGTAGGGTTTCTACAATTTAGAAAATAATCATAATTTCCCAGCAAATCTGAAACACTCTTTCATAACAATGTGATGGAGTAAATCTAGAGTTACAAGATTCGCAAAAATCTGGATTCAGTTGTCAACAAACATAACAGTGGGTTAAAATCCTTAGGACTTTATAGTCATTCAGACTGGCTTCTTTCACTAAACAATATGCATTGAAGCTTCCACGTCTTTTTGTGGCTTGACAGCTCTTTTTAAAAATAATCTAGTTCAACCATTATGGAAAACAGTATGGCGATTCCTCAAGGATCTAGAACTAGATGTACCATATGACCCAGCTGTCCCATTACTGGGTATATACCCAAAGGATTATAAATTATGCTGCTATAAAGACACATGCACACGTATGTTTATTGCGGCACTATTCACAATAGCAAAGACTTGGAATCAACCCAAATGTCCATCAGTGACAGATTGGATTAAGAAAATGTGGCACATATACACCATGGAATACTATGCAGCCATAAAAACGGATGAGTTTGTGTCCTTTGTAGGGACATGGATGCAGCTGGAAACCTTCATTCTTAGCAAACTATCACAAGAACAGAAAACCAAACACCGCATGTTCTCACTCATAGGTGGGAACTGAACAATGAGATCACTTGGACTCAGGAAGGGGAACATCACACACCGGGGCCTATCATGGGGAGGGGAGAGTGGGGAGGGATTGCATTGGGAGTTATACCTGATGTAAATGACGAGTTGATGGGTGCTGACGAGTTGATGGGTGCAGCACACCAACATGGCACAAGTATACATATGTAACAAACCTGCACGTTATGCACATGTACCCTAGAACTTAAAGTATAATAATAATAAATTTAAAAAAATAAAAAGTAAAACAATCATTGAAAAGTATCTCATTTAATGAATGTAGCTGAGTTTGTTCATTTACATACTGAAGGATATCTCCGTTACATCCTGTTTGGGGAAACTCGAGTAAAACTACCATAAATGTGCACAAGTAGGCTTTTTTGGAGACGTACATTTTCAGTTCTTTAGGGTAGTGCAGTTATTGGATCCTATAGTAAGATTATGTTTAGCTTTATAAGAAACTGTCAAAGTGTCCTCCAAAGTGTCTGTATCATTTTTGCATTCATAGCAGGAATGAGTGAGAGTCCCTATTGTCCCACACCCTTGCCAGCATGTTGAGCATCTTTTCACATGCTCATTGGCCATCTGTACACATTTATTGATGAGGTGTCTGTTAAGATCTTTTGCCCACTTTTTTATTGGGTGGTCTGTTTTTGCATTGTTGAGTATTGAGTTATTTGCATATTTGGGGTATAAGTCCTTTACCAAATATGTGTTTTGCAAACATATGATCCCAATCTGTGACTTATCCTTTTGCTCTCATATCAGAGTCATTCACACAGAGGTTTTCCATTTTAATAAAGCCTACCTGTTTTTTGTTTCCATCCATCATGCTTTTAGTGCTTTATTAAAAACACCACTAAATCGAAGGTCATCTAGATTTATCCTGTTTTTTTTCTGTAAGTTTGATAGTTTTGCATTTTACATTTAGGCTTATGATCTGTTATCAGTTAATTTTTATAAGCACTGCAATATCTATATCTAAATCGTTTTTTTTCTTTTTGGCATATAGATCTCCAAATGTTCCAGCACTATTTTGAAAATACTATCTTTGTCCATTGATTGCCTTTGCTCCTTTGTCAAAAATAAGTTGACCATGTCTTTGTAGGTCTATTTCTGGGCTCTCTATTCTATTTTATTGTCAGATGTGTCTATTCTTTCAGTAACAGAATGTTTTCTTGATTGCTGTGGTTTTGTGGTAAGTCTTAAAGTCCCATAATGTCTGTCCTCCAATTTTATTCCTTGTTTTTAGTATTCTGTTTGCTGTTCTGTTGCCATTTTGTTTTTGTTTTATCTTTTCATATAATTGTAGAACCTGTGTGATAATACAAATTAGCTGTGGAGCTTCGATTTGGATTGCTTTCACTCTATAGATCATTTTGAGAAGAACTGACATTTGTATAATACTGACTCTTCCAAGTCATGAGTATAAAATATGCCTTCATTCACTTAAATCTTTGATTTATTTCATGTTTTTTTACTTATACATCCCATTCATATTTTGCTAGATTTACCCCTAAAAATTTCATGTTTTTATACTATTGCAAATGCTAGGGTGTTTTAACTTTATGGTTCATTGCTACTAAATAGAAACACAATTAAATGTTGCATATTAATATTGGTATTTAGTGACCTATCATAATTGCTTATTAATTACAGGAAGATTTTTTTCTGATTTTGAGGGATTTTTCTACATGGACATGTAATCTATTAATAAAAACAACTTTATTTTTGCCTTCCCTATCAGTATAACCTTTATTTCCCTTTCTTGTCATTTGTACCAGCTAAGATTTCCAGTACAAATGCTGATTAGGAATGGTGAGAGGACACATTCTAGTTTTGTTTCTGGTATTGGAGGAAAGCAATACATGTTTTCATCAAGTATGATGTTAGCTGTAGGTAATTTGTAGATGTTCATTACCAAGTGTGCAAGGTCCCCTCTCTTCACAGTTAGATGAAAGTTATTATGATGAATAGGTTTGGATTTTTTCAAATACTTTTTCTGCATTAATTGATGTAATTATATGATTTTCTTCTTTAACCTATTGATATGATGGATTGTATTAATTGATTTTTGAAAGTTGATCCAGCCTCAAAAAACTAGAATAAATCTCACTTGGGCATGTTATGCAGTATTTTATGTATTTCATATACTTATAAATTTAATTTGCTACATTTTGTGGATTTTGCATTGATATTTATGAAAAATATTGGTTTGTAGTTCACCTGTTTTATAATGTATATGGTTTTGGTATTAGGGTAATGCTGCTCTCATTAAAATGTTTGGAAATATTCCTTCTGCCTCTATATGGAGGACCCTATAGGAAATTGATATCATTTCTGTCCTAAATGTTTGGTAGAATGTACCAAAGATGCCACTGCTGCAAAGCATTTCCTTTTTTATAAAGGCATTAGTTACTGATTCAATTTATATGACAGATATAAACCTTTAAAATCATCTACTTCTCCTTCATGAGTTTTGATAGGTTTTGTTTTCTAATAAATTGATGTATTTTATTTAAGTTATCCAATTTGTGAGCACACAGTTGTTTATGATGGTCTTTTATTTTCCGTATGTTCATGAGATCAGTAAAGGAGGCCCTTCTTTCATTTCTGTTATTTGTAATATATGTTTCTCTCCCTCTCTCTCTCTCTCTTTTGACGATCTGGCTCTAGGTTTATCAACTTCATTGACCTTTTTTAAAGAAACAGCTCTTGGTATGGTTGAATGTCTTTATTGCTTTCCTTTTTTACAATTTTGTTAATTTCTACTCTAATTTTATTACTTTTTTAATTTTACTTGCCTTAAATTGCACCCTTTTTCTAGTTTCCTAGGGTGAAAGTTCAGAGTATCTTCTTCTTCACTTCTAACATATGCATTCAGTGATCTAAATTTTCCTCTAAGCACTACTTTCACTGCTCCCAACTTTCATTTGTATTTTCATTTTCATTTTGCTTAAAATATCTATTTTAAATTTCTCCAAAGACTTCTTATCTGGCCCAAGTGTGTATTAAATATCTGCTTTTTAATCCTCTTTTAAATTTTTCAGTTATCTTCATGTTATCGATTTCTAGTTTAATTTCATCAAGATCTGATAGCATATTTTATATGATCTCTTCCTTATAATTTACTTAGATTTGTTTTATGCCCAGACATGACCTATCTTGGTGACTATTTCATATGAACTTGAGAAAAATATACATTCTGCTG
Source organism: Macaca nemestrina (assembly GCF_043159975.1). Lineage (NCBI taxonomy): Eukaryota > Metazoa > Chordata > Mammalia > Primates > Cercopithecidae > Macaca > Macaca nemestrina. Next base: position 151,451,871 of record NC_092127.1, on the reverse strand, counting down.
GCGTCGGGTGAAGTATTCTATAAATGCCAGTTTGACCCATTTAAGTGATGGTGCCCTTCAGGTTAACTATACACTTACTAGGTTTTGGCATGCTTTATTTAACAAAAGTTATGAGAGCTATTGAAGTATCCAAGTTAATTAGTTAATTTTTTTTTTATTTCTCCTTGCTATTTTATCAGTTTTGATATTCTGTGTTTAGCTGTATACATGTTATGGTGTATACAACTTCTTGGAGAATTGTTTCTTTTAACATTACACATTGACTTTTGCTATATATGATAATTTTCTTTGTTGTGATGTGCGCTTTGACTGAAATTAATATAGCTATTTCAATTTTATTTTGATTAGTATTAACATGGTATATCTTTTTCTATCTCTTTACCTTTAACATGTCCGTTAAACATGTACCTCTAAAGTGGGTTTCTTAAAAGCCACATATAACTCTGTATAGATTTTTAACCACTATGACAATCTCTGCTTCTTAATTGGTATACTTTGACAATTCACATTTAAACTTATTCCTGATATAATTGGATTAATATCTACAATTTAAAAAATAGTTTTATATTTATCATACTTATAATTTGTTTTATTTTTTCATTATTTTTCTTTCTTTTCTGGTATTACTTGAGCATTTTATATTATTCCGTTTTCTCTCCTGTTTTAGTGTATCATTTATATTTATTTAATAAAATGTTTTAGTAGTTGTCCTGGAGTTTGCAATAAACATTTAAACTTATCTAACTTAAATTTCAATACTATACAGCTTCACAAGCAGTGTAGATACCATATAAAAGGTTTATTCTAATTCTACCCTTCTTTCTCTTATCGAATTGCTATTTTTCACTTAACTTATCTATATCCTATAATTGCCCAGTAGAGATGGAATATTCCCCAACTTACAATGGGGCTAGGTCCCAATAAACTCATTGTAAGTTGAAAACATAGTAAGTTGAAAATGCATTTAATATACCTGACCTACTGAGCATCATAGCTTAGCTTAGCCTAGCCTACTTTAAACATGCTCAGAACACCTACATTAGCCTACAATTGGGACAAATCATCTAACACAAAGCCTATTTTATAATAAAGTGCTGAATATCTCATGCCACTTATTGAATACTTGCATATATGGTATCCCTTTAAAGTTATACCACAATTCTTGGCTTTTTTTTTCAATTTTTATTACCTTATCTATTTGTCTTTCAGAGAAATTTACATTAACAAATCTTTAAATTCTTTGATTTTTTTCCCTAGCTGTGTCCAGTCTTCTGATGAGCCCATCAATGGCATTTTTCATTCCTATTACAGTATTTTTGATTCTAATAATTTTCTTAGAGTTGCCATCTCTTCGCCTATACTAGCCACCTATTTTTTATATACTCTGTTTTTATTAAGCATGTTTGTATCAGTCTGTTCTCATCCTGCTATGAAGAAATAATCAAGACTGGGTAATTCATAAAGAAAAGACGTTTGATTGACTTACAGTTCCACCTGGCTTGGAGGTCTCAGAAAACTTACAATCATAGCAGAAGACACCTCTTCATAGCAACAGGGGAAATAACGAATGCCAGCAGTGTAAATGCCAGATGCTTATAAAACCATCAAATTTCATGAGAACTCACTCACTATCTAATGAACAGCATGGGGGAAACCACCCCATGATTCAATTACCTCCCATGGGATCCCTTCCAGGACATGTGGGGATGGTGGAGAATGCAATTCAAGATGAGATTTGGGTGGGGACACAGCCAAACCATATTAATGTTAATCATATTGACTTAAAATTCCCTTTGATAATTCCAAACTTTGTTATATCTGAGTGTTTTATGTCTTTAGACTGTGTTTTTTCAAGTCTTTATAATGTCTTAGTTTTATTTTGTTTAAAGCCATATTGGGTTTCACCAATAACTGCAAATAATTATGAATAAACCACTATATGAGTTGAGTATAATAAAACATTTATTGAGCATTTACTATACGGCAAGCACTTTTAGTCAACATACCTGTGTTATTTACCCAATTCAACTGAAAATAAATTGTTATCTTCCTTTTACACAAAATGAAAATGCAGGCTTAAAATGCCAAATACTTTTGACAAACAACAAGTGAGCAGTGTAAAGTAGATTGAAGTTTTGTATATGACATTAATTCTGAATTACATTTCGTAATAAATCAACAAAAACCATCTTAGTTTTAGGGAAAAAATAAAAAACCAACAAAAATGCATATATTCCTGAAAGACAGAGGAAAAAAAAAAAACAGATTTTTCAGGGCTAAAGCACATTATCACATAAAATAAATCAGAATTACTTCTCAGAATAAAATATCTTATTCAAGTCAAATCTATTGAAGTAAAACTTCAAAAAATGTAAATTTATAGTATTTACAATAATAATAGAAACAATGCTTGGGTATTTCTTATGCTTAAAAATTCTAAAACTAAATTTTATTATTCTGGAAAACATTGAATTATGCTATGGAAAGCACAAAAAAGGACTTCAGTCTAAAGTTTCATAGAAAATTGTATTATATCTAATTCTCAGCACATCCCTATTCATTTTTTAATCATTTTAAATATTTTTAATATTGGCATGACCCTAAGAACAGTAGCTCTAGAAATCTTTGGGTTTATTTTTCTATAATTAACACACATTCTATATTCTTAAAACATAGAATGAACTGAATCTGAAAAACGTTGGTGACATAAGGTAAAATAGATGTTAAAATAGAAACAATTTAAAAACATGTTTTTTTTATTTACTTATTGAACACCCAAGTAAATAAGATGCTATTGAGTAACAAGACATGGTGCTGAATCTGAAATATCAAATTTATAAAATTAAAATACTTCATCTTTCTAGATTCTTCCAGATTTTCCAAAAGATTGGCACAGAAAAAACTCTAGTAATTCACTGCACTGAACAGCATGAACTGGAATGGGCATGTTAAACTATCAGATCATAGAGTGATGTTGTAAGAAAATTGAACAACATTTTGTAAAATGTCAGATACCTTTTAAGTGTTCTGGGAATGAGAATGACATCACAAATATGAAAACATGACATTATGAAAATATCAGTCTAGCAGTATTGCTTAAGGTGGATTCCAGGAGTCCAGAATGAAAACAAAATAGCAAGCCAGAAGGCCCGGTGTGACCCATGCTTCCATGGATAGGGATTGAACTAGGTCAATGGAAATCGAAGGAAAGGAAATTGGAGTGTATAAAGAGACAAAAGATAGGAAAGACCAGAAGATTCTATTTTGGAACGAGGATGAAGGAGAAGAGAACTTTACAAGCTCGAGGGGAATTTTGCTACCACCAATGAAAATCTGCAAAGCGTATAAGTTCTACCAATAATAAAAAGCAATGTTTTGCATCAGAATAAGCCCTGTGTGTTTCTTCACAGTAAAATGAAAATGTAGTAAAAGTATTTCCCCTTAATTTACTTTATTTTTAATTTAATTAAGAATTAGAGAATGGGATGTATATAAATAGAAGTTGTTGGTTTTTTTGTTTTTGTTTTGTTTGTTTGTTTGTTTGTTTGTTTTTTCATGACTTGATGAATCTGTCAACAGGCTAACCAAAGAATTTTGAGAGGGTAACAACTGCAAGAAAATAGAAGAGGTTGAAGAGAATTTAAAAACAAAAACAGAAACAAAAACCCCTAAAAAATAAAAACCGTAGCTTAATCATAAAAGTAGGGCTGGGCACAGTGGCCCACGCCAGCTGGTGCGGTGGCTCACACCTGTAATCCCAGCACTTTGGGAGGCCGAGACCGGCGGACCACAGGGTCAGGAGTTCGAGACTAGTCTGTCCAACGTGGTAAAACCCCGTCTTTACTAAAAATACAAAAATAAGCCAGCCGTGGTGGTGCGCGCCTGTAATTCCAACTACTCAGGAGGCTGAGGCAGGAGAATCGCTTGAACGTGGGAGGTGGAGGTTGCAGTGAGCTGAGATCATGCCATTGCACTCCAGCCTGGGCAACATAGTGAAACTCTGTCTCAATCAAAAATAAAATAAAATAAAACTAGATTAAAGCATAAGCCTTAATCAAATGAACAGTAGAAAAATAAGGCTCATACTAAATCAAAGGCAAGCATGGCTTCTGAGCTTTCCTTTACATTTTTGTAGAGACAAACTTACTTCGAATTTATACATTTTAAGCCTATACAATGTATGGGAGGATGCTTTTATTACTTGTAAAAAAAAATTTGTGATTAATATGGGAAGTTAATAATTTGAAACAGTAACAATCCGTATTTTCAGAGTCGTTGTTCCTTGGCAGTGTATTTCAGAAAATCACTACAAAAGTTATTTGGAATTCTTATATAAAGGGAAAGATAGAAGTATAAGGATTAAGTTCTAGAAATTACCTTTCAGTTGAAAGCCTTTAACGGATTTATAGTTTCTGTTGCCACAATAATGGAAGCATGCAACCATTCGTGTTTTACACATTAATGTTTACATAAGAAAGAAAATATATATTTTTATTTTAATAAATAACTCAAAAAGGACCAATGTCTCCCTCATCTTTCAATGTTACTGAGCACAGTGAAAATCCAAATAAGTCGATTTTCCCACCAGCTTTTTAAACCAAAAGTGTTATTTTCCCTTTCTGGTATTCAGATTTTCAACATTAATTAATTATTTCACATTTCTGCTTTAGAAGTTGTGAATGGATTCACCATTTGTTCAACTGAATAGTCGGGTTTTTTGTTTTGTTTTGTTTTTTATTGATATACAATACTGACTAAGTCACAAGAATGTAGAATGCCCTTACATACTTATTTAGGAACTTTTTATTTATTTATTTATTTTACATAAAGGGACTTTTTAGGTCTTCATATAATTCGAGAAAACATTGGCTCCTTTATTTACTGGGTTGGTTGAATGAGTTATGTAACAAAACAGGTTAAAAGGAAAAAAGTTTGAGAGGTCCACAACCGCTTGAGAAATCTCTAACCTGGATAAATTTTATTAATTATTTACTTAACTATTCATCAATACAGATTATTTTAGCCTATTGCTTATTCTAATTATAGCTTATCAACTAATGTAAATACTTAATCTCAGAATTATATTCTGGCAAGTACATTTGGATAAAGGTTATGTTCAAGGTTTTCTTTTTATTTTTTTAATTGACATAAAATAATTGTACATATTTATGGAGTACATAGTGATGTTTCAATATATATAATGTATAGAGATCAGATTAGGTTAATTAATATTTCCATCATCTCAGACATTTACTATTTATTTGTTTTGAGAACATTCAATATCCTCTTTCTAGCTATTTGAAGCTATATTGTTAACTATAATCATACCACAGTGGTGCAGAACACTAGAAGTTTATCCTTCTACCAAGCTGTAATTTTGTATCTTTTAACAAATCTCTCCCTATCTTCCCCTTCCCCTTCCTCTTCCCAGCCTCTAGTGTCCTCTGTTCTATTTGTTTCTTCTAAGAAATCAACTGTTGGGACTTCTACACATGAGTGAGAACAAGTGGCTACCCTTTGAAGCAAAATCCTTTGAAAAGAGTGATGTTTATTTAGTGTTCACAACTCCACTCCTCCCTTTTGTTACTTAACACATTATAATCAGATTTTGTCAAGGTTGCCAAATAAGTCAGTTGTTATTAAATCAACTTGTCCATTATTATATCTTATCTTACTTGATTTCCTTGGTACTTAACAGACCTTGTTATCATGTCTGCACTTAAATTGATGTCACATGTTCTTGTTTTTTCTTCTATCTCTCTTGTTTTCTTTTTCTTGGGCTGGTTCCTCTTCTTCTCTCTGACATAGAGCATCTTATTTTTGGAGTATGTCAGGGATTAGCGATTGTGCCACTTTTCTTCTCCATCTACACATAGTTCCTTGGTTCTCTCACAACCAGGCACTAATGACCCCCAAATTAATATACATAGCCTAGACTTCTCTCCTGAATTCCAGACTCACAGATGCGCTGATTACTTGATATCTCTACTACAATTTTTCATAAACAACTGAAACTTAGTATTCCTAAAACTTACTCCCTAATTTTTCCATCCAAAGGTGCTCTACTATAAGATTTTCATTTCAGTTAATTAAAACTCTAAGGCTTTTCTAGTCATCAATGTCCCTTTCACTAAAGATAAAATTTAATTCACAGTATTTATTACAGTAAGAATTGATAAAAATGTCTCCTAACTGTAGTCTAATGTTTATAAAAATTATGTTATTAGACACTGTGGAAACACAAAAATATAAGAGTCTCCTAGTCCAGACTATGACTGAAAGCAGAGAGCAGTGATGTTGATTAGGAAGTGAGTCTGAAAGTTTGACATGGATTTTATAAGTGAACCTTTACATATATGTTATATTTAATTAGGCTCTTACAAGTTGAATTCAAGAAATATATACTGAAAATCTATTATAGGTGAAATCCTGGCTTAGGTGCTAAAGTTTTCGTGAAAATGAACACAGTGTGATCTTTGACTTCAAGGAGAAAAGAAATAGATTAATTTTTATAATGAATGCCACTAAAAAGGGGAGAAAGTTACAGAAAGTTGAGACCCAAGAAAAGAAACCTGATATTCTCTCTAAAGGGCGTGTGATCCAAATATGAAAGAGAGTGGTCAAAATTACATAGGGCACAATCGAAAGCCAAACGTCTAGAAATGTGGGACAGAGCAAAAACATGAATAACAAGAAAAGAGAAATTGACACTAATGATCAAGTATCAACATCTCCAGCTTTTCATTTGGAAATTGGCTAATTTCATTGGCCTCTGTCTATACCTTTCACCACTGTCTATACCTTTCACCACAGGAGGAGTCTGTTTTTGATTAATGTGTTTGTAGAAGACAATTAAAACCGTTTCTGGAGTATCTCTTCTTTTTAGAACTAAGCTGTCCTCAGCACATACACATTCACTGCTCCATCATAGACCCGGCTTTTCACAGGTGAGAGAAGTTTGCAAATGTCAAGCACTGCCTATGACTGAATGATAAGGGTCTACTTCATAAAGGAAGGAAATATTATGAAATCCATCATGATTCTCTATTTTAAGTCCTATTGACCAATCAGCTTTATTAATAATGATATTTGATACTCATCTTTCTACATCCTGCTTCTCTCAATTGTCCATTCTAGAGATGATGGAACAGTTTAATATTAAACCCTAAATCCAACCGGGATATGATTGAAAAGTATCTACCGCTGCATTCAGGCCAAGGGGATTTTAAAAAGACATATTTTTAATAAGGTACCTTAAATTAAAATGTTTAATTAGTATAGGATGATAGAAATCAGATTGTAAAAGAAGTAAATTATGAATAAATGAGACGAATGAGGAAATATAATAATTTTGAGTACTTTTTAAATTGAAGAAACAAAAATGAAAATACCAGCATAGGAATGGTAGGAAAGAAATATTTTTTTTCTTATTTATTTCATTCAAGTTACCTTTTAGAATTTGCCATTTTCACAGAGGAGAAGAAGATTATAAAAAGGAAAATTGAATAGAGGAAGAGATAACTAACAAGAAAAAACATAAAGAGGATAAAATCAAGGATGACAAAGAGATTAATTTCAGGTCAGATGAGGACTTATAGAAAAATAAAATAATAAAATTATATTAAAAACACATATTAGGAGCTAAACAAAAAGAAATATGAAGGAATTTACTTCAAATATTCTCATTATTGTCAGCCACAGTGAGATAAAACCTTCAGTCAAAGATGATGGTAGATTGGAAAGTTGCACAACAGTCAAAATTGTCCTAATAAAGTACCACTTAAAACTAATAGGTCGGGCGCGGTGGCTCACGCCTGTAATCCCAGCACTTTGGGAGGCCGAGGCGGGCGGATCACAAGGTCAGGAGATCAAGACCACGGTGAAACCCCGTCTCTACTAAAAATACAAAAAATTAGCCGGGCGCGGTTGTGGGCGCCTGTAGTCCCAGCTACTCGGGAGGCTGAGGCAGGAGAATGGCGTGAACCCGGGAGGCGGAGCTTGCAGTGAGCCGAGATCGCGCCACTGCACTCCAGCCTGGGCTGGGCGACAGAGCGAGACTCCGTCTCAAAAAAAAAAAAAAAAAACCTAATAAAGCAATTACTAACCATAAAATAACAACAGGACAATAGTAAAATAACATATTTTATGGTATTTAATATTTAAAATATCTTCTGAGGCCAAGTATAATGGAAAATATCTTTCTTTAGGACAATAATCTCTTCTTATTTCCATTTTACCTAAATAATCGACTAAGATTCACAATATTTTGGTGCTGAGAATATATATATATATAAAATAGTAAAAAATACTAGTACAATATTTCCGTACTGTATTGCCTCCATTTCCAGAGGAATAAATATCTAATGAAATTTACAAATACTATACAATTGAGCTGCTATTTTTTAAAATGATCCAAAACTAAATAACACAAGGGAGAGTGCTTTATTTTATTTTTTCTCAATGAAAGAGAAGTATGAGGAAATCTTAGTGTACTACATAGACAGAAGAAAGCTCACACCTGAAATCACCCTCAACCCCATAAATAAAACTCAATAAAATGTCAAATCTATTTTATACGACCACTATGATACATGGAATAACCTGATCACTGGCACTAATATATTTTTCAAAGTATTTCCATGTTTGAAGTCTATTTAATGTTCCTAATATACAACATATACTGTGAATTAATTTCCTCACCCTTTTGCTCCTATATATAATAGGGTCACATTTCTAAAAATTCAGTAATGATACAATTATTTATGAATTCTGTAATAATAATGAATGACATCTATATTTTTTACTACTATGAGCCACAGTGTAATTTCTTATAAGAAACAAAATAAATGAATTTTGAAATAAAAAGGAATCCTCATTTTAAGACAAAATGATCCATATTCAAAAGCATTCTATAACACAAGGGAGAAAGTGCACATCCTCATCCACATTTTTCTTAGAAAAATAAATAAAGTATACTAAAAATCCATACAACTAGTAGCACAAGTTCTATTTATTTCTTTTTGTTTGTTTGTTTGTTTTGAGACAGAGTCTGGCTCTGTGGCCCAGGCTGGAGTGCAGTGGCCGGACCTCAGCTCACTGCTAGCTCCGCCTCCCGGGCTTACGCCATTCTCCTGCCTCAGCCTCCCGAGTAGCTGGGACTACAGGCGCCCGCCACGTCGCCTGGCTAGTTTTTTGTATTTTTTTTTTAGTAGAGACGGGGTTTCAACGTGTTAGCCAGGATGGTCTCGATCTCCTGACCTCGTGATCCGCCCGTCTCGGCCTCCCAAAGTGCTGGGATTACAGGCTTGAGCCACCGCGCCCGGCAGTTCTATTTATTTCTTATTTTCTAACATTGCTTTTGAAAACATAATTTAATCTTGAAATTAACCAAAACCTTTGTTTTTTTCAGCTTCTGAAATAAGCAATGACTGGGAAGTTATCAAAGAAAACAGACATAGTCCTGCTAAATCTTAGAGTGATATCAAATCTGCTCAAATTAGATATGACATTAAACGTTAAATATGTTTTTTTCTTCTTATTTTCAGAATGCCAAGGTAAACAGGTCAGTAATTTTCAATGTATTGTAAAATATGTGATTAGATATAGACTTGGCCACATGGATTTCTTAGGGGAAGTGCTTTGAATTTCATTTGACATAATGGGAACAAGGATATATTATTTATTATTTATCCATTTGTGCTTTAGTTGAGCCTTCTTTGATGCATTTGTCATTATTTTAGTAAAGAAGGAAAATAATCATTTTAAGCAATTATTCTGTGTCAGACACCATGCTCTGTGCTGGGAATCCACAGGTCCTGCCTTTTCAAGAGCTCAGACCATGTTGCTCTGTGCTTTGTTCATCATATGGCTCATCAGCTGTGGTTATGCTGTGTGACTATTAGGAAAGGATGAAAATGAATCCGTTTAAATGAATTTCTCTATTTACACTTTATAGGATGTGCCAAGATGCAGAGCTAAAATAATATAATCACTGAGATATTTCCATCTGGTCCTAGTTTACCCACTTCTGCCAACCTCCACTTCGATTTGTTCACATTCTACAAGTATGGAGGTGCACTGTGCAGGATGTCCCATGAAAAGCAAGAGTTGACTGTTTACAAATACACGTAATCCTTCAGTGCCTATTTGACATCCTCTTTGTGGCATAAATAAGGATAGTTTGACTTATTGACTTTTTGTCTGCCTAGTATTGTAGAATTTACATGTTCACTCTTTCTTTATAAAAACATTGTTTCAAAAATATTCAGTCAATTTTCAGGTGGTGGCAATGACACAATAAGAAAATCACCTTTCTCTAAGAAATGCCAGCTTTCATCCACAATTTACTTCAAAGAAATGACAGAAGTGATTAGATCTTTGTATAGAAAATATGTGACAAATTACTCATGTTGCTTCAGCCTCGATGGACATAGATTGAAAATTCCCAAGACCATTTCTCCAGAAAATAGCAGAAAAACTGGTGCAGTTTGTACTAACACATAATAATGTCTCTCCAATTAGAAACGTGTGGATATTTGGAGACACACACACACACAACCCTCTTTTACACACATGTAAAGTGCATGGAGAACTTTACCAAATGAATTACGTCTTTATTGCTACCTAGCGTAAATAAACTACCATAAATGTAGTGGCATAAAACAAGACAAATTTATTATCTCATAGTTTTTATGAATTAAGAGCCTGGTTACAGATTAGCTTGGTCCTCAGAATTATGGCTTACAAAACACCTTTATATTTATAGGTACATAACACCTTTATATGTAGTGACTTATCCTCACAGACTATGAATTACTGTGAAGCTAGATGAACCTAAGACTGAGAGACTAAACAGAAACAAATATCCAAAATAGTGAAAGGAGGAGACCAATGTGCTCTCACTCTGTTTACTCTACTCTGTCACTAATGTTTGTTAATATAAGGGCCTAAGGATTGATGTCTGATGACATGTCATAGAGGGAGACAACTGGGAAGTACTGCGAGTTTGTACCAGGCTGAAATCAAGAGTCTTTAGGTCTATGAGACTTGTGTCTCCCAAGCTTACTAGTCTTATGAGGTTGTAGAATTGAAGTCCCTGTTTTCTTGTTGACTATTGAATGGAGACAGTTTTCACCTCCTACAAGCTGCCGTCAGGTCCTTGTCATGGGATCCCTTCCACAGACAATTTACAGCAGTTTTTTTTTCTTTCTTTCTCAAGGTTAGCAGGAGAACATCTCTCATTTTGAATCTCCCTATCCTCTTTTAAGGGCTCCCTAGATTAGGTTTGATTCACAGAGGATAATCCCTCTTTTTCTTAACTCAAAGTCAAATGATTTGGGACCTTAATCAGGTCTGCAAGTTTTTGTCTGTTACACAGCTTGAAGTACTCATATACCCTATTCACCATCCTACTCTCACTCAAATCGCATGAACTCATTATGTCTATGAGTGGGTGGGAGTCTTTGGGGTCCTCTTAGAATTCTGCCTACCACATTAATTGTCTCCCTCTATGACGTGTCATCAGACATCAATCCTTAGGCCCTTGTACTAACAAACACTAGTGATAGAGTAGAATAAACAGAGTGAGAGCACATTGGTCTCCTCCTTTCGCTATTTTGGATATTGGCTTCTGTTTAGTCTCTCAGTCTTAGGTTCCTCATCTAGCTTCACAGTAATTCATGTGAGGATAAGTCACTACAAATAAAGGTGTTATGTAACTATACATAGAAAGGTTTTTTGTGAGCCATAAAGCAATTATTGTACATAGGAATGTCAAGTGAAGACACAAATATGTATAGTCATTATAGATGTATGAATATTATGTATGTGTGTGTAATACAACTGCATATAGTATTTTAAATACAATAACAAAAAAGCACATTTGTGAATTACTGTGTGTGTTGCATATATATTATACATTTACTTAGTCACTTACTACCAGATACAATGCTATAGAGTGTCTTCATTGATTTGACCAGTAACCTTTAAAAGATTGTAATTTTACCAACAGAGCTTTAGTGTAATAAGGCCAACCACCACAATGATTTTTAGTTTCTCTTATTTGACCATTATATCCCATGTAATCCACATAACTTTGACTACTTCAATTTCTCTATGGGTGGAGTAACATATGCACTAAAGATTCTTCCCTCTCGGGGAATGCTTGATTCCATTATTGAACCTGTTCTATACGAGGCATTATTGTATCTTATAATGCAATGTTTTTTGCAAGTTTTATCTGGTCCTTCCAGATAACTCTGATATTACCTGTAACTCTAATATTACCTGTTATTCTAAACTGAAAGTAATAATTTTAGGACTGTTTATTAGAAAAGTTATTACTCTCACATAATATGTACCTTGGGAGCTACCACGAGTTTGGAAATTGAATGCAAATGAGAAAAGTATTATGGTAAGACTAACCTTCAATTACTTTCATAGTGCATTGAAAATTTAATTCACAAATTCAAATCTATACACTTTAATAATAAGTGGTAACAAATTATTTGTTACATATCTCAAATATTTGTCATACTTAAAGAAAGTGGCTAATAATTCTGAGGTTAGAGTAGAACAATAAATTTATATCAGGAACTAATAATTTTTTTTTCCTAGCTGAGACCTCTTATTCACAAATTCTTAATTGTAGAAAAGGCAGGGACTATTGTGAAGTTTATTTGAAAAACAAAAATATTATACATTAGAGAGTGCAAGTGAATACTTGTCCCTCAGCTAAGACAGACAAATGTCCAATCTGACTGCAGGACAGGTAGTATGTTACCTTCATGAAATAATCCACCTCTTTAGGAAATAACAATTAAAAATCATAAAGAAGATTTTGTCGCTCACTTCATGTGCAAAAGTTTTCTTAACATATTGTCCACAATAGGTCTTTAGATCAAATAGTTTCTACTCAAGTCTACCAACTCACTTAAGATCAAAAGACTTTGGAGATTAGTTGATGTTGTTTAAATAGAACAAATACCTAAAATGCACATCCACTTGCATACAATTATAAAGCATAATCTAACATTCCTAAATATACACAAAAATACAAAAGAATGCTTAAAAGTGTGACAGTGATCTTACAAAAAGTAAATCATCAAAACAGCATGTAATTCTCAGTTGAAAACCAGCAGAAGACAAGGATGTTTTCTCTTACCACTCCTATTCAACATAGTATTGGAAGTTCTGGCCAGGGCAATCAGGCAAGAGAAAGAACTAAAGGGCAGTCAATTCGGAAAAGAGGAAGTTAAATTGTCTCTGTTTGCAGATAACATGATTATATATTTAGAAAACCACATCCACTCAGCCCAAAATCTCCTTAAGCTGATAAGCAACTTCAGCAAAGTCTTAGGATACAGAATCAATGTGCAAAAATCATAAGCATTCCTATCCACCAATAGCAGACAAACAGAGCCAAATCATGAGTGAACTCCCATTCACAATTGCTACAAAGAGAATAAAATACCTAGGAATCCAACTTACAAGGGATGTGACGGACATCCTCAAAGAGAACTACAAACCACTGCTCGATTAAATAAAAGAGGACACAAACAAAGGGGAAAACATTCCACACTGAAGGATAGGAAGAATCAATATCATGAAAATGGCCATACTGCCTAAAGTAATTTATAGATTCAATGCTATCCCCATCAAGCTGTCACTGACTTTCTTCACAGAATTGGAAAAAACTACTTTAAATTTCATGTGGAACCAAAGGGAGACTGCATACCCAAGACAATCCTAAGCAAAAAGAACAAAGCTGGAGGCATCACACTACCTGACTTCAAACTATACTACAAGGCTACAGTAACCAAAACAACATGGTACAGATACAAAAACATACATATATATTTATAGACTAATGGAACAGAACAAAGTCCTTAGAAATAACACCACACATCTACAACCATCTGATCTGACAAACCTTCCCAAAAACAAGCAATGGAAAAAGGATTCCCTATTTAATAAATGGTGTTGCAAAAACTGGCTAGTCATATGCAGAAAGCTGCAACTGGATCCCTTTCTTACACCTTATACAACAATTAACTCAATACAGAATAAAGACTTCGTAAGACCTAAAACCACAAAAACCCTAGAAGAAAACCTAGGCAATACCATTCAGGACATAGGCATGGCTTACACCTTATACAAAAATTAACTCAAGATGGATTAAAGACCTAAATGTAAGACCTAAAACCATAAAAACCATAGGGGAAAAAAAATATAGGCAATACCATTCAGGACACAGGCATGGTCAAAGACTTCATGACTAAAACACCAAAAGCAATGGCAACAAAAGCCAACATTGACAAATGGGATCTAATTAAACTAAAGAGTTTCTGCACAGCAAAAGACACTATCAGCAGCATGACTGGGCAACCTGCAGAATGGGAGAAAAATTTGTCAATGTATCCGTCTGACAAAGGGTTAATACCCAGAATCTACAAATAAACAAATGTACAAGAAAAAGACAAACAATCCCTTCAAAAAGTGGGCAAAGGATATGAACAGACACTTCTGAAAAGATGACATTTATGTAGACAACAGACATATGAAAAAAAGCTCATAATTACTGGTCATCAGAGAAATGCAAATAAAAACCACAATGAGATACCATCTTACACTAGTTAGAATGGAGATCATTAAAAAGTCAGGGAACAACAGATGCTGTAGAGGATGTAGAGAAATAGGAAATGCTTTTACACTGTTGGTGGGATTGTAAATTAATTCAACCATTGTGGAAGGCAGTGTTGCCATTCCTCAAGAATCTAGAACCAGAAATACCATTTGACCCAGCAATCCCATTACTGGTTAGATACCCAAAGGATTGTATATCATCCTGCTATAAAGACACATGCACATGTATGTTTATTGTGGCACTATTCACAATAGCAAAGACTTGGAACCAACCCAAATGTCCATCAGTAATAGACTGGATAAAGAAAATGTGGCACATAGACACCATGGAATACTATGTAGCCATAAAAAGGATGAGTTTATGTCCTTTGCAAGGACATGGATGGAGCTGGAAACTGTCATTCTCAGCAAACTAACACAAGGACCAAAAATCAAGCATCGCATGATCTCACTCATAAGTGGGAGTTGAACAATGAGAACACATGGACACAAGGAGGGGAACATCATACCCTGGGACCTGTTGGGGGTGGGTGGCTAGGGGAGGGATAGCATTAGGAGAAATACCTAATGTAAATGGCAAGTTGATGGGTGCATCAAACCAACATGGCACATATATAACTATGTAGCAAACCTGCACCTTGTCCACACATACCCCAGAACTTAAAGTATAATAACAAAAGAAAGAAAAATATGCTACCAATGGCATAATGAATTCTTATGTCTCAGAATTTTTATTTCTATAAATTGAAAATATTTTAGAATTATTTAGGTGTACAAATTATTTTTTTGTGAAAATAACAGTGTAAAAAATAAATTACTGTCTTAACATTTTTTCACATTCTAAGTCCAAATCATTCAGATAACTCCTTTTAAGTAAGAGCCATCAAAGTCCCTTTTCTCTTTTCTTTATACAACAACATCCTCTGGTCCAGCATAAACATTGGTGATAGAGCATTAAAAACATCATCCACTACTATGTATTATCTCCAGTATTTCTTGCCAAGCCTCTAAACAACATCCTGTAAGTTTTAATATCAGTGTTTTCTTTTTAGGTATGTGATAAGCAGTCCTATTTACATATCTCAGAAAAAAAAAAAGATAGGTTAATCTACTTTCAGGTTTCTTTCTTATTAAGTCCCAAAAAGCACTTAGATGTTATTCAACAAGAAAATATGGGATCATTTTCATTGTTTCAACAGTATGTATTTGCTTTAATAATATTAAATTTATTTTCCTTTACTTTGTCTCCATGTTAACTTCTTTTTTTTCAGTTTATAGAATCTGCTATTTATTTATTTATCTATTTTTTATTATATTTTAAGTTCTAGGGTACATGTGCATAACGTGCAGGTTTGTTACATATGTATACATGTGCCATGTTGGTGTGCTGCACCCATCAACTCGTCAGCACCCATGAACTCGTCATTTACATCAGGTATAACTCCCAATGCCATCCCTCCCTCCTCCCTCCTCCCCACAATAGGTCCCGGTATGTGATGTTCCCCTTCCCGTGTCCAAGTGATCTCATTGTTCAATTCCCACCTATAAGTGAGAACATGTGGTGTTTGGTTTTCTGTTCTTGCCATAGTTTGCTGAGAATGATGGTTTACAGCTGCATTCATGTCCCTACAAAGGACATGAACTCATTCTTTTTTTATGGCTGCATAGTATTCCATGGTGTATATGTGCCACATTTTCTTAATCCAGTCTGTCACTGATGGACATTTGGGTTGATTTCAAGTCTTTGCTATTGTGAATAGTGCCGCAATAAACATACATGTGCATGTGTCTTTATAGCAGCATGATTTATAATCCTTTGGGTATATACCCAGTAATGAGATGGCTGGATCATATGGTATTTCTAGTTCTAGATCCTTGAGGAATCGCCATACTGTTTTCCATAATGGTTGAACTAGTTTATAATCCCACCAACAGTGTAAAAGTGTTCCTATTTCTCCACATCCTCTCCAGCACCTGTTGTTTCCTAAATTTTTAATGATTGCCATTCTAACTGGTGTGAGATGGTATCTCATTGTGGTTTTGATTTGCATTTCTCTGATGGCCAGTGATGTTGAGCATTTTTTTATGTGTCTGAGTTAACTTCTAAAAGAACATTATATTTCAATAGGGAATAATATTTTTGTATATATTTTTAAAGTAAACATCATATGTGGTACTACTGATGAACATTACCCCATGAGGTGATGATAATATGAAATTATAAGAGAAGACTAAGGTAAGAACGGCTTAGCTTTGTAATGAATTTCATTGGCTGCTAGTAATTATAAGATGCCATCAATAAATAGACACAATTCAGTTTTTAAAATGTTTAAATAATATGTCTTAAATAAGATGAAATATTCCATGTTATTCAATACAATATAGAGAAAAGTAAAAATTAGAAAACTTAATTATTTAATGAAAATTCAGAAAGAAGAAAACAGAAACATTGTGAAATAATAAAAATAGGAATAAAAGAAGTTAAATTCAAAACTATTATTAATTTTGAAATGGGTGAGTGTCCTGACTCCCCTCACAGGACTTGCAACAGGCGTGTGGCTTATCTGTTCAGTGCGCTTAAACCTCTTACAGTAGAGGGAGAATGCAGATGGGCAGGTGGAGGAGCCAGAGTGAGCACTTTTGGGCTCTGGCCCCATGGTAGTGTCTAGGAGTGGGTGCCTGTGATGACCGAAGCTCAAGTGGGTGTGTTACAGGGCTCTTTTAGCTCCTCCATCTGCAGATGGCTTAAGTGTTAACCAGCTCCATGCCCTCTTGGTAACCAGGTCTTTATCTGGCATCCTGGAAGAACAAGGTCACATGGAGAAATTAAAGGATGGTAAATGTGAGGGACTTTATGGGCAGATGGAGGTGGCCATGAGCAGGATGGATGGGGAGCTAGAGAGGGAATGGAGTGGGAAGATTATCTTCCCCTTGATTTCAGCCGTCCTGCAGCCTATGTCCTCTCCGAATAGCCCCAGCCCAACTCCTCTCCAGATTCAGACTCCGTTTCTCTTTTCTCCTTATCTGCTGCGTCACTGTTCTGCTCCTCTGCCCTTCTGCTCATGGAACCTGGGGTTTGGGGTTTATATGGGTACAGGATAGGGGGGTGTGGTAGGCCAAAATGCAACATTTGGGGGTGAAAAACAGGAATGCCTTTTCCCATTTAGGGCCACGGGTTTCCAGGCTTGAGAGTGGGACCTTTGCCGGGAAACCACCCTCTTCTACCCAGTATTTCCTTACCTCCTCTCTGTATCAGTTTCAATAATTGGGAAGAAGGTAGATTCAACTATTAAAAGAAGAAACCCTGATATTGCATTTAAAAATAAAATGAAGCTCAGTTTAAGTCAAACTGACAGAAAGTTAAAAAATATAAATAAGAGAAGGCAAAGAAGACATACAAATGACCACCAAACATATGAAAAAATGCTGAACATCACTAATTAGGGAAACGCAAGTTAATACCACAATGAGATGCCACCTTACTCCTGCAAGAATGGCCAATATTAAAAAGTTAAAAAACAATAGATGTTGACATGGATGTGGGGAAAAGGGGATGCTTATACACTGCTGGTGGGAATGCAAATTAGTACAATCTCTCTCTCTCTCTCTCTCTTTTTTTTTTTTTTTTTTTTTTTTTTTTTTGAGAGGGAGCCTCCCTCTGTTGCCCAGGCTGGAGTGCAGTGGCGCGATCTCGCTCACTGCAAGCTCCGCCTCCCGGGTTCACGCCATTCTCCTGCCTCAGCCTCCGGAGTAGCTGGGACTACAGGCGCCCGGCCCCACGTCCGGCTAATTTTTTTGTATTTTTTAGTAGAGACGAGTTTCACCATGTTAGCCAGGATGGTCTCCATCTCCTGACCTCGTGATCCGCCCTCCTCAGCCTGCTAAAGTGCTGGGATTACCGGCATGAGCCACCGAGCCCGGCCGGTACAACCTCTTTCTTAAAGAGCTAAAAGTAGATCTACCATTCAATCCAGCAATCCTACTACTGGATATTTACCCAAAGGAAAGGAGGTCATTATATGAATAAGACATTTGCACACGTGTGTTTATAGCAGCACAATTCACAATTGCAAATGTATGAAAACAATCTAAGTGTCCCTAAACTAGTAAGTGAATAAAGAAAATGTGATTTTGTGTGTGTGTGTGTGTGTGTGTGTATATAAAACATGAAATACTACTAAGCCATAAAAAAAATGAAATAACGTCTTTTGCAGCAATGTGAATGGAGCTGGAGGCCATTATTCTAAATGAAGTAACACAAGAGTGGAATACCAAAAACCTTACGTTTTCACTTCTAAGTAGGAGCTAAGCCATGAGTACACAAAGGCATACAGGGTGATATAATGGACTTTAGGTACTCAAAAGAGGCAGGATGGGAGGAATAGTTCAGAGATTTAAAAGAACTACACACATTATGTATAATGTACACTGCTTGGGTGATGGGTGCATCAAAAATCTCAGAATTCACCACCATTTAATTATCGTGGTATCAATGTAACCAAAAACCACTTGTACCTCCAGAAGCTATTGAAATAAAGAAACTTAAAAAAATAATAATTACGAATAAATAACAACAACAACAACAAATTGCTATCTTAATGCTAAATTAGCCAGAAAAGAATTCAAGTAGGAAAGTATTTAAAGATACAGAGAAACATAATATTTTATTGGGAAACTAAAATTTCACAGTATGGTCAGTAAAAAATATGAAAATGGACCTGGAACACCCAAAGGAAATAGCAACCACACTATTTAAATTAAGAATGAATTTCAACAAGATGAACAAGAAGAGCAAATGTAAGATTAGCATAAAAACACCCATATATTTTCTATACATTGAAATATTCAAACAGAAAATAGTAAAACCAGATTTTGTTTATGTAACAACTAGAATATTAAGTACTTGTTAATAAATCTAACCAGAAATATGCAACACCTTTATACAAAGTTGACAAGATATTGTAACAGACTAAGATGTAACAGACTAAATGTACTAGATAGTGTTTTAGTTAATGATGTTCTAGCCAATTTTATGTAAAACATTGGTGACTTGTATTATGGAGTCTAATATTTGGTCTAACTGCAGTATTCCGGAGCCTTGAATCCAGGTCTGAACAGTGCTGTGACATTAGTGAAAGTTATAGAAAAAAAAAATTGGAAAAGTATTTTAAAAATAGAATACTAGAAAATTATAGAAAAGATAGAAATTGGTTGTTTCTTGTCGCTTCCAGTCAAGAAAGGAATGGCCAGTCTGAAATCAGAAATCACACAGAATATATCTTTAATAAGAAAGGTACCCTGTCTTTAGCAACCTAAGTTGAATGAGAGTTTCATAATTTTGGAATTACAGTACAAAATTTTATATTATTCTGTCACTCAAGTTAAAACTAATATTAGAGGATCAGAAGCCTTACCAGGATTTCAGATGAGTTTTTACCTGTTTTTTGTTTTGATTTTGCTTTCTTTTTTGCCAAATTGAGGAAAATACTTTTTGGTAAAAGTCCTGTGTTCTCTTTTATTTTACATTAGATGACCCAAGCAGAAAACTTATTTTAGCTTTTACTGCTAAACACTAATTCTGGATCTCAAGTTTGATGAAGTCATTTGATAGGAGGCAAGTGAATTGTTTTCATATAAGGGATATATACAGGAATAGGGTATGCTTGGAGGTGAAGGCTATAACGGTTAGATTATGGCAGGCACTATAAAATGGCTGTTCAGTCCTATTCTCAAGCTCTTTTCCTCTTTGCTTGCTTCAGTTATTAGGGATGAGAAAACTAAGTCCTTGCTCTCTACAAGTTAGAGAAAACCACATGATATAATTCTTGTTAAATTGATGTAAGAGGAATTCTGTGGGGGAAGCATTTGCTTTCTTGATGAAATATTAATAATAATAAAACAAAAGGATAGTCATAGCAAGAGTAGTTATTGTGCTTTCCCCGGATATAATCTTTGAACTAAACAAGATCCCTGATGCTGCAACATCATCTTGCAACTATGAGTAACTATATGGCAATGACTGAATTATAGAGCTGGTCACAGCTGAGACCATACTAATTCAATCTAAAATATCTAAAGTGAAACACCACATATCAGATCCACTAGTTTGGTGCCTTCCTCTTCCCATTCATTTTTTTCCAAATTCCCTCCAAATAATTTCAAGTTGCTTGTCCCTTTCTTATCCTCCACACCCACTTCCCTCTCAGCTTTTCTACCTAAACCTTTCACTTAGAATTCAAGTTTCAGGGTTATCCAGGCCCCTTTTAAGCTATTGAATAAATATATTCAATAATATTTTATATATATGCATATATTCAGTTAGAGAATTAAATTTAGTTAAATACTACATATATGTAACTGAGTATAAATATTTGGTCCTATGTCTATAACTGAATATACATATATATACACACACACATGAATATACATATATATACACACACACACACACATATATATATTCTTTACAGGTTACAGAAACCTTGAAATGCTTCTATATTTCACTAATTCTGTCATGCCTAACTTTGCATTTGAAAAATGGGCTGGTAATATAATGCCTTATAGGTAATAGAATGCCTTACCAAATTACTCATACTATGTTCTTTTGGACAGCCAACTAAGTAGTTACGGCTAATAACCTTAGTATCCAAGGACAATCGGAAAGTGAAAATTTTTCCACTATATGTGTATATATATATATATACACACACACACACATATGTTATGTATTTCCTACTATACATACATATATATGGCTATGTATTTCCCACCATATATATATTAGAGAAATAATATTTACTTACAAAAATAACAGAAGCTACTCCTCTACCTTCATAAATGACACCATCATTTGGCCACAGTGCCAAAAATATGGATATCAATTGAAACTACATTTTTGGTCCTCTTACACATATAGCTATTAATTTTATCTATTCTAATTACAAAATATATCTTAAATTCATCCATTTATCTCTTTGCCTACTCTCCCCAAACTAGTTCAAACATTACTTCTCACCATGAATACTTCTACAATTTCCTAACTAATCTTTCTGTCTTTACCTGTGTCTTCTTCTAATCCATTGTCCATTCAACAGCTAGCGATTTTATGAAATTACAATCTAAACGTGTCTGCATTTATAAATCTTCAGTAACTTTTAGTGGCTTTTATAACTTTTCAATAAAGTTTCCAAAACATAGGTTGATTTTTGGTAACTTATCCAGCCTTATTTTTGCCTCTCCCTAACTCTTCAATCCATAGCCATATTATTTATCTTTCAGTTTCATAAAGATACATGTTAGCTTTCACTTCTATATTCATTTTATGTTGGGTACTATGGAAACATACATTAAGATGAAGAGTTTCATGCCCATGGTTTACTGGGGAGTGTTCCAGGAGGAAACATTTGTAAGGGAGTAGGGATCTCACAATTTGGGAACAGAGAGAAGCTGACCAGCAGTGCAGATGCATCTGAGGTATCGGCCAATCATATGGAGAGCTCTGGAGCTGGAATAGCTCTTTAGATTGCCTCTAACTGGAGCAAGGAGTTTGGGCCTTTCCATCCCCACATTAACCAGCAATTGGCTTTAAGCTGTTCCATGAAAGGTAGCATGACCTTGGGCAAGAAGATATCTGGAGTGGACAAAAATTCCCAGTGAAGAATGCAGACTTGAAACTTTAATAGTAGATAATTCTCTGCATCTCAAGAGGGTAGCAGAAACATTTATATATGCTTGTCCATGCTGTTTCCTTTAAGTAGAATATTCCCTCCCACCCACCATGATTTTCCAGCTAAGCTCTAGTCACCCTGCAGGTCTCAATACTATGTGATTTATTGTGCTATGCCTTCACTGACCCCTAATTCTTATTGAGGCTCCCTCTTAACATGCTTCATTGGTACAACACAAAACCTCCTAATCCTCGAACTTATTAAACTGTATCAAGATTATGTATTTATTAAAACTCTATGGAAACAGAAATTTTCTTTCTCACCAAGTCTTCTCAGAGCCCAGAATATAATCTCATAATACTTGGCACAAAATGAATATTTGTTTGCTGAGTTCATGCATTGCACATTTTTCCCGTTTCATTAAGTTCTCTTTCTGTCTTCCTAAGACTCTTTCAAAATCAGGATAATAATGAAAGAGACAAAATAGAGTAGGAAAAAAATCTCAATTTGGTATGTTTTCTAAAATTTTTCTCTAATTTCTATTTCTATATCCTGTTGCGGAAAAATTTACTAATCCTGGCTTGCCCCAGATTTTGAATTTCATGTTGGTGGTATTTTAGTCAATGACACACTCGATTCAAATACATATAGATTATTTTGACTGCATTAATTCCATCATATAATCTCCTCAGCTGAGAAGAAAAATTAGTAAAGTCATAATTCAATAATTTCCTCACTCTTTTATACATATATTATGAATATTAGATTACTATTTTCTTAATTATATAGGAAAGCACTTTGGGTGTCTAAGGCCCATGGTGAAATTAAGATACATTGTTATGAAATCAAAGACATTCTTATTTACACATGGATGATAGCATAAATGTTGGTAGCAAAGTTAAACATGACTAACTTAGACAAAAGCAGCTTAAGCAGAAATGGTATGCTCGACTTAGGATAATATTCAGCTAATAATGTTAATTTCCTATGATTTATTACTAGATAGGTGAATATCAACTATACCCAAAACCAGAAACAATATTATGAACTTCACATGCTAACCGCTGGTTGATTTCCTGATATGTTAACACCATATTTTACCATCTACTCATGACAATACACGTCAGAGCACCCAAATATGAAATATTTGCTCATTACATTTAATTTTGTAGAGATAAAATAGTCATCAATTTAAATGATAATTACTGACTTTCTGCAAATTATGTTTCCATTTACACATGATCTCTAAATTCAAACGTTGTGTCTTATAGTTCCAATATTAGATTTTAGAGGACTCAATGCAAAGCAATGTTTTTTAGCCAACAAAAAATTTGCGAACAATGCACTTGCTAACGGATTCCCAAGTACTATTAGAAAGCCTGATTGAGCTCTGTGTAGACGTTGTGGCTCCCAGCATAGCATCAAAGAGTCCTAAATAAAACTCCAAGCCTGAAATTCTTGTCAGCTTAAGAAACTTCTAAGAATTATGCTCCAAAAAGATGAATAAGCATTTTAAATTGTTCTTTGATTCTTCTCTTGTAAACATAACTTTTTAAAATCCCATGACCCATTTTTAAAGTTGCTGAATATAGAACTGTTCAGAGTGCCTAAGTAACTTAGAACTTAATGCAATGAACTACCTACAAAAAATTATTTTACTTTTCTTATCTTGCCCCAAGAAAACCTAATTATAAAATTTTCAATTTCCCACTGTCCTTGGATAATAACATTATTAGCCATACTACTTGGTTGGCTGTCCAAAAGAACATAGTATGAGTAATTTGGTAAGTCTATGAGGCATTATATTACCAGCCCACTTTTCAAATGCAAAGTTAGGCATGACAGAATTTGTGAAATATAGAAGCACTTCAAGTTTTCTTTAACCTGTAAAGACCATATTTTTTTATAAGTTCATGTTCAGCCAGAGTTCATCCATCTACTATTATAGTATATAATTTATCATTTTTTGTTGTTAATATTATTAATTTCTAAAAGTTATATATAACCTTGTATTTACCTAGACTGCTTATAATTATATATAGTCATGCATTGAAAAATTATATAACATAAATATTCTGCAGGAAGACAAAGTCTAATAATAGATATTAAAACAAAATAGAAGCTCTATAACATTAGATTTGTCAGATTTCTTTCTTTTTTTAAAATTATATTTTAAGTTCTAGGGTACATGTGCACAACGTGCAGGTTTGTTACATATGTATACATATGCCATGTTGGTGTGCTGCACCCATTAACACGTCATTTACATTAGGTATGTCTCCTAATGCTATCCCTCCTATCACCCCCCTCCCCAGAATAGGCCCTGATGTGTGATGTTCTCCTTCCCATGTCCAAGTGATCTCATTGTTCAATTCCCACCTATGAGTGAGAACATGCAGTGTTTGGTTTTCTGTTCTTGCCATAGTTTGCTGAGAATGATGGTTTACAGCTGCATCCATGTCCCTACAAAGGACATGAACTCATCTTTTTTATGGCTGCATAGTATTCCATGGTGTATATGTGCCACATTTTCTTAATCCAGTCTGTCACTGATGGACATTTGGGTTGATTCCAAGTCTTTGCTATTGTGAATAGTGCCACAATAAACATACGTGTGTGTGTGTCTTTATAGCAGCATGATTTATAATCCTTTGGGTATGTACCCAGTAATGAGATGGCTGGGTCAAATGGTATTTCTAGTTCTAGATCCTTGAGAGATCACTACACAGTTTTCCACAATGGTTGAACTAGTTTACTTACAATCCCACCAACAGTGTAAAAGTGTTCCTATTTCTCCACATCCCCTCCAGCACTTGTTGTTTCTTCACTTTTTAATGATTGTCATTCTAACTGGTGTGAGATGATATCTCATTGTGGTTTTGATGTGAATTTCTCTGATGGCTAGGGATGATAAGCATTTTTTCATGTGTCTGTTGGCTGTATAAATGTCTTCTTTTGAGAAGTGTCTGTTCAAATCCTTTGCCCACTTTTTGATGGGGTTGTTTTTTTCTTGTAAATTTTTTGAGTTCTTGGTAGGTTCTGGATATTAGCCCTTTGTTAGATGAGTAGATTGCAAAAATTTTCTCCTATTCTGTAAGTTGCCTGTTCAATCTGATGGTAGTTTCTTTTGCTGTGCAGAAGCTCTTTAGTTTAATTAGATCCCATTCGTCAATTTTGGCTTTTGTTGCCATTGCTTTTGGTGTTTTAGACATGAAGTCCTTGCCCATGCCTATGTCCTGAATAGTAGGTTTTCTTCTAGGGTTTTTATGGTTTTAGGTCTAACATTTAAGTCTCTAATCCATCTTGAATTAATTTTCATATAAGGAGTAAGGAAAGGATCCAGTTTCAGCTTTCTACTTATGGCTAGCCAATTTTCCCAGCCCCATTTATTGAATTGGGAATCCTTTCCCCATATCTTGTTTTTGCCAGCTTTGTCAAAGATCACATGGTTGTAGATGTGTGGTATTATTTCTGAGGGCTCTTTTCTGTTCTGATGGTCTATATCTCTGTTTTGGTACCAGTATCACGCTGTTTTGGATACTGTAGCCTTGTAGTATAGTTTAAAGTCAGGTAGCGTGATGCCTCCAGCTTTGCTGTTTCGGCTTAGGATTCTCTTGTCAATGCAGGATCCTTTTTGGTTCCATATGAACTTTAAAGTTGTTTTTTCCAATTCTGTGAAGAAAGTCATTGGTAGCTTAACGGGGATGGCATTGAATCTGTAAATTACCTTGGGTAGTATGACCATTTTCACGATATGGATTCTTCCTATCCATGAGCATGGTATGTTCTTCCATTTGTTTGTGTCCTCTTTGATTTCACTGAGCAGTGGTTTGTAGTTCTCCTTGAAGAGGTCCTTCACATCCCTTGTAAGTTGTATTCCTAAGTATTTTATTCTCTTTGATGCAAGTGTGAATGGGAGTTCATTCATGATTTGGCTCTCTGTTTGTCTGTTATTGGTGTATAAGAATGCTTATGATTTTTGCATATTGATTTTGGATCATGAGATTTTTCTGAAGTTGCTTAACAGCTTAAGGAGATTTTGGGTTGAGACAATGGGGTTTTCTAAGTATACAATCATGTCATCTGCAAACAAGGACAATTTGACTTCTCCCTTTCCTAATTGAATACATTTATTTCTTTCTCTTGCTTGATCGCCCTAGCCAGAACTTCCAACACTATGTTGAATAGGAGTGGTGAGAGAGGGCATCCCTGTCTTGTGCCAGTGTTCAAAGGGAATGCTTACAGTTTTTGCCCATTGAGTATGATATTGGCTGTGGGTTTGTCATGAATAGCTCTTATTATTTTGAGATACATTCCATCAATACCGAATTTATTGAGAGTTTTTAGCTTGAAGGGCTGTTGAATTTTGTCAAAGGCCTTTTCTGCATCTATTGAGATAATCTTGTGGTTTTTGTCTTTGGGTCTGTTTATATGCTGGATTACATTTATCGATTTGCATATGTCGAACCAGCCTTGCATCCCAGGGATGAGGCCCACTTGATCATAGTGGATAAACTTTTTGATGTGCTGCTCAATTCAGTGTGCCAGTATTTTACTGAGGATTTTTGCATCAATGTTCATCAGAGATATTGTTCTAAAATTCTCCTTTTTTGTTGTGTCTCTGCCAGGTTTTGGTATCAGGATGAAGTTGGCCTCATAAAATGAGTTAGGGAGGATTCCTTCTTTTTCTATTGATTGGAATAGTTTCAGAAGGAATGGTACCAGCTCCTCCTTGTACCTCTGGTAGAATTTGGCTGTAATCCATCTGGTCCTGGACTTTTTTGGTCGGTAGGCTATTAATTATTGACTCAATTTCAAAGCCTGCTATTGATCTATTAAGGGATTCAACTTCTTCCTGGTTTAGTCTTGGGAGAGTGTATGTGTCCAGGAATTTATCCATTTCTTCTAGATTTTCTAGTTTATTTGTGTAGAGGTGTTTATAGTATTTTCTGATGGTAGTTTGTATTTCTGTGGGGTCAGTGGTGATATCTCCTTTATCATTTTTTATTGTGTCTGTTTGTTTCTCCTCTCTTTTTTCTTCTTTATTATTCTTGCTACCAGTCTATCAATTTTCTTGATCCTTTCAAAACACCAGCTCCTGGATTCATTGATTTTTCGAAGGGTTTTTTGTGTCTTTACCTCCTTCAGTTCTGCTCTCATCTTAGGTTATTTCTTGCTTTCTGCAAGCTTTTGAATGTGTTTCCTCTTGCTTCTCTAGTTCTTTTAATTGTGATATTAGGGTGTCAATTTTAGATCTTTCGTGCTTTCTCTTGTGGGCATTTAGTGCTATAAATTTCCCTCTACACACTGCTTTAAATGTGTCCCAGAGATTCTGGTATGTTGTATCTTTGTTCTCATTGGTTTCAAAGAACATCTTTATTTCTGCTTTCATTTTGTTATGTACCCAGTAGTCATTCAGGAGCAGGTTGTTCAGTTTCCATGTAGTTGAACAGTTTTGATTGAGTTTCTTAGTCCTGAGTTCTAGTTTGATTGTACTGTGGTCTGAGAGACAATTTGTAATACTTTCTGTTCTTTTACATTTTCTGAGGAGGGCTTTACTTCCAACTACGTGGTCAATTTTGGAATAAGTGTGATGTGGTGCTGAGAAGAATGGATATTCTGTTCATTAGGGATGGAAAGTTCTGTAGATATCTATTCAGTCTGCTTGGTGCAGAGATGAGTTCAATTCCTGGATATCCTTGTTAACTTTCTGTCTCATTGATCTGTCTAATGTTGACAGTGGTGTGTTAAAGTCTCCCATTATTATTCTATGGGAGTCTAAGTCTCTTTGTAAGTCTCTAAGGACTTGCTTTATCATTCTGGGTGCTCCTGTATTGGGTGCATGTATATTCAGGATAGTTAGCTCTTCTTGTTGAATTGATCCCTTTACCATTATGTAATGGCCTTCTTTGTCTATTTTGATCTTTGTTGATTTAAAGTCTGTGTTATCAGAGACTAGGATTGCAACACCTGCTTATTTTTGTTTTCCATTTGCTTGGTAGATCTTCCTCCATCCCTTTATTTTGAGCCTATGTGTGTCTCTGCAAGTGAGCTGGGTCTCCTGAACACAGCACACTGATGAGTCTTAACTCTTTATCCAATTTGCCAGTCTGTGTCGTTTAATTGGAGCATTTAGCCCATTTAAATTTAAGGTTAATATTGTTATGTGTGAATTTGATCCTGTCATTATGATGTTATCTTGTTATTTTGCTCATTAGTTGATGCAGTTTCTTCCTAGCATCAATGGTGTTTACATTTTGGCATGTTTTTGCAATGGCTGGTATCAGTTGTTCCTTTCCATGTTTAGTGCTTCCTTCAGGGTCTCTTGTAAGGCTGGCCTAGTGGTGACAAAATCTCTAAGCATTTGCTTATCTGTAAAGGATTTTATTTCTCCTTCACTTATGAAACTTAGTTTGGCTGGATATGAAATTCTGGGTTTAAAATTCTTTTCTTTAAGAATGTTGAATATTGGCCCCCATTCTCTTCTGGCTTGTAGAGTTTCTGCTGAGAGATCTGCTGTTAGTCTGATGGGCTTCCCTTTGTGAGTAACCCGACCTTTCTCTCTGGCTGCCCTTAACATTTTTTCCTTCATTTCAACTTTGGTGAATCTGATAATTATGTGCCTTGGAATTGCTCTTCTCGAGGAGTATCTTTGTGGTGTTCTCTGTATTTCCTGAATTTGAATGTTGGCCTGCCTTACTAGGTTGGAGACGTTCTCCTGGATGATATCCTGCAAAGTGTTTTCCAAGCTGGTTCCATTTTCCCTGTCACTTTCAGGCACACCAATCAGATGTAGATTTGGTCTTTATACATAATCTCATATTTCTTGGAGGCTTTGTTCATTTCTTTTTACTCTTTTTTCTCTACACTTTTCTTCTCTATTCATTTCATTCATTTCATCTTCAGTCACTGATACTCTTTCTTCCAGTTGATCGAGTCAGTTACTGAAGCTTGTGCATTTGTCAGGTAGTTCTCTTGTCATGGTTTTCACCTCTATCAGTTCTTTTAAGGTCTTCTCTCATTGATTATTCAGTTATCCATTCATCCATTTATAAATTACACATAATCCTGGCCATATTTTCCACTTTTTGATGGAATTTTGTTGTTTTTTTGTTGTTGTTGTTGATTTGTTTGAGTTCATTGTAGATTCTGGATATTAGTCCTTTGTCAGATGTGTAGATTGTGAAGAATTTTTCCCACTCAGTGGGTGTCTGTTTACTCTGCTGACTGTTCCTTTTGTCATGCAAAACTCTTTAGTTTAAGTTCTAACAATTATCTTTGTTTTTATTGTGTTTGCTTGTGGGTTCTTGGTCATGAAATCCTTGCCTAAGTCAATGTCTAGAAGGGTTTTTCCAGGGTTATATTCTAGAATTTTTATAGATTCCTGTCTTAGATTTCTTAATCCATCTGGAGTTTATTTTTGTATAAGATAAAGATGAGCATCCTGTTTCATTCTCCTACGTGTGGGTAGCCAATTATCCCAGCAGCATTTATTGAAAAGGGTGTCCTTACCCCACTTTATGTTTTTGTTTGCTTTGTCAAAGATCAGTTGGCTGTCAGTATTTGGGTTTATTTCTGGGTTCTATATTCTGTTCCATTAGTCTGTGTGCCTATTTTTTAGACCAATACCATGCTGTTTGGTGACTATGGCCTTATAGTATAGTTTGAAATCAGATAATCTGATGCCTCTAGATTTCTTCTTTTTGCTTAATCTTGCTTCGGCTATGCAGGCTCTTTTTTTGGTTCCATATGAATTTTAGAATTGTTCTAATTCTGTGAAGAATGACGGTGGTATTTTGATGGAAATTGCATTGAATTTGTAGATTGCTTTTAGCAGAATGCTCATTTTCACAATACTAATTCTACCCATCCATGAGCATTGTATGTGTTTACATTTGTATCATCTATGATTTCTTCCAACAGTGGTTTGTAGTTTTCCTTGTAAAGGTCTTTCAACTCTTTGGTTAGGAATATTCCTCAGTTATTTATTTATTTATTTATTTATTTATTTATTTATTTATTTATTTTTGCTATCGTAAAAGTGGTTGAGTTCTTTATTTGATTCTCAGCTTCGAGTTACTGATTTGTGTACATTAATTTTGTATCTGGAAACTTTGCTGAATTCTTTTATCAGTTCTAGGAGCTTTCTGGAGGAATATTTAAGGTTTTCTAGTAAACAATCATACCGTCAGCAAATAACAACAGTTTCACATCTTCTTTACTGATTTTGATGCCCTTTATTTTTTTCTGTTATCTGATTGCTCTGGCAAGGACTTCCAGTACTATGTTGAAAAGGAGTGGGAAGAGTGGACATCTTTGTCTTGTTCCAGTTCTCAGAGGGAATGCTTTCAACTGTTCCCCATTCAGTATTATGATGGCTGTGGATTTGTCATAGTTGGCTTTTATTATGTTGAGGTATGTCTTTTCCATGTTGATTTTGCTGGGAGTTTTAATCATAAAGGTGTGTCCGGAATTGGTGGGCTCTTGGTCTTGCTGACTTCAAGAATGAAGCCACGAACCCTCCTGGTGTTATAGTTCTTAAAGATGGTAGTTCGGAGTTTATTCCTTCAGATGTTCAGACGTGTCTGCAATTTCTTCCTTCTGGTGGGTTCGTGGTCTCGCTGACTTCAGGAGTGAAGCTACAGACCTTCGTGGTGGGTGTTACAGCTCTTAAAGGCGGTGAGTCTGGAGTTCTTTATTCCTCCCATCTGGAGTTGTTCATTTCTCCTGGTGGGTTTGTAGTCTCGCTGGCCTCAGGAGTGAAGCTGCAGACTTTCATGGTGGGTGTTACAGCTCATAAAGGCAGTGTGGACCCAAAGAGTGAGCAGCAGCAGGAGTTATTGCAAAGAGCAAAAGAACAAAGCTTCCACAGTGTGGAAGGGGACCCCAGCAGGTTGCGGGCTGGCTGGCTTGGGCAGTCTGCTTTCATTCCCTTATCTGGCCCCACCCAAATCCTGCTGATTGGTCCATTTTGCAGATAACTGATTGCTCCATTTTATAGAGAGCTGACTGGTCCATTTTACAGAGAGCTGATTGGTCTGTTTTGACAGAGTGCTGATTGGTGCATTTACAATCCTTTAGCTAGACACAGGGTGCTGATTGTTGTATTTGCAATCCCTTAGCTAGACATAAAAGTTCTCTAAGTCCCCACTATACTCAGGGGACCAACTGGCTTCATCGAGTGGGTCCCATGCTGGTGCTGCAGGCACAGCTGCCTGCCAGTTCAGCACTGTGCACCCGCACTTCTCAGCCCCTGGGTGGTTGATGGGACTGGGCACCAGGGAGCAGGGAGTGGTGCCCATTGGGAAGGCTAGGGGCCATGTAGGAGCCCACTGTGGAGGGTGGGGCTTGGACATGGTGGGCTGCAGGTCCTGAGCCCTGCCTTTGCCCTGTGGGGAGAATTCGAGCATGGTGCATGCAGGCGGCCAGTACTGGGGAATCTGGGGCAATCTCCACAGCTGCTGGCCCCGGTGCTAAGCCCCTCACTGCCTTGGGCCCGAGGTGCTGGCTGGCTACTCAGAGTGCTGCGCCCACTGAGCCTGTGCCCGCACCCACCCGAACTTGTGCTGGCCTGCGAGTGCCACACACAGCCCCAGTTCCTGCCCGTGCCTCTCCCTCCACGCCTCTCCGCAAGCAGAGGAATCTGGTTCCAGCCTTGGCCAGCCCAGAGAGGGGCTCCTACAGTGCAGTGGCAGGCTGAAGGGCTCCTCAAGCACTGCCAGAGTAGATGCCCAGACTGAGGAGATGCCAAGAGTGAGGGCTGCTAGCACAGTGTCACCTCTCAAAGGGATATTGGATTGTGTTGAATGCTTTTTCTGCATCCATTGAGATGATGATGTAATTTTTGTTTTTAATTATCTTTATGTGGTATATTACATCTATTGACTTTCATATGTTAAATCACCCCTGCATTCCTGGTATGAAACCAACTTGATCATGGTGGATTATCTTTTTGATACATTGATGGGTTCAGTTAACTAGTATTTTGTTAAGGATTTTTGCATCTATGTTCATCAGGGATGTTGGTCTGTAGTTTTATTTTTTGTATGTCCTTTCCTGATTTTGGTATTTGGGTGATACTGGGTCCATATAATGATTTAGGGAGGGTTCTCTCTTTCTCTATCTTGTAGAATAGTGTCAATAAGACTGGTACAAATTATTTGAATCTCTTGTCAAATTCAGCTGTGAATTCGTCTGATGCTGAAATTCTTTTTATTTATTTTATTTTTTATATTTATTTATTTATTTATTTATTTATTTATTTATTTATTTATTTTTACTTACCAGTTCAATCTCCCTGCTTCCTGTTCAGGGTATCTAATTCTTCCTTATTTAGGCAAGGAGATTTGTATCTTTCCAGGAATTTATCCATCTCTTCTAGGTTTTCTAGCTTGTGCACATAAAGGTGTTCATAGTAGCCTTGAATAAACTTTTGTATTTCTGTAGTGTCAGTTGTAATATCTCCTGTTTCATTTCTTATTGAGCTGATTTGGATTTTCTCTCTTCTTTTCTTGATTAATTTTACCAGTGTGCTGTCAATTTTATTTATCTTTTGAGGGAATCAACTTTTTGCTTCATTTATGTTTGTACTTTTGTTTCAAATTTATTTAGTTCTGCTCTGATCTTGGTTATTTCCTTTATTCCACTGAGTTTGAGTTTCATCTCTTTTGTTTCTCTAGTTCCTTGAGGTGTGACCTTAGACTGTGTCTCTGTGCTCTTTCAGACTTTTTAATGTAGGCATTTAAGACTATGAACTTTCCTTTTAGCACCAGCTTTGCTGTGTCCCAGAGGTTTTCACAGGTTGTGTTCCTATTGTCATTCAGTTCAAATATATCTTTAATCTCTATCTTGATTTCATTTTTGACCCAATGATTATTCAAGAGCAGGTTATTTAATTTCCTTGTATTTGCATCTTTTTGAAGGTTTCATTTGGAGTTGATTTCCAGTTTTATTCCACTGTGGCCTGAGAGAGTGCTTGATATAATTTCAATTTTCTTAAAATTATTGAGGTTCATTTTGTGACCTATCGTATGGTTTATCTTGGAGAAAATTCCATGTGCTGCTGAACAGAATGTATATTCTGTGATTGTTGGATGGAATGTTCTGTATGTACCTGTTTGTTCCATTTGTTTCAGAATATAGCTTAAATTCATTGTTTCTTTGTTGACTTTCTGTCTTGATGACCTATATAATGCAGTCAGTGGAGTATTAAAGTCCCCCATTATTGTTTTGCTGCTGTCTATTTCATTTTTTAGGTCAATTAGTAATTGTTTTATAAATTTGAGAGCTCCAGTGTTAGGTACATATATGTCTAGGATTGTGATGTTTTCCTGTTGGACAAGGGCTTTTATCATTGTATAATGCCCCTCTTTGTCTCTTTTAACAGCTATTGCTTTAAAGCTTGTTTTTTCTGACATAAGAATAGCTACTCCTGCTCACTTTTGGTGTCTGTTTGCATGAAAGGTCTTTTTGCATCCCTTTACCTCAAATTTATGTGCATTCTTATGTGTTAGACGAGTCTCTTGAAGGCAGCAGATAGTTGGTTGATGCATCTTATCCATTCTTCAATGCTATGTCTTTTAAGTGGAGAATTTAGGCCATTTACATTCAATGTTAGTATTGAGATGTGAGGTATCATTCCATTCATCATGCTTTTTGTTGCCTGTATACTTTGTTTTTTGTTGTTGTTTTTGTTTTGTTTTTTAAACTTGTATTTTTGTTTTATAGGTCCTGTAAAATTAATGCTTTAAAGGGGTCCTGTTTTGATGTTTTTCCAAGATCTGTTTCTATATTTAGATCTCCTTTTAGCAGTTTTTGTAGGGGTGGCTTGGTCGTGGTGAATTCTGTTATCATTTGTTTGTCTGAAAAAGAATGTATCTTTCCTCCCTATAGGAAGCTTAGTTTCACTGGATACAAAATTCTTGGTTAATAATTGTTTTGTTTAAAGAGGCTGAATATAGGGTCCCAATTCCTCCTAGTTTGTAAGGTTTCTGCTGAGAAATCTGCTGTTAATCTGATAAGTTTTCCTTTATAGATTACCTGATGCTTTTGTCTCACAGCTCTTAAGATTCTTTCCTTCATCTTAACTTAAGATAACCTAATGACAATGTGCCTGACAATGATCTCTTTGTGATTAATTTCCCAGGTGTTCTTTGTGCTATATGTATTTGCATGTCTAGGTCTCCACCAAGGCCTGGGAATTTTTCCTCAATTATTCCCTCAGATATAATTTCCAATTTTTTAGATTTCTCTTCTTCCTCAGGAACACCAATTATTCTTAGGTGTGGTCTTTGTACATAATCCCACACTTTATGGAGGCTTTGTTCATATTTTCTTATTCTTTTTTCATTGTTTCTGTTGGATTGTGTTCATTCAAGACCTTGTCTTCGAGGTCTGAATTTCTTTCTTCTATTTGTTGAATTCATTGCTGAGACTTTCTGGATAATTTTGCATTTCTCTAAGTGTGTTCATTGTTTCCTGAAGTTTTGATTTTTTTTTTTAATGCTATTTATTTCCTTGAAGAATTCTCCCTTCACTTCTTGTTTCATTTTTTGGATTTCCTTACATTGAGGTTTGCCTTTCTCTGGTGCCTCCTTGATTAGCTTAATAACTAACCTCCTGAATTCATTTTCAGGTAAATCAGGGATTTTTTCTAGGTTTGGGTTCATTGCTGGTGAGCTAGTGGGATTTTTCTGAGATGTTAAAGAACCTTGTTTTATCATCTTACCAGAGTTGTCTTTCTGCTTCCTTCTCATTTTGGTGGCTCTGTCAGAGGGAAGGTCTAAGGCTGAAGGCTGTTGTTCATTTTATTTTGTCCTACAAGGTGTTTCCTTGATGTAGTATTATCCCTTTCTCCTATGGATGTGGCTTCCTGAGAGCCAAGCTGTAGTGATTGTTATCTCTCTTCTGGATTTAACCACCCAGTAAGTCTACCAGGTTCCAGGCTGGTACTGGGGATTTTCTGCACAGAGTCCTGTGGTGTGAACTGTCTGTGGGTCTCTCAGCCATGGATACCAGTACCTGCTCTGGTGGAGGTGGTGGGTGTGGTAAAATGGTCTCTGTGATGTCCTTAGTTTTGGTTGTTGAATGGACTATTTTTGTGCCAGTTGGCCTCCTGCCAGAAGGTGGCACTGTCCAGAGACCATCAGCCATAGTAGTATAGGGAGGAACAGGCACTGGGCAGGGCCCTAGAACTCCCAAAAGTATATCCCCTTTGTCTACAGCTACCAGGGAAGAACCTTTGGGTGGGGGCAGAGCTAGGCGTGTCTGAGCTTAGACTCTCCTTGAGTGGGTCTTGCTGCAGCTGCTGTGGGGGATCAGGGTGAGCTTTCCAGGTTAATGGAGTTATATACCTAGGAGGATTTTGACTGTCTCTACTGTGTCATGAATGTTGTCAGGGAAATGAGGGGAAGCCGGCAGTCACAGGTCTCACTCAGCTCCCATGAAAGTCCAAGGGCCCGTCTCATTCCAACCATGCCAACAGCAACAAATGTTTCCAGGCAGTGGGCAAGTAGGACTGAGAACTTGTCCCAGGCTACCTGCCTCCCAGCTTCGAAAGCAAATATGGTTTTCTTTCCTCCTCCACCTGTGGACTCTGCACACCAGATTCATGGCCTCCCCTGAGTTCTGGCCAGGAGGCTTCTCAATCAGTTCAAATTGTTACAAAATTCAGGTGGAGATTTCCTTCTCCCTGTGGCCTTTTCCCAGCACCCCTTACTGCCCTCACGAAGTACCTCTGTGAGGCCAAGCAAAAACAACGTGCTAGGGGACCCGGTGAGTCCCCAGGGCTTTTCCCACTGCTTCCTCTACCCCTGTATTTTGCTCAGGTATCTAAATTGAGTCAGCTCCAGGTAAGGTCAAAATCTTCTCCCATAATCTAGGCCTTCAGTTTCCCCAGTGGGAGCATGTGTTTGGGGGCCGACAATCTCCCTTTCCTTCTTCCACAGTTTTGTCACTCAAAGTATCTGAGGAATCTCTTAGGTTCCACAGTAGCAATTTGCTTCCTTCAGGGGGTCTGTGGGTCTTCTTAGGTTTCCAGATTTGTTCCTGCAGTTGTTCTGGAGCCAAAACTCACGATGCGAGCCTCCATAGGCTGTTCTATCTGTCTGAGTCAGAGCAGAAGTCTAGCCCTGCTTCCTGTCCACCATAATGTCCTTTCTTTTTTATCTTTTTGAGAATGAATCTTGCTCTGTCACCCAGGCTGGAGTGCAGAGGCACAATTATGGCTCACTGTAGTTTCGATCTCCCATGCTCAAGTGATCCTTCCACCTGAGCCTCTTCAGTAGTTGGGACTGCAGGCACAAGCCACCCCACCTAGCTAATACTTTTTAAAACTTTTCATAGAGACAGAGTCTCAGTATGTCACCCAGGCTGGTCTTAAACTACTGGGCTCAAGCGTTCCTCCCACCTTGGCCTCTGAAAATGCTGAGACTGTAAGTGTGAGCCACCATGTCTGACCATGATTAGCTTTTACTTATAGCTTTCTCAAAGATAATTTTCCTAAGTGCCTTTGTCCCAGGCCATGTCCTTAGTGTTTAGTCTTATCAATATTCGAAACAACTCTATGAAGGTCATCTAATATTTCTGTCTATTTATAGAAAACCAAGGTTTAGAGGATATAATTAGTTTTTTCTAACTTCAAAAATGCACTCGAGATCGGAGCCTACAGTTGAATCACATCTATCTTATTCACACATTCTTGTTGTTTAGTGTTATTTTATACTATTTCAACACATTAGAAGAACAGTTCAATTCTACATAATTGTATTCTGTTGAAAATTTCAATGATCCAAAATTTTATCTAAAAATATTATGTTTCTGTACAAACTAAGGTAATATTTAATGCTTTGGGCTGTAATACGATCTAATGCTTTTCAAGAAAATCACATCCAGAATTGAGCCTGATTTTTTTGTACCAATCCCTATGCCAGTTTTGTGTGAAATATTAATACTCCAATAGCTATAACAAACCCATTTTTCTTTATTAGTGAGAAATGTAGAGTTTATACTTTTATCAGGAAAATGAAATAAAAACTTCTAGAAAAATGACATAAAATCTTCTAGAAAAATTGACAATAATCATGATTTTTCTTTTATGCTATACAACAAATCTGCTCCATACCAAATAAGACTGAATTTTTCTACCTATTAAATATCTCCTCTGATCTAAAAGTTATTTATTTGTGTATCTATTATGGTTCTTCCTTTATTATTCTTATCAATATAGTGACTTAAAAGCCTGTTATTGCTTTTTGTATTCAATATTTTCATAAAACATTTCATACTTGTATTGACAAATAACTTTTATTGAATGATTAACAATTTGCTATGGTTTGGATTGTCTGTGTTCCCTTGAAATTAATGTGCTGATATCTTATGCCAGAAGGTGACCTTATTAGAAGATTAGGTCTTTGGGAGCTCTTATGATTGCAATCAGCACCATAAAAAGCAGACCTCCCGAAAGCTAACCAGCCCCTCCATTATGTGAGCACAGTGTGAAGGCACCATCTATAAGGAAATGAATCCTCACCAAATGCCAAAATCTGCCTGAGCTTTAATCTTTAACTTCCCAGTCTCTAGAACTGTGAGAAATAAGTGTTTATTATTTTTAAGCCCCATTGTCTATGACTATGATATTTTGTTAGAGTAGTCTAAATGAACTAAGACACAATGCTACCGTGAAATTTTGCACACCATAGAATTATTATAATGAGTGTTATTTATTTTGTTAAGCACATAAATGCAGTGTGGATTCTGTCCAGTAGAAAGTAATACCTAATTTTTAAGTAAATAATGGTAAGAAACATCTCTAAGGTAATAACTAAATTGAGTCATGTATCTCAAATAAGGTCCTCTGTTTACTCAACAAATATATTTTTTAGCCTTGTATGAGTTAAGCATATAACAAATTCTTATAGTAATATGGGCAAGTTAAATATTTACTAAAGTTTTACACAAATGACAAAATTTTGATGGCTGATAAAGAAATATAATTGGGCTATGAGAAAAAAACTGAAATAGACTATGACTTGGTCCAGGGCGTTACAGAGGACTCTCCTTAGAAAGTGACATTCCAGTTGAATTTTGAATAATGAGATGATTTGTTCAGAGGATATGGGTGTCAGCATTGGAAAGTTGTTTGCACAGTTTCCAGATTAATCAAAGCACCTCACTCCCACATGTGACTTTAATGAATACCCCAAGCTGTAAGCTTAACATCCTACATGCTTTGTAATCAATTCTGTGTCTACACAGACTCAAATCACCCACTGGGCTAACATAGCAACAGGTACATTGAATATGTATAGGAGGGGTGTGGATTAGAGGGAGTAGGTTATCTCAGAAAACCTCCTCCTTGGAAGGGGGCTCAAAAAAGACTGATAAGAGAATTGGAGATTAAGAAGGAAAGATTTCTCCCATTCTACCTATAACCAGCCTAGAGTTAACAAAATTATTGAGGACATAGAGATTTTGTTGGAATCCCATATTTTGTACATATAAGAATAATCCATGTGGCCTATAATTTGTAAAACTACACTTTTTATCATAATTAAATGTAGTATTATAGAGCAATTAATATTAACTACATGAAGAAAAAACTATTTAAAACAGTAAATGTATTTATAATATAAATATATAATGAATGACTCTTAAAGCTGACTATCCAAAGGTGCGTTTTATTTTTCTTTCTTAAAATAAAAAAACAAATGTGTTTAAGTTCCTTGTAGAATCTGGATATTAGCCCTTTGTCAAAAGAATAGATTGCAAAAATTTTCTCCCATTCTGTAGGATACCTGTTCACTCTGATGACAGTTTCTTTTGCTGTACAGAAGTTCTTTAGTTTAATTAGATCCCATTTGTCAATTTTGGCTTTTGTTGCCATTGCTTTTGGTGTTTTAGTCATGAAGTCTTTGCCCATGCCTATGTCCTGAATGGTATTGCCTAGGTTTTCTCCTAGGGTTGTTATGGTTTTAGGTCTTACATTTAAGTCTTTAATCCATCTTGAGTTGTAAAGAAGGAATCCAGTTTCAGTTTTCTGTATATGGCTAGCCAGTTTTCCCAATTAGTTCAACCATTGTGGAAGACAATGTGGTGGTTCCTCAAGGATCTAGAACCAGAAATACCATTTGACCCAGCCATTCCATTACTGGGTATATAACCAAAGGATTATAAATCATTATACTATAAAGACATGTGCACACATATATTTATTGCAGCACTATTCACAATAGCAAAGACTTGGAACCAACCCAAATGCACATCAATTATAGACTGAATAAACAAGATGTGGCACATATACACCATGGAATACTATGCAGCCATAAAAATTGATGAGTTCATGTCTTTTGCAGGGACATGGATGAAGCTGGAATCCATAATTCTCAGCAAACTAACACAGGAAGAGAAAACCAAACACTGCATGTTCTCACTCATAGTTGAGAGCTGAACAATAAGAACACATGGGCACAGGGAGGGGAAGATCACACACCAGGGTCTGTTGGGGGTGGGCAGTATGCTAGGGGAGGGAAAGCATTACGAAAAATACATAACCTAGATGATGGGTTGATGGGTGCAGCAAACCACCATGGCACATCTATACCTATGTAACAAACGTGCACATTCTGCACATACATTCCTGAACTGAAAGTATAATGAAAAAAATAAAAATAAATAAATAAATAAATAAGTAAATTAAATAGAAGTTTTTAACTGTTGTCAGCAAAATGTCCAATTTGAGAGCTCTGTACACCTAGTTGCATTGGTTTAGTAATATTAATTAATATTAATATTGATTTAAAAATTCAACAAGCTAAGAAATGTGCAAAGGACATGAACAAACAATTCTTAACAACCAATAAAAAGAGACAAAAGAAAGTTTATCTTTATGGTTATCATCCAAATAACAGAAAATTATAACAACAAATTTATAGTGTCTGGAGTAATTCTAATGGATAGTGGTTGGCACTTTGAAAATTGTGTCTTAGTACTTATCACCTGAGTGTGAAATTTCATTTTTTATTTTATATCTTAAAAATAATCTTATATGCACATGAAAACAAAATAATTTCTAACCTAATAAAATTATTTAACAAGAAGCAAACATTTATAACAATCTTGTGTCTAATGACACAAAATTAGATAGCAATATATTTTCAGTTTTGCAAAATAAAACAAATGAAACTCAAACGTATTTGTAAAAAAATCCATGGGAGATACGATATGAATTAATCGTGCCAACAAAAAAAGAAAAGTACTTATCTGGTGGGTGGTATCACAATTGATTTATTTTTGTTTTCTGTTAAACATTTGTATAATTATCAAATATTTACCAGTAAGTTTTCCTTTTAATCCAAGTTAGGCAGATTGAAAACAAAGTTATTTAAGAAGTAATTTAACATATGCCTCAAAATCTAAGCCTTGTATTAGCTTAGGGTCTTGAAAAAATAAGTATATATTTCCAAAACTTGCATTGTTAAACTCATTTGTACGAGTACTTCTCACAAATGAATAAATCACCTACACTCTTCACAGCTGACGTTCTCTAAGTACAATGATAAAAAACATTGAATAAGAAGACAGTTTACTTCACTTGCAGCCCTTGTCATTCAAAGATTTTGTAAGCTTCTGCAAGCCACTTGGCCTCACTGGACCTTAATTTTCAAATCAGGAAAGCTCATAATCATATCAGCCTCATTGTTGTAGCACATGAAATTCTACGCAAGTATTTAAGGCATTAGGCAAGTATAAAAGCATGCTATCTTCTCTGAGCTTGTGCTGAGCAAGCTGTCTGGTATCTTTGTTGTGATGTGCTGCTGTGTCACATCTCCTTAGTTGTCTTCAAACCCATCTTGATGTTGAATCTTTGCAGGTGAGTTTTGTTTCTTTTTATTCACTACATAAGACTACAAAGGATGCGATGTATTTTCTCCATACAAACAACTTGAAGGAAAGGAAGAAAGAAAGGAAGTGTGATAGGAAAAATAAATCTATACCCTAATTCCCAGAACCTATGAATGTTACCTTAAATGGCAAAAAGGTCTTTGCTAAGGTGAATAAGTTAAGAGTTTTATGATTGGGAGATTATCCTGGATTATCCAGGTGGTAGAACATAATTACAAGGGATTACTTTCTTATAGGAGTTAGGAAGAAGAGCAGAGAGATTGTAGAAATGACATAGAAGAGAGTACTTGTACTGATAGAAAAAAGGGGTGGCCAGTCAAGGAATATAGGTGGCCTCTAAAAGATAAAAAAGGCAAGGGAAAGGTTTCCTCCCACTAGAGCCTACAGAAGGAACCAGCGCTGCCCACACCTTAACTTTATCCCAGTGAAGGTGATTTAGAATTTTCACCCTTGAGAACTGTAAGAGAAAATAAATTTGTGCTGTATTAAGTCACCAAGTTTATAGTACTTTATTATAGCAGCCATAGGAAAGTAATACAAGAAAGAAGGAGGGGGGAAAGAAGAAAGAGATAAAGAACATTGTCACAGCAGCCTCTAATGCAAAAATTATACAGACAAACCAACAAAGAGCTATTTCATGAATTTTCTGGCTACTGGCCACAGGGGTTATGATGTAAAGAGCAGCCTACATTTAAAATTGTTTTGAATGCTATTTTTAGCTTGTTTATACCACTATAAGAACAGATACGGTCAAGCCCATTTTATGTCTAAAGAAAAAAATGTTCTAGATCTTGCTTGATGAAGTGGTTTCTATGGAAACAATCTTCAAATCCTAATATAAGGGAAAAAAGAAAATATATTCAGATAACAAATTAAAATGACTTCCTGTAGCCTTTAATATGGGTTAAAATTCAAAGATTAATTTTAGCTCATGAACAATATTTAAATACAATTTGTTCTGTAGAAAGTTTTACTTTATATGAATGGACCTAAAATTTTGTTGTTAAGACAATGTGTAATGTGTCTTTAGGTTATTGAGCATTAATATATATTATATATTTACAGATTGTACTAGTTTTCTTGAATACTAATGCTTGTTTTGGGTCATATTTTCTTCTTTTATCTTTTTTATGCAATTGTTAATCGTAGTACTCATTTGAAGTACTTTGTCATTAACAAGTTTGGTATGCAGGTCTATAAAAGCTTTATTAGTACAATGAAATGCACACTAAAAGCAGAACGCTCTGACATAAAAATTTCTTTTTGTTGATGTGAAAATATTTGGTGGCATTTTCCTTGTTCTTTTACCTACAACATCTTACTCACACACACTATTCACCCTCAGAAAAATTTTCTAATTCTGATATGATTAAGGTAAGGACTGTTTTAATGTGTATTCTTTTAAAGCACTGGATTTACTGGCATACTGTAGAACATGTAAATGTTTTGGTATAGTGTGGCAGGAAAGGAAAATGGTCCTTAGCTGCTAAGTCGGGATAAAATTTCTGCACCTTTGTGCACTGTTCCAATAATTGGAATAACTTAATTAAAAGCTTGCTGAGCTCTTTGTCTCTGATAACCTGTGCAACTTTATTTAATCTCTTTTCCTTTTAAAAATAGAAAAAAAAGCCCTCTGGTATAAAATCAGTCTAGAATGATTTTATCTTAATCGATTTTAGTAATTTATTTTTCTCATTTTAATCTTTAACGTAGGAATTAATGTTGAGATTTTACAACCCTTAGATTTATCTAGGTTGTCTCTCCGTATGCATCGATCAACATCATCAGTTATCTTTTGTTGCATTTAATCATGTGCCAAACATCCTGCTCCAGGCTTTACATGCATAACTTACCAACAGGTAAGGTGTTTTCTCTTAAACTTTATTTTACAATTGATAAGATGGATCCTGTGAGGAATTTGTAAGCATACTCACGGTTACATGGTTACTAAGAGGCAGGCAGGCTTCAAACTAGCTGCCTGACTGATGAGACTAAGGTTCTTCAGTTGCTGCTTTCCACATCCTGCAGTTTACACTGTGACCTGGTACACAAGCAGAGGGAAAGGAAGAGTGATACCACAAAAGAGAAACCCTTGGGAAGGGTAAGTGAGAAGCAGCATAGATGAAGAGGTACCACTCCAGAAGCATTCACTGAAACAGAAAGTGGGGTTGCCAGAGCAAGGATGGAGCAGGTGAGATTCACCGAGAAATCAAATCTATGTGCTTTTCTTTCTTATACTTTGTCTTCAAACATATAACTACCGCAACACTGCAGTATCTTTTGAAAAATAATTTCCTTATTTTAAGACTCTTTCTAGGATACTTTATTATGTCCATTAACATCCCAGAAACAATGATTATTTAGGGAAAAAAATATGC
Source organism: Macaca nemestrina (assembly GCF_043159975.1). NCBI lineage: Eukaryota > Metazoa > Chordata > Mammalia > Primates > Cercopithecidae > Macaca > Macaca nemestrina. The sequence continues at coordinate 151,408,283 of NC_092127.1, read as the reverse complement.
AGACCAAGTTTCGCCATTCAAAGGGAGAAATGTGGAAATGATCTCTATTATTTTGAGTTACTTTGTATTTCTAATTGTAGATCTGTTGTTTAGGAAAGATAATTTGTTTTTCTTAGATATATTTTGTTTACACTGTATTATTTGTTAAACATTTTTGACAAACATTCTGTAACTCTTTCAGCAGCTTATTATATGCACAATTGTTCTAATCAACCTATTCGGTCACTAAGTTTACACCAAAATAATTATCTACGCGAAAACTAATAACAGTAACACACACACACAAAACACATACACCCCTCTTGCCTAAATTCTGAAAGATATGTTAAGAAAATTATTGACATGATACAGCAAGTTACACAATTTTCTTAATTTCATAGCACAAAAATAATGACTGTGATATATATAGGAAATTATACTTTTTGTTGTCTCTAAAACATTATATTCTAAACAGGACAGAGTGAAATACCTCCTGATACTCATTGAGTGCTACAAGTGACAAAGACCATAAGAAAAATACAAATAAAATTTGCAATGGCCCCAAGAGCTAGACATATAAACTAAAAACTTTAATGCAACACTGTATTAAAGATGTCAACTATACAAAAGCCAAATTCAGGTTTACTAATTTCCAAAACATAATTTTATGTATGTATGTATTTATTTATTTAGTCAGGTCTTGCTGTATGTCCCAGACTGGAGTGCAGTGATGCAATCATAGCTCATTGCAGCTTCGAAGGAACTCCTAGGCTCAAGCAATCCTCCTGTTTCAACCTCCCAAACTGCTGGAACTGCAGATGTGAGCCACATTGCCTGACTCAAAACCATTAATTTTAAGATCATAACTCAGATTGTCTTTAATTTGTAAATTTAATAAAAGCTTCACTGCTTTGTTCTCACCTATCAAAAATCATTACCATTTTTCTCAAGCTTCCCACAGATGTAGCCCAATCTTTCTGTTCTCAGAGTATCTGATATCTGAGCAGTTGTAATTGCAGCTAACCTGGCACAGTAAGGATCTGTGTGGCCCCTAAAACAATTTTGATCCTCTTACAGTTGACCCACAAACACTGTTCTACCATTTCAGGTCTCATGAAAGGAAGATGCTCTGTCTCCTTAAAAGGATCCATTCGGATAATGAGTTACCATTCTAAAACTCTGAGCAGTGAATAAGCTATCTACACATTAAAGAGGTCAGTTCATTTCCTGATATATCCTTGATCTTATTAAAATTAAAGAATTACAAAAACTGCTAACATGTTGCTACTTCTCAAAAATGCCAAAGAAATAACATTTTAATGACTGATATGGTTTCGCTGTGTCCCCACCCAAATCTCATCTTGAATTGTAGCTCCCATAATTCCTACCTGTCTTGGGTGGGACTTGGTGGGAGGTAATTGAATATGAGAGTGGGTCTTTCCCATGCTGTTCTCTTGGTAGTAAATAAGTCTCACAAAATCTGATGGTTTTATAAAGGGGAGTTCCCCTGGACATGCTTTCTTTGCCTGCTGGTGTATGACTTTGCTCTTCCTTGGCCTTCTGCCATGATTATAAGGCTTCCCCAGCCATGTGTAACTGTGAGTCAATTAAACGTCTTTTCTTTATAAATTACCCAGTCTCAGGTATGTCTTTATTAGCAGGATAAGAATGGATTAATACAGTGGCTTATAAATATTACTAATAAACATGTAAATTGTATTTTTTTCTGATTTGAGTCTCAACTAAAAAATTAAGTTCCTTGCTATTGTCCTAAGCCATTTCATACTCCATATAATTGAAACACCTTTTACTTTTGTTGAAAAGGGTTGAGATATGGAAATGAAGGATCAATCATATCATCCAGCTTTAGCTTAAAAAAATACTAACATTATTCAGAATAAAAATTAACTTAATTTTCAAATTATTCCTTTTATTCTTAACCATGATTAGAGGTGCCTTTTTAAAAATGTTTTAGGCAGGGCACAGTGGCTCACGCCTGTAATCCTTGGGAGGCCAAGGAGGGCAGATCATGAAGTCAGGAGATCAAGACCATCATGGCTAACACGGTGAAACCTCGTCTCTACTAAAAATACAAAAATTAGCCAGGCGCGGTGGTGGGCTACATCTGTGGGAGGCTTGAGAAAAATGGTAAAGATTTTTGATTGGTGAGAAGAAAGCAGTGAAGTTTATATTATATTTACAAATTAAAGACAATCTGAGTTCTCAGGAGACTGAGCCAGGAGAATTGCTTGAACCTGGGAGGCAGAGGTTGCAATGAGCCAAGATCACACCACTGCCCTCCAGCCTGGGCAACAGAGACAGAATTCATCTAAAAAAAAAACCAAGAATGTTTTAAATTAAATTTATAGTAAATTGGGATTATAAAAATATAAATTGCATATAATTTAAGCACATAATTAAAATATTTTATGTTGATTTTGAATAAACTAGATAAACAAAGTGTTACCAGCAGGAATGTATTTCTAAAATACTCCATTTTTACATGTTCAGAATGATTTTTAATTCATTTTGATTAGAGGAAATTGCTTACTCTCGAGAGGTTGATAGACATTAAAGATTTCCACTTTAGTGGTTTCCTGTGACATCAGTGTTACATCGATGCAAAAATCTGTTTCCTTAGCAACAAGAAGCAAACTGTTCAAGGGAACCAACAGAAAAAACTGAAATGTGTTTAATGTTAAATACCAGAGCTTAATATGGATATTATATTCATACAGAATATAGTGGTGAATTTAAAGGATTTCAAATAACCCCATAAACAGAATGTAAAGCACTATACTGCTTCAATAGATGATAATTCAAACTCTGATTTTAGAGGTACAAAATGTAATGCGTTCCCCTATATAGGGAAAGTGAAACATCAGGAGTATTTTACTGAAACTCTGACACTTAATGATTCTCAAACCATAGAGTTATTTCACCATTCTTGGACTATATTTCTACTTCTATAATATAAATGACATTGATTACTTTGGGTGTAATGTTTTTACAATTCTGACAGTCCACGATTTTACAATTTATGCCTCTAAAGTTGATTGGTTAAGTTCATATGACCACATGAGACTTCTATAGATAATGTAGTGTATCCCCTTAACCTCTAAAATAAATGAGATTATGATAGTTATATGCTGCTAAGGTGGAGAGGCAGAGTAAGATATTCATTCTGTCTATACTTAGTTGTTTACTAGTGCTTTATTGGTAGTGACTAAGGAGTTGAGGGTTAATGAAAGAAGACAACATGTACTAGTATTTATGCTCCATTTTGGAAAATGTTGACATATACAATTTGAGCCAAATATTAGTTCATATAAAAATCCAGGTTTCAAAAATAGGATCCCTGGAATTTGGTGTTAGTAGGATAATAATGAAATTTTAGGCAGTTCTTAACAACTCCCTTCTCCTTGCATTGTACCCTAAGAGAGAAGGAAAATGGGGCCTTGTGTCTGCATTTTTCATACTGATTGTGTGCTTTGGCTTATTTAACTTTTGGGTTAATCTTTTGCGTGTTTTTTTTTCTCATATTTCCATAAAAGATCTAACTGGGCCTGCCTTGTATTTGTTATGGGCCTCTTACTCTTCTAGATAACAGCAACTCCTTTGGGACTTAAACTCATCTGTAAGAACAATCATTCTCATACTATCTCACTCAACCCACAAATAAGAGTATAACCAAAGAAAAATAAAGCTGGAAGGTAATGCAATACAAACATCATTTTGTGCACCATGTGTATCTCTTCTAAACTGAATATGGAAAATCTAGCCATCAAGGATAAAAGTTGAAAGTGCAGAATGGGAGCAAAGCCCAACTGCTAAAAGTAGTGTGAATTTGTGTTACTTTTCTCTAACAATGGTACCACTTCAAATTAACAGAAGAAAAGATTCTTAGATTTATAAGGCTGCTATAAGTATCAAATAAAATAATGCTTGATTAGTATATTTCATAGCACTTTAGACTCATTCAGTTCAGGTTAAATATCATTATTTTTATTATAATCATATTAATCCAGTGATAATCATTATAATTGTAAAGCACTAACCTAAATAAGGTATACTTTGACTTTGTGAATTAGCAAACAAGGGATTTGGTAGGTACCAAAAAGCCCTTAGTCTTTACAAATTTACCTCCAAATCTATCTAGCAAATAATTGGCATTTTAGTATTTGATATTGAAGATATTGGTCCTTAGGACATTTATTCGTTTACTTTATTTCTGGAGTCTCTATTGTTGAACTCTCTCTCAATAGCACTAACACCACATAAATATGTTTTCCGGAAAAAACCTGATAATATTGCCTACCATAAACCAAGAATGTTTACTAGGCTGTCAAAGATAACGATGTTGAATGTCCTGAATCGAGAATGAAAAGAAAGTTGTGTAGGGGGGAAAAAAGTCATCCATTCCCTAAAGCTGTAAGACAGGTGACCACAAAGAAACAAAATTGTCATCCAGAAAAAAATGGCACTAAGCTAGAGATAACTACACAGACAGAGATACATTTATCCTACACTTTTGTAATGTTGTCTTTTAAACACAATGAATCAGAGGAAGTAGACAGTAAGTAGAAGGCATGTTTTCTAGTAAGTAGAGAGCATACTTTCCTTTCAGAGAAAATACCTCAGGTTTTGCAATAAAGCACTCTCCTGTCTGAAATCTCCTAAATGTGGTCTAAGGAAGTCATATTCCTCAAATAATTTTACAGGCATCCTTTATAAGTACAACAAGGCAAATAATAACAAAATTCACAGTCCTCACCATGTGGTTAGAGAAGATAAGAAGAAGTAATATCTCTAAGATTTTTCACTAACGAGAATCTCTATTTTTGAGCACTAGTTGGATATTTCCTGAAAGTGGGGGACTATGCCAGATAATTTCTTGGAATCATTTCAAGATCTAAAATATGGAAGTTGATGTTGACAGTCATTACAAAATGTAAAGAAAAATAAACATATTGAAATATGGTATTGAAAAGTAAAACTGCCCTATCTACTAGAAATATAGATGTGATCTAATAGTTTGGCCAGCCAAATTATTTGAATTAAGTCAGATATAAATGAGGGTAGGAGTATGATTTTAAAAATATTAACAGAGATAAAGTGACTTTGAAAGTAAAAAGAAAAACAATATTTTGACTCAATACATTTCATCGCTGAGATCAGCTTCATCTTGAAGTTGCATGAGACTTGTTGTCTATTGAATTGTAGGCTGTGTTAAAGATAGCTGAAAGGAATTTGCCTGAAGTTTTAGCTGGGAGGGATTTCTATGTATAGAAAAAAACAGGAATTTTCAACTAGTAGATGGAGAAGAAGTAGGAGAAACTTTACCAACATCTCATATTTGAGGATAGGCATGGTAAATGGCAGTCATGTGGCTACATGTAGAAGATTCCCCACAGTCAAACAAGTTAAAAGGCTAGGTCTTCTAAAACCTAATTTGTTCCTAAATCCAAAACAAGCGTGGCCATTTTGGTGACAAACATAGTGAAAGACCAGTGTCCAGCTCTAAAGCCTTATAACTATGAAATTGCCGAGTTTAAATCTTAGAAATAGAGGATGTGGTGGGCAATATTAACAGTCAACTTGATTCAACTGAGGGATGACTAGATGGCGGGAAAGTATTGTTTCCGGGTGTGTTTGTGAAGGTGCTGATAAAGGAGACTGACATTTATGTTAGTGGACTGGGAGAGGAAGACCCACCCTCAGTGTGTGTGGGCAACATCCAATAGGCTGCCACTGTGACTAGAACAAGGCAGGTGAAAGAAGGTGGAATTAGGTTGCTTCCTGAGTCTCCTGGTTCTCTCTCTCTCTCTCTCTCTCTCTCTCTCTCTCTCTCTCTCTCTCTCTTTTCCATGCTGGATGCTTGCTTCCATTCCTCCTACCCTTGGACATCAGACTCCAGATTCTTTGGCCTTTGGACTCCAGGACTTGCACCTGTGGCTTCTTAGGGGTTCTCAGGCCTTTGACTGCACTGTTGCTTTCCCTGGTTTTGACGCTTTGCACTTGGACTAAACCATCAACAACTTCTCTATTTCCCCTGCTTGCAGATGGCCTATTGTAGGACTTCATCTTGTAATTGTGTGAGGCAATTCTCCTTAATAAATCTCCTTCCATATACGCATGTATCCTATTGGTTCGGTCCCTCTGGAGAACTTTGTCTAAGACAGAGGATTAAATAATTTTTTTGTTCTTTTTTAATAGACACATAGTATGGTGTTGCTCTGACAACCAGGCTGGAGTGCAGTGGCTTAACCCTAGGTCCCCGGAGGCTCACTCTCCTGGGCTAAAGTGATCCTCCTTTGTCAGCCTCTGGAGTTGTTGGGATTATAGGCACACACCACCACACCGGGCTAATTTCTTATTTTGTCTCCTTTCCTTTCCCTTTCCCTTTCCCTTTCCCTTTCCTTTCCTTTGGTTTCCCTTCCCTTCCCTTCCCTTCCTTTTGGCTTCCCTCCCCTCCCCTGCCCCCTCCCCTCCCGTCCACTCCCCCTCCCCTCCCCTCACCTTCACCTCTCCTCCTCTCCCATCCCCTCCCCTCCACCTCTCCTCCTCTCCCCTCCCCTCCCCTCCTCTCCCCCTCCCCCTTCCTTCCCCTCCCCTTTGTCTCCCCTCCCCTCCCCCCTCCCCCACTCCCCTCCCCTGCCCTCCCTTCCCTTCCCTTCCTTTCCTTTCCTTTCCTTCTTTCTTTCTTTCTTTTTTCTTTTTTTTTTTTTGAGATGGGATCTCACTCTGTTGCCCAGACTGGTATCAACTTCCAGGTCTCAAACAATCCTCCCACCTTAGCCTCCAAAAGTGCTGGGATTGCAGTCATGAGCCACTGTGCCCAGGCTAATAAAATATTTTGGAAATCAATGTTTTCAGAACCAGACTTCCAGCAGCAGCAGGATGTACAGTAAACTAGCTCTAGATCTGACCACCCCAGGATGAGATAGTCATAAATGAAGATAGTATCAGGGCATTAGTTAAAGAAACTGAGGCCTCACATAATGCTCTAGAACCCACATGTAAACTGGAAGTCTCGGATTTTTTTAATTATTATTTTTATAAATATCCAGCTCTATAGATTAGACCAAATGCAAAAAATATTCATTGAAATCAGCTTTATGTTTTTTAATTTCTGTAGTTTTTTGTGGGAACAGGTGGTATTTGGTTACATTTGTTTGTGTCATCTATGATTTCCTTTTTTTTGAGTTGGAGTCTCACACTGTCGCCCGGTGTGGAGTGCAATGGAGGGCTCTCAGCTCACTGCAACCTCCGTCTCCCAGGTTCAAGCAGTTCTCCTTGCCTCAGCCTCCCGAGTAGCTGGAATTACAGGCATGCACCACCATGCCTGGCTATTGTGTGTGTGTGTGTGTGTGTGTGTGTGTGTGTGTGTGTGTGTGTGTGTGTGTTTTCAGTAGAGACGGGATTTCACTATGTTGGCCAGGCTGGTCTTGAACCCATGACCTTGTGATCTGCCCACCTTGGTCTCCCAGAGTGCTGGGATTACAGGCATGAGCCACCATGCCCAGACGATCTCTGATTTTTTTCAACAGTGTTTTGTAGTTCTCCTTGTATAGGTCTTTCATCTCCTTGGTTATATATATACCTAAGTTGTTTTAGTTTTGGTTTGGTTTGGTTCTTTTGCAGCTATTATAAAAGTAGTTGAGTTCTTGTTTTGATTCTCAGCTTGGTCACTGTTGACATATAGATCTACTGATTTGTGTACATTAATTTTGCATCTGGAGACTTTGCTGAATTATTTTATCATTTCTAAGTGTTTTTTGGAAGAGTCCTTTGGTTTTCTAGGTATGCAATAATATCATCAACAAACAGCAATAGTTTGACTTCCTCTTTATCAATTTGTATGAACTTTATTTCTTTTTCTTATCTGATTGCTCTGGCTAGGACTTCCAGTACTATGTTGAATAGAAGTGGTGAGAGTGGGCATCCTTGTCTTGTCCCAGTTCTCAGAGAAAATGCTTTTAACTTTTCCTCATTTAGTGTTATTTTGGCTGTGGGTTTGTCATAGATGGCTTTTATTATGTTGTATACTGATTTTGTTGAGTGCTTTAATCATAAAGGAATGCTTTACTTTGTCAAATGCTTTTCTGTTTTTGAGATGTATCACATTTATTGACTTGTTGATGTTAAACCATCCATGCATCCCGGGTATGAAAACCACTTGATCATGGTGGATTATCTTTTTGATATGTTGGTGGATAGCTGGTTATCCAGTATTTTGTTAAGGATTTTTGCATCTATGTTTATCAGGGATATTGGTCTGTAGTTTTGTTGTTGTTGTTGTTATGTCCTTTCCTGGTTTTGATATTCGGGTGATACTGGTTTTACAGAATGATTTAGAGAGGATTCTCTTTTTCTCTATCTTGTGATACAGTGTCAATAGGATTGGTACCAATTCTTTGAATGTTTGGTAGAATTCAGCTGTGAATCCATCTGGCCCTGGACTTTTTTGTGTTGGGTATTTTTTTAATTACCATTTCAATCTCACTGCTTGTTACTTGTCTGTTCCCGGCATCTAATTCTTCCTGATTTAAGCTAGGAGGGTTGTATCTTTCCAGGAATGTATCCCATCTCCTGCAGGTTTTCAAGTTTCTGCATATAAAGCTGTTCGTAGTAGCCTTGAATTGTGGTGTCAGTTTTCAGATCTCCCGTTTTGTTTCTAACTGAGCTTATTTGCATTTTCTCTCTTCTTTTCTTGGTTAATCTTGCTAATGGTCTATCAATTTTATCTTTTCAAAAAAACAGCTTTTTGTTTCATTTATCTTTTGTATTTTTTTTTTTTGTTTCAATTTCATTTAGTTCTGCTCTGATTTTGGTTATTTCCTTTCTTCTGCCTGGTTTAGGTTTGGTTTGTTCTTGTTTTTCTAGTTCCTTGAGGTGTGACCTTAAATTATCTATTTGTGCTCTTTCAGACTTTCTGATGTAAGGACTTACGGCTATATAAGGACTTAGGGCTCTTCTTTTTAGCACTGCCTTTGCTGTAGCTCAGAGATTTTGACAGGTTTTGTCACTGTTGTCATTCAGGTTGAAGAATTTTTTAAATTTACATCTTTATTTCATTTTTGACTCAGTGCTTATTCAAGGGCAGTTTATTTAATTTCCGTGTATTTGAATGGTTTTGGAAGTTCCTTTTGGAGATGGTTTTCAGTTTTATTCCACTGTGGTCTGACAGAGTACTTGATATAATTTCAATTTTCTTAAATTTATTAAGATTTGTTTTGTGGCCTGTTATATAGACTATCTTGGAGAAAGTTCCATGTCCTGATGAATAGAATGTATTATATGTTGCTGGAATCTTCTGTTAATATCTGTTAAGTCCATTTGTTCCAGTGTATACTTTAAATCCATTGTTTCTTTGTTGATTTTCTGTCTTTGTGACCTGTCTAGCCCTGTCAGTGGTGTATTGAAGCCCCACGCTATTATTGTGTTGCTATCTATCTCATTTCTTAGGTCTAGTAGTAGTTGTTTTGTAAAGTTGGGAGTTCCAGTGTTAGGTACATATATATTTAGGACTATAATATTTTCCTCTTGGACAAGGCCTTTTAACATTATATAATGTCCATTTTTGTCTTTTTCAACTTCTGTTGCTTTAGAGTTTGCTTTGTCTGATATAATAAGAGGTACCTCTGCTCACTCTTGGTGTCCATATGCATGCAATGTCTTTTTCCATCCTTTTACCTTAAGTTTATGTAGTCCTTGTGCATTCGGTGTGTCTCTTGAAGGCAGCAGATGGTTGATGAATTCCTATCCATTTTGCAATTCTGCATCTTTCAAGTGGAGCATGTAGGTCATTTACATTCAATGTTACTATTGAGATGTGCGGTACTATTCTATTCATTGTGATATTTGTTACCTATTCATTGTGATATTTGTTACCTATATACCTTTTTTTTTTTTCCAAAAAATGTATTTTTTATAGGTCCTGTGAGATTTATGGCTTAAAGATGTTCTGTTTTGATGTTTCCAGGATTTGTTTCAAGATTTAGAGCTCCTTTTAGCAGTTCTTGTAGTGCTGTCTTGGTAGCATTTGTTTGTCTGAATAAGACTGTATATTTTCTTCATTTATGAAGTTTAGTTCCACCGGATACAAAATTCTTGGCTGATAATTGTTTTGTTTAGGGAAGCTGAAAATAGGGCCCCAATTCCTTCTAACCTGTAGGGTTTTTGCTGAGAAATCCTCTGTTAATCTGATAGTTTGTTGTTGTTGTTGAGTAGGTTACCTGGGACTTTTACCTCACAGCTCTTAAGATTATTTCCTTCATCTTAACTTTAGATAACCTGATGACAGTGGTCCTACATAATGATCTTTTGTGATGAATTTCCCAGGTGTTCTCTGAGCTTCTTGGATGTCTAGTTTTCTAGCAAGGCTGAGAAAGTTTGTCTTGATTATTCCTCTGAATATGTTTCCAAACTTTTAGATTTCTCTTCTTCCTCAGGAACACCAATTATTTTTAGGTTTGGTAATTTAACATAATCTCAGTCTTCTTGCAAACTTTGTTCATTTTTTCTTATTCTTTTCTCTTTGTATTTGTTGTATTGGGTTCATTCAAAAACCTTCTTTTCAAGCTTTGAAGCTTATTTTTCTGCTTGTTTGTTTCTATTGCTGAGACTTTCCAGAGCATTTTGCATTTCTCTAAGTGTATCCATTATTTCTGTAGGTTTTGAATGTTTTTTTTATTTATGCTATTTCACTGAAGATTTCTCCCCTCATTTTCTTTTATCATTTTTGTTTTGATTTCCTTAAGTTGGATTTCATCTTTCTCTGGTGCCTCCTATTAGCTTAATAACTGACCTTCTGATTATTTTTCAGGTAAATCAGGGATTTCATTTTGGTTTGGATCCATTGCTGATGAGCTAGTGTGATTTTAGGGGGTTGTTAAAGAATCTTGTTTTGTCACATTACCAGAATTATGTTTCTGGTTTCTTCTCATTTGGGTAAGTCTATGTCATAAGGAAGGTCTGGGGCTCAAGGTTGCTTTGGGGCTCAAGGTTGCTTTTCAGATGTTTTGGTCCCACTGGATGTTTCCTTGGTGTAGTACACTCTCCCTTCACCTAGGGATGTGGCTTCCTGAAAACCCAGCTGTAGTGATTGCTACTCTCTTCTTGATCTAGCCACCCAGCAGGTCTACAAGGCTCCGGGATCTTACTGGGGGTCATCTGCACAGAGTCCTGTGATGTGAATCGTCTGTGAGTCTCTCAGCCATGGATATTAGCACCTGTTCTGGTAGAGGTGGCAGAGGTGGTGAAATGGACTCCGTGAGGTCCTTAGTTTCGGTTGCTTAGTGTACTATTTTTGTGCTGGTTGGCCTCCTGCCAGAAGGTGGCACTTTCCAAACAGCATCAGCTATGTTAGTACAGGAAGGATCAGGTCGTCGGCGGGGCCCTAAAACACTCAATAGTACATGTCTTTTGTCTTCTTCAGCAACCAGGGTGGTTAGGGAAAGACTATCAGGTGGGGGCAGGGCTAGGTATGTCTGAGTTCAGACTCTCCTTTTGCAGGCCTTGCTGTGGCTGCTGTGGGGGATGGAGATATGGTTTCCAGGTCAATGGAGTTATGTTCCTAAGTCAGTTTGATTATGGCTGCCTCTGCTGTGTCATGCAGATTGTCAAGGAAGCAGGGGAAAGTTGGTCGTTACAGGTCTCACCCAGTTTCCACGCAACCTAAATGGTCTGTCTCACTCACACTATGCTCCCCCATGAAACAGCACCAGTCTGTTTCCAGGAGGTGGGCAAGCTGGGCTGAGAGCTTGCCCCAGGCTACCAGCCTCCAAGTTGTGAAAGCAAGGATGGCTTTCATGCCTCCCTGCCTGTGGAGTCTGCACACTGGATTCACGCCCTCCCCCTGAGTTCTGGCCGGAGACTTCACATTCAGCTGGAGTTGTCACAAACTTCAGCTGGAGGTTTCCTTCTCCCTGTGGTCTTTTCCCAGTATATCTGGCAGCTCTCCCCAAAGACCCCTGTCAGACAAGGCAGAAATGGCTTCCCAGCGGACCCAGAGAGTCCACAGGACTTTTCCCACTGCTTTCTCTACCCCTGTATTTTACTCATCTCTCTAAATTGAGATGAGTAAGTTCCAGGTAAGTTCAGACTCTTCTCCTGTGATCTAGACCTTAAGGTTCCCCAGTAAGGGGTGTGTGTTTAGGGGTGGACAACCCCACTTTCCTAATTCCAGAGCTTGGGCACTCACAGTATGTGGCGTGTCTCTTGGGTCCTGCAGGAGCAATCTGCTTCCTTCATAATGTGGGTTCTCTCAGGTTTCCTCGTTTATATTCCTGTAGTAGTTCTGGAGCAAAAGTACACTGTGTGAGTCTCCTAACCCTGCTCTGTTCATCTGCATGGGAGCTGCAATCTAGTCCTGCCTTCCATCCACCATGATCCCTAACTCACTGAGATCAGCTTTTGGTATGGTTCTTGTTTTCAGTACTTAAGCTATGAGTAAAAGGAACCTGAAAATATGTTACATTTTCCATCCTAATAACAAAGAGACAAAAGTGTTAGCTACAAAGAAACATGGATTACTAAAATAACTGCAGGAAAACTGACTCAGAGCACCATCTTATAGCATAGGAGGATATTGGAATAAATATTCAAATAAAGAATAATACAGCCCTCATTTTTTAAGATAAGAGATATTGCCACAAAAAGCACATAAAAAGGTTGTTCTGAATGTGAGAAATATTTCTGTGTCAATCTGAACCATAAAAAATAGATGAACTCCTCTAAAAGTAATGTTTTAGATATTTTAAAGCAGGAGGCAATGCATACTTGTCTACACTGAGTTGTTTGCCCTTGCATATGTGTATATACATGTATACTTAAGGAATTTTCATAACGTACACATGTTAAAAGATTATTGTTTTAACAAATTATTATGAAAAAAATGACTTCTCAGCATCCCAAAGACAATTAAAAAGCTACGTGAGTTATGTTGTCATATCTAAATTCAAAATGAAGCAATTGATGAAAAAGACAAAGTGATTTTACAAGCAAAAAATTGTTACAATGTTTTTATGAAAAATCTTTCTAGAAAATCTGGTATCCAATAATAGTCTTAGGTAGGTAATACATCAAAATGTCTTTACAAATTGCAAAATGGAAGAATGTGAAATATCCTTATAATGACACATATAAACTGTAAGACAATGGTAAAAGTAGCAGCATGGATTTTGGATCTCATCGAAACAGAATTCAGCAATATGTAAACAGAATTGTACACCAAGACCAAGTGGAACTTAATAAAAGGTGCAAGGTAGGTTCAATATTGGAAAATCAATCAATGTAATTTACTGTATTAACAGGCTGAGGAATAAACTTTACATGATAGTATCAATCAATGCAGAAAAGGTGTTGGTAAAATTCAACATTTGATGACAAAATTATCAGAAGAGTCAGAAGAAAGGGGAATGTTCTCAACATGATAAAGAGCATCTACTGAAAACCTACAGCTAACTTTATAATTAATGATGAAAGACTGAATGCTTTTCCACTACTACTGGCAATAAGGCAAGAATGTCCAATTTAATCACTGTATTTAAATATAACGCTGAAAGTTTCAGCCAATGAAATAGGCAAGACAGGAGGGAGGGGCAGTGGGAAAGGCATAGAGATTGGAAAATAAAAATAAACCTACCTTATTTGTAGATAGCATAGTTGCCAACAGAGAAAACTCCAAGGATTCCACAACAATATTACTAGAACTTATAGATGAGTTCATTAAGGTCACAAGATACAAAACAAATATACAGAAGTCAACTCTGTTTCAGTTATCTGAAGTGAAAATGTGGAGACCAAAATTAAAATATAATGCCAGTTTTACTTGTTTAAAAACAAAATTGCAGCCAGGTGCAGGGCATTCACACCTGTAATCTCAGCACTTTGGGAGGATCTTTTGAGCTCAGGAGTTCCAGACCAGCCTGGGCAACATGGCAAGACCACCTCTCTACAGAAAATACAAAAATTATGTGATGGTGCACACCTATAGTCTGAGATCCTCAAGAGGCTGAGGTGGAAGAATTCTTTGAGCTCCAGAGGCTGAGGCTGCAGCAAGTTGAGATCACACCACTGCACTCTAGTCTGGGTGAAAGAGTGAGATCCTGTCTCATAAATAAATAAATAAATAAATAAATAAATAAAGCATACCTAAATGTAAATCTAACAAATCATGCCAAATCATGTGCAGAACTTATATGATGAAAGCCACTTATTGCTGAAGAAAGAAATGGCAAGGGATCTGAATAAATGTGAAAATGTACTATATTTATGAATTGGAAGCCTCAATAAAGTGAAGATCTCAATTACCTTCAAACTGATATTCAAGTTTAATGCAATTCCTGCCAACTCTCAGCAAAAGCTGTAGGTACACACAAAATTATTCTAAAATATATATGGAAAGCTAAATAAACTAAAATAGGTAAAGTGTTGTGATAAAGAAGAATAAAATGCAAATGAGAACTCCATCTACCTGATTTCAAGACATGTAGCTGAAGTAATCAAGACTGGGTGGTACTAAAGGGAGCATAGACACAGAATGGAACAGAATCAATGGATCAGAATGCAGAACCCAGAAACAGACCTACAAAAGTATGCTAATTTTGTTTTGTGTCTTTAAAACATTTTATTTTTAGAAAAGTGTTAGATTTTCCGAAAAATTACAGATGGTACAGAGTTCCCATTTGTTTTACACCTAGTTATCTTATCATTAACATCTTACCTATTATATTTGTTACAATTAATAAAGCACTATTGATACACTATTATTATCTAAAGCCCATACTTTATTCAGAGTCTCTTAGTTTTTAACCTACTGTTCTTTTTTTTTTATTCCGGAATCCAGTCAAGGAGACCATATTGCAGTTAATAATTATGTCTCCTTAGCATCCTCTTGGCTAAGACAGTTTCTCTGACTTTCATAGATTTTGATGATCCCAGCACTTTTGAAAAGTAGAAGTCAAGTATTCTGTAAAATGTTGGTCAATTGGACTTGAATGATCTTTATCTCATGGTCACACTGGGACTATTTGAAGAGAAACAGCAAAGATGTAAAGTGCCATTTTTATCACATCATATCAAGTGTATATACTGCCAACATGATTTATCACTGTTGATGTTAACCTTGCTTGTCTGTCTGAGAAAGTGGTGGTTAGGTTTCTTTACTATAAAGTTACTCTTTTCATCGCTGTTTGCATACTACATCAGTTGGAAGGAAATCACCATGTAAATGGCCCACAATTAAGAAGTGGGGAGTTATTTGCTCTTTCGTTAAGGATTGTCTATCTATATAAATTGTTTGGAAGTCTTCTGCTCAGAAGATTTGTCTTTTATGGCTTATTTGTTTGTTATTCATTCATTTTTAAAAGCATAGAGTCAATTTCGTTTTATATTTTAGGTTATAATCTAATACTAATTTATTTTATTTTGTTATTCAAGTGGTCTAATCTCTGCCATTGGAAGCTTTCAGTTGGCCCCGTGTCCCTTTGACATACCCCAATTTTTGTGATATGTTTTCCTTGATTGGTTGATTTTGAGCATTTCTTTCCTTTCTAGCACTATCAGATACTCCAGGCTCATATTGTGTAGTTCCTTCACCAGTACTATAACCAATTATGCCTCCAAGGAGCTGCTATCATAAGCGAATTATATTAGAAACCAAGGTCTGTATGCTAAGTGTGACTGTTGATTCTAGGGTAACATTCCTCCTAGTTCCTCTTATATATGTGTGTATGTGCATTTGTGTGTATGTACACACATAAGTATGCACACATTAATATATGTGTACATATAACCATGTATACCCATTATCTTTAGGTAGTAACCATCTGTTTCTATTAAGCCATATGTAACCATCTGTCTATATTAAGATAAACATGGGTTCATGCTGGGACCTCAAACTCAAATTAATTTCCACATGGATCACTCCAGACTCTGTCCTTTGTTTATTTGTAACCTTTCTCTCCAACAGTGAGAAACTTGGCACCCGACACTTACTATTCATTTACATAATTGTTTCATTACAGGATACACTTATAAAAGTATTAAAATTGTTAATCTATGCCTTTGTGGAGAACAATGGGATTAACTAGAGTATAATATTTATGTATAGTTTATTTTTACTTTAGTCTTAGGAACTATTCATTTCCAAAGTTACTTATGTCAGCAGCTTTTCCCCTGAGACTTTCAGGGTGTATGTTTCATACATTGTTTAATCCAGTCAGGTTGTTTTGTAACATTATTGTATGCTGAATCTACAGACTTCCTTTATTTATTCCTTCAACAATCTTCCTTTCTTTATGTAGATTAAAGTTTCTGATCTTCCTGAAAAACTTTACAGATGGTACAGACTTTGACTTTTCTTTCAGGGCATGTTCGATGAGAATGAATTATCAGGTTTGTTTTTTTTTTTTTTTTTTGTCTGAAAAAGTTCCTCTTTCTCCCACACCTTTGAGGGATAATTTCACAGGATGCAGAATGCTAATTGGTGAATTTTTTTCTCCCAGCATTTCAGATATTTCATTCTACTCTCTTGTTATTTGCATGATTTCTGAATAAAAATCCATTTTGAGCATTTGTAATTCTTACTATTGTTTTTCCATAGATATGTTTTTGTTGGTGGTGATGGTGGTGGTGTTTTTTGTTGCTGTTGCTGCTGCAGCTGTTGTTATTTTGCCTTGTCTTCTTTCAAGATTTTTACTTTTCTAAAATTTGAAAACAATATACTCAGGTGTAGATCTTTGTTATCTATTCTACTTGGTGTTCCCTGAGCTTTCTGGATCCATGGCTTGGTGCCTGTCATCAAGTTTGAAAATTCTTGGCCATTTTTACTTGAATTTATTTGGCTCTGTCTGTTTTTGCTCCTCTTCTGGCATTCCACTTACAGTATACATATTTTACAGCTTTTGAAAGCGTGCACAGATCTCAGATATTCTGTTTTGTCTGAGGGCGGGGAGAATTGTATTTTATTGTGTCTGTTTCTAATTCTTTTTACTCTTTTATTTTAGTCTGGGAAGTTTCTATAAACATTCAAGCTTACTAATTATCTTCTGGGTCATGTTCATTAATTAGCCCAACAAAGGCAGTTTTCATTTGTGTTACAATGATTTATCTCTAAAGATTCCTTTGGGTTTTCTTAGAGTTTCCATCTCTCTGCTTACATTACCTATATTCCTTGCATGCTCTCTACTTTTTCCATTAGTCCCCCTAATATGATCATCATAATTATTTTAAATTCCTCATCTGATAATTCTAAACTTTTTGTCACATCTGAACTTGCTTCTGATGTTTGTTTTTACTATTCACCATGTGATTTTCTCTTGCCTGTTTGCATGCCTTGTAAATTTTGTTGAAAGTCAGACATAATATATTGGCTAATAGGAATTGAAGTACATTGACCTTTAATGTGAGGTGTTTTATACTAATATACTTAAGATTTTTAGGCTGTGTTTAATGTTTGCTATAGCTGTAGATGCCAGAGGTTTTAAATTCTTCTATAGTCATTGTTTTAGTCTCTTTTTCTTGACATTAATCTTCCCTAGGTACTCCTTCTAAGAGAGAGTCTGTCTTATAGCATATTCAACTGTAATTCACCGTTATTACTAGAACCCTGTTGGTATGGTGGTCAGGTTGTGAGGTAGAGGAAGCGATCTATAATCTTATGATTAAAACTCAGTGTTTTAGTGGGTCTTTGTGTCTGGGCTATCACCTTCACAAATGTTTTCTAGGAGTATATTTTTTATCCCCCTAAAGTTGGACAATAAGTCGAGAGGGTCTATAAAATGAGGAATTACCTTCCTCAGCTTGGATAAGAGTCTGATAAAGTCATTTTCTCTGGAAGTGGGCCTTCTTATAGAGAATGATATAGGTATATTTCAGAATGGTTACTCTTTTTCTCCCCCTGCCAATATTATGAGAGTATCTTTACTGAATGTCCACTGTAGGAACCTGGTAGAGTTCCTATAGGTAAAAGTAAAGGTAAAACTGGGGAAACTGCAGCCCACAGTAGTTTCTCAAGATAATGCACACGTTTTCTCTAGCAATTCATCAAAATTACTATTTAAGTATTATTGGTCAGGTACAGTGGCTCAAGCCTATAATCCCAGCACTTTGGGAGTTCGAGGTTGGAAGATCACCTGAGGTCAGGATTTTGAGACCAGCCTGGGCAACATGGCAAAACCCCGTCTCTACAAAAAACACAAAAATTAACCAGTCATGGTGGCATGTGCCTGTAATCCCAGCTACTTGGGAGACTGAGGCAGGAGAATAGCTTGGACCTGGGAGGCAGAGGTTGCAGTGAGCTAAGATCATACCACTGCACTCCAGCCTAGGTGACAGAGCGAGACTCTGTCTCAAAAACATAAATAAATAAATAAATAAATAAATAAATAAATAAATAAACAAACAAATAATAAAGTATTACTGCCAGCTTATGGCCCCAGTAACTTCTAATCTAGGTAAGCAAAACTTGTCTATGCCACACTGGATTTCTCTGTTTCTCTAGATTAAAGGACAGTGTTTCCCCCAAAATCTTACTTCTCTAAAGAGACTAAGAAAAGTTACTGATTTTCAGCATATTTAGTTTTTTCTTGCCATAGGACAGAGTAACAACTTCTAAGCTCTTTACATGTCTGGACTAAACCATAACTCTTTCACAACTGACTTTGACAAAGACCCTTCTTACTTCATGATAAGAAAGATTGCCTTTTCAACCAATGGTAATAGAGCATTGAGCATTTATAGGAAAAATGTGAATTTTGACCTAAGTCTCACATCTTACAGAAAAGTTAACTCAGAATGTATCAAAGATTTATACAGAAATATTAAAACCATAAATCTTAGGGGGAAAAACATAAACAAAAACCTTTATCAGCTGCACCTAGACAAAGGATTTTTGATAGCAAAAGTATGATTTATAAAAAGAAAAACTGTAAATTTGTCTTCATCAAAAATAAAAACTTTGGCTCTTGAGAATGATATGACAAACTAAATACTGGAATTTGCAAACCACGTATCCATCAAATGACTGGTGTCTAGCATATATAAAGAACTTCCAAACCATGACAGAAAAAAAAAAAAAAAAAACAGTGATCCAATTAGAAAATGGGAAAAAGTCATGAAAGTATATTTTACTGAAGAAAACAAACATATGTCCAATAAGCCATGTTAAGATATGCAACTTCATTATCCACTAGGTAAGTGCAAATCAAAACCACAATGAAATTTGACTACACACCAATCAGAAGAGCTAGAATAAAATGATGACAACAATAAATGCTTGTGCAGACCCTGAAAAATTAGATCACTCATATATTGCTGGTTATGATGTAAAGTGGTGAAGCTGCTCTCTAAATTATTTCGGACACTTCTTAAAAAACAAGACATGCAATTTTTATAGAAAATATTAATTGCCCTCCTGGGCTTTTATTCCATAGAAATAAAACTTACATTTACAAACACACACACATTATTATATATATAATATATAATAATATATGATAATATATAATATATATATATAATATGTGTGTTTGTGATATATATATACACACACACACACGAGCACCTTGTTGGTATGGTCAGGTGTGGGTTATATTCATATAAACAAAATTTAGAACAGTTTTATTCATAAAAGCTCAAAACTGGAAACAACCCTTCAACCTTCAATCATGTTCATGGCTAAACAAGATGTGGTACCTCCATATCATGGAATCTTACTTATCAATAAAAGAGAATCTCTATATCACGAAATTTTACCTATCAACAAAAAGTAACAAAATACCCACACCACCTGGATGAATCTCCAAATGTTATGCTGAGAAAAAATATATATATTAAAAAGTTACATGCACTATGATTCCATTAATATAATATTATTTAAATGACACAAATTTAGAAATAGAGAACAGGTTAGTGGTTGACAGAGGTGAATGATGGAGTGGGAATTGTAGGGAAGTTGGTGTGGCTGTAAAATGACAATATGAAGGATCTTTGTGATGCTAGAAAATTTCTGTATCTTGGCTGTCTCAATGTCAATATCCTGTTTGTATTATTTTATATTTGTTTTGCAAGGTATTTTTATTGGAAAAAATGGGTAAAGGGTCTATGGAATTTCTCTATTATTTATTGCAACTTGTATGAACCTGTATTTATCTCAAAATAGGAAAGTTTAAATATATTTTTTTACAAAACACCTTTCACTATGAAT
Source organism: Macaca nemestrina (assembly GCF_043159975.1). NCBI lineage: Eukaryota > Metazoa > Chordata > Mammalia > Primates > Cercopithecidae > Macaca > Macaca nemestrina. Next base: position 151,388,092 of record NC_092127.1, on the reverse strand, counting down.
ATTTTTATTTCTATAAATTATTTGTGTAATGATTAAAATATATAAAAATCCAGAAAGGATTCACTGGATCCAGATGGTAAATAGTAATGACTGTTTTTCCAGGTATACTGAAAGATAAAAGTAAAATTAGAATATACAATCTGAAGCAGGTTGCCAGCCCATTCGTTTCACAATCTGTGTCTTTACAACCTTGAAAATGTATTTAGAGAAACAGTTTAATTTTCTTTGACATTATTGGTTCAAGCTGTTATAATTTGCTTGTACCGACTTTTCTTTACAAATGTGAGATATTGTTATCACTTCTTAAGACTGCAATTGAAGCCTGTAGAATGAAGTATTTTTCTAAATAATGATCTACAAAGAAAAGAGTACATACTATTATAAATTATAAATAATGATTCCTATATCAATGACTGACAAGTGCATTATTTGAATATTGCTTTTTAAAATATTAAATTACTTATTTGTCACACATTTGTTACCCAGAAGCACATATGAGTCAGAATTTCTTTACATAAGTTAACTTATGTAAATATTCTTAAGAGTACATCATGGGCTATTATATTTTCCTAGACATAAAATTGCCTTCAGGCTTCAGGCCAGTCATTTTGCATGGAAAGTTTTTTGTGTGATTTACAGGAGGCATCACATCTGTTTCCTTGCCTAAAGCCCAAGGGGAAATGGCTATATTAAATAACGAAACACATTCACATTATTAAAGGCCAGGAAATTTCCCAGTGTAGTGCTTCTCCTAGTCTGAAACTATTTTTATTTTTTCCTTAAATGTAAATTCTATAGAGTTAACCTGAATGATAAATCATGTGATCCTATTCTTTGTCACTTCTGAACACAGTAATTCATAGAATTTTGATACTATAAATCAACTCAGAGATCAAAATTTAATTTGAAACCCGTATTTTATAAAAAGGGAAGTGAGAGTCAGTACTTATGTAACCCACCCAAAGCCTCAGAGTAGGTGGAGCAGGGACAGAAAGGAAGAGAATTAGTCCAGGAAGAAAGGATACACATTATTTTAACATTATCACTAGAGTACATTACAGAAAATTTTACACCTTGTTATTCCATGAAACTAAATATTAAAAAGGAAACTTGTTGCTCATAATTTCACTACCAATTTAGATTTCATTTTATACGAAAAGATATTCTGGAAGCCTATAAGAGTATATTAGATTCTCCTTTGATGCATTTCTGTGGGGAATTTATCTGTTTTACGTAGCAGATATCTAGGTAAAACAGATTTTTTCTTAAAGGTCTGTTTCGCGACCCTTTGCAATCCTCATCAGACAAGGCTTTGAGGGAGATTATGAAACTACTGATCTGTATTAATAAACAATAAAAAGTCACGTTAAAATTCAACCTTAATAAAGGCAAAGAACATGTATTCTATGAAGATATAGGTTAAAATAATATAGGTTAACATAGACTTTGGAACTGAAAATTCAGAACATGGTCCATTTATTTATAGTGGCCTGTCCAATGACTAGAATAGGACACAGAAATATGTCAAAAGTATGCAAACCAGTCGCAGAGCTTCATTCTTTCTTGTGTTTAGAAGCCTAAGAGAACATAAAAGGATTTAACAGGCCTTCAGTTGAGAGAGTAATGTAAAAGGTGCCTCATCTTTCAAAAAGATCCCTCCATATGCCCTTAAATCTAGAAAGTTGTCTGCATTATGAATCTTTTCTTAAGTACAATTCTGTGATATAATTAATTACATTTAATAACAAATTTTCCCCCTCATACTTGGGAATTATTTAAAGCCAGAGAATTATGCAAATTGATTTTGTATCCATAGCACATAAAATAAAAACTGGTTCATAGAGAAAAATGTGTGCTAGTTGCTAAATAAAGAAACATTTAAATAGTTGAAAATAATTAAGCCTATCATACCTTACAGTGAATACATTTTATTCAACTACTATTTTTGTTGAGTAACTACTACATTATATGATAAAGTTTTGCTTACAGAATAGATTATTGTATTGACATTCAACAATAAAAGATAGGGTAACATTAAAGCATAGAACAAGCTTGGCTTAAATGTTTGAGGAGCAGGTTTTATGCTAGCAGAGGAGAACATGAGGACAGAGGAAAGAGTAAAAGATGAAAAATTTATAAATTTTGTTTCAAACTCTAGTAGTAGCCCCACACTTGCAGTGAATATCACCTGAAAAGCTAAATGTTGATAATGTCTGGCTAAGGCAGTACAGCAAAGTACAAGCCTTGCTTCAAGAATCTTACTGACTAGCTAAGGAAACACTATGTATATATAAAAACACACAGCAATACAATTTATAGAGTGTTAAGCACTAACTGCATGAACTTGAAAATTTATTTTAGATTTCTCCAAACCTCAGTTTCTTCATCTATAAAATGAAGATAATACCTATCATCTGTCTATTTCTATGATCTATCTTTTTCAACAGTATTATTATCATTTGTCATTGTGTGGCACTGGGAGTATCTATGCTACAGCTAATTAAAAGCATCCAAGAAAATAGGGTCTAAACATCACCTAATCAAACAATGTCAAAATTCACTAGGTCATCCACAATTTATTGAGCACATATTCAGTACCAGTACTGAATGTAAAAACATGCATTTACATGATTCTCCTCTAGAAATTCAGATGTTTTGGGGAAATAGAAGCTTGGAAAATTATAACAGATTACTTCAATGCAGTGAAGTAAGTGATATGATAAGGAAAGGATAGGTTGCTACAGGGACAAAATAAAATATTTATGTAACACAAGATTTGGGCTACATGGAAAGATTTTCTAGAGGAAAGAAAATCTATATTGGAACTATGTTTAGAAGTAAAAGTAATCCTGGAGATAGCATGGTACAGAGAATGTTCTAAACAAAACTAAATTTATAAACAAGAGCCTAAACAATAAGTAGAAAGCTGCTGGGCACGATGGCTCACACCTGTGATCTCAGCACTTTGGGAGTCTGAGGCGGGCAGATCACTTGAGGCCAGGAGTTTGAGACCAGCCTGGTCAACATGGTGAAACCCCATCTCTACTAAAAATACAAAAATTAGCCGGGTGTGGTGATGCACATCTGTAATCCCAGCTACTCAGGAGGCTGAGAGGCAGGAGAATCATTTGAACACAGAGGCGGAGGTTGCAGTGAGTCGAAATCGCACCACTGCACTCCAGCCTGGGTGACAGAGTGAGATTCCATAAAAAAAAAAAAAAGAAAAGAAGGAAGGAAAGAAGGAAGGAAGGAAGGAAGGAAGAAAGAAAGAAAGAAAAAAGAAAGAAAGAAAGAAAGAAAGAAAGAAAGAAAGAAAGAAAGAAAGAAAGAAAGAAAGAAAGCAAGAAAGAGAAGAAAGCATAGGTCAGTTGACAAGTGATTAGAAATCAACATAACTTACGTTACCTATTATTTTACCTATTATTTTAGCTACAAGTAAGTTGGAAATAGGAGACAGACAAATAGGTGACAAAGGATAATGGCAATAATGAAAAAGATAAATGGTAGAGATAGAGAGATGATACATATTATATTCATTTTAAAGATGAGGAAACTGAGGCTTGGGGAAATTTAAAATAAGTTTTCAAGATCATATAGTAAGCATCAGAGCTAGGATTTGAATTCAGGTCATCTACTTTAGAAAACATGCGTTCCAGTGAGAACACATGGACACAGGGAGGGGAACAACACACACCGGGGGCCTGTTGAGGGTAGACAGGTGGCAAGGAGAGGGATAGCATCAGGACAAATAGCTAATGCATGTGGGGCATAAAACCTAGGTGACGAGTTGATAGATGTAACAAACCACCATGGCACACATATACCTATGTGACAAATCTGCACATTTGGCACATGTATCCTAGAATTAAAGTAAAAAAAAAAAAATTAAAAGAACAAAAACCTGAGTTTCTAAAAATGTCAGTGCCTTCCAAACGCAGACTGAAGTCTTTATAATTAATGATTTAAAAAATCCAAGTTTAAATGATAATAAACAAATTTTCACAATGTTCTCTGTATACGTTAAGCTATAAAGAGTTTATAAATTATCATAAGAGCAGTGGAAAAGTACAGTCATGTATTGCTTAATGACAGGCACATGTTCTAAGAAATGCATAGTTGGGAGATTTTATCAGTGTGTAAACATCATAGAGTGTACTTAACACAAACTAAGATGGTATAGTCTATTACACACTTAGGCTATATATTATAACCTGTTGCTCCTAAGCTATGAACCTATACAAGATGTTACTGTGTTGAATACTATAGGCAATTATAACACAGTGGTAAGTATTTGTTTATCTAAATGTATTTTAAAATAGAAAAGGTATAGTAAAAAATGCCTTATGATAATCTTAAAAGACCACTGTCATCTATCCACATGCCATCCATCCTTGACTGAAACATCATTATGATGCACAGGACTATATTTAAAGATTCTACACTACAAAATGTTTTGCGGTTCAAAAATATCTCTTTGGATAAAGCTTGGAGAAACTTATTTAGCAGGGGAAAATTGGAAACCAAAACGAGTGTTAGAAAGTTGTTTTAGAAATCCAGGTGACAAAAGAGGAGGCAGATACTGAAGAAAGAGAGGAAGGCACAGAAAATTACAAAATAAAAGTATATATGATATATTTGGAAAAGTGTGATTGATTTTTATATGCAAGAAATATTATAAATTTGGACCAAATGAAAAAGCTACATTTCAAGACTCTTCTATATGAGCCAAAGAAATGTGAAATTCAACATGTATGTAAGAGAAGCCACAAATTGTTAAGCAAAGAAATAGTTGTACAAATGCATTTAACACAAATAAACCTATGAATTGGCACTTGAGTTGTAAAAAGGACCATTAAATTTTATTTTGGGTTGAATGTAATATTACCTAGCACAGAAATCATTCCTTGTACAGCATAAGTAAAAAGTTAGGCAAGTAAAAGCTATATCCTTTGACATATTGCTGAGTTTTTTGTGGGGAAACAACAACAACAACAAAAAACTTGGGAGTGAGTTTCTCAAGGGAGAGAAATTTTAAGACATACATACAGAAAGTAAGTGAGAATGAGTAATGTGTAATTAGGGTAAATTTTTATACACAGTGTGCAGAAAAACAAGAGACTAGTCTTGGGGCCTAGGTAGACTAAGAGGTCAGGTCAGAGTCTGTTATGTCAGATCAGGGCACCTCCTCCATGTGATCTTTCCAGCCTCTACTTCTAGATGATAAAGAAAGAAAGAAAAGAAAGCAAGAAAGCAAGCAAGAAAGAAAAAAAGAAAGCAAAGAAAGGGAACACGAGAGAGAGAGAAAGAAAGAGAGAAAAAAAGAAGGAACAAAAGGAAGGAAGGAAGGCAAAGAAGGAAAGGATGGAAGGAAGGAAGGAAGGAAAGGAAAGACTCCCAAATGTCTTACAGCTTTCATTTTAATGTATTTTGAAGTACAACACAAAGCATATTAAACCAAAAATATAATTTAAAGTAACTTGGGTTAGTAGTGTCCCAAAGTGACTGTAAGAAACAAAGAGAAGGAAGTTTATAAAGGAATGCAGATTATGAAAGACAGTTTCAAAGTTTCTTACAAATAAAATTCTAACAATCAAGCAATCACATTAAAAAAAAAAAACTTAGTACAAGAGAAAAGAAGCCACTATCTATAAGTCCCCCCAAATAAATAAAATGATAAAAAATAAAACCCAGCAAAAGTCAGTGATACAAGAAAAAATACATGGAGAATCAGTTGTGCAAAGATTGGAAATATTAAAATAATCATATAACAAAGATAAACTAAATATGTTCAATATGCAGAAAAGTAAAATACATGACTGAAAATCTGCAAGGCCAGATGAGGCTGAGAAAGTGATGGGACAGATTTAAATTAAAAAAAAATAGTAAAAACACTATAGAATTATTATAAATCAAAATACAGTGATTGAAGAAAAAACATTCAATGGATACATTAAACAGCAGATAAACATTCAATGGATACATTAAACAGCAGATAGACAGAGGTGTAGAAAAAATTTAGTGAAATTGAAGACAGATCTGAAGATACACATATGGAATGTCACGTGAAAACAAGTGGGTATGAATTTCCAAATAGAGATCAAGAAATGAAATGTATAGGTTGGGTACAGTGACTCACACCTGTAATCCCAGCAGTTTGGGAGGTCGAGGCAGGCGGATCACTTGAGGTCAAGAGTTGGAGACCAGCCTGACCAACATGGTGAAACCCCGTCTCTACAAGAAGTACAAAACTTAGCCGGGCATGGTGACAGATTCCTGTAATCTCAGTTACTCAAGAGGCTGAGGCAGGAGAATTGCTTGAACAGGGAGGTGGAGGTTTCAGTGAGCCAAAATCGCACCACCGCACTCCAGCCTGGGGAGACAGAGTGAGACTCCAATTCAAAAACAAACAAACAAACAAAAAATGTCAAAAAGTGAAATAGATGAATTAAAAAAATCTAATTTTATATGCAAAAGTGGATAATAGAGAAAATTTAAGAGACACTGAAAATGAAGAAAGTGATTGACAGATTTCATGAGTTGGTACACAATAGTGGTGGTCAGTGACTAATGAGTAAAAAACTGAGATGAAGATAAATAAATTTACACCTAATCACAATATAACTACAGCATAATAAAGAAAAAGTAAAGATCTAGATTGCTATAGATGCAAGATGATATCCTACAAAGGAATGACAATATAGAAAAACAAACCAGTAGTCAGCTTTTCAATGACAACAATAAAAGCGAGAATGGATTAGAATGACCTACTGGCTCAGATAAAATACATTTCCACATAGAATTCTATATCCAGAGAAGCAAATATTTAAAAACAAAGGCAAAATAAAGACATTTCTGGAAATAAAGCAATAATGAGCAGTTCTTTATTGAAAGAAACTCTAAAGAAGGGACTTAAGATAAAATAAAAATATTTTCAGATAATCTGATATAGAAAAGGAATTGTTAAAGTAAGTAAAGAAAATTGCACAAAATAATAATATTTAACCTGTGAAGTTAAAAAAAATGACCGAATTAAAAGACTGAAAAAATAACATAAATTATGAAAAAGATTTCAAGTTAAAGAATTACTTCCATTTTTTTGGAAAAAGAATAAATATGTCTATTAACTCCTAAATTTAAGACAAAATACTAAGTTTTCTTGATGACTAACAAAAGAGCAAATTGTTTAAATTCCAAATTAAGAGAGGGACAATATTTAAGGAAGGAATGTTTAAAAATTGAATCCAGTGAAAGCAAAGAAAGAGAAAAAGAGACACTAGAAATAAAATGTAAAATTATAAAATAAAATTCTAGAAAATAATTTAAATAAATGAGTTATCAAAATTAATGAAAGTAGAATAATGTTACATTTACATTGAAGCAAATATTAATTAGCCAGATGTTTTAAAAATTCAACTATATTCTAGTTCAAAAGACATACCTGAAGAGTAAGAAAATGTAATTTGAACACAATGGACGGAAAAAAAAAAAAATTACATGGCCTAAAGGCAAAAAATAGAAAATTTCCACAAACAAACCCAAAAAAGAATGAGTATATTGAGAATACAACAAATTTTGTTATTTTATGAAAACTGAAAAACATTTAAGTTTTAAAATTACCAAAAAGAAAGAACAGGACATTTACTGAACAATCACAAATAACAAAAATAAACAAATAAATAAAGATTTGGACCGAGAATGAAAGAACCAGCTATTCACAGTGGTTGACAATGTTTTCCATGATGTAAAACTGCTAAAGTTTAAGTCTTGGCCCTATCGCATTTTTGTTGTACAACATTGGACAAATTCTGTGTTCCTGGTTCTTGTTTTTAAAGTGTAGATTAGTAATAGTGCATATTTCATAGGACTGTAATAAAATTGATGGGATTAATTTATACAAAAGCACACAGAAGAAATCTGGAACATCAGAGTTCAGCAAATATATAGTATTATTGTTATTACTATTATTGAAATGCTCATACTCAGCAATCAAAGCAATACAGAACAAACTAGAATTTGATTCCATTTAATACCCAACTGACCGGAAAATTTTGAAAATAAATTTCCATCAATACACTTAATGCTGTAAATTGATAGGAGATTGTAAATTAGTATAACCATCATGAAAAGTGACCACAAATAAAATCATCAAATTCAATCTATACATTAATAATAATATAAGAAATAAAATCATTCTCCTTCATACACTTACAAACAGCAATCTGCTAAAAGATAAATGCGACTTGAACTTGCAGAATTTCTACAAGTCAACAATAATATTTAAAAACTCAGAATTTATTATACAATTCATTGTTTCAAGCACCTAGATCAACACAAATTAATAAAGATCATCTATGTACTAAAGATTTCCAAATGTATTTCTCCAGTCTAAATGCTTTGCGTGACCTTCAAATGTAATCACCAATCGCCTATTTGGCATATTTTTATTGATGGCTAATAAATTTCTCATTCTTAGCACTGTAGTCCCCTCCCATAGTCTGCACATCTCAGGTAAATACACTGAGATAGATACCACTTTTTCCTGCTTTTCAGGCCTTGAATCCTTTCTATCACACCTGATCCCTGTCAGCAAATTCTATTGGCTCTACTTTCAAAAGATGGCTACAATTTGACCCCATTTTGGTACCAGCATTTTCTTCCTTCTGGTCTATGTTGACACTATTTCTTGTCTTGACTCACATAATCTCCCAACTGGGGTTCATGCTTTTGCCCTTGCCTAAATCCTGTAGTCTATTCTTAGCACATGAACAGAGTGATCCTGTTACAATATCGAATTGATCATGTCTCTCTTCTCAAAGTCCTCCAAAGGCTTCCAGGTAACGGTCAAAGCTTTACCAGGCCCCACATGATCTGGTTACCGTAACCTCCCTGATCCCATGTCCTCAGGCCCTCTCTCTGCCTGGCTCAGCCTCTAGACACGTGCTTCTCCTTGACATCTCCCTGTCACCTCAGGGACTTTGCATTTTTTGTGTTCTATTTCTCTTTATTTGCATGACTAATTCACTCACTTCCTTTAGGTCTTTAATCAAAAGTCACTTTTTCAGTGAGGCTATCCAGGACACCTTAAGTAAATGTTTTAGCTGTATTACATTTTGTTATTTTGTTTCAGTTTTCTATTTGTGGACTTTTAGCTACTCATGAACATTCTCTTCTCCTTAATTTTATAATTGTTACTGTAATAAATACTGACACTGAAAAAAATAGAGTTTGGCACATAATGGATACTCAATGGATATTTATTGAATGAGTAGATGAATATATACATATACATATATTGCCAAAACACATAACAGCAAACAATTTATTGTTCAGAGACAAGCATGAATATTGGTTAAACATGAAATACAGTAAATCATAACAAAATTCATAGCAGTAGCTACCTCTGAGAATGAGAGAAGGCAAGGTAATTGGGAAGTCCCTAGGGCTTCAAAGATGTTGGTAGTAGTTTTTCCTTAAGACGGGCAGTGACTGCATGGTGTTTATTATTATCATTAGGATTACACATGTGCCTTATGTAAATAACTTAATTGCTGTAATAAAAATAATAAAAAGGATGGGATAGATTTAAGGGAAGGATATCCAATAAAAGATTATTTTAATCATATCAACTCCTCTTCTGCATTTTCATGGGGTAATATACAAGTCGTTTCTGGTTGATATCTGGGTAAAGCTACCCTAAAATGCACAATAAACTCATGTGACTTAAACAATGAAATCCTATTTAGATTTGTGTAAATAAGATTTAATACTTAAAAGCAAACTAATACATATATACATAATTTTTGCCACTAATGTAGCCTCAAAAAGGAAACAATGCATAAATATATTTTCATTTTTATGTATTTTTAAAATACCTATGTATATCTTCCAAGAAGAAAACCAAACATTTTTGAAGAGCTGGTCACGTATAATGAAGTAAGAAAAATATTTATTTCGTGAACAAATATTCAGATAGCAATCTAAAAAGCAATATAGCATGGGTTTAATACAGTAAAGTAAATCCACTTAGTTATTTGGTAAATGAAAGACTTCATAAACCTGTATCTTCCTCAGAAATTACTGAAGGCAAGTTTTCCCAAAATAAATAATGTTAAATTTTATGGAGCATTAAAATATTAAATCTAATTAAGTAATGACACATTTACAAATGCTCCATAATATTACTATGACTTTCTGAGACCTGGTCTTTGTTAATATCTTCGAGTGCTTGTTCTTTATACAAATCACAACTAAATAGAATTCAAGAGAAACATTTTACAGTGTGATTTATGCAAATTACTTGATTTAGTTTCAATTAAGTTGCTTCAGCAATTTAAACAGCTAATTTGATTAGCTGAAAATGTTTTCCTTTGCTAGGATTTATAAAAATTTTAAATCTGTTCCCCACTGTAAAATTGCTAAATGACTTTATTAATTTGTACAGCACTATAAGATATTTCTTCAATTTTAACAAGATTCATTTTTGTGTGCTTTAGACTCATCATGTATTCTGTGACTGAAACCCTTTACATTAATGTTTATAAATCATATAGTATAATAGAGATTATAGTGATTGAAGAGTATTGAGTGGCATTAATGTTTTCAACTTTGACTGAAAATTTGAATTTGACCAATCATGTCTGAAACAAAAGGAGAAAGCAAACCTTTTTCAAAAAGTTATGCATCATATTTATGCTTGTGCAACATTTTTGGTACTGGTAATCTTTTTGAAAGAAAAATAAACAAAAGAAGAACTCTAAACAGGCCTTTTATTTTCTCTAATGTGTTTAATAAAATCCAGCAAACATATTAAAAAGTATAGTTTTTATTGGACAGTGGGATGGATAATAAGACTTTTCATTGGAAAGTGCAATTAACATAATCAGCAAAGTTTTGGTGAGCAGTTTCCAATCCAGATTGTCAGCTGTGCTGTACAGGTTTGTGTAGTAAACACTCTTCATGAAAAGAGGTGTGGACTTCAGTCAATATGATGAGTAACTAAGTACCTGCACTCTGAAAGAAAATAAGTTCAAAACCATTTTTTGGAAGTTTTTACTTAACTGCTTTAATGGAATAAATTATTATTCCCACTTTTAATCTTGTGCTCCGTTTGCATTTGTTCATTTCTTTTGTTATTATTTTGTTTTGAATGGTTTGGGGGGGGGGCAATGGATGTCATAACTTTCTCTGTATCAGACTCATCACAGGTTCATTCCCAGTCTTGTCAATTCTGTGAAATGTGCCATATCTGAGATACACACAATTGATTTTTTGATACTAAAGTCACTAAGTAGTAGATACTAAGTAATAGTAGTAAGGGAAGAAAATAAAAGCACATGGAAAGGAAATACACATGCAGAGAAGAAATATTTCATATTGGAAAAATATCCCAAAAAATCCAGGGGTATTTGAAGATGTGACTCTACCAGACAAATGCCTCTCTGACTCTTCCTAAAAGCTTTCAGTTCTGAAATGTAAAATCTACCAAGTCAGTTGAAGCAAAACAAACAAACAAAGAAAACTGTCCAGTGTTTTCTTTTTTTTTTTTTGATAGCACTTAAAGATTCATACTTTAAAAGGTAAATATATTAGCATAAGAATCAATTCATTAGATATCTACTCCAGCAGTTAATAATCACTTTTCTTGAGCCTGCTCAAAATGACATTTTGAAATGTCACCAACATCATTTGACTAACTTCAAATTATAGATTACACATAATCCTGGCCATATTTCTCATAGGAGTTTCAACCTAAGCTGTACTTGACCCATAAAGGAGTGATTCTGTACCTAATCATTTTTCGTTTTGTTCTATTGCTTTCTGGAGAATGATTATAATAACTTCTCAAAGGCATAGCATAAATAATATAACAGAAATTTTTTACTTCATATTCTTTGACAATTTGCAAAACATATAATTCTGCTTATTATATTATATTTGATTTGACTTATATTTAATTTGAGTCCTAACTACTTTTCTAGGAGACATTAGGTTAATTTTTTTATTAAATAGGGGCAACAAAATGTCAATCTAAAGTAAATTTGGGAGACTATACTACATAGTTTTGAGCAATTGGTACATGACTCTTGTAGGTTGATTGTTAAAATGGCTATAATTGCTCATTTTTACTTTCTACCAAGGCAACTTTGCATCTCTGAATGTGAAGAGTTGGGATTTATTTTCTCTACTCTTGAGTCTGTTTTGACCCTGTGGCGTGCAGTGTCCAATTAAGTGAGACAAAAGTACTCTGCCAACCTGAGTCTAAGACTCCAATGGGCCTTGAACTCTTCTGTTTTCTCTCTAGGAAACCTGACATTGACATGTGGAAGAGACCAGCCATTATGGTGAAGGAAAAGAGACCACAAGAAAGAGACCTAAAACTCTCTCTAACCATCAGCAAAACCCAGGAAGCAGAGCTATCTAACTGATTCTCAGCTGATCACAATGCTTGAGGAACCCCAGCCAAATCAGAACTTCTTAACTGATCGCAGCCTAAATTCCCAACCAAAATATTAGCTAAATATGTGGTTACTGTTTTAACCCATTTATGCCTGAAGTTGCAAATTTTTTTTTAATTTTTGCAATCAGAATTGGACAATGACCTTGAGCAGTAAGATATAAATAACTCCCACATGCTTAGTGTTCCAATAATGGAACACCAGGCATAAATGGGGATAACCGTTTATGCCTAGTGCTATTATTGGTGACCCCATTTATGCCTAGTGTTCCATTATTGGGACACTAAGCATGCTAAGCTTTAGTGTTGTTTCTTATGGATAAGTTAGGTAATTGACCAAGTACACAAGTAATTTTGGAAGAAACAGCTAGTTGCCTATTCCAATATCTACAAAGAGTTTCCATTTTGATGCAAAACCTCTGATTTTTAGTGGATAGTTTACCACTCAAAATAAAAGCTATTTCCCAGGCTCCATTGCATCTAGTAGTAACCATTTAACTAAGTTCTCATAAATAAAATATAAAAATAAAAATTGTAAGAGATCACTATGAACTCTACTTCAAAAGAACAGTTTAAGCCTTTTGTTTCTCAATTGCTCTAATCTCCAGAATATGATTTTGATGGCTGAAAATCTGGTAACCATCTTGAACCATGAATATTCTTGATGATGGAACACATGTACACTGAGGATAACAGAGTAAAAAATAGAAGCTTAGATTTCTCATTTTATCTAGAGCCACCATTCCAGTCCGTCAGTATTGATTCCAGACTTTTTGCATATAAGACAAATAAACATATGAAGCATTAATATCAATAGTATAATTAAGTCATTGTTATAATGTGTTTTCTTATGCAAATAAACTAATTTTAATACACTAACAATTTTTTAATCCAAAAATTATAGAGAATACTTGCAGATCAAAAACTAAAAGACTAACAATGCAATAGAAAAAATTGGCAAATATATCAAGGCAATGAATGTTTAGAAAATAAACTCAAATGGCAATTCCGTATAAAAAACATGTTTCACCTCACTATATTTCAGAGAAACAAACCAAGCAACAATGGAATATCATTTCATATTAGAATGGTGAATGTTTTTAGATTTGATAATGTCAAACACTGGTGAGTCTATAGAGCAAGCAAAAATAATAGAGGTTTAGTAATATAGTAACTCTAAAAATGAAAGCAAAAGAGGATAAGGGTATTTTATTTCTAAGTTAAAAACTGAAATTTAGTCAACTGAAACTCAAGAACTGACTTGAAAGAGCTTCAAACAACCAAATCAATAACATATACGCAGTAAGTATAATACTAAATTATAACTTATGTGACAGAATAAATATTCAATAACCATGAGTCAATACCGTTAAAAATAAATAACTTAATAAAATATGGGAGAAAAATGACAGCTTTTCCTCTCAGAAGAATTCTAATTTAATTCAGAAGAAATTAGGAAATAGAAAGTAACTATTTGGAAACCACTAAAATGATTGTTGCAAGCAAGATTAACTGATAAATATGAAATTTAGTGAGTGAATTTAAGGAGAAATGGGATATTTAAATAGTCTAATACTGTCTCCTCCAAGAAATGTTTTAGTTACTAGGTGAATATTGAAGTTTTACAGCTGAAAAAAATTCACAGACACTCCCTTAATCAAGTGATCAAGCTAACATCACCATTAATAAGACAAATTAAAATAATAAATCTCATGCTTACTGAGAAGAGCAGAACCCTTCAGTGGGACTTTCACCAGAAATGAAAATTCTCAGTCTAATCATGAGTAAACATCAGAAAAATCTGAATTGCAGGACATTTTAATAAATAACTGGCCACTAATCTAAAAATGTTTCAAGATCATGAAAGCAAGTAAGGAGTGAGGAATTGCCATAAATTAGAAACTAAGGTGGCATGAAAACTCATTTAAAATAGGGTCATATTATTTAATTATAGTTTGGGAATATGCAAATAATCACCATATAGACATTATTTAGAGATAGATACACAAAGTAATAGGATATAACATGAAGGTGAAATATAAACTTCAACTTCAGAACAGGTTCTACAACACATATGGGAAAGAGAAATGGGGTAATAAAATGGCATAGGAGGCTTCAACTTATCTTAAATGTATGTATTTTTAAATTGAAAAAAATACTAAAGCAAATATCACACAGTATTAGGATCTGCTGCGACCTTGGTGGAGGCCACATAGACATTATTCCTCTGATTATTTCTACATTTTTCTATTTTTGAGAATATCATAAGAATAAAATAAACACAGCAAAGTATAGAATGAGATAAAAAAGAACCTCAAAAGGAAACAAGAGTAATCTGAAAGATAGCAATTATTAATTCCTAAGTTAAGCTTATGACATAGGAAGTACAAAGGTAGGACATAGGATCAATACGATTCAGTAAGTTATATTATATATGAAGCATTAATAAAAAATTGCTCTAAGATTTCAAGTTTAAGAGTCTGTAAGTTTGCTGACAGAGAATATTGAATGGCCAAGAGGGCATATGCGGTTTTAGAGAATGGAACACAATAAGAAGATATAAAATAGTCCACCAGGAAATTTGAAACATAGGATTGGAACTAATGAAAGATATTATGAATAGATGACATGGGACATAATTAATGCTATAGTTACTTGCAGACAAAAAGAAAAGGAAAACAAAAGAAAAAATAAAGGAAGAAAATGGGAGAGCAATGAAATAGAAAAATGAACCTCATTTCGAAGTGCCATATCATTGGAGGAAAGACATTTTCAGGTAAGAAGGAGAACCAGGCCAAAGATATGAAATGGAATCAAAAGGGTCATGAAGGAAGGATAAGTAATTTTTAAAATAAAGGAAAAGTATTCTGTTGGGTACTGTTTACATTTAAATATTTATTTCTTGTTCAACTCTCACTTCGTAACAGGTCCTGATAAAATAAACCACTGTTTAAAAAATTAGAGAAGATTTTTTCTTTTTTTAATTTTTAAAAATTGTTTTATTTCAATAGTTTTTTTTTTTTTTTTTTTTTTTTTTTTTTTTTTTTTGTCTTTGACAACAGGTGGTGTTTGGTTACATGAATAAGTTCTTTAGTGGTGATTTCTGAGATTTTGGTGCCCCCATCAACCTGGCAGTGCACACAGTAACCAGTGTGTAGTCTTTTATCCCTCATCACCCCACATCTTTTCCCCCAAATGCCCGAAGCCCAATGTATCATTGTTATGCCTTTGCGTCCTCATAGCTTAACTCCCACAATTGAGTGAGAACATACAATATTTGGTTTTCATTCCTGAGTTACCTCACTTAGAATTATAGTCTCCAATTCCATCCAGGTTGTTGCAAATGCCATTGTTTTGTCCTTTTTTTATGACTTAGTAGTGTGTGTGTGTGTGTGTGTGTGTATATATATATGTGTGTATATATATATATATGTGTATATATATATATACACACACACATATACACATACCACATTTTATCTATTCACTCATTGATTGATGGACATTTGAGCTGGTTCCATATTTTTACAATTGTAGATTGTAAAAATTAAAGAATATCTAAATAAATCGAAACACTCATGTTCATAAATGTGAAGACTTAAAAGGGCTAAGATGGCAATACTCCCCAAACTGATTTACAGGTCCAATACAATTCCCAACAAACTCATAACTATATTATCTGCATAAACTGACAAACTAACCCTGAAATTCTTATGGAAATGCAAAGGATCCAGAACAGCTCAAAAAAATATGGAATAGGAAGAACAAAATTTGATGACTCTCATCTTCCATTTTCAAAACATGCTACAAAGTAAAAGTAATCAAGCAAGTTTAACACTGGTGTAAGGACAGGCATAAAGACCAATGTAATAAATTAGAGTTTAGAAATAAACCCTTACATATTATACCCCTCCATACATTTATGGCCAATTGATTTTAATGAGGCTGCAAAGAGGGGAACGAATAATCTATTCAACAAATGATGTTGAGATAACTGGATATCTATATGCAAAAAAAAAATTGTGACTCTCTACCTCATACTATATACAAAATTAATTCAAAATTAATCATGGAATTAAATATAAAAGCTAAACCTCTAAAATTAATAGAAAAATAGGACTAAATATTGTGAATTTGGTTATACACTGTTTTCTTAGATATGATACCAAAAGCACAATTGATTTTAAATAAATAAATTGGACTTCATATAAGCTAAGCTCTTTTCTTCAAAGGAACATTTAAGAAGTAAACAGAAAACATAGATAATGGGGAAAACATTTTAAAGTCACCTATATGATAACAGAGTTTTATATAGAATATTCAAAAACTCATTCAACTCAACAACAAAAATGTAAAATAATCTGTTGAAAATGTACAAGGGATTTCAATTGATATTTCTACAAAGAAGTTACAAAAATGACACCTTAAAAGATGCTAAACACCTTAAAAAGATGCTAAACATAATCACTAGGGAATTCTGAATTAAAAACACTGTATTATGTAACTTTGCACTCATGGTATGGTGAAAAGATAAAACAGTAGCATGTGCTGGTGAGGATATGAAGAAACTACAATTGTCATGCCTTTCTGTGGGATTATAAAATGCTGAAGCCCAAATAAATGAAAAGCCTATCCTGTGTTTATAAATGAAGATAATTAACATTGTTAAAATGTTCATACAACACAAAGTGATGTATGAGTTCAATGCAATCCCTATTAAAATTTCAATATCACTTTTTATAGAATAGAAAAAATTCTAAAATTTATATGGAACCACAAAAAAGGAATAGCCAAGGCAATAATGAGCAAAAATAGTAAACACAGAAACATCATAAAACTATGCTACAAAGACACAGTAATTAAAACAACATAGTACTGGCAAAAAAAATAATAATGATAAAATAAAAAGAGGCAGACTAACCAGTGAAACAAAAATAGAGAGTCCAGAAATAAACCTATGCATGTATAGTCAATTGATTTTGACAAAGGTGCCAAGAATGCACAGTGAAAAAAGGATAGTCTCATCGATAAATGGTTTTGGAGGAACTGGAAATACACATGCTAAAGAATGGAATTCGACCCCTATCTCACACCATATGCAACAAAAAACAGTCAAAATGAATTAAAGATTTAAATATAAAATGAGGAACTATGAAATAAGTAGAAGAAAACATGAGGGGAAAATACATGACATTAGTCTGGGCAATAATTTATTTTACTTAACTCCAAAGCATAGGAAACAAAACCAAAAATAAACAAATGAGATTACATCAAACTGAAAAGCTTCTTCATAGCAAAGGAGATAGCAGTATGACGAGATAGCTTATGGACAGAGAGAAAATATTTGCAAACCATACAGCCAGTAAGGAGATAATATTCAAAATTTATAAGGAACTCAAACAACTAAATATCAGGGAAAAAAGAAAAAAGAAAAGAAAGAAAGAAAAAAAACAATGGGAAAGGAACCTGAATAGATGTTTCCCAAAAAGAAAACATACAAATGTCTGATAGATATATGAAAAAAATGCTCATCTCTCATCATTAGAGAAATGCAAATTAAAACCATGATGAGATATATCGTTTCACACCTCCCAGAATGGCAATTATCAAAAAGATACAAGATAAGTGTTGGCAAGGATATGAAGATAAGGGAAATCTTACACACTGTTGGCGAGGATGTAAATTAGTACAATCACTACAGAACACCCTATAGAGGTTCCTCAAAAAACTAAAATTAGGATTACCATATGCTCCAGCAATCACACTTCTGGGCTTTTACCCAAAAGATTTGAAATCATTTTGTTGAAGAGATATTTGCACTCCTATGTTCATTGCAGCACTATTCATAGTAGCCATATGTCCAATAACAGATAAATGTAAAAGAAAATGTGATATTGTACACAATGAAATACTATTCAGCCTTTAAAAAGAAGAAAATTTTGTCATATGGGACAACATGGATAGTGTGAAACGAAAATAAAAACATGGCACCCCAATTCACTACGCCAAAAGAAAAAAAAAAAAATAAGCTGAAAGCTGTCATGCAAAAAACTGCCTTTCCTTTTGTTCCTAAGCAAGTAGCTACAAATAAAAGGTTAACTATCTCCTCTATGTTCACTTTATATTATGTAAAGTGCCAATTTACTGAGTGGAAGACGAATGCATAATTCACTATTCCCCTGGCTGCTCCTTTTCCCTTGCAACGTGTGTGTTACCATATCCTCCCTCTTTACTCTACGGCCCACTTTTCCCCTTTAAATATTGAAGTCCTCTATCTTTAGAGAAAGGCACAGACCATGGACTATTTCTGTGATTCTGTCTTTATTTCTCCTAGACATTGTCCTTAACCCTGGCAAAATAAACTTACAAATTAAGGCCTGTCTCAGATGCTTTTTGGTTTACAATGTAATTGGAGAGCATAATGCTAAATAAAATAAGCCAGGTACACAATGGCAAATAACAGATGCTCTCATCCATATGTGGAACGTAAAACAACCTCATAGAAATACAGAGTAGAGTGTTAGTTATAGAAACTGGGGGCTGAAGGAATGATGAGATGATGGGAAAAGAGTAGTCTCAAATATAAAGAATTAGGATTTAAAAAAAAAATCTATTGCCCAGAGTGATTAATATAGTTAATAATAGTGTGTTATACATTTCAAAATTGCTAAGAAGGTAAATTTAAAATGTTCTCACCACAAAAATGATAAGCATTTGAATTGATGAATATGCTAATTAGCTTGATTTAATTTTCCCAGTGTATTCATAAATCATAACATCACTTTGTACCTAATAAATATATACACTTATAAATTATTAATTTATAATTAATATTTTAAAATTTTATTAAAATGGGGAAAAATAAAATTGTGAAGCCACTTTGCAAAAAATTGGCAGTGTCTCCAAATCTTAAACATAAAATTAGAAATTCTACTACTAGTTATATACCCCTCCAAAATGAAAACATCTATACACATAGAAACTTGTATATATAAATGCTCATAGCAGCATTATTTTTCTTAACTTACATTTTAGGTTACATGTGCAGATTTGTTATACAGGTAAATTGTGGGTGATGAAGGTTTGAGTACATATTATTTCATCACCAAGGTAATAAACATAGTGCCCGTTATGTAGATTTTCCACCCTCAGCCTTCTCCCACACTTCACTGTCAAGTAGGTTCTTGTGTCTGTTGTTCCTTTCTTTGTGTCCATGCGAACTCAATATTTAGCTCCCACTCATAAGTGAGAACATGTATTTAGTTTTCTGTTCATTTGTTAGTTTCTTTAGGATAATGGCCTCCAGCTCTGTTCATGTTGCTGCAAAGAACATGATGTTGTTCATTTTTATGGTTACATAATATTTCATGGTGTATGTACAACATGTTGGTGCAAACTAATTCTGGTTTTGGCCATCACTTTAATGGTCAAAACCATAATAACTTTTGCACCAACCTAACGCCACATTTTTGTTATTCCTTCTACCATTAGGTTGAATCCATGTCTTTGCTATTGCAAACAGTGATGCAGTGAGTATATGGGTGCATGTGTCTTTATGGTAGAATGCTTTAATATGGCTTTCGGTATATCCCCAATAGTGGGATTGCTGGGTCAAATGGTTGTACTGTTTTACATTCTTTGAGAAATCTCCAAACTTCTTTCTACAATGACTGGACATTAGTTTATACCCACCAGCAGCATACATGCATACTCTTTTCTCTACAACTTTGCCAACGTGTGTGTGTGTGTGTGTGTGTGTGTGTGTTTTCTACTTTTTATATTGCCATTTTGGCTGGTGTAAGATGGTATCTCATTTTGATTTCCATTTGCATTTCTCCAGTGATTAGTGATGTTGAGAATTTTTTTCATATATCTTCTTTTGAAAAGTGTTTGTTCTGAATATTAGACCTTTGTTGGATGCTAGTTTGAAAATATTTTCTTCAATAATGTAAGTTTTCTGTTTCTCTAGTGATAGTTTTTTTTTTTTTGCTATACAAAAACTCTTTAGTTTAATAAAATACTGCTTACCATTTTGTTTTTGTTGCAATTGCTTTTGGCATCTTCATTATGAAATCTTTGTCAGGGTCTAATGTCCACAATAGCATTTCCTAGGTTACCTTATGGAGTTTTAATAGTTTTAAGTTTTACATTTAAATCTTTAATTCATCTTAAGTTGATTTTTTTATGTGGTGAAAGGTAAGGGTCCAGTTTCAGTTATCTCCATATGACTAGCCAGCTATCTATCCCAGAACTATTTATTAAATCGTGAGTTGACATGTTTTGCCTGTGTCCCTACCCAAATCTTGAATTGTAGCTCCCATAATTCCCATGTGTCATGAGAGGGACTTGGTGGGAGGTAATTGAATCATGAGGGCAGGTCTTTTGCAATCTTCGTGTTCTTGTGATAATGAATGAGTCTTATAAGGTCTGATGGTTTTATAAAGGGGAGTTTCCCTGCACATGCTCTCTCTCTTGCCTCCCACCATGTAATATGTGACTTTGCTTCTCCTTTGCCTTCCACCATGATTGTGAGGCCTCCACAGCCATCTGGAACTGTGAGTCAATTAAACCTCTTTCCTTTATAAATTACCCAGTCTCTGGTATGCTTTTATTAGCAGCGTGAGAACAGACTAATATAGCAGTATTTTCCCCATTGCTTATTATTGTCCATCTTATTGAAGATCAGGTGACTGTAGGTGTGCGGGTTTATTTCTATGTTCTCTATTCTGTTCCATTGGTCTATGTGTCTGTTTTAGTTCCAGTACCATACTGTTTTGGTTACTGTGGACTAGTAATATACTTTGAAGTCAGATATCATGATGCCTGTAGCTTTGTTCTTTTGCTTAAAGTTGTGTTGGCTATTTGGGCTCTTTTTTGGTTTCATATGAATTTTTAAACAGATTTTTCTAGTTCTGGGATCATGATAGTTTAATAGGAGTAGCAACTGCCAAAATTTCTTTGTACAGTATGGCCATTTAAAAAATATTAATTCTTCCTATCCATGAGCATGGGATGTTTTTCCATTTGTTTGTGTCTTCTCTGATTTCTTCCAGCAGTGCTTTGTAATGTTCATTGTAGGAATCTTTCACTTCCCTGGTTAGCTGTATTCCTAGGTATTTGATTTTTTTCATGGTTATTGTGAATGGCATTGCATTTTTTTATTTGGCTTTCAGATTAAATCTTGTTTCTGTATTGAAATGCTACTGATTTTCATACATTAAGTTTTATATCAAGAAAGTTGCTGAGGTTGTTTGTCAGCTGAAGGAGCTTTTAAGCAGACATTATGGGTTTTCTGTGTGGAGAATTACATCATCTGCAAACAGAGACAGTTTGACTTTCTCTCTTTTTATTTGGATGCCTTATTTTTTCTCTTGCATGATTGCTCTAGCTAGCAGTTGCAATACAATGTTAAATAAGAGTGGTGGGAGTGGGCATCCTTAACTTGTCCCAGTTCTCAGGGGGAATGCTTTCAGCTTTTGCTCATTTAGTGTGATGCTAGCTGTTGGCTTGTCATAGACGGCTCTTGTAATTTTGCAGTGCATTCCTTCAATGCCTAGTTTGTTGAAGGTTTTTAACATGAAGGGAATTTGAATTATATTGAAAGCCTTTTTGCATATATTAAGATGTTCACGTGAATTTTGTTTTTATTTCTCTTTATGTGATGAATCACATTTATGGATTTATGTATACTGAACTAGCCTTGCATCCCAGATATAAAGCAAAATTGACCAGCCTGGATTAGTCTTTTGATGTGTTACTGGATTTTGTTTGCTAGTGTTCTGTTGAGCATTTTTGCATATATGTTCATCAAGGATATTGGCCCAAAGATTTTTTGGTTTGTTTGTTTATTGTGTCTCTGCAGGTTTTGTATCAGAATAATGCTACCCTCATAGAATGAGTTAGGGAGGAGTCTCCCTCTCAATGTTTTGGAATCGTTTCAGTAGAAATTGCACCAATTATTTATAAATCTGATAGAATTCAGCTGTGAAGTTTTATGGACTTTTTCTTATTAGTGGGCTTCTTATTACTGATTCAGTTTTGGAACTAATTATTGGTCTGTTCAGGGATTTGATTTCTTACTGATTTAATCTTGGGATGTTGTAAGTTTCCAGAAATTTATCTATGTCTTCTAGATTTTCTAGTTTGCGTGCATAGAGGTGTTCATAGTACTCTCTGAGAGTTTTTACTGTTTCTTAGGCATTGGTGGTAATGTCCCCTTTGTCATTTCTGATTGTGTGTATTTGTACCTTCTCTCTTTTTATCTTTATTAGTGTAGTTAGCAGTCTATCAATTTTATTTATTCTTCAAATAACAAACTGCTGGATTTGCTGATCTTTTGTAAGGTTTTTCATATCTCAGTTTCCTTCAAGTCAGCCCTGATATTGGCTATTTATTTTCTGCTAGCTTTGGGATTGGTTTGCTCCTGTTTCTCTAGTTCCTCTACTTGTAATCTTAGGTTGTTAGGTTGAGATCTTTCTAACTTTTTGTTGTGGATGCTTAGTGCCACAAGCTTCCCTCTTAACACTGCTCCCACTGTGTCCCCCCAGGGATTCTTACATGCTGTATCTTTATTCTCATTAGTTTCAAAGAAATTGATTTCTGCTTTAATTTCATTGTTTACCCAAAAGTCATTCAGGAGTAGCTTGTTTAATTTTCATATAATTGTATGGTTTTGAGTGATTTTCTTAGTATTGATTTCTATCTTTATTGCTCTGTGGTACTTGAGTGTGGTTAGTATAATTGCAGCTTTTCAAAAAATTTGTTGAGAATTGTTTTATGTCTGATTGTGGTTGATTTTAGAATATGTGCCATGTTCAGATGTGAAAAATTTATATTTTGTTGATTTTAAGTGAAGACTTCTGCACATATCTGTTAGGCCCGTTTGGTCAAGTGCCAAGGTCAGGTCCCAAATATCTTTGTTAGTTTTCTGCCTAGATAATCTGTCTAATACTAGTGGGGTGTTAAAGCCTCTCACTATTATTGTGTGCTTATGTAAGTCTCTTCATAGGTCTCTAAGAAGTTGTTTTATTAATCATGGTGCTCCTGTGTTCGGTGCACATATATTTAGGACAGTTAGGTTTTCTGGACCTAACTGAACATTTTTCCATTATGTAATGCCCTTCTTTGTCTTTTTAAATTGTTGTTGGTTTAAATTCAACTTTGTTTGAAATTAAAATAGCAACACTTGCTTTTTTTCTGTGTCCATTTGCTTGGTAGATTTTTCTCCACCCCTTTACTTTGATTCTATATGTGTCATTGTGAGTGAGATGGGTTTCTTGAAGACAGCATATAGTTGTATCTTAATTCTTTATTCAACTTACTCTTCTGTGCCTTTTAATTGGGACATTTACCCTGATTACATTGAAGGCTAATATTGGCGTGTGCAGATTTCATCCTATCATCATGTTGTTAGCTAGTTATCATACAGATTTGGTTGTGTAATTGTTTTATAGCATCAATGGTCTATGTACTTAAGTTAGGTTTTATTGTGGTGGCTGGTAATGGTGTTTATTTTCCATATTTAGCAGTCCCTTCAGGACCTCTTATAAGACAGGTCTGGTGGTAACAATTTCCCTTAGCATTTGCCTCAACACTCTGATGGGTGGTTTGGGCCGATGTGCTTCATCATGCGAGTGGAAGCAGGATCCATGCTCACTTGCATGGGCCATCACAGCTGTGGCAGTATGGTGGAGTTGGCAGCAGTATTTATCATAGTCAAAAAATTAAGACAATTCAAATGTCCACCAGTTCATAAATGAATCATCAAAATGTGTTTTTTCATACTATGGAATAATTTTCAGCAATAAAAATAAATAAAATTGTGATACATGTTGCAACCTGGATGAACTTTATAACCATTATGCTAACTGAAAGTACCAGTTATAAAACACTAGATATTGCATAATCCTATTCAAGTAAAATGTCCAGAATAGGCAAATCGAAAGAGACAAAAAGTAAAATAGTGATACAAACAGTAAATTAATAGTTTTGAGAAATTTAGGACAGAAGGAAATAGAGATTGACTAGTGATGGTTATGGGATTTCTTCTTGGGGTGTTGAAACTGTTTTGACATTAGATACTTTTGAAGGTTATAAAACTATGTGAATATAATAATCTCATATTTTTATACTTTAAATAGGTGAATTTTATAGAAATAAATTTTATTTCAATCAATCGGTTATTTCAAAAGTGCCCTTAAAAAAGATTCCAACACAGGTTTTATTTCTTCAGCCTCCCTTAAATGGGATCTATTTGAGGAGTCAGTACATTGGCAAGGTCAACATTTACATTTTCAAAGCTTCTCAACTCCAGATTTTCTTGTTTATTTAAAATTGACACCCAAGCTCAATCACTTTCTGGTCAGTATTTAGCAAACATGTAAATAAGGCTTTGCTATTTTCCTTTTCTCTAGGGGAGAAGGAAAAACAGCAAGGTGAGTATTCCCATGATCTTCATTAAAATTTAACAGTGCATTATCATATTTAGAGAGTGATATAAAACAGAAAATGAAAATAAAATTTACGAATATACATAATCAAGATATAATTAACAATATATGCATTTTTTTTTTTTTTTACTTAAAATTGCTGAAGATTTAAGGGAAATACTTGGTAACACAATGAATATAAAAGATACATGCTTGGAACAATACTGACAATAAAGGGTATAAAATATAACAAAACGATAAATTACTGGACAACAAATTAATTACAAATGTGACAACTGAAATGAGTAACGGAGGGATAAGTTGCAATCATTAAAATTCATTAAGCTACTTTAGGGTATGTCCAGAAAAACATGAGCCACAAACACATCTTTGTTTTTCCACAGAGATTTTCAGGAGGTTTAGTATTTATACATTTCTTGAAAGGAGCAGAGGGGATGAATATAGGACAAGAGGCACGGAGGTGGTCAGGTGAACACTACATTTTAGTGTTTAGTTTTTTTTAGTGAACATTACATTTTTACATCTTTTAAGATGTACATCTTAGTGTCTTTTAAGATGTAAGATGTATGTACATTTAAAAGGTATGCCTGGAGAAAAAAAGAGAAGTACAAAAAGAATCAATTATGCAGATATCTTTGGGTAGGTGGTAGAAGGAGTCTTGGCTTTGTTCTGCATCTGGGAAGATAAGCTTGCAATGGACATTATCAGTGTGAAGTTTTCAGAACTAGGCTTACATTGTAGACTTAAAGTCACAATTGGCATGACCTTGCTTATGGAAAACCAGAAAATAATTTACATATGAAATGTCTGTGGTGGCTTCCCTTCTTTGATGTCTGATGTCTTTTACTTCTCCACAGGGATCTGGCTGATGCATAATTTTAGTTACAACTATTCGTTAGGAAAAGGACATTGTAATGATCTTCCCTTTTGCATATATTTGAAGGGTCCTGAGATTTGTTAAATTTTCTTTTACAAATGTAAACATTAATATAATATGAATATTAATAAAATAATATTTCACTGGGAATACTTAAAAGAAAACTGAGGATACATAACATTCTGGTAACATACTCAATGTTGAAGTAATGCAAATTTTATAAAACATAATCAATAAATGTAATATAATTACCAATAAAATACCAAACATAAATTTTCATGTCAATAGGAATGCTATTCAATGCCTATGAAACTCATAGAATTAAATTTTAATTTTGGAGTTCACAGCATGAAACATGAGGAGTAATCTGTACGGGATTTTTGAAATAAATATGCTGACAGCATTTTTTATTTCCTTCTCTCAGGTGACTAATAAGGATGAGTATGTCTCCTGCTAATAAGGACGAGCATGTTTCCTGCTATGTAGCTCTCTCAACATATTTCCTTGAGTTACTTGCACTTTTTTCAATGAAAGAAGAAACATTTCCTTTTTACCTTGTCTTTCTAGGAAGAAGTGGGAAGTTTCTTATGTTTCACTGGTCCTACTGGTGTAGAAACAGCTAAGAGTTAAAACTGTAAAGCTATAACACTCTTGTCATGTTCTGTCCTTCTTTGCATTATGTATGAATAACACTATTTCCTGGATCAGAGTATCTGCATTCGGATTTTTTCTCTTTCATTTATACTCTAGATATATGTTTTCCTAACACTCTGTTACAGACTCTAACTTGTAATTTTTCTCCCTAGTGAGAGAAATAAAATCAACCATTTGACTTTATTTGGTAAAACACCGCTTTTACCTACTTGAGTGGGATAATTCCATTCTGAAGTCATTCTTCTCCATGTCCAACATCTCACACAGTCTTGGACTCTGTTGTGGGCTAGTGTGATTTCCGTGTAATTTCTCATGTCTTCTGTGGCTTTTCTGGGAATCTAATATCGTTAATCTTCTTTTTATGGGAGGGTATAAAGTATTTTCCATCTGAAAAAAGAGTGTTTTTAGTGATCTTTATACTCTTGTCATGTCAAACATGCCCAAAATTTATGCAACCAGCTATTATTGTCAGAGAATTAAAAGAAATTTCCACAATTGCTTTTCTTAATTACTTCATACTGTAGCTAAAAAGAGTCTCTCAATATTTCTTGTGGTTTGATCCATGCTTCACTTACTTTCTTCTACCTGATCTCGCTTGCACCATTCATCCACTTTGACCAGTGAAAATAAAAATATTATGCTCTGTTTCCTTTTGGAGTTTCATATTTTAAATCAGGTAACTTTTTCCATAAAGGGTCAGATAATAAATATTTCATTTTGGAACCATATGACAGCCACTCTATCACAACTACTCAAATCTGCTGTGTAGCATGCAAACTGCCACTGCAAACATTAGTAAATAAACAAAAGTTTAAAAGGCAGATTTACTTCTTTCATTAAATGGGTTAATACTTCAAAACATTCACTCTTATTGTAATAACAAGAAGAAAATTCATATTAGGCATCCAGTTACCTGTGAGTGCCACACACTTTCTGAAGAAAATAACCTTTTTCTTCAGGCCAAACAGATAACTTTCAGTGTTAGTCATTCAAGATGCTATAACAGAATACCTATACTGGGTAATTTATAAATAACTGAAATCTACTGTTCATAGTTATGAAGGCTGGAAAGCTGAAGATCAATATAGCAGCAAGTTTTAGTGTCTAATGAGGGCTCACTCTCTACTTCAAAGATGGCACCTTCTAAGTGTCCTTATATGAGCAAAAGGAGCAACAGACTCTCTCATACTTCTTTAATAAGGACACTAATCCCATTCCTGGGGGTTCTGCCTTTATGATTTAATCGCTTTCTAAAGATCTCTCCTCTTAATACTATCACTTTTGGGTTTAAGTTTCAACATATGAATTTTGAGGGAACACCAACAGTCAGACCACGGCATTTATCCCCTGGTCTCCTAAATTTATATCTTTCGCGTATGCAAAAAAACATTCATTTCATCCTGATTTCCCTAAAAGTCTTAACTCATTGTGGTATCGACTCAACAGTCTAAAGTCCAGAATCTTGTCTAAATGTCATCTAAATCAGATATGGGTAAGACTCAAGTTTTGATTGATCTGGAGGCAAATTATTCTCCAGCTGTGAAGTTTATTATTTTAATAGTAAAATTATTATTTAATTTCAATAAATTAAAATGTATTAATTTTTCACTAAATTTGGAAAACATTTATGTGTTTCCAAAATACATGGTGGAATAGTTATAAGAGAGATATTTCCAACCCAAAAGGGAGAAATAGGAAAGAAAAAGACATAGTAAGTTCCAAATAAGTCCAATATGCAATAGAACAGGCAATATGAAATTGTAAGGGTTGAGAATAACCTTCCTGGATTCTGTATCCCACCTTCTGGACACACTGGCATAGGACTTGGGGCTCCAAGATTCTAGGTGTCCCTACAACATTACCTTGTTGTGTCAGCCTACATGGCAGTTCTCGCAGGCTAGAGTCACTTGCTTAATGCTTTCCAGGTCTGGGATCCCTCAGGCAGCCCCAATCCTACAGCTCCTCTAGGCATTGCCCTAATGGGGGCTCCCTGCACTGGCCCTGCCTCTGTGCTACAGAACTGAGTTGGGGTCCCATCACCTGGCACAGTAAAACTAGATACCTGCAACAAGATTTTTGCAGTGATAGAAAGGAAGGTGTTTATTTCAGGGCACCAAGAAAAGAGAATCAGGGTGGCTCATGCTTAAGACCTGAACTCCCCAGTGGATAGCAGGTAAGAGTTTTTTCAGTCAGGGGCAAATTTCAGGAAAGCAGAAGCTACAGGCAAATTTATAAATCAATACTTGGAAGCTGCACACTGGTTTTGGCCTAAAAGCTTGTGATATCTTGAAGCGAGGGCTTACAGGTTATAGGTATATTTAAAGATTTTCTGATTTGCAATTGGTTGATAAAGAGAAGCTTTGTTTAAAAATTTGGAGTCAGTAGAACTGGTTAACTAGTTACAGGGAGGTAAGTTACTCTAAGTCCCTCAAGGAGAAACTTAGAACAAAAGGCAATAAAGTTTAGTCTTCACCTCCTCCTTATCTTGTCTATGGGGTCCTCAGTAGGGGTTGAAGCCTCTGAAAGAAAATTCAGGGAGATATATTAACATTTTATATTTAGTTTTTATAGGGAAAGCAAACATCTCCGAGACCCTAATTTCTTTAGCTACTGTTTCAAGCTATTACCTTCTTTAACAGGTTACATATTTACTTCTCAGGACCTGGAATTTCTCTTGAATTCTAAGTGTCTGGAATATCTCTTGAAGAAACTTTGATTTTTTTTTTCAGTGCTGTGGCCCCCAGATCCCCTCAACAGGGGATCTATCTTACCTGCTGCAGTTCCATCTGGACCTTGAAACTCTGCTGGGCATCTTTTGAAATCTAAGTGAAGGTAGCCATGCCCTCATAACTCCTACACTCTGCACCCTGATAGAGATAGCACAAAGAGGGTGCTGCCTAATCTTACCATGTGTGCCTTTTCTAGAAGAGTGTCCCCCACTGCACCTGAAGCTGCTTCAGCCACAGTTGGGAAAGCCAAGGAATGCTGTACCAGAATGAAGGGTGTGAAGTCTTAAAATCATTCTCCACTCTAAGCCCTGGCTTTCTGGGCTTGTACTGAGAGAGGTAGTGCCAACAATCTTCAAAATGTTCTCTCCCAAGCATGCTTTTTCATTCTTTTCAACATGGCCCAGGGTGAGAATTTTTCAAACCTTTAAGTCCTACTTCTCTTTTAATTATAAATTCTGCTTTTATTCATTTCTCTGTTCTTGCATTTTGGTATAAACATTCAAGAAAAGCTAAGCCACTCCCTCAATACTTTGCTTAGATATTTTTTTACCAAATATTTTATTGCTCACAGTTCTACTTTCCACAGAACACTAGGACACAAATACTATTCAGATAAGTTCTTTGTCACCTCCTAACAAAGACTGCCTTTTCTCCAGTTTCCAATAACATGTTCCTCATTTGCAACTGAGCCCATATCAAAATGGCCTTTATCATTTATGTTTCCACACATTCTGATTATGACGACTTAGGTAATTGCTAAAAAGATTAGGACTTTCTCTACAGCTCACATCTTCTGAATTTTCACCAGAATATCTCTGAATGTTCCAATCATGACAATGTATACTTTTTTAACATACATCTCCAAACTCTTCCAGCCTCTACCTATTACCCAATTCCAAAGCAACTTCTACATTTTTAAATGTTGGTTGCAGCAGCACTCCATTCTCTGAATCCATTCGTAAGGTTCCTCCTGACTTCTGTAACAGAATACCTTACACTAGGTGATTTATAAAAATTTATTGCTCATGATTCTAGAGGCTGTGAAGTCCAATATCAGGGTGCTAGCAGATTCATTGTCTGTGGAGGACTTGCTCTCTACTTCAAAGCTGGTGTCTTCTGTACGTCCCACTGGGAGAAAAGAGAAACAGCCTCCCTCAAGTGTCTTTTGTAAGGGCACTAATTCTATTCGTGATGGCTCTGCCCTAAAGACCTAATTACCTCCTAAAGAACCCTCTTGTTAATGTCATTTTGTTATGGATTTTCAACATATAAATTTTGTGGAGACAGCAACATTCAGACCATAGCACCTTCTTTTGTATTCCTCTCACATCAACACTTTCTAATCAGATGTTTTTTAACAGCGGACAGGTCTATGCTTGCCTACCCCAAAGTCCCAGCAAGCTGAGAAGCCAAAGAAAGAGGCTGTCAAATTCAGTTTCTTATGAAGCAACTTTTAATAGAGACTTATGAACAGAAGCTATATCTGTGTCTCTGATGGTGGCAAGACAAGATGATGGATTCCTGCACCATTAACCCCAGATCCAGGGACTACATACTATAGTTGAGGGACACTCATGTTTCAGAGGAAATAGGTAGGAATTTGCCTTATGGGAAGGATTTATTGTAAGTAAATGCACTTACACAAAGAACAATAAACTCAATGTCTCAGAGGCATTCCAGGAACCAGAGCTGATCAGAAGTCAACATGACAGATTACCTTCCAAAATGGGGTTGCTTTAGCCTCAATAGACATCAGTTTTGAAACATTGATTTTTTTAAACTAGCCTAATTTCTACAGTCTCTGTGTTACCAACTATGGGTTCAACAGAAATTGAAACAAGAGCCAAAGAGTTTTCCCAAACAAAGGTTTATTGGAGCTTATGCCTTGTCGTAAGCTTGTTCCCTGCAAAGGAGTTGGGAAGGCAGTTGTTTTAAAGGGGCTGTGGTGGGAAAAGAGTGATGTTCAGGCATGTAGGGTAGGGAAGATTTAAGCACATGCATTGCATATTTTATTAGCATGTTAAATCTCCATCATGGGTGTGATTTTTTAATATTATAATGAAGCTAAGGTTAAATATTGGTCATTCTCCTGGCCTTGCCCACATGTGGGAGATAGGGTTTCTTCTCTTGAGTAAGATTTATGGTGGTAGCTTCTTATGTTAGCTTCCTCAAGGCCCTGCAATCAGTCAGTGTGATGCCTTGTGCAAGATTTATAAAACAAAGTCTGGATGGTCTGGTTAGGGTCCTCACTGGCCATGGGACTCTTGGACTCTCCCATCATCTTGAAGTAGAGATCCCCAATGGGGCATGAAATGGTGGGAGGCAAGTGCCATAGCAATCTGTCTCATTTGAGTATATCTGGTATTTAAAGAGAACATTTTCCAATATTGGCCTTTTATTTCTTATCTTTTGAATTTGTAAAAGTTTTAGTGTTTTATTATCTTTGCCTCAAAGGCAATGATGAAATATTCCTCTATAAAAAGGTCTTCATTCCTCTTCATATACTCACTGATAGAAAAATCCACTTACTACTATTGGTTCACATTCTAGGCCATTGAAGTCTGCAGACATGAGCAGGTCTATATAAAGGGCAGTCCAAAACCTATTGATGTTGTATGTTGGGAAAAATGAAGTACAATAGTTCTTCCTCATCTTCAGAGAATACATTCCAAGACCCTCAGTGGGTCCCTGAAATCATAGGTAAAACCAAACTTGATGTCTGTGAATAAGAACCTTTTCTGTTCATGACTTTCACTGACAAATTTAATCCCTTTTTCTTATTGACAAAGTACAAATCACACACTGTGGCCCTAACTTTTGCAGTCTGAGGTATGAATGAAAAACCAGCATTAAAGTATGTTTTCTTCTTCATAATTTCATGGATAGAAGATTTGTTCTTACCATGGACCTTAGCAAATTCAGCATACCATTTTTTTCTTTACTTATTAAATTAAAAACTTTCTTTATTTTTTCTTTTTTTTACTTAAAGGAAGCACTTTACAGATTCACTTTATCATATCCAAATTGCCAGCATTACTACTCTTGTACTTTGAGACTATTATGAAGTAAAATAAAGATTACTTGAACACAGCCACTGAGATACCTTGACAATCAATCTCATAACCAAGACAACTACTAAGGGACTAACAGGCAGGTAGCATATATACTCAGAACAGCAACCAATTTAAAACTTATACATTGTTTATTTCTGAAAATTGTTATGTAATATTTTTGAACTGAAGATCACTATGGGTAACCATAGCTATGGAAAGTGAAGCTTCAGAGAAGGTAGGACTAATATATAGCAGACTTTATAGTTTTCTTCTTTATCCCTGTGAATATGCATCAAAACTTGAAGAAGAGGAACATTGGAAGTGACCAGTATAACTCTATCTACTCATAAAAGTACAATTTGTCTGAAAATTTCTCAAATTTTCAGTTTTAAATGGTAATCCCTTTTATTTTTAGTTTAATATTACCCCATACTACTGGATAAGAAATTGGATAAGGTTGAGGAGGAGTTAACTAGTACTGAAACTTTTTCAATTTGCTAAACCTCAAAAACCTGTATACAGGAGCACTGTGTGTTTTGAGAGGAACCTCATCTGAAATTAAAACAACGCCTATTCCTGAATGTTAGGTACTAACTCAGTATCTATTGTTGTAGATGGTATTATCATCTCAAAATAGTAGAATTTTTGTTTCAATGATAAGACTTTTGGCTTGTGCCTATGTCATCATCTAATAACTATAATTGGGGACATGTAACTGTCATGAAAAGAAAGACCAATTCAGAGCAATACTAGTATGCAGATATTAGTGTAGAGTCATCATTTTCTTGTCTTTCAGAAAATCACACGGAATCAATATATAAAATAAATAATTATGCAGAAACAATTTTAATGAAACTATGTGATAGATGAAAGTCTAAACAATAAAATAATTGAAAGAGCTACCACTGCTTTCAAAAGTGAGGACATGAACTAGAGAAAAAAAGGAGACATAGAGAGGGTGCTACACACAGATTTCAAATAAAGTCATCTTCAAAGTATATTTCTACATAACAAAATGTGCATCTTGAGATGTAAAAAGCTTGAAATCTCCTTTTGAAATGCTAGGCTGATGATAAAAACCTTCCATCAACCTACTTGGGTTTTTAAGAAGCAATATACATATGTATAAAGAATCTTACATAGAAGTTACATTTGGGAGAAAAGGTGGAGAAAGATGTGTAAACAGAACCCTCAAGCTGTTGTATCTCTGCCAGAACACCAAATTGAACAACTATCCAGTCAACAAAGCACCTTCATAAGAACCAAATTATCAAGTGAGTTATTAAGCACTTAGTTTTAACATAATAATAAAGAAAGACGCATTGCATAGTATAGAAAAGATAGCCTATATTGCCTACATCACCTTTCCCCAACCCCAGGCAACATAGAGTGGAGAAAATCTGTTTGACTGGCGAAGGAAGAGTAAAGTGACTGTGGGAATTTGCATTGGAAATAAACGTTGCCCTGTCACAGTGGAACACAACATAGGGTAGATTTCTGCCAGTGCCCATGAAAGGAGCATTTAGACCAGTACTGAGCCAGATGGGAATCCTTCTACTTCAGCAGGAGGATCCCAAGTTTTAGTCAGCTGCATCATTAGCAGAATAAAGGGGCCTCAGGCCCAGAATAAATTTAAGTGGCAGTCAGAACTCAGCAACTGCAGTATTTGGGAAGCCCTAGTACTATGTCTTAGAGGCAGCAAACTTGAGGTGCAACCCAGTTTGACAACAGAAGTGGTAGCCATGGAAGTGCACGTGTCATCCCTTTTCCATCTCCAGTAATTCCAATGGGTTATTCCTGCCTGCTGCACAGACAAAACAAATTCACTGAGACCACGGCATCACTGCAAAGGCAGAGTTTAATTACCAGTAGGCTAGCAATGTTGAAGATGAAGTTATTACTCAAATTAGTCTCCCTAAGAACTCAGAGGCTAGAGTTTTTACAGATAATTTGGTAGGAAGGGGGCTAGAGAATTGGTGCCACTGACTGGGGATGCAATCTAAGAGATGTGGGGAATGGCCCTTGTGCACTGAGTCTGTTTCTGGATCAGGGTCGCAGGACCAGTTCAGTGATAAGTCATGGGACAGGGTGGAGTCAGTCACTGCCACAATGCAAATTTCTGAAAAACTTCTCAAAAGACCAATCTTAGCTTCTATAGTAGTGATGTTATCTATACGAGCAATTAGGGAAGTTACAAATGTTGTGACCTCCGGTCATATGACTCCCAAGCAGTCAGGGATTATAAAAACTACGCCTACATCGTAGCAGAATTCAAGCCTCTCCCATAGTCCTAATCTTATGGGCTTTCATTGATTTTAGTTCCTGAGCAAAGATGGGGCTAGTTTTAGAGAGAAACTGTTATCATTCTTGTTTCCAAGATAAACCATAAACTAAATTCCTCTCATGGTTAGCTTGACTTATGTCCAGGAATGAGCGAGAACAGCCAGGCTGTGAGTCTAGAAGCAAGATGGAGTCAACCATGCTGTATTTCTCTCATTGTCATAATTTTTGCAAAGATGGTTTCACTCCAGGTAGTGCAGCTGAGCGAGGGACTCCTACCCCTTGAGGACAGAAGAGGCAAGAGTACAGAGGACTTTGTCTTGCAACTGGGTACCAGCTCAGCTACAGTAAAATAAAGTACCGGGAGATTTCTAAAGTCCCAGATTCCAGGATTTTGTTCCTAGATGGTGTTTCTAGATTCACCCTGGATCAGAAAGTAATCTGTGTTCCTGGAAGAGTAGATCAAAGCCCAACAGAATTCCCCACCTGCTGACTAATGTGGCCTTCTTCCTTGAATAAGCATCAGCCACAGCCAGGCAGTCACAGCCATGGGCCTTTGGTGAGCCCCAGTACTGTTCCGGTCTGGAAGGCTGTGAGCTTCAGGTGTGACCCAGCCTAGTGCCAGTTTTGGTGGCCACTGGAGTGCTTGCATCATCCCTCCCCTAACTCCAGGCAGCCAAGCACAGAGAGAGACTTCTTCTAGTTGGGGAAAAGAGGGAGGGGAGAGAGAGAGAGAGAAAGACTTTGCCTTGAAACTCAGGGAATTCTCCCTTATCTTCAGCAAATTCATGAAAGATGTGTATCTAGGAATTGGCAAGAGTCACAGTATTCCTGGCTTAGTGCACCTCTCCTCCTCCCATGCTGAAACAGCTACAGTGACCACAGTCTTAGGTAACAACACTGAGTTCTTTATGAATTCTGAGAAAGCATTCTCAAGAAGGATGGGTACAAACAAGCCTACATTGTAAAGACTGGGATAAACACCTAACTCTACGATGCTAGCCATCAACAATCATCTACAAATATTAAGAACATCAAAGAAAATGCGACCTCAGAATATGTACTAAAGGCACCAGGCATCAACCGTGGTGAGACAGAGCTATGTGACTTCTCAGACAGGTAATTCAAAATAGCTGTCTTAAGGAAGTACAACAAACTTTAAGATAACATGGAAAAGGAATTCAGAATTCTATCAGATAAATTTAACAAACAGATGGTAATAATATTTTAAAAAGCAAAAATTCTGGAGCTAAAAAATTTAATTTACAAACTAAAAACTGTGTCATGGTGTCTCAAAATCAGAACTGACCAAGCAGAAGAAAGAATTAGTGATCTAAAAGACATGCTACCTGAAACAATGATAAAAACAAAGTATGCCTACAAGATCTAGAAAATAGCCTCAAAATTGAAAATTTAGGAGTTATTGGCCTTCAAGAGAATGTATAAAAAGAACCGAGGGTCGGAAATTAATTCAAATATTAATTCATAACAAAAGAGAACTTCCCAAACCTAGAGAAAATACGAGTATCCATATGTAAGAATGTTAACCAACACCAAGCAGGTTCAACCCAAATAAAACCACTTCAAGGCATATAATAATCCAGCCCTCAAAGGTCAAGGACAAAGGAAAGTTCCTAAATGCAGGAAGAGAAGAGAAGCAAATAACATTTAATGGAGGTCCAACACACCTGGCAGCAAAATTCTCAGTGTAAACCTTATATGCCAGGAAGAGATAGGATGACATATTGAAACTAATGAAGGAACAAACATTTTCAACCTATATAGTATATCCAACAAACTTATCCTTGAAACATGAAGGAGACACCTTTGTCACAAAATCTTTGGCTGTGTCTATGTCCTGAATGGTACTGACTACATTTTCTTTGAGGGCTTTTTGTAGTTTTGTTTTTACATTTAAGTATTTAGTTGACAAATGGAGTTTCATTAAACTAAAGAGCATAGGCTTAGCAAAAATAAACATACAACCTACAGAATGGGAGGAAATTTTTTTGCAAACTGTACATTCAACAAAGATCTAATATCCAGGATCTGTAATGAACTTAAATGAATTTACAAGGAAAAAAATAAACATCAAAAAGTGGGTAAAAGACATGAACAGACACTTTTCAAAAGAATACATACATGTGGCCAAGAAGTATATGAGAGAAAGCTCAACATCACTGATCATTAAAGATCAGTGCAGATCAAAACCACCATGAGATAACATCTTACATGAATCAGAATGGCTATTGTTAAAATGTCAAAACAAAAACAGTTCTTGGTGAGACTGTGGAGAAAAAAAAAGTGTTTATATACTGTTAGTGGAAGTGTAAAAGTTCAACCATTGTGGAATAAAGTATGGCAATTCCTCAAACAGCAAAAGACAGAAATACCATTTAACCCAGAAGTCCCATTACTTGATATCTACCCAAAGAAATACAAATCATTGAAGTATAAAAACCACATGCACACATTTGTTTATTGCAGCACTATTAAAGATAGTAAAGATGTGGAATCAACCTTAATGCCCCAAAATGATAGACTGGATAAAGAAAATTTGTTACATATACACTGTGGACTACTATGTAGCCATAAAAAAGAATGATTTCATGTCCTTAGCAGGGACATAGATGGAGCTGGAGGCCATTATTCTTAACAAACTAAGGCAGAAACAGAAAACCTAATACAGCCTGTTCTCACTTATAAGTGGGAGCTAAATGATGAAAACACATGGACACATAGACAGGGAACAACACACACTGGGCCTATCAAAAGGTGAAGCATGGGAGGAAGGAGAGGATCAGGAGGAATAACCAATGCATACTAGGTTTAGTACCTGGGTAACGAAATAGTCTGTACAACAAACCCCCATGACAGAAATTTACCTATGTAACAAACTTGCACCCGTACCACTGAACTTAAAATAAAAGTTAAAAAGGAAATGTGAAAGAGAAATAGTTTCTTAAACAAAATACGAGGGATTTTATCAACACTAGACCTATCTTACAAGAAATGCTATGATGAGTTCTTAATCTGAAAGAAAAGGATACTAACGAGCAACAAAAAAATACCTGAAAGTATAAAACTCACTGGTAAGGTGGCTCATGCCTGTAATCCCAGCACTGTGGGAGGCTGAGGCAGGAAGATCACCTGAGGTAAGGAGTTTGAGACCAGTCTGGCCAACACAGTGAAATCCTGCATCTACTAAAAATACAAAACATTAGCTGGGCATGGCAGCAGGCACCAGTAATCCCAGCTACTCAGGAGGCTGAAGCAGGAGAATCATTTGAATCCAGGAAGCAGAGATCACAGTGAGCCAAAATTGCGCCATTATACTCCAGCCTGGGCAACAAGAGCTAAACTGTCTCAAAAGAGTAAGGTAGTCTCCAAAACAGTAAAAATTAGATATGTTAACACCCACTTTCACCATTGGTTAGATCATTGAGAAATAAAATCAACAATAAAACACCAAACTTAATCTGAACTGTTCACCAAATTAAACTAATAAACATTTGTAGAACATAATATCGAACAGCTGCAGAATACATACTCTTCTCATAAACACATGAAACATTCATAAAGACCATATGTTAGGCCACAACCCAAGTCTCTACAAATTCAAAAAAATAAAACAAAATTGTACCAAATATCCTTTCTAACCACAATGGAATAAAGTTAGAAACTGATATCAACAGGGGCTTTGGAACTATACAAATATGTGGAAATTAAGCAGTATGCTCCTGAATAATCGTTGCATTAATTTAGGATTTTATTAAGACAAATTAAAATGAGAACACAACATACCAAAACTTTTTACAGGCCCCATGCAAGTCTGAAAGCCAGCAGGGAAGTCATTAAATCTTTTTTTTTTTTTTTTAATTTATTTATTATTATTATACTTTAAGTTGTAGGGTACATGTGCATAACGTGCAGGTTTGTTACATATGTATACTTGTGCCATGTTGCTGTGCTGCACCCATCAACTTGTCATTTACATCAGGTATAACTCCCAGTGCAATCCCTCCCCCCTGCCCCCTCTCCATGATAGGCCCCGGTGTGTGATGTTCCCCTTCCTGAGTCCAAGTGATCTCATTGTTCAGTTCCCACCTATGAGTGAGAACATGCAGTGTTTGGTTTTCTGTTCTTGTGATAGTTTGCTAAGAATGATGGTTTCCAGCTGCATCCATGTCCCTACAAAGGACACAAACTCATCCTTTTTGATGGCTGCATAGTATTCCATGGTGTATATGTGCCACATTTTCTTAATCCAATCTGTCACTGATGGACATTTGGGTTGATTCCAAGTCTTTGCTATTGTGAATAGTGCTGCAATAAACATACGTGTGCATGTGTCTTTATAGCAGCATAATTTATAATCCTTTGGGTATATACCCAGTAATGGGATGGCTGGGTCATATGGTACATCTAGTTCTAGATCCTTGAGGAATCGCCATACTGTTTTCCATAATGGTTGAACTAGTTTACAATCCCACCAACAGTGTAAAAGTGTTCCTATTTCTCCACATCCTCTTCAGCACCTGTTGTTTCCTGACTTTTTAATGATCACCATTCTAACTGGTGTGAGATGGTATCTCATTGTGGTTTTGATTTGCATTTCTCTGATGGCCAGTGATGATGAGCATTTTTTCATGTGTCTGTTGGCTGTATGAATGTCTTCTTTTGAGAAATGTCTGTTCATATCCTTTGCCCACTTTTTGAGGGGGTTGTTTGTTTGTTTTTTTCTTGTAAATTTGTTGGAGTTCTTTGTAGGTTCTGGATATTAGCAAGTTCTGGCTAGGGCAATTAGGCAAGAGAAAGAAATCAAGGGTATTCAGTTAGGAAAAGAAGAAGTCAAATTGTCCCTCTTTGCAGATGACATGATTGTATATTTAGAAAACCCCATTGTCTCAGCCCAAAATCTCCTTAAGCAGATAAGCAACTTCAGCAAAGTCTCAGGATACAAAATTAAGGTGCAAAAATCACAAGCATTCTTATACACCAGTAACAGACAAACAGAGAGCCAAATCAGGAATGAACTTCCATTCACAATTGCTTCAAAGAGAATAAAATACCTAGGAATCCAACTTACAAGGGATGTAAAGGACCTCTTCAAGGAGAACTACAAACCACTGCTCAGTGAAATCAAAGAGGACACAAACAAATGGAAGAACATACCATGCTCATGGATAGGAAGAATCAATATCGGGAAAATGGCCATACTGCCCAAGGTAATTTATAGATTCAATGCCATCCCCATCAAGCTACCAATGAGTTTCTTCACAGAATTGGAAAAAACTGCTTTAAAGTTCATATGGAACCAAAAAAGAGCCTGCATCTCCAAGACAATCCTAAGTCAAAAGAACAAAGCTGGAGGCATCACGCTACCTGACTTCAAACTATACTACAAGGCTACAGTAACCAAAACAGCATGGTACTGGTACCAAAACAGAGATATAGACCAATGGAACAGAACAGAGTCCTCAGAAATAATACCACACATCTACAGCCATCTGATCTTTGACAAACCTGAGAGAAACAAGAAATGGGGAAAGGATTCCCTATTTAATAAATGGTGCTGGGAAAATTGGCTAGCCATAAGTAGAAAGCTGAAACTGGATCCTTTCCTTACTCCTTATACGAAAATTAATTCAAGATGGATTAGAGACTTAAATGTTAGACCTAATACCATAAAAATCCTAGAGGAAAACCTAGGTAGTACCATTCAGGACATAGGCATGGGCAAAGACTTCATGTCTAAAACACCAAAAGCAACGGCAGCAAAAGCCAAAATTGACAAATGGGATCTCATTAAACTAAAGAGCTTCTGCACAGCAAAAGAAACTACCATCAGAGTGAACAGGCAACCTACAGAATGGGAGAAAATTTTTGCAATCTACTCATTAAATCTTAAAGTGCTAAAACAACCTCTTTTGATTCCGTGTCACACATCCAGGACATGCTGATGCAAGGTATGGGCTCCCCAAGGGCTTGGACAGCTCTGCCTCTGTGGATCTGCAGCACACAGATGCCACAGCTGCTTTCACCAGCAGACATTGAGCACCTGCGGCTTTCCCAGGCACACTTTCCCTGTGCAAGCTGTTGGTGGATCTACTATTCTGGGGTCTGGAGGATAGCGGCCTTCTTCTCATACTCCATTAGGCAGTGGGGATTCTCTTTGGGGGCTCAATCCTCACATTTCCCTTCTGCACTGCCTTAGAGAGTTCTCATGAGAGCTCCACTCCTGCAGCAAATTTCTGCCTAGACACAGGTGTTTCCATACATCTTCTGAAATCTAGGCAGATGCTCCTAAGCCTCAACTCTTGCCTTCTGTGCACCCACAGGCCCAACAACATATCACATGGAAGCTGCCAGGGTTTCTTACGGCTTGCACCCTCTGACTCAGAGGCCTGAGACATATCTGGAGCCTGTTTAGCCACAGCTGGAATTGGAGCAGATGAGATGTGGGGCCAAGCTGCATCCTGGCTCCTTCCACAAAACTATTTTTTCCCTCCTAGGCCTCCAGGTCTGTGATGAGAGGGGCTGCCACAAAAGTCTCTAAAATTCTCTGGAGGCAATTTCCCCATTGTCGTGGCTATTAACATTTGACTCTTCTTTACTCATGCAAATTTCTGCAGCTGGCTTGAATTTCTCCACAGAAAATGAGTTTTTCTTTTATACCACATGGTCAGGCTGGAAATTTTGCAAATTTGTATGCTCTGCTTCCCTTTTAAATGTAAGTTCCAATTTCAGACCATCTCTTTGTGAAGACATATGAGTGTACACTGTTAAAAGCAGTCAGGGAACATCTCAAACACTTTGCTGCTAGGAAATGTCTTCCAACACATGCCCTTCATCATCTCTTTCAGGTTCAAATTTCCACAGATCTTTAGAGAAGGGACACAATGCTACCAGTTTCTTTGCTAAAGCACAGCAAGAGTTACCTTTGCTCCAGTTCCCAATAAGTTTCTCATCTCAATCTGAGACCTCTTTAGCCTGGACTTTATTATGCATATCACTATCAGCATTTTGATAAAAAACCATTCAATAAATCTCTAGAAAGTTCCAAACTTTCCCACATCTTTCTGTGTTCTTCTGCACCCTCCATTCTGTTCCAACTTCTGCTTCCACATTTTCAGGTATCCTTTGTTGCAATGCCCCACTTCTCTGGTACCAGTTTTCTGTACTAGTTCACTCTTACACTGCTATAAAGGACTACTCGACACTGGGTAATTTATAAAGAAAGAGGTTTAATTGGCTCATAGTTCTGCAGGCTATACGGGAAGCATGGCTGGGGAGACCTCAGGAAACTTAGAATCATGGCAGAAGGCAAAAGGGAAGCTGGTACATTGTACATAGCTGGAACAGCAGGAAGAGAGCAATGCTGGAGTTGCTACACACTTTTAAACAACCAGCTCTCATGAGAACTTGATAGAGACAGCACTAAGGCAATGGTGCTGAACCATTAGAAACTATTCTTGTGGTCTAATCACCTCCCACCAGGCCCCACCTCCAACAGTCAGGTTCACAATTTAACATGAGATTTGGGTGGGATGTGAGCCAAACCATATCATTCAACAAATTTTTAGCCAGTCCAACTAAATAAAAAAGGTAAAAGACCCAAATCATTAAAATCAGAAGCAAAAAGGAGTGCTTACAACTGATAACACAAAATTCAAAGGATCATTTGAGAAAATTGCAAGCAATCATATGTTAATAACTTGGAAAACCTGGAATAAATGTTTATGTTTCTAGACTCCTACAATGCAGCAAGTTTGAAGAAATACAAAATCTGAATACAACAATAAGAAATAATGAAACAATAATAAAAATTATCCTATCAAAGAAAAGCACAAGACCTGATCACTTCACTACTGAATTTTACCAAACATTTAAAAATGAACTAAGGCCAATCCTTCTCAAACTATTTCAAAAAATCAAAGAGGGACTACTTTTAAATTCATTCTATGATGCCAGTATCTCTCCGATTCAAAAAGTAGACAAAAATACAACAGTGAAAAATCTGCAGGCCAATATCTCTAATGAACACGGATGGAAAAAACCCTCCACAAAATATTAAAAAATTGAGTAACACATTAAAAAGATCATTTATCATGATCAGTTGGGATTCATTTCAGCAGTGCAGAGATGTTTCAACATATCCAGTCAATAAATTGAATACATCACATCAACAAAATGAAGAAGAGTAACATATGATCACTTCAATCTGTATCAGAAAAGCATTCAGTTATCCTTTCATGTTAAAAACTCTCAAAAAAACTGTTTAAAGATGGAACATGCCTCAAGTTAATAAAGGCCATATATTACAAACCCACCGTTAGTATCATACCGAATAGGAAAAAATTTAGAGCCTTTTCTCTAAGATCTTGAACAAGACAAGGATGCCAACTTTCATCAGTTTTATTCAACCTAATGCTGCAAGTTCTATCCAAAATAATTAGACAAGAGACACAAAATGGGCATCCAAATAAGAATGAAAGAACTGAAATTATCCTTGTTTGCAAATGATATAATCTTATATTTTAAAACCCTGAAGACAAAAATCTATCTGAATAAAAAAAATTAACTAAATTTGCAGGATACAAAATCAACAAAGAAACATCACTATCATTTCTATATGCCAGCAGCAAAGATTCTAAAAAAGAAACCAAGATATTAACAATATGTACAATAACTACAAAAAAAAAAACCTGGAAATAAACTTAACCAAAAAAGTCAAAGATCACTATAATGAAAATTGCAAAACATTGATGTAAGAAACTAAAGAGGACACAAATGGAAAGATAGTCCATGTTCTTGGTTTAAGAAAAGCCAATATTGTTAAAATGTCCATACTACTCCAAGCAATCTACAGATTCAATGCAATGCCTACCAAAGTACCAATGATATTCATTACAGAAAAAAAATTTTAAAATTATATATATAGATCAACCAAAGAACATGGCAAAGTCCATATATGACAGTTATATCGATTAACCAAAGAACCAGAATAGCGAAAACAATTCTGAGCAAAAAGAGCAAAGCAGTAGGCATTACATTACTTGCCTTTAAATTATACTGCAGAGCTATACTAATTAAAACACCATTGTACTGGCCTAAAAACAGACCTATGTTTCTGTTCCTATGAAACGGAACAGAAACCCATTAAATAATCCACAGATATGAAACTGGTTCAAGTGTCCCATAAAAGCAATATTTATGGGTTTTTGAACAAACAATAATTGACCCTTTGAGTCTTAAAACTTACATTTGTCTCATCTGTGTTCCTTCTTTAGAAAACCAACCCTCAGGCATGGAATTAAAACTCATCAGAGTACCACATCCAGGCAATGAGATACCAGATCCCTCCATCGTGATTACTTCCTTACCTCTTTCTAATTCCTGTTTCCCCTTTTCCCTGCTACCTATATCCCCCAGTTTTAGGCAGTCAGAGAGAAAGATTTCAGACTGAACCCTCATTCTCCATAGCTGCAGCACTCAATCAGTTACTCTTATCTGGCAATGTTTGCTGTCTCAGTAATTGGCATTCTGTGTGGCAAACAATGGGACCTAGACTTGATCCCTGACATTTTAATAACACACATGCAGCCAACTCATTTTCAACAAAGGCACCAATATTATACATTGGGGAAAGAACAGTCTCTTCAATAAGTGGTGCTGGGAAAACTACATATCCATATACAGAAGGATAAAACTAGACAACTATCTCTTGTAGCATT
The DNA here is from genome assembly GCF_043159975.1 of Macaca nemestrina. Classification (NCBI taxonomy): domain Eukaryota; kingdom Metazoa; phylum Chordata; class Mammalia; order Primates; family Cercopithecidae; genus Macaca; species Macaca nemestrina. The sequence continues at coordinate 151,343,859 of NC_092127.1, read as the reverse complement.
AAAAAGGTCATGTCAGAATGTATTAAAGGGCTAAATGTAAGACCTCAAATTTTGGAACTATTAGAAGAAAACATTTGGGAAAATGTTCCACTACATTGTGCTAGGAAAAGATTTATTGAGTAAGACCTGAAAAACACAGGCAACCAAAGCAAAAATGGTCAAATGAAATTACATCAAGTAAAATGCTTTTGCACAGCAAAGGAAACAATTAACAAAGTGAACAGACAACTCACAGAAGAGGAGAAAATATTTGCGAACTATTCAACTGACAAAGCATTTGTAACCAGGATATATAAAGAATTCAAACAACTCAATAGCCAAACAAAACAAAACAAAACAAAACAAAACCTAATAAAAAATTGAAAAAAAAAAACATAAGAATAGACTTTTTTCAATTTTTTTTCCAAAGAAGACATACAAGTCACCAAAGGGGATATGAAAAATGCTCAATATCACTAATAATCTGAGAAAGGCAAATCTGAACTACAAGGAGATATCATCACCCCTAAGTAAAACAGCTATTACCAAAAAAAAAAAAAAAAATCTGTCAAGGAAAGGGGAATGCTCACACACTGTTTATGGGAGTGTAAATTACTATAATTAGTATAACCACTATGGACACTCCTCTAAAACTACAAGTACCACTACCATGTGATCCTCCAATCCCCTAAATGAATATATATCCAAAAAGAAAGAAAATCGGTATACTGAAGATGCATCTACACACCCATGTTTATTCAGCACTATTCACAAGAGCCAAGATATGGAATTAACCTACATGTCCCTCAACAATGAATGGATAAAAAAAAAAAAAAGTGGTACATTATACACAGTGAAATATCAGTCAGGCATAAAAATAATGAAATCCTGCCATTTGCTACAGCATAGTTAGGACTGGAGGACATTATGATAAGTAAAATCAGTCAGACACAGAAAGACAAACACCTCATGTTTTCACTCATATGTGGGAGCTAAAAAAAAGTTGATCTCATGGAGCTAGAGAGCAGAATTATGGTTACTGAGGTTGGAAAGGGCAAAGGGGATGGAGAAATAAAGAAGTGCTGGGTAACGCAAAAGTTACAAAAATGCAATTAAATAGAAGGAATAAGATCTAATGATTGGTAACATAATAGGGCAACTACAGTTAATAATTTATTGTATATTACAAAATAACCAGAAGAGTAGAACTGGAATGTTCCTAACACATAGAAATGATATCTGTTTGAAACAATAAATATCCTGATTACCCTGATTTGATCATTTCACATACTATCAAAATATCACATTCACCATAAATATTTACAACTATTATGCATCCATAAAATAGAAATAAAAAATGTTTTAAATGTCATATTTATAGTTTGGCTCTGGTGTATGTACAGACAGAGAGACCAAAAAACAGAAAAGTATGTCTAGAAGTAAATGAAATTTACACTTACCACATAGAAGGTCCATGCTATAATCTTAATGTTTGTATTTCTCAAAATTCATATGTTGAAATATAATCTAATGCTGTATCAATGTGTAGTATTAGAAGTTAGTGCCTTTTGTAGGTGTTTAGGTCTGATATAAACTTCTGTTGTTTACAAGCCACTGAGTCATGGTATTTTGTTATAATTCTCCTAACAAATAAAGGTAGTTTTTTTCAAATAAGTGAGAAAATTATGGTTTATACAAAAATTATATTAGATAAACAAAGTAGTTATTTCAGTGAAAAGATTAAATCGTCACCCTTCCCCTATGCCCCACACAAAAATAACTCCAATGGATCAATTTCAGTTGTAAAATAAAACTTTATAACAATGCTTGAAGAAATCATGAGAGATGAAATTTGGGGAAGAAAAATGAGAGTAAATCATGGCAAAAGTATGACACAAAAGTTAGAAATTATAGAAGACAAAACTGATAAATTTGATCAATTAAAAAAATAACATTGCTCAAAACCATAACATAAAAAGTAAAAAGACAAATGATAAATTAAGAAAACATTTGCTAATTGTGCAATAGATAAAGAAATAATATGTTTAATATATAAAATATTCTTACAAATTAACAACAAAAATACCCAAGAGAGAACTGGCAAAGGAGGGTTCAGATAAAACAAAGTATAAATGACTCTTAAACATATTTTTAAAAGCTCAGCCTAAATTCTAATAAGAAAAGTACAAATTATATTAAGATAAATCATTTTATTAAAATGTTGATTTTTATTACAAGATAATACTGTGTTTGCGGAGGGAAAGATAAACAAGTATAGCTATTGTGGTTAAGACAATAAATTGGAATAGTCTCTGGGGAAAAATATCTGGTAGGATCTATCAAACTTACAAATGCAAATTTATTTTACCAGGGAATTGAATTTCTATACATTTATACTGCAAATACCCTTACATTTTATTGTAAAATTTTGTATTAATAACTATGTTTTTTAGTTATAACTAAATTGGGAAATAATCTAAATAATGATCCATAGAGCTACTTAAAAAAACCATATACAATCCAACTTTGTGCTATTTAAAAAGAAAACTATTAGTTGACAAAGAGCCAACTCGTGTGTGCATATTTGTATGCATTTATAAGTAAAAAAAGAGGGAAACAAAGCATAATGCAGAAGAGTATCAGAGTGTCATAATTTTTAGAAACAAAGGTAGAAAATTATATTCAGATGCATTTATAAGTGTGTGTTTGCCTGAATTTACATAAAGTATCTATGATAGTGTAAAAGAGACACTAATGGCATAATGTGTGATGTGGTTCTATGAAGGGGATCTGAATAATGGGGGAAAATGGATGAGTGCCTGGTATTTAATTCCTTTAAATTTGAATTTATTTAAATTCAATTGAATTGTGAACCAGGTGAGCATATCATCTATTCAAAAATATATAAACAGCCGGGCGCGGTGGCTCAAGCCTGTAATCCCAGCACTTTGGGAGGCTGAGACGGGCGGATCACCAGGTCAGGAAATCGAGACCATCCTGGCTAACCCGGTGAAACCCCGTCTCTACTAAAAAATACAAAAAACTAGCCGGGCGAGGTGGCGGGCGCCTGTAGTCCCAGCTACTCCGGAGGCTGAGGCAGGAGAATGGCGTAAACCCGGGAGGCGGAGCTTGCAGTGAGCTGAGATCCGGCCACTGCACTCCAGCCTGGGCGACAGAGCAAGACTCCGTCTCAAAAAAAAAAAAAAAAAAAAAAAAAAAAATATATATATATATATATATATATATATATATATATATATATACACACAAAATATTTGTTTGAAAAAAACATTAAATGAAATTTTTATATAGACTACAAGAAAGCTTGTTTGCCCACATACCTTCTGAGGTGTTGAAGACCAGCTACCCATGTGTTGACTTGCACTGCTTAAGTCAATGTAGTTAGACAAAGACAGCAAGAAAGAGGCCTCTGAGCTTCTGTCTGTGTATGTGATTAGGCCATGGAGAGGGGTGGTGGCCATGTGACATGAGGGAGACCTTAATCCTTTTAATCTTAGATGAGGCAGGAAACAACAGTATGAGTGTCATGTGCAGCTTCAGGAACTAACAAGAGTCAGATTATTTAGAAGGACCTGGCTCTCAGTCAGCATCCACACAGAAGAGGATTAGAAGTTCTGGTATTTTTATGAGCACTAAATTTTAATACACAGTGTCTCAACTAAAAAGTAAGGATGAATGTATGTCACATTCTGACAACTAATATTGAAAATTCTCTTTGCATGCAAGAGCAAGTAAAATGATAAGGTTAGAGAGAGAAAAGTGTCCTGTTCAATATCTAGCAAAATAGGAGAGAGGACAAAAATAAATGTTATTCTTACTGACCAAATCTAACAACTGGGTGTAGAAATATATTTCTCATCTCTCCCAATCAATAATATTTAATTTTGTTGAGGGGATGCTTGGGAAGACTAACCAGTTTTCTTTGGTAGCTAATGTAAGGTTTTCAACCTGAATATCTGTTGGATTCCTGTTTTATGCTTTCAGTTCAAACACTATATTAAAGAATTTCCTATAGTTAATCGTGGCTATAATCTTGGAATTTGAGTGGGTTCTTCCAGCTTCAAACTCATATCTTTAACTACTTTTGATAAATGTTATTCTGTCACACTTCTGGTTTACCTCTGTATGATGTTTTCTCAGGCAAATCATATTTCCAAGACGTTTGAATTCTATTGTCTGTATTTTTCCAAACCTACATTGTTTTCTACCTCTTCACCATTTTTTAATCTTTTCTAGCGTCTTTCTTGATTGTTCATCCATGTATCTATCATGTATGGTGTTTCCTATAGCTCTGACTTCCTCTGTTACAGTATCGATCCATGAATAATATTATAAAACTAACTGTTCTTTTCATTGTAGAGCCTGCACTGTAGAATGGCTACCTGCCATCTTCTTGTTCATAAGCACATTATAGGCTAAAAACACAGATGCCAAAGCATGCTTACTTTTTCTGATTTTTTAACCCAATTTACCTAATTGCTCACTAAGATCTCATTAGCTTTTCTTGTTCTTGGCTTTCAATTTGCTCTATGATTTTTCACCTAACTTTAGACTCTTGGTTTATTTATTTATTTATTTTATTGGCCTTTAGGGAAAGGTTTGCCAAATTAATTCCTCAACTACACCTCTTGATATTGAGTGGAATTTCAATGATTCTGCCTTCTTGCCTATTTATTACCATTTAAAAATTTCTATAATCCTCTTAAGACAATTACTTCTATTAATTTTCTACTGCTGCATAACAAATTACCACAACCTTAGCAACTTAAAACAACATACACGTAATGTCCTGCTTCCATGAGTCAGTGTCTTGGCATACCCGAAATAGATCCTTTTCACAGGGTCTCATAAAGTTGCAATAAAGAAGAAGGGCAAGGTTGTGCATGCTTGTAGTCCCAGCTACTCAGGAGGCTGAAGCAAGAGGATTGCTTGAGTCCAGGAGTTTAAGGGTGCAGTGAGCCATAATCACCCCTACTACACTCCAAACTGGGTAGTAGAGCAAAATATTGTCTCAAAGAAAAAAAAAGAAAGAAAAGAAGAAGAAAGAGTTCAAAAAAGATCTCAGCCAGGGCTGTGGTCTCATCCAAGGTTAGGAGTCATCATCTAAACTCATGTGACTATTGCCAGAATTAACTTCCTTACAATTATAGAACTGATGTTGACTTGCTTGTTGCCAGACCAACAGCAAATCTCTTTAACATAAGTGAAGGTTCCAGTCTCTATAAAAATGCAGGCCTGATTAGGTAACCCCACCTAGTATAATATCTTTTTTGATTAACTCAAAGTCAACTGACTAGGGATCTTAATTTTCATCTTTTTTTTTTTTTTAACTTTTGCCATATTCCATACTCATGGCATTGATATGCCTTCTAACACGCTGGTCTCACCCACACTCAAGGTTTGGTGATTATTCAAGGGCATAGGTCTTTGAGAGCTATCTTAGAATTGATCTGTGGATGTCATGCAATCTTAATATAAATTCCAGTGGGTCTTTTTATTGAAATTGAATTTTGTAAATAAGGAAATACAAATGACTTACAATAGCAAAAATAACTTTTAAAAGAGGAGTATATTCGAAAGACTTAATCTTTCATTTCTATGTTTACTTCCAATACATGATGTTGGCATAAGTTGATTTATTGGAAAATACATTATTGAAACAGAAAAAAGTGTCCATAAAAATAGCCATATATATATATGGTCAATTTATTTTAACAAAAGTTTCATGAGAAATAAGGCAAAAGGAAGAGTATATTCAAAAATGGTGGGAGACAAACTGAAAAATTAAACTTTGAAATTCTACCTCACCATACACATAAAAATATTAATTTATTGTGTACTTTAAATTTGAATTGAAAAGCTAATATATAACTGCTAGAAAAAATAAATAAAATAATATGTTTATTGCCTTGGGGTAGGCAAGATTTCTTAGACAGAAAACAGCAATGAAATGAAAGATAAGAAAATGATAAATTGAATTTCATAAATTTAAGAACTTATGCTCATCGAGAGACACATTTAAGGAAATGAAAATTCAAGACACAGACTGGGAGAAATGATTTATAACGCAAGTATCTGACAAATAACTAGTATTTATGTGTTTGTGTAGAACATATTCTTTAAAACTCTTAAGCAACTCAATAATTCTACAGTAGGCAGAAACTTCACAGAGAATATAGACTTAATGGCTAAGTTCATAAAATAGTGATCAGTATTATTAATCATCTTAGTATTGCAAATTGGAAATCACAATGAGATATAATTTCAAAGCCACTAGATCAGCAATAATTAAAAGTAATAGCAACAACAAAAGTTGGTAAAAATGTTGAGCAGCTAAAAATCATCATACATTGCTGGTGGAAGTACCCAATGGCAAAATCACATTAGAAATTAGTTTGGTCTCCATTTCCTATAAATTTGTTCCTTATTTTACAATCCAGTAATTCAATTTCTCAGTATTTACACAAAATAAATTTGTGAAACACTTTTACAAAAATGAGTATATAAGAATATTTACAGTATCTTCCTTTACAATAGTTGTTTGTAATTTGGTTTGGAAACAACTCAATGAAAATTAAAAGGTAAATAAATAATAGAATATTGTGTATTTATAGAATGCAATGCTAATCAGCAAAAAAAGGAATATACTAATGATATATACACAATATGGATTAATCTAAAATGTATTATGTTGATTAAAAAAGAATCCAGCCACACATACACACATACACGTTCTCTCTATGTTGTATGATTTCATTAATGTAATGTTTAAGAACAAGCAAAACTAGGTCATAGTGATAGAAATAATGACACTGCTTGTCCTTCGAACAGGAGTTGACTAGAAGTAGGCATGGGGACTTTTTGAGGTGATGGCTATGTGGCTTATGTAGTGTACTGGTCTCTAGTGGTCTATGGTTTTCAAACCTGGTTTCAGATCACATCCCTACGCCCACCATTTATTTATTCTATCATTTTGGCAAGTTTTCTCATGGGATAAAAATAGTGCTCCTTCATGGGATATTTATGAGAATTGAATGACATAATCTATGCAGAGTACTTATGAACAAATGCCCAGTAGTGTTAAGAAGTGCATAACAGTTAATAATAGTCTATTATTGTTTTGTCAGTAGTACATTAAGGTATGAAGCATGGCACTAGAGTCACTATAGTTATCTTGTTACGTATATGAAAGTAAAGCCATGGTTCTGTTTTAAAATGTTAGGATCTTATTTAAACAGTGAGACTTTTGCACTGCCAGGCAATCATGAAAAAGTCATATCTTTCAAAAGGCAGGCGGAATGGAAAAGACAAACTCCAGGTAAGCTTCAGAGCTGAAATAAAATTTCCTTGTCTTTGGTAAGTAAAATATTAATTGTTGTTGAGATGTCTTGGTTTCTGTGACATACAAGGAAAAAACAAAAACTAATATTATTGATCATGCAAACCAACATTTGTTTACTATATTGTTATATATATGTAACAACATATTGTTATATATAACAATACTATACTGTTTACTATATTATTTATATATAACTATATATTGTTATATATATGTTATATATATAACATATGTTATTTTTGTTTTCATTTATTCTAAGAGTAAACATTTATTCTAAGAGTTGGTGTTGGTATCTCTATTTGAAACAGCTCATATAACTTGTCTGAGTTTACTTTGAGTGCAGCAGAGACAATATTTGAGCTACAATTAATCTGGCTTTTTTCCCCTGGGTTTATCTGTTTGTTTCTTAAAATTGTAAACTATTATTTATTTTTAATTAACAAATAAAAATTGTATATATATTTATGATGTATAACAACATTTTAAAGTATGCATGCACTCTGGAATGGGTAAATCAAGCTAATTAATATATATATTACCTAAAATATTTATCAATTTTTGTGTCAAAAACACATAAGTCTAGTCCCCTAGTCCCTTAGCAATTTTCAAGTATACAATACATCATTATTAATTATAGTCACCACGTTATATAATAAATCCCTAGAAATCCTTCCTTCTAAGTAAAATGCTGTATCCTTTGAACACCGTCTCTTAAATTCCACTTTCCCATCAGGCCGTGGTAACCATCATTCTATTCTCCACTTCAGCGAGTTTGACTTTTTAGATTCCATAGTGAAAGAAAGCTAGGTGTTGGGACAGAACAGAAATGAGCCATAATGCTTATGAAGCTTATGAAGCCAAGAAGTAGATGTTAAAAGTTGTGTTTACTTTTGCTTTAAAAAAAAAAATAGGCTGTATTTTTGGTTTGTGTATCTGATAGTTTCTGTAACCATCATTTCTGTATTATTCCCTTATGGTTTAGTACAGTGATTTTTGAAAAGTCTACTTTATTTAGGCTCTGCAAAAAGAAAACAGTGAGTGGACATGTATGGCTAGTTCCCTAAAAGCAATAATATTTTTAATAATAATGATAATAGCTAGAAACTTTTAGGACTTTACATAAACCATGGCTCAAGAATGTCATATGCATTAGCTCATGTGAGAAGCCAAACAGAACTCCACAGTATGCACTGTTGTGGTGGTAGATGCCATAGATTGGCTACTTCGACAGTATTTCTGATTTCTCTTTATTGTGCTTTCTTTGAGAAGCTGAAATGTTACTTTTTTGAAGCTCCCTTGACACCGTTTTTTCTTTTCTTTTCTTTCCTTTTTTTTTTTTTTTTTTTTTTTTTTTTTTTTTTTTGAGACACAGTCTCGCTTAGTCGCCCAGGCTGGAGTGCAGTGGCGCGATCTCGGCTCACTGCAAGCTCCGCCTCCTGGGTTCACGCCATTCTCCTGCCTCAGCCTCCCGAGTAGCTGGGACTACAGGCGCCCGCCGCCTCGCCCGGCTAATTTTTTGCATTTTTAGTAGAGACGGGGTTTCACAGTGTTAGCCAGGATGGTCTCGATCTCCTGACCTTGTGATCCGCCCGCCTCAGCCTCCCAAAGTGCTGGGATTACAGGCGTGAGCCACCGCGCCCGGCCTCTTTTCTTTTTTTTTTTTTTTAAGAGTGTGTCAATTTGATACATTTGCACATAATTAGAACTCAGAACTATATGGGAGAAATGCAAGGTACAAGGCTTACATTTTGGTGGCATCCATCACATGGTTCAGTGGGAAGAAGCTTTCTAATGCCATGATTTACTATACCTCCATATCAGTTTTCCACATAATAGGAGAAACAATAAAATTCTGGGGCTTGACTGGTTTCTGAAAGTTCAGCCTAAACCTGGTTCCTTTTTTTATTTAATACATTTTATAAGCATCTTAAATCTTTCTTCCTAAACTAGCTAGCTTTTTTTGTGTTTTGGACAGAAACCTTATAGATACATTTATTATTGCTTTGTTGCAGAAGATGAAAATGAGGCATACAGAGCTCAAGCATATTGCCTAAGAAAATTTCACTAGAGCAGTACACTATAAGAGACATATCATGGCTGTAAGATTAATGACGACCATAGGTTCCTCTCAATCACCTTGCAGGGCCTACACCACATGTCACTTAGTAGCACGATACAACCTGGCCTGGGGACATAATGCTCATAAACTTTAACACAAAACCTTTTTTCATGAAAGAAACATTTGGTAACTGACCAGGTCTGAATAACAGGTATAGAAATAGAAAAATAATTTCTCAAATCCTGAAAATGAGCTCCAGATGGGGTCCCTCCTGGTTTATGGTCATCTGACCCCTTCACATTATCTAGCCCATACCCCTGGCCTGCTCTTGCTATCCATCCTGTACGAAAATTTCCAGAATAAGCTGCCTGAAAATCAGGCAATATCGGAGGTTTGTCTTTGGCACAAAGTGAATGGAAAGGGAGAGTTCACCCTTGGAGAGGCTGCTCAACTAGAAATGTCTGAGATCCTCCCCCTAAACAAAGCAACTAGTAAATACTAGAGCCAGGAATACAAGTATATCTATCTGCAGAACCCATACTAAACCTCTGCCTTATATTCCTGTTAATCAAAGTATATAGAGGGCTACACATTCCTGAAGACCGGCTGTGTATCCCTAAGGACTGACCAGCAGTAGTTAAAGCAGGTAGGTGTAAGAGTATGGTGAGCAGTAGAAAAGTGATGTTGAAATGTTGGACAGCTTGGTATTTGCAACTGAAAAACTCCCTTCCAAAATCAATTTTAAATAATTCTGATTGTTGCTTTACTATTAAATAGAATTTTCTATTACACAGTTGTACTCCTCATTTGGGACAGAATTATTATAGTTTAAACATTTTTCTTGTCTTAACAAATGACGATAACAATTCAATAGCTTTTACAGTGTACTTCTTTAATTTTTTTTTTAATAGAAGACTACTGATACAAGTCAATGTAGTATATTTATTTAAACTCTCCTGAGATGGACAAAGTAGAGAGAATAGTTAATGATTTAAACATGATAATATGTGGCATTAAATAAATAAGCTCTAGTCCTAACTTTACCACTTATAAGACAAATAAACTAAGCCACCATTTTATTTATTTGAGAATCAGTTTTCTTCACATGTACAATGGGATAATGATGCTGTTGACCTCAGGGATGAATGAGGTGCAAATCATATAGGTAATAATATTTGTTAGGTCATCTCATGCCTTTCATAGCCATTTCAGTGTACTCAGACACAAATTGTAGGCTGGTGACTTTAAACATACTTAGAATCCTGAAGACATATAGATTGTCAAATTTGGGACAATAGATACAAAATGAATACCATTGGTCTTAGTCCATTTGAGGGGCTATAACAAACTACCATAAACTGGGTGACTTATAAACAACAGAAATTTACTCCTCACTGTTCTGAAGCTGAGAAGTCCAAGATCAAGGTGCTGGCAGATTCAATGTCTGGTGAAGACCTGCTTCGAAATTCAGATTGATCCTTCTCGATGTGTCCTCACAAAGTGGAGAGAGACAAAGCAGCTCTCTGGGGTCTCTTTTATAAGAGTACTAAAACCATCCATGAATAGTGCTCTACCCTCAAGACTTAATTAATTCCCAGAGGTCCTACTTCCTAATATGACCGTATTAGAGATTAGGTGTCAACATATGAATTTTGTGAGGCCATAAACACTCAGGCCATAACACCATTCAATATATGAGGCAAAAAGAAAAAGAAAAACAAATAAGCCAAGGCAAAAAGAATTATACTGTAATTTAGAAAGCTGTCAATGAACATGCAAGTAGCTCCCCGACTGTGTAAAATATTAATGGCAGTTTGTTTAGTCCAAATATGGTAACAAAATCGCAAGTCGTTGTCCATGAGTAAGGTACCATATTGTTAACACTTAGAAAAATGACTGTTGTTACATCCAATTTGTTGTATGTAAGAAATAAATTGGATTGCATCAATACATGAGCAGACAAGTCTTATTGTCTGAATGTGTTAGTTGAAACAAATAGAACAATTATGTTAAAAAGGCATCCAAGAGAAATATAATGATTCCCTGTTTCAAATAGCCCAGGATGTAATTATTAGAACTGATTAAGCCTTGCTTTATTACAATTACGGTAATATAGTTCCAGTGATTTAGGGACATGTTTCAGATTTTCAATAGAGGTAGCTCATTTTCAATAAGAATGAATCAGCATCAATTGTCTAGAAACAGAAATAGCTTATGAAAATGAATTAGGGATATGAAAAAGGGAAGAGAGTGTCTAACATTTATCTAGCACTTACTGTGTACCCAACTTTTAGATTAAGTACTTTGCATGCACTATCTCATTTAGTTTTCATTGTAACCCTTTGTTACAGCTTAACTAGGTCCTTTATAATTGAGAAAATTGAGAATTGGGATGGTGCATAGATTGTTAATGACAAAAGTGAGTTTTTAACCCAGGTCTATCTGGTTCCAAAGCCTTATACACCATACGACCTTGACTTTCAAAAAGGGCAGATTTTGAGCCCACCCTGGAAATTGTTTATTGCAGAAACATAATTGTACAATATTTCCAACCAAATAACTTCCAAACTCAATGCATTAATTTGAAAACATGCTTCCATAACAGAAAAAAAAAGGTCTTGGAGAAAACATAATTTCGTAAGTTGGGAAGGATATAGGGATCATCTATACTTACTGTCTTCATATTTGGAAGACAAAACATTCATGTATTAAATAATTCACTTAAAGAACGTCTTATTTTGGGCATTCTACTAAATGTGAGTAGGCATAAACTGGTGAGGGGATATGTTAAGTCATGGGGATAGTCATTAACTAGTATCAGTCTGACCCACAACATATGAACACCTCTGTTTCCTAAAAGATATACCTATGCATTTGTATGCAAACATGCAAACAAAAAGGTGAAGCTTTTCAGGTTGTGGTATCCTAATTCTGTATACAATGTTTTACTACTTTTATCTACAGTAATATAAATTCACCATTACTATAATTCTCCCTAGATATATTTTATCATTTCTACATATATGCAAAAACACAGGAATATATTTTAGTAACATATGTGCTGATCAAGAGAGTTGTTCATATATTGAACATTCAGCAAATATTTACTGAGGAACAATATGTGTGAGGTACTATTCTAGGTATTTTAGAAATTTCTGTGAACAAAACAGACAAAGCTCTTTGTCTTTATGGAACTTGAATTCTAGTATGGGAAATACATGCAAAACAATGAAAATAAAGATTTGTAAAGTATGTCGCATGTTAGAAGGTGAAAAGAATATGAAGGGTGATAGGTCTTTTTGGAAAGTGGTGTTGTAGTTTTCGATGGTGATAAGGAGGAATATTTAATGCAAAGTCCCTAAGGAAAGACCATTCCTGGCATAAGTGATAGGTATGGAGTTATGTAGGGTAAAACCAACTCCTTAAATTTTGCCCGTAACTATGGACATGAACACATTCTTATTACATTTTGTTGCAGATTCCTATCCTAAAATTACCCACTGGTAAAGTCATAAGGAATGTCAATATTCATAGAAAACACAAGCACGCTTTATGCATTTTGGAACAATAATGGGCCAATTTGCCTCACAGCACCATCTGCTTTCTAGTTACTTAACTCATTTAATCATTTTTGTTTATATCAAAAAGTCACAATATTTTGAATCAAGGTATACGTAATATAATGCAAAACAACACTTGAAATTCCGCTTACATTAAGGTTCAGCAATTGGTTCGAGACATTGCTACTTAAAAATGTTTTACACATGTTGCCCTATAGGGAATCAGTCTCACATTTTAACTGTCTTAACTGTGGTCTGACATTTACTAAGTGGAAGAGTGCCAACTCAAGCCACAATACTCTGATCTTAAATCTTTTGTTCTTTGCACTACTTTGAGGTAACAATTTTCTCTTCTACTTTGTCTGAAAGTATTATGTATTCTTCTTCTTCTTCTTCTTTTTTTTTCCAGAGAAAATACTTTTCCAACTAAGTTTAGAACCCAAAAAGAGAAAACAGATGGTGCCTTCTTCATAGTACCCTAGCTTTTCAAACCATGTCAAAGGTATCAGTAGACAATATCCAGTATGCTCCAGTGTGCTCTATATCTATATAAAACGTTCCATTCTGGAACGTTTTATATAATGTTCCATTTTGAGCTTCTAGTTTCCAAATATTATCTGTCAAAAAGATGATTCCGAGGTATTTAGATGACACTGTTTTTTTTTTAATCACTAAAGACATCAGAATTATTAAAGGCACCAGAATTATTATGTTTTGTAATTGCATTTTCGGCATACAGATAAAAAATAAAAACATGGCTCTTGACTCTAAGTCAAACTCTATTCAAGTTCACAAAAGAAAACTGAAACATCCCACACGTTTGACATAGTTCATTTTATGATTATGATAACAATGGATATATTTTTTGAAGTACCACATTTACATGTGCATAGACACACATATATAAATATTTAACCATATATTTTAATTTGTATCACGTAGTATGCTTTCAACTATCAACGAAAATGATTTATAATCACTTAGTGAAGGAATTTATCATCTAACATAAAAGACATATGTGACTCTTCAGTTTCAAGATCAGTTAAATACAAAATGTTGTCAACAAAAATTTATTTCCTTTTACTTATGTATTTATTTTTCGTAGCTCTCTTTAGGGTGTTAGCTCACTCTTTTGATTATACCAGATTTCTTTCCATAGAGATTGTATCAATTACTCTCTCAATTACAATAACTATACTGGTTTCACCACACTCTTACAAACACAAAGTATTAATTTTGTGTGTGTGTGTTTTAATATCCTGTATAACAGTGACAGAGTGATGCAGCATAAGAAAGACCAGCCATTACTAGTTTTGAAGGTGGAAGGGGACCTCAAGCCAAAAAATGAGGGCATCCTCTAGAAGCTGGAAAAGGCGAGAAAAACGTTTTTTCCCAAGAGCCTTCAGAAGGTCTTGCTGAGACCCATTTTGGTCTTTTGACCTCCAGAATTGTAAGAGAAAAAGTTTGTGTTAAGGCCACAATAAAATCCTATGTAAAAAGAATTACACAAATGTAATAAAATGCTTTATTATTCCACACTTTACATGATATGCTCCCTTCTGATATGCTCTAGAGGTCAAAGTCTTCTAACTTATAACCTAGATATCTGGTAAATATTCAGATCCCCAGACCCCATACCTGACCTACTGAAGCAGAATCTCTAGAAGTAGAACCTGAATCTGTGCCCTTGGAATTCTTATGATCAAAGAAATTGATCAAATAAATTGATCAATTGAAACAATTTTCTAAACTGTAAAGTCTGGAAGAATATTAAGTTTGCATCAGGTTAAAAGTCTCACCTTCCTACTTGAAGCAAAACTACTCTCATATAAAGAGAAAAATAATGAGAATTTTATGCCTTTGACAAAAATAGCTTTACTGTGAACCTCAAAACATCAACAGTAGAATTTCTTTGGGACAGTATAGAATGACAAGTTGGAAGAGAGCAGAGGCGTCCTCCTTATGTGAGTGTTTTCCAAGCTCAGAGCCTAGAGACAAAAACAGTCAGCTTGTGTACTTCAAGAGCCTGCAATGACAAAATTAATTTATAAGTCAAGATGAAGGCCAGTTTTAAACACCTTTAAACCTTTTTTTAAGATGTAAAAAACAAAAATAATTACATGCAAAAGGTACCTCCCTGCATTTCACCTCTCCTTTGAGAGGACGTTGAATACTGTTAGTCAATAATATGCTCATTAGTTTTCTATATTTTCTCATTTTCCCTTTGGGGTCTTCCTTGAAAACAGAAAATGATTTCTATGCCCTACCAAAATATGCCACAGAGCATATTGAAAGTGAATCAGGCCTAGAACTGAGAGAAGAGGTTGGAATTATAGCAGATTTTGTTGTAGACACCATCATTGTTGGAGGCTCCTCAGAACACTGTGACAATTAAGTCGTGTTCTTTATGCTGTCATAAATTAAATTCAAGTCCAGGTTCATTATGGGTGGAAAGGAAGGATTGAGGAAAGTTTGAGGCTCAGGAGATCTTTTTGAAGGAAAGGGGCTACTTACAATTTTGGAATTATAGAGTGGAAAAGTGAATGTCCAGCAGACTTGGGATCACATAAGGAATTCTGTCTCCAGCAACGAAAGGGAGGCTAGACAGCGCCTGGCGTGTCCTCTGACATAAAGACTAGACAAAGAAGACATGAATGCACTTTCAAGTTGGTAGGATGTAAGACAGGGCTCTGTCTCCTTCCCTCTGTTGTAGAGTTGATATTCTTTCTGGGCTGCAAAGTTCAATGATGTGACTGAATTTCCTTTAATAAATTCTCCTCTTTCATGTTAATGGGTGGGTGGAGAATTCTTTAAAGTACTGAGTCTGAATTACAAAGAGCTATGTTATGAGAAATAGATACACTCTGGTTTTCCTCACACAGTGCATCTCTCCTGATGGTACTGTCACCACTGACTACTTCTTCCCTGCCACAATTATTGTCTCACAATTCAGTCATAATTCATAATTACTCCTCCACAATTGTTGTATATTGTATAGTTTTAGTGTTTATTGTATGTTCTTTTAGTCATTGAATGAACTACAACCCGCATATCACAATTGGTAACATGGAATACCTCTGAGGAAGTGGCGTCTTTGGTAGCTACTTCTCTCTGGAAGGCAATCACGGTGATCGCAGAGTAAGGAATACTTTTCCTGCCTCTGACTCCTTTTGCCCTCTTAGCTCACTCATCCATTCATTCAATGTATTTTTGTTTGTTTGTTTGTTTGCTTGTTTTTGCTTTTTGAGACAGAGTCTCCCTCTGTCGCCCAGGCTGGGGCACCATGGCGTGATCTCAGCTCACTGCAGCCTCTGTCTCTAGGGTTCAAACAATTCTCCTGCCTCAGCCTCCTGAGTAGCTGAGACTACAGGCACATACCACCACACCTGGCTAACTTTTTGTATTTTAGTAGAGACGGTGTTCCACCGTGTTGCCCAGACTGTTCTCAAGCTCCTGAGCTCAGGCAATCCACTCTCCTGGGCCTCCCAAAGTGCTGGGATTACATGTGTGAGCCACCGAGCCCAGCCATTCAATGCACTTTTATTGAGTGCTGTTTAACTGTGCGTAAACATAATTCATGTTTTAAGAATAAAAAAGTGAGCAAAACAGACAAAAATCCCTCGTGGATCTCATATTCTAGAGGTGATGATTGGCAATAAAGATTAAAAATAGGCAAAATATGTATGATAAAAACTAAGGAGAGAACAAATAAACTAGTGAAAGAAGACATGAAATATGGAGAGGTAGATGTTTAAAAATTTAATTGAATGGCTAGGGTTAGTCCTCTTCGATGAATTGACTTTTGATTGAAGATCTAAAGACAATCCAGGGACAAGCCATGTAGACCTTGAAGTAAACAGAACTATATAGACATAGGAAGCAGAAAATGCAAAGTCCTTGAGATGGAATCAAGCCAAGCCAAGAGCAACAAGGAAGTCAGTGGTTGGAATAAAATATGTGGTGGGGACAGTAGAAGATGGACTGGTGAAAGATAGCAGTAGAGGGCTTTCTAGATCATTTATAGCTCTAGGTGAGATGGAAACCACCCACTGCTCAATGAGTTTGAACAACAGTCTGGGGCATCCCTCAAGGAACCATTGACATGTCTCTATCAACCTTTTATTTTGAATGTCTTACTTCCCGGTTCTGCAGTTTTGACTAAGTATATCCTCTAGCTTTGATTTTGGCTGTGTGTGTGAGTGTGTGTGTGTGTGTGTATTTAGTGTTTAGACTTTCCTTAAAATATTGAGTTTGGTTTATCTCTCTGGCTCTTTTTTCTCCTCTTTGCTTTAAATTAGTATACCTTGCCATAACCTTTTCTCACACTAAACAAATCTCACAAATGACCATGCAAAAACTCTTGGGTCAGCCTTTTCTGCTGCCTTTCCAGGTAAGTAGTTGTCCTGATATTCAGAAGAACAATTAATGCATTTTCCAAGTTAGGGATCAATACTTCATGTGGGTAGCTGGAAGCAGGTCAGGTATGAAACTTTGTATGGTCTCTGTGTGGAAAGGAAGTAATGATTTTTGAAAATGTTTATATGATAATAATGTTGCTTATAGATACTGGTTAGTCACTGGGTGGTGATCTGTGGCAGAACTTTATTGATTATAGATCCAGAATTCATTCTCTGATCCCTTTATCTAAGGCTATCTGGATATTCAATGAATATCCATTGGTCTGGTCATACGCCCAGGAATTAAGATCTGGTTAATTTAAGTCATTCTGCACATTTTATTTCTCTGGTCATAGTGATAATGGACCAGTATAGAGTAAGCAAGCCAGTTCAAACTGTAAATGTTAGGAGACTTGTTTAGAATACTAAGGCAGAGGTGTTCTTTCTTGTTCTAGTTCTGATTGTATCTTTTGTTAAGGATCTTACTTCCCAATTATTTGTATAACACCGAATATAAGGGAGGAAATTTTACTTTTTAAATTCACACATGATCAACATTATTGCATTTTTTTAAAACTAAGAATATAGACTATAAGAGGAAGGGTCTTGCTTAGCAAAATAGTACTTCTTTTTTTCCTCTCTGTGGGTGTTTAGTTCATTTTTAGCCTGAACTTACTCTGCTTGTCTGACCCCACTGAAGACCAGAAGAAGTAATCAGTACTCTCCAACAGCATGAATTTTTCTCACAGTCTCCCAATATTGTGCCCTTCCAAGTCATGGTTTATGTCCTAATACACAAAGGTAAAAATGTAAGCCATTGCACAACACCTAATAAGGATCATCAACTTCCCAGCCTGAAGATAAATTCTGACAGTTCTCTACCCTGTACTTCCTGCTCAGTTAACCCATCACTGTCTGATGCCAAACCTTACATCAAATAGGGCCCCTACATTTGCATATTGCATTCGTGCCTCTCAAATTGTTATAAACAATAAGGAAATTTATTTACTCATGTAACTGGAAATAAGAGCTAGGATGCACTATGGAGTTTGTGGATCCAGAAGCTCAATAATGGCATCAAATATTTAGTTTCTTATTCTCTCTTTTGCTCTGACAACCATAATATTAGCTTTATCCTAAAACTGACTCATTTTGTAGATGAATAATAATGATCCACAATAATTAAAGGTATGTATTTCCTCAGTCATGTGCAGTAAAGGGAAAATTGTTTCTCAAACAGCATTCTGAATAGGACACATACAAATGTCCATTTTCAGGGAGTAATTCTAGTAGTTTTTAGTGAGAATTTAGAATCCACTGGAAGAAACCATGGGATGAAAAATAGAGAAAATATATAATTAGCCCAGAAATAGGAAATCAAGATTCAGGAACGATGCCAGTAGACATAGCTAGGGCCCAGAAACCATCTAATTGAATATAATTTTGTTGGGTAGTGTTTCTGGACCAGAATAATTTTTCATAGAGCAAATACCATGAAGACAAAAAAAAAATGCAATTGGCTACCTTGAGCATTGACTGAAAGCACATTTGTTAGTATAAGCTCCAAACCACTAGTCAGAGATAAAAAGACATCTGAAGAAACACTGATCGCATCAGTCTAATACATTGTTAGTCAGAAGTCAAGCTCTACGGTTGGATGAATGGAGCTCTCATTCTAGATCACTACTTACCAATTTTTTGGTCTTGCGAAACGTATTTTATTTCTGGAAACCTTAATTCATTCCACCATAAAATGGAGAAAAGTGTACCAACTTTGACAGTTTCTGTATTCTATAAGGCAAAGAATGTAAGGTGCTTAAGCAAAAGTAAATTTTTATAGTAAGTGCTCAATACATGCTGGCTATTAGTACTATATTTTAATGCAAAGAACTTTTTTGTATATAGTAATTACTTACGTCAAATACAGTTTCATGCTGAGACTGACATATTCCTTTTGCGCTAGTAGGCCCGTTAGCAGATTAAAGATCCTGATGTCATCACATTGTTGTGTGTTCAGCTGGGTTACTGGTGAGAATGCTCCTAATGTTTGCTTCAGATTACATCAGCAGAATGCTTACGACTTCAGTACTCTGACTCTGTAAGAGATTTCTGGAAGTGTTCCTGGGATCTCTTTGCAATTTTATTATCATTGGTAGTACCATTTAGGGCTTTCTCAAACTAATTGAGTTGTTTGTGTGCCTGCAATTAATGCACTCTGAAGGTCCCTCTAGTTACAGGTATAAATTTGCGGATATGGCGGAATTCTTAGAAGGCATTTAACAGGTAGTGCTATGGGACCAATAAGCAAGAAGGGGACTGAGAAGCAAGCCAAATGAGCAACTCCCCAGAAAAGTGGCTGTCTCAGTCATCTAAATATGACTTATGTGCCTTGGCTGCTTGAAATTTGAGCCTCCTTCTTCTGACAGCAGCACTGAAAACAGCAGATGGGAGCAAGGATTTCTGATCATCTTTAACTTTAACTGTTCCTTGGAGCAGCCAGTGCACCTTTTCTCCTACCCATCTGTGTAAACAGAACATGCAGTTCTCTGTTCTACTCACATAAAAGACTTTCTCTGAGTTTAAAGTGCTTTATAGTTTAGAACCTTGAAGGAAAATGTATTACTTAAGGGAATTTTATCACAAAGAAGGGAAATAAAATTGAGGAATTTTTGTATTTGGGCGACCTATGGCGATTTGTTTTTTCACTGACTCCATTCCCTGTTCTAAAGTCATTTGTTTCATGGGTTTTCTAGGTCCCACTTCAGGAGTGCTATTCTCAGCAGGGGTAAATTTGTAAGAACCTAAAACTTCCATATAGCCCAGATGTACACAGATATATCTTCATTCTGTTAAGGGAGCTACAATTTTAGAACAAATCAAAATAAAACCGAATTCAGATGAAAGAATGTTAGACTCTTGGGCATTGGGACAGTAGAAGGGTTTTTGGAAGAGAGGCTAGACTTCACATAGGGCCCATTGCACAATTTCAGGGACTACCAAGAACATTTTATTTTATATAAATTTCTCTCCCCTGAGCTTTGCTACAGGAAGTATCATCCCGGAGAATAGAATTTGAATGGCGCTCTCTAGAGTTTGCAACACGTTCCTGTGACTGTGGTTCTTTAAACAGCTCAATTTAAGTAGCTTTTAAATTAAAAGAAAAAATTCATTAGCAAATAAAGATTGCATATATTTGAGGTATACAATGTAATTATTGGATATATGTAGACATTGTGTAATGATTAGCACAATCAAATTGTCATGAGCTCGTTGTTCATTCAATATTATATATTCTATGCCTGTATGTTCCAGGTATTGTGCTAGGTACTTGGGATAAAAATGCAAAATAAAACAAAGCCTAGATATCCTCTAGACATGTTACAGATTTAAAAAAGGTAGTATCTGGTAGCATTTTCAAGTTTTTTCCACGTTAAAATTTAGAAAGATATCAAGCAAGTCACTCTCAGCTAGGAATGAGGTAGGAGAAAAGGCTCTATTATACTTCTGCTTCCCCAGGTCCACAGGGTTTATAGTCTCCTGCTATCATGAAATCATAGCCAGCCATTGGTAGTAAGAAAATATGCTGAGAAGTTTTAACGTACATTTGCTTTTCACATTTCCTCGTACATGAACTTTCCTTTATTCAGTCAGGAGCCTCTGTGGCCTCAGAAAGAATGAGGTTTGGTATAGCATAAATCCGAAAAGAAAGGTGTCCACGTTGAACAAATGACCTAAGATGCTGGCACTGGCAACAACACCCACATAACCAGAAGCAGCAGTTATACAGCCACAGGAAAGGGAGGAGAGGCTCTGCATGGAGGTGACACTGGCACCCACAGAATCTGCAGTCTAAGTCCAGCTTTGTCTATACCCCACTCCTATCTCTACAGCATCTGCACAAATATCTATTCTGTTTCAGAGTGGTAGGATGGGAATTTCTGGTGCTCAGACCATACATTTTGTCAATAAATTATTTAAAAATAAAAACATAAACATGTAGGTAGCAGTGAAACATATTGGGCAGTTATTAGAATCTTTCAAACAATTTAGTATCTCTGGTTTTAAGGAATGCTACAACATCACAAAATAAGTGTATCCACAGACTTAGAAATAGGAATTAAATATAAGGTGTCATATTTGATAGAAAAGAATACGACTTTCAAATGAAGCTTTGGATAAAACAATTACTGACAAGAAAGGCAATCTTAAAATCATTGTTTCCCTTGTAATGAAAGATACACCAATAAATACATAAACATATTTCAAATTGTATTCAAATTATAAAGCCACTTTCAATGTCATGTATGACTTCTATGACTTACAGAAAATGTCAAAGGAAAGTTAGAATTCATTATATAAATTTACATTTAAAATTAAATTTAGCTTTACACAGAACTGATTCATTTGAAGAGTTAAATATTTTAAGAAAAATTATTCTGTGAAAATAATAAGTTCTCGATGCAGAAAAACATGTTTCAAAAAAAGTATCAAAAATTTATGTTAACATTGTCACAACCTAAAAAATACTCACCAGTTCCAGTAGCATTTGCATCCACAGAAAGATCATTTCAGAAGTAAAAAATTATGAGTATTTGTGACTTATATTAATGATTTACCAAGAGTAACCAATGTTGTTTTCAATTTGCCTGTTAAAAATAAGGTTGCTAAAATTATAAATTTTGATGGTCAAACAGATAAATTTTCAGAAAAGTAATCCATACAAATTTTAAGATCATTCAACAGAGCATATTAGTAAGCATTGTTCTTCATGGTATTGTATAAAATTATGACATCAAAATATTATCTCTTTAATTTGTAGTTTCTTTTCTCTACATGTACCCCTATTATTCCATTTTATGAGTAATACAATATTTTTAAACTAAAAATTTTATATGTTTATAGCTTTTAGAACATATTTCTTTGCTTTTTGAACGAAGACATCTGCAGCTTCATACTGCTATAGGCCCTGCAATCTATGTAGCTGGCCACACACAGAATACACAAATGTAATAAACAGACTTGTTTAGAAAATCTAAGATCAAGGTGCATCTTTACCACTTACTACGTGACCTTGGACAAGTCATATGCTCCTGTCTGCCTCAGTTTCCTTACCTCTAAAATGTGGATATAAATGTATAGTTCACAGCATTCATGAATGTAGGATTTAAAAATAATATAAATATGCAAGCACTTTGTAAATGCTTTAGAATTATCAAAATGTAAAAGTGATATGTTGGACAACTTCCCTAAGTATACCAGAATTACCTATTGATCATGCAAAGCTGAACTTATTTTCTACTGCATGGAAAAGGGCACAGCTTGACAGAGTCTTAATAGTATCTACAAAAGGGGCATTTGGGGCAGATAACTAGAAGGTGTTGGTGTCTGGAGTCCAGTGATTTATGGTGGGTCCTTCCTTGTGGAGCTTTAGTTGAGATTTGTCAGATTGGTGACAGCATAGGATTGGTGGACATGAGGAAGCCAAAATTTAAATGTTCGCAAGAAAACAGTTGTTTGATAAAAAGGTGGCTTGCCCAGTTGATTGATCCATTGTCCTCAAAAGGCGGCTGATATAGTAATCTATTACTCAGATAAATTAATATTCACTAAATTCTTAAAGCATTCAGTAAAGGTATTTTCTGGTTTATAGTTTCATCTCCCAGAAAGAGTTTTCTCAAACAAATAATATAGTCATGTTGATGAAGATAGTCTCCATTCTTACTCCTGATATTTAAGCTATATAGATGCAGGAATATCTATTCTCAAGAATTACTACACTTTTCAGTACAAAATATACATTGATATAAATATGATGTAATGTGAAGTTTTGACTATTACCCAATCAATAATCTGAAATAAAACCATCCAGGATTTATAATATCAATGAGCTCATCTTTGTGGGTAAGCTGTCTCCATGTAGGCACAGTTCTGGCATGAGTCATGTGGTCACAATAGTGGGTGAAGCTCTGCCCTGTGACTTGAAAATCTGTAAATTGTAACTAGACACCTGTGCTTACACGCAGCAGACAAACAGATGTTCTTAAAATCCTAGCAAGTTAGCAAATAATCATGTAACCTCATATTACCCTAATTTCACGTGCAAATCTAAGATACCAATTTCAATCCTATAAATACAAGAGATAAAAAGATTCATATTCTCAGGACAACAAAAGCCAGTTATCTAGACCTGAAGTAATGTAAATGAAATTGTTGAATCTGTCATTTGGTGAAGTAAAAGCGTCAGTGTATTCACAAATCTGTTTGCATTGTGTGATATCTAAGCTCTACATTTATGATATTTATGATGCAAATTCTAGTAGGCAAAGTGCAAGTGAAATCAATACAATTTTGCTTAGTATTCATGCAACAGATGCCATCTGTACAATATTCTTTGAGATGACGTTTAACAGAACTATAGAAAGTAATGACTGTTCAAATATAAATGATACTTTTGATTTTAACTGAAAAGCAACCCTAAACACAAAAGAAGTGACAATTATGTCAGTTCTGAAGAAGTTCCTATGTATTTGAAACTGCAAAAGTTGAAAACACTTATTCACCCATGTAAGCTTACAAAAAGAGCGAGCAGTCATTGTTGTGTCATAAACAGCTATTAATTTCAGAGACTTCTGCAATAATACTCAAGGAACTGGCAGTGTTTAAGAGAATATTTCATATTATTTTCTAATTGCACCATTAGACGTTTGCCACTCTAATTTCTAATGCCTTAACTCCTCTCCAGTTTTACTGAGATTAATACCTGACAGTAAGGATATACTAGGACTTCCGTTATATGGAGGAATAGAAAATCTAAACAGATGAAAACAACAATCAAAATAGCCACTGATTCTCTGCTCAAAACACCAACTCTGCTGCTATTTTGGGTTTATTTCATGAAATCACAGGAAAGCAATGCTTCGCGTCTGTACCTTAAATTCAATGTTGTAATCATATATGTCCTCTAGACACAGTTTCTACTGACAAAAGAACTAAAAGAGTTGAGCAGCCATAACATATTATTCAGGGCAACAGGGTGTCCCCTAGCAAAGATTGCCTTGTAGAAAGGTTCAGCAGATGGCAGAAATAGCCCCACTCTAGTACAATAAACATTCTCAATTATTGGCTGAAACACCACGAAAGATGAAGGATGAAGGGGATGCAACACAGGCTCCAAAGTAAATCCCTGTGTGTAGCAGCTGCAGAATGTCAGCTGGTAAATTCTTTCTAGCAGCTTCTCTTGAAGACTAGATTGAGTAGTATGTCCTCATGACTACAACATTTATACCTTGTTTCTCATATCAACTTATTATTTTTGTTAGTTACTAATTTCCCTCTACTTTTGTATTATGTAGAAATTCTCTTAACTTGCAGATTTTCGAGGACAGAAATAACTAAGTGTGTAATTTTTTCTATGTTCAAATGAGTCATGAACATCATGGGTGACCTAGACAGTTTCTTTCCCTGGTTAAACCAGACTAGTGTTTAGTCCATTATCATTCTCCCTTACTACCACAGTCTATAACATCGTTTGTACTCATTGACTGATGCACAGGATCTAACTGAATGATGCCTAAAATGGGTAGTGGTGAATACTGGCAGAAATCATTACCCCATGACTCAGTTTTAAACTTTACTCAGGAAGGAGCGTAAAATATGGCAAATGAAATCTGGAAATTGACAACCTGTAAGGAAAAAAAAAAAAAACCCATCCACTTTTCAGAAGCCTAAAGTCTCATGTAGATTTCTAAATATTCTCATATTTTACTGAAAAGCAAAAATACAGATTTTCAGAGGTTCAGAACTTACTGAAGCTCCTGGCTTTCTAATAGCAAGGATGCCAAAGGGAAAGTTTGAAGATGCTGGCAAGCATATGAAATAAAAATTGGTGAGCAGGTTTGCATTTTATCCAAAATAGACATGCTGGAGATAAAAGGCATTGACACATTTCAGTGTTTTGCTATTTCAAACACTATAACCAATACAAAATGTTACAACAATTTCATTGCAATTGAAGTGTGAACTTACTTAAAAACCACCACTCATTTCTTGAGCCACCTTACACAAGTGCGCTACTATCATGCTAAAAGTTACTGCTGTGTTGATGGGAACTTGAATTCCATTTTGCCACTGGAAATCTAGTTGCTAAGTACTCAGTTCAGGGAGCACAAGAGAACTTCTTGAATTGCTGTAGCTTTCTAATGCATATCATATATCATTGATTTCTTTATATATGAAGGGTAAAAAATAATTTATATCATGTTTTATCTACTAGTCATTATTATTTTGTTTGAATTTTAACAACGTTAAAGCAGAACAGTTAAATAATGTGTGACTTACCTGATGAAATGGTAGATACTACTCTTAAGATTATTTTTTGAAAAATGAAATTGTAAAACTGTGCAAAATAAATTATTTTAGAAGTTAACATTTGTTAAGTAGCTATTAGACCCTAGGGTTTTTCTATACATTATTTAATTTTATTTCCGTCATCTTTCCTTTCTTTTCTCCTTTGCTCTTTCCATCCTTTCTCCCTTTTTCTCTCTCCCTCACACCCTCTTTTTCAACACCCCTTTCTTTCTTCCATCACTCTTCTTTTCTCAAGTGGCAAAATCAAAGCAAAGCAAATTGCATTATTGGTAGCTGAGGGTGTCCTAATATCACCACCCTCACTGCCATTCCCAGCAGAAAAAACTAATATGGGGAGCTTCACCTTGAGGCCTAAATAGGAGGACAATTAAACTTCCTGAAAATATAAACCTCAATCCCAATTATTTTTTACACTCTAGGAAGCCACATAGTTAACCAAAAGAGTAAGGTCCACCCAGAGCATGGGTAGAAGATGAAAGAGAAAGGAATATTCATGCCTCTAATTTTCAATTTTGGAGTGACCTTAGTTTCCAGTAAGAGAACCAACTGGTCCTTATTAAATATTAAGAAATGGATTAACTCTTTTTGAAGAAACAAAGTTTGGGAGTATGAGACAAGGCTTGAAGAAGGAGTGGAGAGAGCTTTTTCTCTTTCCAACAGGAAACCTTTTTTGTAACAGCATTATATCAAATACATCAAAATCTGCAAAGCACCAGAATCAATAGATATATAAGGGGAAGCTTTGGGGGAAGAATCATGCTCTTATATAAATGTTGGAATGCAGATTGAAATATTATTAAGCAAATTCAACTGCAGCAGAAATTCTACAATGATAATGTACATTTTTGAATATAATGTGAAATCAATTAATTTGTCCATATAACTATTTGTTCAACAATTGTATTAATGTCTTATCAAACATCGGTGTGTCAATCAGGTCGTGTTGGAGGTAAATTCTGAGGTACAGTTAGTCATAGTAGAGTTTTATTTGGCATGTAATGTTTGTGAGCAGGGAAATGGTAGAAATAACAAGACTGAGACAAGACAGGGTCAAACTGCAATGAAACATGAGTCTTCACTGAAGCATGTGAATTTCTGGAATAAAAATTGCCTTATAGAAGAGTTCTTGAGAATATTGAGGAAAATTGCCTCATCCTACTTTCCCCACATGCTCATTAATTAGTTGGTGACTTCCCAAGAACAGTGTGGCCACAACTTAAAAGCTGAGGTGATCCTAAATGTTAGGAACTGCAGGTTGTCAGCTAAGTGTACTTTTTGCCACAGCACAGTGAGTTTTCCATGAGAGATGATCAATGTTGTTCATCTCTATGGCTACCATAACTGGTATTTTTAAAAAGCCAGATTAGAAAATTCTGAAAATGATATATTTATATGAATAGGCCTCATCAGTTGTTTAAGAAAACTTAATTTTGTGTATGGGTGTGTGTGTGTGTGTGTGTGTGTGTGTGTATGTGTTTTCTTTGTCTACTGGTATGTCTGAGATTTAAGAGGATTTGTAGGTTCCTCATTTTAATATTTACTCTGCAGTGTGATATAAAATGATGACTGTAGTAATTCTTCATGAACAATTCTCATCTTCATCTGAGTCCTGAAAGAGATATCAAGGTGTGATAGTGCTTAGCTTGTTTTCATGAAAGTAAGATATTATGATTCCTCTTACATAGAGGTGGATACCAGAAGATTTAAAGGAATACCTACAACCTTGGATAACTAACTTCATATCTAAAATGCCACCTAGGTAGAGATCCTTCTAGAAGTGTACCCAAACTCCTATAGACTGTAAGTTTGTGCTGATTACAAATATGAAATTTGCTACCTTTTAGGTTTAGCTCAGGAGAAATCTGTATCACATTGGTTCCCTAACTGAAGAAGGCAGATGCATTTTTTTTACTCAATTTTGTCCTTAGTTTTCAAGGTTTTATTGGTAGTGATCTGTTGCTCACTCCTGGTTTGGTGCAGAGCGCAAATGGAAATACCATGGGTAAAATGAAATAATTTAAGAGAGTTAGGACACATTGTATGAGAGTTTTATAAGAATTTGAGTTCAATTTTTTTCATTATTATTATTATACTCTTCAGTTCTGGGATACATGTCAGAATGTGCAGGTTTGTTACATAGGTATACACATGACATGGTGGTTTGCAGCACCCATCAGTCTGTCATCTACATTAGGTATTTCTCCTAATGCTATCCCTCCCCTAGCCCCCCACCCCCCAATAGGCCCCAGTGTGTGATGTTCCCCTCCGTGTGTCCATGTATTCTCAATCTTCAACTCCCATTTATGAGTAAGAACATGCAGTGTTTGGTTTTCTCTTCCTGTGTTAGTTTACTGAGAATGATGGTTTCCAGCTTCATACCTGTCCCTGCAAAGGACATGAACTCAAGCATGTATTTTTATCAGGTACACCAGGCAGAGAGAAATAAACATTCATAGAGGGCTGTATACTGAGAAGTTCAGCTAATTGAAAACACTGAGGCATAAAATAAGTTGTGCTTTATTGTCTGTAACTCTGAAATTTGAGGGAAATTTTGCCTCAGGTTTGTATGTATAAAATTTGGAAACTCATAATGAATCCTTAAGGTTAACAGGGGCTTGAGTCTAGCACATACTATATCTTCAGAACATAAAAATCTGAGAGTATATGAATCTCTGTGTGCGGGTTCACAAAGATTGGTAAGCAGAATTTAGGATTCACCATCTGTGTTTCCTCTAGGATAAATTTTATTCTTTCTATACATAAGGAATTCTGGTTTTAAATTGATATAATAATGTCATTTTCTCATTGCAAGATTTATCAGCTTCATTTAATTAAACTGAAATCAGACAAAGGTGAAATTCAGTCAACAATTTCTATCCCTCTAGCACCATTTTTTCCATGAAGACTCTGACTTGAAGTGAAAATCACACAAGGCCAAACGTCTCTTCAGGTTTATGGTTACTATTTTTTTTTCTTGGAAAGATTTTCTAGGTCTTTCTATATATACAGTCCACCTTAGAAAAATTTAAGAGCAATTCTAAAATGTGCTATTTTCTAAGATTTAAAATCCCTCTCTCAAAAGCGTCTAGAACAAAAAGTTATTCCTGTGACAGAACTCTGAACATATTGATTCCTTCTGACTTCTATTAATCTTTTCATTGTTGAGAAAGGAATCACAAAAGCTTAATATACCACGTCTTTGTCACATATGGAACTTACCTGTTTCACATGCATTTTCAAAATTACCACTAATTATGTGCACCGTGAAGAAGGACGGGTTTATTTGGGTGTAAGTGTTTAGCAAATTATGGTTTGGTACATAATTTGGGAAATTATGAATTAGTCTGTTTCTGATCTTCATAATAATTATGATAATTAATAACTATCATGTATTGAGTAAACTCTATATAAGAAATATGTGGATAGCAATCTCTAATCCTGTAAGAGAAACCCTGTAAGAGAAGATTATTTAAATATTACAGTTAAAAATATTGAGGTTAGTTGATCCAAGTGTTTAGCTGAATTGTGCAAAGCCATATAATTAAATGTCAATGTCATGTTTTGATCCCAGATCTGTTTAGTTTTAAATTCCTTCATTTGTGAATATTGTTTTGCTTGCCATGTCATGCTTGCTTGCCCAGAAATCTAAGGAAAAAGTGCCCTGCCAGGTTTAACTTCTTTAATCAGCCTATCCATTTGTCACTGACTGAAGGGTTGTCCTCTATCAGCTGTATCTTCTTCAACAAAGAGGTACTCTTGTAAAAGTTGGAGATTGAGCTCATTTATCTTCTTGTTCTCAGAAATCCCATGTTCCTCAGGCTATGTACTAAATAATAAATCACTTATATACATATTGTCTTACAGAGTTCTCTGATTTTTCAAAACTTCTCAGCAATAAGTTTGTGTTAGTAGAGCAGATTTCTGTGTCTATGTGTGTGGGCTTGGACAAGAGATTTTTTAAATACATTTTGAAAAACTCACAAAGCGAGTCTCTATAGAAATGAGTACAAAGTAATAACAAGAAAAAGAAAAGAAAAGTCTCATATATTTAGACAAGAAAATGACTGCATAGATCAAAAAAGGATGTCAGTATTATAGAACTGCAGAAATGTGTACTGTGATATATGAATAGGGCAAAAATTTAATAATGATACTGATCACACTTATTTTTCCTTATATTCTTTAGAAGCAATGTTTAGTGCATATGTTCATACTGGCTTTGGAATAATGTACCTGACTCTACAATACTCTTCCCCATATAAGGGTATTATCTGAAGCCTCATTCATCACTGTGTCTTATAGCCATCTGGAGACCCACACTTTGATGGAATTATATTACCTGAGCAGCATACCTGGGCATTACAAGTATTTTTATATAAACAGTACAGTCCTTTCATCTTGACTCCCTATAGATAGGGTATTAACTGAACTAAGAAAGCAACAGAATAGATTTCAAATTTCTTAACTAATACTTTCTAACAGTAGGTTTTTAAGCATTGGGTTGAGGAATTGAGGGCTTCCATAAAATTCATTTCCTCTGGAGAAATCTAAGCTCCAGAAAGTTCTATGCAGAATACATTTGAGAAAAATCTGTCAAGAGACAATTGTTGAATTAAGATCTTTTCTCTCTTTTTGACTCATAAAATATTCTTCTATAACAAAATTAATTGGATACAAGCAGCATATCTAAATAGATATTTTTGAATCTTTTTTTCTGTTATTTCTATTAAGTTTTTTATACCAACTTTGTACTCCTAACTAGGTAACAATTTTTTATTTGCATACATTCCATTGAAAAGTAATTAAGTCATCTGCAGACCCTTCTCAATTCTCCTTTGAAACAAGGCAGAATATTTAAAAAAATAATTTAATTAAAAAGCAGAGTAAATCTTCTTTCAGACAATTTGTTTTGTTTTAACTGGTATCAGAAACGTTTCTGCCTGTGGAGTTTTTAAACTGACGAAAAACAGATTTGGGGGAAAAAATAAAATATGTTGTATTTATTGATTTGATACTATTTTGAACTATGGTTATATTGTCTGTATTTTTGTAGCATTGGATTATATATCAAAATAAACAGAAAAAAAAGAAACCTCAAAACAATCTTGGAAACATGACTGAGTGAAACATTTATCACTGCACCTGGGCAAACCTTCCTTTTCTATAATTCCTGCAGGAAAGGTAGTTTCACTGACTCAATTAATGTAATCCTTTCACTACTAAGCAACCAGTGAAGCAAACAAGAAGAAAAGGATAAAGTGATAACAAAATTCTGAATTACAATATCTTAACTTCAAAAAAACTTTGTTTTTGCAATTTATAACAGCTGATTTAATCTTTTCTGTAAACATTCCAATTTGATAAGGTAGCCAAACATAATTAACAGGAAAAAAAGAGCCACAAGATCTGGAGAGAGATATCCAGAGTAAATACTCTACACAAAAATCACACTGTTTGACATTCTAAGACATAGTTAAGTGTGGAGTGCTGATATGGGTGCATTAGGTGAACTACACAAGCTGAGGGGAATTATTCTTGACAGGCCTCACCCTTTGGCCTACAGTATAACTTTGACAGCAAGGCAAGAAGAGTTAAGTAATGATAAAGCTTAGTAAAGCCAACCTTCCCAAGGGGAGAGTTGGTCCGTCCCATATTAATTTTTTCTGATAAGTCACAACTCCATGAAAAGATGGCATATATGAGTTCTAGGCTCTGTCTTCTTCAAGAATTAAAGAGAATAGAAAGGGTGTTTGAGTTTTTCTAAAGATATAGAAACAATAATCACTGTTAATTCCAATGTTAACTATGTCGCTGATATTTTCTTCAAGATATAACAAAGTCTTTATATTTGAGGACCTCTTCTTCAATCTTTTACTCTTCTTTATTTTTCCTATGCTTTCACTTAGGAATAGTTAAAAATATAATTCAGATATAATTGAGACTTTATGAATGTCTACTTGAATTTCCCAAAACAAACAAACAAAAAATAACAAATAAATTCAGAGCAACCAATAAAACCTATTAAATGGGTTAGTACATTCCTTAAGTTAAGAAGAAGGTTCAGCAGATGGCAGAAATAGCCCCACTCTAGTACAATAAACATTCTCAATTATTGGCTGAAACACCAAGAAGGATGAAGGATGAAGGGGATGCAACACAGGCTCCAAAGTAAATCCCTGTGTGTAGCAGCTGCAGAATGTCAGCTGGTAAATTCTTTCTAGCAGCTTCTCTTGAAGACTAGATTGAGTAGTATGTCCTCATGACTACAACAATTATACCTTGTTTCTCATATCAACTTATTATTTTTGTTAGTTACTAATTTCCCTCTACTTTTGTATTATGTAGAAATTCTCTTAACTTGCAGATTTTCGAGGACAGAAATAACTAAGTGTGTAATTTTTTCTATGTTCAAATGAGTCATGAACATCATGGGTGACCTAGACAGTTTCTTTCCCTGGTTAAACCAGACTAGTGTTTAGTCCATTATCATCCTCCCTTACTACCACAGTCTATAACATCATTTGTACTCATTGACTGATGCACAGGATCTAACTGAATGATGCCTAAAATGGGTAGTGGTGAATACTGGCAGAAATCATTACTCCATGACTCAGTTTTAAACTTTACTCAGGAAGGAGCGTAAAATATGGCAAATGAAATCTGGAAATTGACAACCTGTAAGGAAAAAAAAAAAAAAAAAACCCATCCACTTTTCAGAAGCCTAAAGTCTCATGTAGATTTCTAAATATTCTCATATTTTACTGAAAAGCAAAAATACAGATTTTCAGAGGTTCAGAACTTACTGAAGCTCCTGGCTTTCTAATAGCAAGGATGTCAAAGGGAAAGTTTGAAGATGCTGGCAAGCATATGAAATAAAAATTGGTGAGCAGGTTTGCATTTTATCCAAAATAGACATGCTGGAGATAAAAGGCATTGACACATTTCAGTGTTTTGCTATTTCAAACACTATAACCAATACAAAATGTTACAACAATTTCATTGCAATTGAAGTGTGAACTTACTTAAAAACCACAACTCATTTCTTGAGCCACCTTACACAAGTGCGCTACTATCATGCTAAAAGTTACTGCTGTGTTGATGGGAACTTGAATTCCATTTTGCCACTGGAAATCTAGTTGCTAAGTACTCAGTTCAGGGAGCACAAGAGAACTTCTTGAATTGCTGTAGCTTTCTAATGACAATTGCAGAAATATTGTCCTATCTACTATACAAATGATGTTATGCCTACATTATCTATAGAGAAAAGTGAGGTAACATTGAACTGGAGATTACTTCAGAGATTTCCTCTTGTCACCAGGTCTCAGTAAAATGACCCATCACTGCAAGACCCTTTTCCCTTGAACAATAACTGGCAAGGTAGATGATTGTCTGTTGGTACAATTGTCAGTTTCTCTTACACCCATGGACTTTATATTGCACTGCCTGTTGGACTAATTCCAAATGACAGACTGATTATAAAACATGTTTTAGATTGACCTTAAAGATACCTAGAGCTGGTACTCAGTTAAAAATATAGAGCCAGTCAAATGCAGATTAAATTCCAGCTGTGATATTGATTGGCTCTGTTTACTAGTACAAATTTGTTAATTTCTCCCTTCATCTATCTCCTCATCAATAAAAAGAGCATAATAAAAGCTGTAAGACTACAGTGAGAATATGATGAGATAATTCATTTTAAAAGTCTATCACAATAACTGACACATTTAGGTTTCTTGCTAATATGTGATGTTCACATCTTTTTATATTGGAGCAAAAGAACTTAAAAAGCAATACTCTAGTGTCTATTGATTTCTTCTTACATAAAATATGTACATGAAAGTACTGTTATTATGCAACTAGAGTGCAAATAATTATAGAGGATATTGGTATTATCAACATAGAAAGAAAATTTAAGGGGCTTTTCTACTTAGTTTTACTTTAACAACCAGGTAAACCTTATTTGTATCAGGGTGAATTGTATGCTTACTGATATATATTTTGGGGAATAGTCAGTATTTTACCATATTGCCTAATTTATTAATACAAATACATATTAATATGTATTATATATTGCAGTCACTGTTGTCAATCATATTACAAAATAATTGTTACAGTTAGAATCCAAAATGGCCTCCCACATCACCATGCCACTGATATTCACACTGCTGTATAGTCCCATCCTAAGTTGAATTTGGACTGGCCCTATGAAACAAATAGAATATGGTGAAAGTGACTTCTGAGACAAGGACATAAGAAGTCTTGTGGCTTCTTTCTGAGTCTCTTGGAAAGGTTACTAGGTAGAACTGGTGACCTTATAAGAAGTGGGGCCATTCTGGCTTGCCCTGCGAAGGACGCTAAAGCTAGTTATGTGGAGAGGCAACATGGAAACAAAGAGGTGCCAGTCAGCTCTCATTATTCCAGCCATTCCCACTTAACTGCTAGGAATGTGAGTGAAGAAGCCATCTAGACACCCAGCTCAGGTAAACCTTCAGAAAACTCCAGCACCAGCCTGTGGTTTCTGACTATAATCACTTGTGATCCATGCAGCAAATCTAACCAATTGAGCCACATCAAGCCACAGAACTATAAAATACAGTAATATATATTAAAGTCGACACACAATATAATTCTAATTTGTTAAGAGCTGATCATCAATCTTCTCCTCCCCTGTGCCTTGCTACTAAGAAAACTTTATTTGGCCTGAGACAACATATGTCTTTGGTGGTATGTTTTTGGTGAAAGTTTTTGGTAGGGTTTTATTATAAAGCAATACATATAAAAATCATTTTTTATATTTCATTTGAAAAAAAACAGAAAAAATACTCTTTATTGGATATAATACATAATTTAAATTAATTTAAACTAAATACTTTGACCTGAATTATACAAAAACATTTAATAATGTAGCCAAATCTGGCACCACTAAGAAAAATACATTCCTTGGTCAAATTATTTAGGTGTTGTGACAATGCCGTGGACTGAAACATGTTTCCCCTCCCAAATTTATACATTGAAACTCTAACACACAGAACCTCATTGGAATGTGACTGTATTTGGAGATAATGGTCTTCGAAAAGATGACTAAGTTAAAATGAGGCCTTTACTGTAGGTCCTAATCCAATGTAACTGATGTCCTTAGAAGAGAAGAGATGCAGACACACTGAGTAACAACAAGGGATACCTGAGCAGAGAGAAAAGACCATGTGAAAACACAGCAAGAAGGCTGCCATCTTCAAGCTAAGGAGAGACAGGGCTCAGAAAAAGCAAACTTGCTGACATCTTTATCTTCCAGCCTTTAGACAGTGAGAAAAGAAATTTCTGTTAATTAAGTCACCCATCTGCAGTATGATTTTATGTAACCCTAGAAAACAAATACAGACATAAAATCCAGTTAAGAGTCAGTATACTTCCTCAGCTGATGTAGAGGAGCACACATGGCTGTCATATCCAGGGTTCGCTGTGTCCTACTTCTGAGTTGTGTCAGTCTGCACATTTGCTGCTGTAGCAGAATCCAGGTTCTTCCCTGCCTTCAGTGGTCTAGCTTGATGCTTTCCATTAGTCCCAGGAATGCCTCAAAATACTTTCAACAAATATTTTGTGTGTAAGTTCATCTGATTTGGTTTCTGTAGTTTGCAACTAAGAACGCTAACTGAAAATTATGTGGTTGAATATTGATAAGCAGATGAATTGCAGCAAACCGTATAGGGTAGGAAAGTTTTCCCCAAAATACTGCACATATCTTTATGAGCAGAAAGTACAGGTAGTCACAAAGACTCACTGGTTGAAGACAAAAAACATCAAAGTTGTTTATAATAAACGATGATGCAAATTTGGCTTAGTGAAAAAAATTTAACAGTGCGACAACTATTTTAAAGCAATTTAGATAGTGCTAGAAAACAATAGAAATTATTATTAGTACTATGTTAAATAAGAGAGGTTGCCAAATGCTTATAGTTCTTATAACAATGAAAACTATATGAGAGATCTTAACAACTTTATTGCTTTGGGAGGAAATTAGAGAGTCATGACATTTCTAAGGACTGCTTTTAGTGAAAAAGAAATCTGGGTTTGAATTCCAGCTTTATTACCTAATAGGTCTTACCTCTAGTAAATTATCGTTTCTTATCTACAAAACTGGAATAATGACTTTTATATGGCATTATTCTACAAATTAAAGAGAAAATAAATGCCAAACAATAGTCATGAAGCACAACGGAGCCTGTATTTTCCTATTCAAACCTACATCCCAGCCAAGCGAGTTGGCTCACGCCTGTAATCCCAGCACTTTGGGAGACTGAGGTGGGAGGATCACCTGAGGTCAGGAGTTCGAGACCAGCCTGGACAAGATGGGGAAATCCTGTCTCTACTAAACACACAAAAATTAGCTGGGCATGGTGGCAGATACCTTTAATCCCAGCTACTCGGGAGGCTGAGGCTGGAGAATTGCCTGAACCTAGGAGGTGGAGGTTGCAGTGAGCCAATATCGTGCCATTGCACTCCACTCTGGGCAGCAAGAGCAAAACTCTGTCTCAAAACAATAACAACAAAAACAACAGCAAAAATCTACATCCCATTCAGAAGTGAAAGGAAATTGTGACTAATATTCAAACTTACCAAGGGAACTAAAGTTGGTATCATCTGAATGTAAACAGAATATAAAACCATCTCTTTGGGGCAAATATTTAGTCAATTTAAAATTAACACCCTAGCAGGCTATTTCTTCTCAACTGATGACCTTTCTTCTTTCCCCCTATTTAGGAAGACTCTTGGATGCAAGCACTATGTGATTTTGTGACAGCAGGGATAGGGCAGGTGGTTCCTGTGATAGCCCTTTTGTTAGTTGGTCTGATATTTTCAATGCTGGCTCCCCAAGAAATGTGTCTTCTCCTTTGCAGACATTTTGTACATTAACAACTGTGAATTGTTGCTGAGTTTGCCCTTGATGAAACTTCAGAGCACAAGACTATGAATTATCAGTCTCTACTTGTCTATCTTCCCACACATTTGTCTTAATCCCAGTGCAGCAGTCACTGACACTCCTTCTCACACCTGGTGAGGCTGTCGTTTTAACGGTGTCACCCTCACCTCATCAAAATAATTCTACAGCAGGCTGACTGGCTCGCCAATCTATTCCTCTTGTTCTTCTGCTAAAAGCAAGAGAGGAACACCTATACTTTGAATGCCACAAGAAACTAATGGCAAGTGGTAGGGGTCAAGAGGTGGTGGAATGCTCATTTACACCAGCTTTGCCTTTGGATGTGCCACACTGCTTTTCCTCCTCCATCATGCTCATAGGAGAGTGAAGTGGTCTACACACACTGAGTTAAAACTGGGCAGACCCAGGAAAGATAAAAACCATTTCTGCTTTTGACTCCCTCCCACCCCAAATTACGTTTGTTCTTTCTACCACTCCTCTTGGAGTTCAACTCCAAAGATCAGAGAGGAGGAAGAAACAAGGACTCTCTGTCATCCAGTTCCTTGCCTTCTACTCTCTCTATCTTGTCTTCTTTCTCTTGAGATCTTACAATGCTATGTTTTATCTTTTCTCCCTCGGTGAGTGTGAATTCCCTTAGGTTTTATCCTAAGTCCTCTCCTCATTGAGGCTCATGTAGCAGTCCTTAGGAGCCTGACTTTTGATTAAAAATGAGAATGCCCTCAAAATTTGAAAATCCTTTATCACTACACAAAGCTTGTTTGAAGCTAATATCTTGCTTTACCTCTTATGCACACATAGACAAGCATTATAATTCTTTTCTGTTAAGAGCTGATCATTCTTCTCCTTCAATGTGCCTTCCAACTAAGACAACTTTAGTTGGCCTGAGGCATTAGATGCCTTTGGTGAAATAGAAGTAAGCTTATTACAAGGAAAAACAGAAGAGAAAGCGTACTAATGTATTTTTGAAGATGGTATTCTGTTAAATGAATAAAAAATTATTTATAATTGAAATTATATCTTCAATTTATTCTTCATTCAGTCAGTGAACAAATATCTATTGAGTGCCTACCATGTATCCACAACTGGTATCGCAGAAGTTGAAGGATATAAAAAATAACAAAATGGAAATAGTCTCTGGTATCATGGGTAAGACAATCATAGAAACAGTAATTACAAGTATGATAAGATCACACAAGGAGAAATCTGGGACACAGTCGAACATCTAACAGGAGGTGCTTATCTGTTCTGAATTGTCAGAAAGAATTTTTGTCAGAAAGTAAAGAAAGCAAAAGAAGACATCTATGTGTATTGTTTTCTTAGAGGAATTTGCAAGTGTGTGTGTGTGTGTGTGTGTGTGTGTGTATGCCTGTCTGTGAGTCTATTTGTACACCCATAATTTGCATATAATGAAAATGACAATTTATTGTCCTAAGCCTTTTTCCCTATTGGCTTTCTTTTGAAAAATATACTACTTGTCTTTTTAGATTAATGAATCCATTGTTTGTTTCTTCTATGTGACTATTTTTACAAAGATTCAAGTAGAACTAGTTGACATGTAAGTTTATGAGCATAAATTAATTTTTAGGTAGTTAAGCATTTCTTTCAGAATTTTTTTGAAATCCAGGCAACTACTTATTTTATAAGTACATGATGACAAGTAAATATTTCCCCTAAAACTAGCAAGCTTTATTAAAATAAATGAAAGCCCTTTTGCTACCAGGAAAAAAATATTAAATATAATACAATTTTCTTAACTTTGCTGAATATAAATAAATAACGTAAGTTATTTAAGAAATGACTATCCTAAATTGAACTAGATACACATTAAAATGGGTTGACCAAGTGTCTTCTGATGAATGTCTATATTTGTATTTTTATTAACAGTGTCATTTAGAGTACAGTAATTGGCCTCTATTCATTAAGGAAAAGATCTATAGCCCATCAACTCTGTGATTCCTGATGCTTAAACTAAAATTTTTGATTGCATGGCAACAGTTTTCTCCAAAATCAAAGAAAAGCTGAGGAGAAGAGAGGGTCAACTAATCTCTAGTGTTTGGAACAAAAAAATTCTTGTGTTCCCAACTGTTTTTTTTTTTTTGCCTAACCATGCAAAAGAAACAAGCATGAAATGATGAGAGAGGTTATAAAACCATAGTCCAGCATATTCTGTCACCTTTACTTGACTGAGGATGTGGCAATATGACAAATAATATCATAGGACAGAAATAATGTTATGCATCATTGGTTTGATTATGGGATTCTGTGGCCCAAATGTGCTCTAACTCTCCAGCACACAGAATGATTTCTGGTTTAACTTTGATGTAAAATTTAAAATACATGCAGTCATAGTGGTATAAAATTATTTCTATTAAGTTGGAATATACACATATTTCACTAGAAGGATAAGAATTCCAGCTTCCATTTACTGAGTGCTTCTACTAAGCGCCAGCTTTTTGCTAGGCATATTACAAGTATTAGTTTATGAAAACATCACAAAACCATATGCGGTATGACTATGACTATTTTTCTAATAAAGAAGATGAGTTTTGAAATCTTAAGGAATTTGCTAAATATCAAAAAAGCATAAATAGTAGAATCTGTCTGATTTCTAAGTCCATATGTTTACCTACTAGGTTTTCCACATACTTTTTGACCATTGAGGCCAAAATTTATCTTAAAATGAACTTTGTGTTTTTTCAAATAACTTTTATATTTGCCATCTTATTGAATTTCCAACGAAATTAATTGATCTTAGAAAGTATTTTATTCCTATTGTATGTAAGAATAAAGAATAAAAAATGTATGTATATTAGCAAAAATTACACAACTTACTAAGTATTAGAGGCTAGACAAAAGTTCTGGTCTGCTAATACAAAATTTAGTTTTCCTATATTTCTTTGTTTTATTTTTCCTCACCTATGCCCTGTTTGGTTAGAGGAAAGAATTTTCTCAGTCTAAAGGTAGTCCCTGAGGCAGAGTTCCAGATTTTGAGCCAAGAGATGGATTTTCTTGCTCTTTGAACAAATTCAAAGGAGATTAATAAGCACAACCATATGTAAGTGAGAGAAAAAAAAAGTAACTTCAGCATCCACGTTCTGTATCTGATCATGTCTTACCCTGATTTCCCCCAAACTGTAGTCCAATTTCTTGGCACATGATTCCAGTTTTCTTGTACACCTCCGATGTATACATTACAAAAGGCCTAAATTATTAACATTTTTATAGGTCAGAATGCCATAGATTTCTTTTTTCTTCTTTTGGGTCGAATAGTTTTATTTATTATTCTAAACATATTTTAACCTCTCAAGAGTCCACTGAAAATAAGAACATAAAGTTATAAAAGGTAAAATATTATCTTAAGAGTCATGTCTAAACATCATCTTTCTTCTCAGCTTAAGGGGACGTTTATTGGGACTTTATCTCCCTTTCTTTGTAAGAGACAGGTAGGTAGTGAAAGGGGTAAGCTAGTCATTTAACCTAAGCAAAATGGATCTTTAAGAAGGTGGCCACACTGACATCAGCATTTAGCAAATGCCCAAGACTTCTGATTTATTACACCCAGTTTTTGGCATAGTTCCTAGCACAAAGTTGTAGCTTAATAAATATGTGCTAATATTTTGAATGACTGGGCAATGAATAACAAAATGATGATAGTACTGCAACCAGGCTGAAGAGTAAACTTGAATGAATTCAATCCATTTTAACGTGGCAAGGCACAGAAACTCCATGTTCATGGCAATCACTTAAAAGGTGTTATTTATTTATACTTCAAGGGTTTCACTGATACGAAGGAGCATATGACTTTACCTGGCAACTCCACCATCCACTCTAGCCTATGATTTCCTTATTGGTAACTTCCCTAGAAGAAACTTTTTGGCAAACTAGCCCTAGAATAGGAAGAACAATGGAAGTGGAAGATGCTCCTGATTTAAAGAACACAGTCTCACTTTTCACCTGGAAGTGTTTATTATAATAAAGATAGATAATTCTAGGAGATAGAATGTTTTTGATCTTTCTCCATTTAATATTCTTCAAACATGGTGGTGTTCTTGCCTTTTTAGAAAAGTATAGGCAGAATAAGCAACCTCAACAAACCTTGGAAGGGTGTAGGGCTGATTCTGAATAAATTTTAAGATAAGCAAATATGCAAATGCTACAGACAAGTTGTGCAAGTTAATGAGAAAATGAAGATGTTTCCAGTAAGGGCTAGTAAGACACTTACATGAAAAAGATGCTTTAGGGACACAACAAATACCTTTTATTTTAATGCCAAATGGAGTAAGATAGCCATTCTACTTAACAAATTGATTATTATGAAAATAATAATTAGAGAAAAAAATTAAAATCCTCTTACTGTGAATCTTTTGCTCCTCCATTTCTAGATATGAATATGAGAATTGCAACTGCCTGAGAATAACTGTCAGATCAATAGCATAAACAATCACATTGTCATTTGGTGGCATCTGCCCTGATTACATACACAATTATATTTCAGTGGCTGAACGTGAAATATATATTCTTTATTAAATTGTCCTTAACAAAACTGTTTAGACACATAGCAAGTGCAAATGAATAAAATACTAACATTTAGCAAATTTAATTTTGACCTTGTTTATAAAATGCTAGCAATTTTGGTGACTATTTTAAAACTACATACATGTTTTATTTAAATGCCTAAAACAAAAAGAAAGCAACAGATGACATCTCTTGACTGGTGAGAATGTTTACTCACTTTGGAATGGTCTTGCCTGTGTGAGGCCCCATGGAACAATCAAGCTGAAAGTTTGCAGCATTAGCAATCAGTTCAAAAACATTTTAACTAAAATATTTTGTTTGGTTTTGACCAAATACAACTTTGTCAGTCTATGTTAGTGTTATAAAAACAAATACTGATTGAGTTGTACCCAAAACATTCACATCATGTGTTTAAAAATGATTTTATTATAAATTAGGTAGCAAATCTACTGGTATATATTACTCATCACCAGGATGCTATAAGCTTTAATGTAGTTAAGAAAGTCCGGTAGCTGTTGTTGTTGTTTTGTAAATGGTTTATCAGGACTCAATTTATTTTTTCTGTATTTGGACTGATACACTATTTCAATAATTCTTATTAGTGTTCTGGTTGTGATTATACACACACAAACACATCAAAATAGATATTTAAATTGACAAATATACTTTTAAGTCTTTAAAACAGATAAATTTAATCAGGATAAAATAACACTCAATTAATTTAGCACAATTTTGCTTTATAGTTTTGAAGTTTCAGATGTCCTGACAGTACCACTTTGTTAATGTTGTATTCCAGAGACCACCAAGATATACAGCTCTGTTTGTAAACAGATATTTTATGAATATTTAAATTTTATTTTTATTTATGTATTTAGTTTTTAGACACAGGGTCTCACTCAGGTGACCAGGCTGGAGTTCAGTGGCACAATCATAGTTCATGGTAGTCTTGAACTCCTGTGCTCAAGTAATCCTTCCACCTCAGCCCCCCAAGTAGCTAGGACTATAGGTGTGCACCACCATGCCCAGCTCAATTTTATTTATGTATGTATTTATTTATTATGTACATACAGGCTCTCACTATGTTGTCTAGGTTGGCCTCTAACTCCTCGGATCAAGTAATCTTTTCACCCCAGCCTTCCAAGTAGGTGGAACTATAGACACACACTACTATACTTAGTGTGAATGAATATTTCAAATAAATATTCCCCTTTTATATAATAAAGAGGTCTCTAAGCTAAAATGAATGCTGGGAATATGTAAAATTTGTAAAAAAATGTATTATTATTAGATGTATATGGAAGCAAACAAAATAATACACCCTTATAGAGAAAAGGACTCTTTACTGTTTGACTACAAATCTAGACTAGATTGATTTGCAGTCAAGAGAATACCTTAAGAGAACGTATTCTGGAACCAGGAGGCATGGATATGAATCCCTTTTTTGACTTTGGAGGATATGTTTAACCTTTCTATGCTTATTTCCTCCTATGAAGCAGTAATACTTAACTCCTATGATTATAATGAGATTAAAATAAATTAATATTTATCAAACAGATTGGTAAAAAGCACACAAATGTTAGGTTAAATCATGTGGAATTGTCATTTTTATAACTAAAAAAATGATTATCAGCAATTTTATGCATTCCAACCTAATAGTAGTATTATCTGCTTAATTGCCTACTATTTTCTATTTAAGAATCAGAGCAATTATCACTTCCTCCCAGAGTCCTCTCTAAACCCCTGTCCTTTTCCCTTTGTGACCTGATAAAGAAAAACAGCAACAGATCAGTGAAAGCACCTAAAATGGAGCTGAGAAGCCATTCCAGCTGGAACATCAGATGTGCTTCAAGCAGAGAATACTCAGCCCACAAGGTCAAACCTTCTTGCCTGAACACAACTGCCAAAACATCTGTTGACTGTTGTCTGCTGAACTGTGAGGTCGCTAATCATCGCTGCCTTCTTAACTGTTAACAATCCCTCCCTTGACTCCACGATTGCTTTAGACAGACACATCACACCAGTTGTAACAGTTAAAAAATAACTTTTATAATCACCTCCTCTCCTGATTCATTCTGGTTTCTTTAAAAGCACCAGCCTCTCCTTAGTTCTCTAGAGCACTTGTAACTTGAAAGTGTTTCTCAGGCTTCAGTCTCTCCAATTTGGCTCAGACAAGTTCTTTGCTATATAAGCTGTACCTCAGTGTTTTCCATGTCTGCAGAACAAATTTAGGTGCATACACCTCACTGTAGCCACTACAATACAAGACGTATATCACTATTAAATCTTTAGCATGTGTATTCTGTTTATTTCTAAATCTTGAAACATGTATTTCAAGACTATGCTTTTTATTTCTTTAGCTCCAGTACATCCTACATACTTCATTATGTTAATATATCAAAAGCACATTAGAAGTACCAGTAGCAATACTATCATAGAGTTTTTCTAGTTAAATTGCCATATGTTTCACACTCACCCTGTGAGCCTTCCCAGAAACAAATCTTGGGCTCAGTTACAGGTTTTTCACGGTACACCAAGAAATTGGCTATCAACTACTTGAAATGGAGAGAGATGGCAAAGAGCATTACAGGCACCTGCATCGTTGAAGAGAAAGGTGCAATAAGAAAGAAATTAATTCT
Organism: Macaca nemestrina; assembly: GCF_043159975.1. Classification (NCBI taxonomy): domain Eukaryota; kingdom Metazoa; phylum Chordata; class Mammalia; order Primates; family Cercopithecidae; genus Macaca; species Macaca nemestrina. Next base: position 151,300,047 of record NC_092127.1, on the reverse strand, counting down.
TCCCTTAGACTCATCTGCGCAATAATACTACAGAATGAATTTGTTGTTTTCTAAAGGTAGTTTTCCAGATATGAAATTAGGGCTTCAGGAGTAATGCAAGATTTCTTGCAAGTAGAGGGAGCTCATGATTTCTTACATAAATATGTTGTCATATAGTAAAAGGCAAACCCAGCGATCCTACAAATGTCTAATCTTGAGTATAGTGTGCATCCCATTCTTAAAGGAAGAATAAATGAAAGAAAACAAAAACAAAAAGGAAAGAGGAAGAGCGGAAAGGAACCAGTTAAGAAAGAAGAAATGGAGAAAAAAATGAAAGAAGAAAAGAGAGAAAACGGAGAGGATATAAATAGAAAATTAGCAATTAAAAATAGTTTTTAAAGTCATGTGTGCATTTAACTCACCATGAATGCTAATATGTTATGTGTGGATATAGGAGGGAAAAAATGAAGTTTTTTTTTTTTTTTCTATTTTCTCACTTAACAATTATCACATCTGTGACCCCAGGTTTACCCACCAACACCCAATTCTACAGATGATTCTTTAGCACACACCAGCTGGTGTCTTCTAATTAAATTCAATTCCAACACTGTCTATCTAGAGATAGCATCAGATCCTATAGGTTGAGAAATCAGTCCCGCAGGACTGTCTCCCACTTCAGATGCCAGTTGCAAGCATAAGTTGTCTCCTGTACCTCTGACCAACTCTCTAAAAATTGAGATTCCTGCTACTCCCTGCTTGGGCTCTATTAATTTTTTAGAGTGGCTCACAGGTTTCAGGGAAACAACCACTGTGCTGTTGGTCTCTTAAAGAATTCTCATCACATAGGGATGATTGATTAAATCATTGGCTATTGATAATCAGTTTAACCTTCAGTTTGTTTTCCCTCCCCAGAGGTCACAGGTAGAACTGAAAGCTCCAACCTTTTAATCATGGTTGGTTCTCTGGCAACCAATCCCCATCCAGAGGCTATGTAGGTACCTCCAGCAGCCACTAATCTCATTAGCATACAAATGACACTCTTATCACTCTTGAGATTCTAAAGGTTTTAGAGCAGTGTACCAGGAAATGAGGGGAAACACCAAATACATATTTCACAGTATCACAAGTATTATGGGCAGTATTTGGACTCTAGAATCATTGCAACTTGTTTTCCATCTTGTCTTGCTATTTATTGGTTATGTGGTTTTTAGCAAGTTACTTTCCTTTCTATACTTCAGATAGTTTACCCAAGAAATGGCAGTAATAATTATAGATCTACTTCATAGAGTTGTAAAGAGTAAAAGTAATTTACATAAATTACTTAATACAATTACTGGAATATAATAATTGTTCAATAAATATTTATAAATACATAAAAAGGTAGTGCAAGTCAGAATTATATATTTATATTTACTTTAAAAGTATAATCTTGGATGAGAATAATTATAACTGTAACCAATTAAATTGATATAACTCATTAACCAATCTTGTATAGAAAATGTTATAATCTTACTAAGCTTCTTCGTTTTCTACCCTTAGAAGCAAAAACTTAACTTTTAACTTTGGAGCACTGACTTCATTTCTCTGCAGTCTTTTCCTTCTGGATGATCATTCCCAGCTTTTTGTTTCAATAAACTCTTTAAACTGGATTCTGATCCATCTGATTATCTCAGGTTGACATTTTATATCTCAAAGGTTTAATATAAGAAAGATTTATTTTCTATTCACTCTATAGTGTATCATAAACAAAGGTCTCTGCTCCACAAAGTCACTCAGTGACATAGGATGATGGAGACTCTTCATCTTATAGCACTACTAAATGGAGTATGAAGCGTTCCTCGTCCCCATAGCCTAGGAAGAGGGAAACTGCAAATTGGTACCTAGCCTTTTCACTGCCTAGCTCAAGAAGTAATGCAGGTCATTTCTGCCTCCAGCATTGGACAGAAGTAGTCATTTGGCCTTACCTAACAACATGAGCCAGGGATATGTTGGGCATATGCCAACATATAGAATATTTGGTGAGCATTACTATCTCTGCCACAGTAATGATTCTTAAAATGGTTTCTGCCATAGCTTCATTTCAGTCAAAGGGAATGGTAAAGAGGGAAGTGAAGAGTATTCTCCATTCCTTTAAGGACAAGATATGGAAAGTGCACATACACTTCTATTCACAATCCATAGGCTAAATATAGTAAGGTGGTTATACCTACTTGAAAATAAAACTAGAGAAGATAGTCTTTATTCTCATGACTCTGCAACTCTGTAAAATTTAAGAGTTCTATGACTGAAGAGAAAAAAAATGGACATTAAAAGACAAATTGCAGCCTCAGCTAAAAAATTTATTGAAAAAAATCACATAATTTCAGTTGAGGTCATTTCATATTTAAGAAACATTTACATTTATGGGTTCTAATATAAAATACAATTCAGAATTCAAAGCAATTTTTAAGCACTTCCTTTGTATCACAAAATAATTCTTTAGAAGTCAAGTCTATTGAAATATCATCTTTCCTCCTACTCAACAAGAATTTCTTCCAAATTACATAGACAGCCTAAAAGCTTTTAATGACAAGAAATCTTAAAGTATGTCAGTGAACTAATGTTGAATACAGTTGAAAGAAAAAAGAAACACAGATTTATGGTTCATGATTTATCTTTCTTTGCAGTAACATGAAGAGAAACAAGTCATCCATCAACATTGTTCAGTAGAGCTTTGATTTTTTTTTTCTCTCCCAAGAAGGACCCAGTTCTTTAAAGATGCAGATTTGACAGTTCCAAGCACTAATGCTCCACTAATTATATCAATTATATCAAAACCAATTATATCAAAACCAATTTAAGGGAGAAAATTGTTATTTTTTTCTTCTTTTTGATATTATTTTTTGCAAAACAAGGCAACCATTGTCAAAAGCTCTTTTCCCATTTGAAATTCATTCTTAGATATAATTTAAAGTATTTTTGAAAAGCTAGCATTGGCCACCTAAGGACTGAATGAAAGCTAATTGGTAGAAATTATATCATTATTGGTGACCCGTACAATCTTAAAGAGTATTTCAGGCAGTGCTTCCTTCAGTGAATGTACCTGGCTATCAAATAGAGCTATTCTTTTCCTGGTATAGATAAGCTTCTTGTAGAGTGATTTGCAGTAGACTGGCTTCCTTCAGAGAATGCTACCTATCTTCAGAGAATGCATAGATTAAAATATATGCTAGTTAACAGAAATGTTATTATGATTCTAAGTCAAAGTTCAGAAACAGAAAATTAGTACCATTTGTGTTTGTCCCCAGTTTGTGTGATTTACCAGGTTTGCTCAGCTATTAATTTCTTCTCTGTTTGTGATAAATCTCCAAGATTGCATGACATTATTTTCATTCATTTAAGTTTGATCTTCTTGAGTAGAAGGATCCTTTAGCTGTGATGTCACCTTGTTGTGAACCCGTACCTTAATGGTAATCTACCTGCTTGGCCAGCCAGAACCTCGAGCTGGGGCTCCTAATCCACAATGGTGTTCACTGACTTAAAAGGGGAACAGTTTCACCTCATGTCTTTAGCTAAACACATTGCCTTCTGCATTGGGTTTTCCTATTTCCTCTGAGATGCAAGGCACCTCTGAACCTTTTAGATGGCTGTGTCTGCTACTTTGAGATCAGCTTTCCCAAAAGGTTCCCAGTAAGAACAGACGGCAAAACTTAGAGCTCTGGGTATGAAGAGGTCTTTGGAGTGAACTCGGCCAGTGGGAGATAGAAAAGAGGAATACTATTTGCAACACAGTGGTTCTCTCAGAAAATGTCCCTCACACTGAACAATTGGCTATGCATGTTATGTGGCTGTAGCTAGCTCAGAAATACACCCCTCTGTTGTGGATGTTTCCTCTATTTCTTACTTAGTTCATTTTCTCTTCCTTTTTTTTTTTTTTTTTTTTTTGAGATTTGCTCACCCATAAAATGTTATCATTTAAGTTTTCACTTTTGACTCTGTTTTTACAAAACCTAAGCTAAGACAATCATAACTTAAATATATATGTATATTTAATTTACTTAATTTCAATTGATACATTGTAATTATATATATTTATGGTGTACAATTCAATGTTGCGATACTTATCTATGTGGTATAATGTTTCAATCAGGATAGTGAATCCATTGTCTCATACATTTATGATTTCTTTCAGGTGACAGCCTTCAAAAGCTGATCGAGATATTTTGAAATACATTAAGATTTTACTAATAACCATAGTTACCCTACTGTATGTAGAGTATTATAATTTATTCCTCCTATCTAATTGTAATTTTGTACCTATTGGCCAACCTCTGGTAAACCTGGGCATCATTGTCTTAGTCTTAAGTTTAGAAAAATACTATCTTTCTCCCTTCTTAGTATGATATAACTTGTATGTTTGTCATATTTGGCCTTCATTTTGCTAAGGTATATACCTTCTATAGCTAATTTGTTGAGAGTTTGTAATCATAAAGGGATGTTGAATTTTTAGAAATGCTTTTTCTTTTCTAGAATTTTGAAATGATTATATTTTTTGTCTCTGTTAATGTGGTATATCACATTTATTGATTCGTATCTGTTAAAACTTCTTTGCATCCCTTGAATGAATCTCACTTGATCATAGTGAATGTTTTTTTATATATAATAAGTATATATAATAAATATTTAATAAAATAAATATAACATTTATTATTTATATTTGTGTATTTGTATTGTTTTTTAAACATTTATTTTAAGTTCAGGGGTACATGTACAGGTTTGTTACTTAGGGAAACCTGTGTCACAGGGGTCTGTTGTAGACATTATTTTGTCACCCAGGTATTAAGCCTAATACCCATTAGTTATTTTTCCTGATCCTCTCCCTCCTCTGAACTCCACCCTCCAATAGGCTCTAGTGTGGGTTGTTCTGGTCTATGTGTCCATGTGTTCTCATCAATTTAGCTCCCACTTATAAGTGAGAACATGGAGCATTTACTATTCTCTTCCTGCATTACTTTGCTAAAGATAATGGCCTCCAGCTTCATTCATGTCCCTAAAAAAGAACATAATCTCATTCTGTTTTATGACTGCATAGTATTTCATGGTGTATATGTATCACATTTTCTTTATCAAGTCTATCATTGATGGGCATTTAGGTTGATTCCATGTCTTTGCTATTGTGAATAGTGCTGCAATGAACATACACATGCATTTGTCTTTATAACAGAACAATTTATATATCTTTGGGTATATACCCAGTAATGAGATTGCTGGGTTGAATGCTATTTCTGTCTTCAGGTCTTTGATGGATTGTCACACTGTCTTCCACAATGGCTGTACTAATTTACACTTCCATCAACAGCGTATAAGCACTCCTTTTTCTCCACAACCTCACCAGCATGTTATTTTTTGACTTTTTAATAAAAGTCATTCTGACTGGTGTGAGATGGTATCTCAATGTAGTTTTGATTTACATTCCACTAATGATCAATGATGTTGATGTTTTTTCATATGCTTATTGACCACATGTATGCATTCTTTTAAAAATATCTGTTCATGTCCTTTGCCCACTTTTTAATGGGGTTGTTTTGTCTTGTAAATTTGTTTAAGACCCTTATAAATGTGCATATTAGATCTTTTTCAGATGGATAGTTTGCAAAAACTTTCCCCCATTTTGTAAGTTGTCTGTTAATAGTTTTTTTTTGCTATGCAGAAACTTTTTTGTTTAATTAGATCCCATTTGTCAATTTTTGCTGTTGTTGCAATTGCTTTTGGTGTCTTTATTAGTCTGATTCCATATTGCTGATAAAGACATACTCAAGACTGGGAAAGAAAAGAGGTTTAATTGGACTTACAGTTCCACATGGCTTGGGAAGCCTCAGAATCATGGCGGGAGGTGAAAGGCATTTCTTACGTGGTGATGGCAAGAGAAAATGAGGAAGATGCAAAAGCAGAAACACCTGATATAACCATCAGATCTCATGAGACTTATTCACTACCATGAGAACAGCATGACGGAAACCACCCCCAAAGTTCAAATTCAAATTATCTCCCACCAGGACCCTCCGACAAGATGCGGTAATTATGAGAGTACATTTCAAGATAAGATGGGGACACAGAGTCAAACCATATCATTCAGCCCCTGGCACCTCCAAATCTCATGTCCTCACATTTCAAAACTAATCATGCCTTCCCAACAGTCCCCCAAAATCTTAACTCATTTCAGCATTAACCCAAAAGCCCACAGTGCAAAGTCTCATCTGAGACAAGGCAAGTTCCTTTTGCCTATAAGCCTGTGAAATCAAAAGCAAGCTAGTAACTTCCTAGGCACAATGGGACAACAGGTATTAGGTAAATACAGCCATTCTAAATGGGATAAATTGGTCAAAACACGGGGGTTACAGGACCCATGCAAGTCTGCAATTCAGCAGGGCAGTCAAATTTGAAAGCTTCAAAATGATTTCCTTTGATTCCAAGTCTCACATCCAGGTCATGCTGATGCAAGAGGTGGGTTTCCATGGTCTTTGGCAGCTCCACACCTGTGGCTTTGCAGGGCACAGCCTCCCTCCCTGTTGTTTTAGTGGGCTGGCACTGTCTGTGGCTTTTTCAGGAGAACCATGAAAGCTGTTGGTGGATCTACCATCCTGGGGTCTGCAGGACAGTGGCCCCCTTCTCATAGTTCCACTAAACAGTGACCCAGTAGAGACTTTGTGTGGCAGCTCTGACCCCACATTTCCCTTCTGCACTGCCCTAGAAGAGGTTCTCCATGAGTGCCCCATCCCTGCAGCAAATTTCTGCCCGGGCATCCAGGTATTTGCATACATCTCCTGAAATCTAGGTAGAGGTTCTCAAACCCCAATTCTTGACTTCTGTGCACTCTCAGGTTGAACACCAGGTGGAAGCTGCCAAGGCTTGGGGATTATACCCTCTGAATCCATGGCCCATGTGCTATGTTGACCCTTTTCAATCACAGCTGGAGCAGCTGGGATGCAGGTCACCAAGTCTCTACACTACACACATCACAGGGACCCTAGGCCCTGCCCAGGAAACCATTTCCTCCTAGGCCTCCAGGCCTGTGACTGGAGAGGCTGCCATGAAGACCCCTAATATGCCTTGGAGACATTTTCCCCATTGTCTTGGGGATTGAGGTTCAGCTCCTCATTATTTATGTAAATTTCTGCAGTTGGCTTGAATTTCTTCCCGGAAAATTGATTTTTCTTTTCTAGCACATAGTCAGGCTCCACATTTTCTGAACTTTTATGCTCTGCTTTCCTCATAAAACCAAATGCTTTAACAGCATCCAAGTCACCTCTTTAATGTTTTGCTGCTTAGAAATTTATTCTGCCAGACACCCTAAATCATCTCTCGCAAGTTCAAAGTTCTACAAATCTCTAAGTCAGGGGCAAAATGCCACCAGTCTCTTTGCTAAAACATAGCATGAGTCACCTTTGATCCAGTTCCCAACAAGTTCCTCATCTCCTTCTGACACTACCCCAGTCAGGACCTTATTGTCCATATCGCTACCAGGCTTTTGGTCAAAGCTATTCAACAAGTCTCTAGGAAATTCCAAACTTCCTCACATTTTCTGTCTTCTTCTGATCACTTCAAACTGTTCCAACCTCTGCCTGTTACCCAGTTCTAGTTACTTCCACATTTCTGGGTATCTTTTCAGCAATGCCCCGCTCTACTGGTACCAATTTACTATATTAGTCCATTTCACACTGCTGATAAAGACACACCTGAAACTAGGAAGAAAAAGAGGTTTAATTGGACATACATTTCTACATGACTGGGGAGGCCTCAGAATCATGGCAGGAGGTGAAAGGCACTTCTTACATGGTGGCAGCAAGAGAAAATGAGAAAGATGCAAAAGCAGAAACCCCTGATAAAATCATCAGATCTTGTGAGACTTATTCACTACCACAAGAACAGTATATGGGAAAATGCCCCCCTGATTCAAATTATCTCTCACTGGATTCCTCCCACAAGGCATGGGAATCATAGGAGTATAATTCAAGATAAGATTTGGGTGGGGACACAGAATCAAACCATATCAGTAACTTTGTCATGAAATCCTTGCCCATGCCTATGTCCCTAATGGTATTACCTAGGTTGTCTTCCAGGGTTTTTACAGTTGTGGGTTTGACACTTAAGCCTTTAATCTATTTTGAGTCAATTTTTGTATATGGTTAAGAAAGGAGTCCAGTTTCAATCTTCTGCATGTGGTTAACCAGTTATCCCAATATCATTTATTGATTAAGGAATCCTTTCCCCACTGCTTATTTTTATCAGCTTTGTCTAAGATCAGATAGTTGTAGGTGTGTGGTCTTATTTCTGGGTTTTCCGTCCTCTTTCATTGGTCTATGTGTCTTTTGTACCAGTACTGTTTTGTACCTGCTGTTTTGGTTACTATTGCCCTGTTTTATATTTTGAAGTCAGGTATGATGCCTCCAGCTTTGTTCTTTTTGCTTAGCATTGCCTTGGCTATTCAGACTCATTTTTGATTGCATATGAACTTTAAAATAGTTTTTCTAGTTCTGTGAAGAATCTCAGTGGTAGATTAATAGGAATAGCATTGCATCTGTAATTGTTTTAGGCCCTAGGGCCATTTTTAAATATGTTGATTCTTCCTATTCATGAGCATCAAACGTTTTTCCATTTGTTTGTGTCTTCTCTGATTTTTTTGAGCAGTGTTTCATAATTCTTTTTGTAGAGTTCTTTCATTTCCCTGGTTAACTGTATTCCTAGGTATTTTATTTTTTGTGTGGCAATTATAAATGGGATTGTATTCCTGATTTGGCTGTCAGCTTAGCTTTTGTTGGTATATAGGAATGTTAGTAATTTTCGTATATTGACTTTGTATCCTGATAAATTTCTAAAGTTGTTTATCAGCTTAAAGAGTTTTTGGGTTGAGACTATGGGGTTTTCTACGTATAAAATCATATAATCTGCTAACAGGAATAGTTTGACTTTCTCTCTTCGTATTTGAATGATCTTTATTTCTTTCTCTTGCTTGATTGTCCTGGCCAGGACTTTCTATACTGTGTTGAATAGGAATGGTGAGAGAGGTCATCCCTATCTTGTTCTGGTTTTTAAGAGGAATCCTTCCAGCCTTTGCTCATTCAGTATGATGATGGCTATGCATTTGTCATATATGGCTCTTATTATTTTGAGGTATGTTCCTTCAATTCCTAGTTTATGGAGAGTTTTTTACATGAATGTTGAATGTTATCAAAAGTCTTTTATGCATCTATTGAGATCATTGTGTGATTTTTGTCTTTAGTTCTATGTGATAAACCAAATTAATTGATTTGCATATGTTGAAGCAACCTTGAATCCCAGGCATAAAGCCTACTTGATCATAATGGACAAACTTTTTGATGTGCTGCTGGATTCAGTTTGACAGTATTTTCTTGAGGATTTTTGCAATGATATTCATCAAGAAGACTGACCTAAAGTTTTCCTTTTTTGTTGTATGTCTACCAGATTTTTGTAACAGGATGATGTTGGCCTCATAGAATGAGTTAGGGAGAAGTTCCTCCTCCTCAATTTTTTAGAATAGTTTCAGTAGGAAGGTAGGAAGAGCACCAGCTCTTCTTGAACATCTGGTAAAATTCAGGTATGAATCCATCTGGACTTAAGATTTCTTTCTTTTTCTTTTTTTTTTTTTTTTTTTTTGGTTCATTGGCTATTGATTACTCCCTCAGTTTCAGAGCTCATTATTGGTCTGTTCAGGAATTCAACTTCTTCCTGGCTCAAGCTTGGGAGGGTGTATATATCCAGATATATATCAATTTGTTCTAGATTTTCTAGTTCATGTGCAAAGAGTTGTTTATAATTTTCTCTGATGATTGTATTTCTGTGGTGTCAGTGGTAATATCCCCCTTGTTATTTCTGATTATGTTTATTTGACTCTTCTATCTTTTCTTCTTTATTAATCTAGCTAGCAGTCTATTTTTAAAAATTTTTCCAAAATATCTGCTCCTGCATCCGTTGATCTTTTGAATGGTTTTTCATGTCTCAGTCTCCTTCAGTTCAACTCTGATTTTGGAGATTTCTTTTCTTCTACTAGCTTTGGCATGTGTTTGTTTTTGATTCTCTAGTTCTTTTAGTTGTGATGGTAGGTTGTTTACTTGTGAGATTTCTAACCTTTTGATGTGGGCAGTTAGTGCCTTAAATTTCCCTCTTAACACTACCTTAGCTGTTCCCAGAGTTTCTAGTATGTTGTATCTTTTTTTCTCAATAGTTTCAAAGAACTTCTTAATTTCTGCCTTAATTTCATTATTTTTCAAAAGTATTCAGGGGAAGTTTATTCAGTTTTCATGTAACTGTACGTTTTTGAGTGAATTTCTTTGTCTTTCTTTATATTTAATTTGATTGTGTTGTGGTCTGTGGGACTCTTATGATTTCAGTTGTTTTGCATTTGTTGAGGAGTTTTTTACTGCCAATTATGTGATGGATTTTAGACTACGTGCCACATAGCAATGAGAACATTTGATCCATTGCTGAATTCAGGTCCTGGATATCTTTGTTAATTTTCTGTCTCAACGATCTGGGCTTCACATCAGCCAGTGTGCAGCCCCACTGCTTCTCTAAGCAGATCTCCTTGCCACTTCGAGTGTCTGTGATGATTGAGGGGCCCCTCTTTCCAGGAATCCAGAGGCTCGTGGTGAGAACAGGTTGCTCCTTGCCAGTTTAACTCACCCATTCTCCCAGAGCTGCTGTGGTTAAAAAATACGTCTCAGTGTTCGGTAGCCCTTCTAGGATTCCCAGCTTTTTCCCCATTCAGCCCAGCTTCTGTGCCTTCCTTCCATCCACTCTCAGCTTCTCTCTGAAGATCTGTAAGAAGCACACCAGTCGTCTCAGACCCTTGGGGCTATTCCATTTAGCTGTGTCCAGTCAGTCACCTAGCCCTCCCCCAATTGATTTTTTTGTTTGTTTGTTTTTGGGGAACAGGATCTTACTCTGTCACCCAGGCTGGAGGGTCTCACTGCAATCATGTCTCACTGCAGCCACGACCTCGTGGATTCAAGGAATCCTCCCACATCAGCCTCCCAAGAAGCTGGGACCACAGGTGTGCACCAGCATACCCGGCTAATTTTGTTCATTGTTTGTAGAGATGAGGTTTCACTATATAGTCTAGACTTGTCTTGAATTCCTGGGCTCTAGTGATCCTTCTGCTTCAGCCTACCAATGTACTAGGATACAAAAGTGAGCCACTGCACTTGGCTGTGAATAATATTTTTAATGTACTGTTGGATTTAGTTTGCTAGTATCTTGTTGAGAATCTTTGCATCTATTTTTATCCATGATATTAGCTTGTCATTTTTTTATTGTTGCTATGTTTTTCACTGGTTTTGGAATCAGGGTAACGCTAGCCTTATAAAATAAATGTAGAATTGTTATCTCCTATTCAATTTTCTGTAATAATTAGAGGAAAATTAGTACTAATTATTCTTTAAATGTTTGGTAGAATGTAGCAGGGAAGTCATTAGGCCCTATGCTTTTCTTTGGTGGAAGACTCTGTATTACTGATGCAATTTCCTTAGTCATTATTGGTGTGTTCAGGTTTTCTATTTCTTCATAATTTAATCTTGGTAGAGTGTTTATGTTATGTATTTATTCATTTCTTCTTTGTTATCAAATTTGTTGGCATATAGTTGTTCATAATAGTCTTTTATGATCCTTTGTATTTTTATGGTCTCAGCTGTAATGTCTTCTTTTTCAAATCTAATTTTACTTATCTGAGGCTTCTCTCTTTTTTTCCTAGTAAGTCTAGCTAAACATTTATTGACTTTGATTATCTTTTTTGAAAAAACTATTTCATTTATCTTTTAAAATATTTAGTCCTCTATTTTATTTCTTCTTTGAGTTTTATTTATTTTGTTTTTCCTTTGCCAATTGTGGGTATAGTTTGTTCTTGTTTTTCTAGTTCCTTGTAGTACATTGTTAAGTTGTTTGCTAAAAAGCTTTCCTTTCGTTTAATATAGGTGTTTACTGCCATAAACTTTCCTCTTAGAATGGCTTTTCCTATGTCCCCTAGATTTTGGTAAAATATGTTTCCATTCTCATTTTTCTCAAGAATTTTTTTTATTATGTTTTAAATTTTGATTTTAGATTCAGGGAGTACATGTGAAAGTTTGTTACATGGGTATATTGTGTGAGGCTGTGGTTTGGGGTATGAAAGGTCCTGTCACCCAGGCAGTAAGTATCATATCCAATAGTTAATTTTTCAGCCCTTTCCCCTGTCCCTCTCTGCCCCTTCTAGTAGGCCCCAAAGTCTGTTGTTGCCATTTTTATGTCCATATATACACAATCTTTAATTCCCACTTACAAGTGAGAACATGTGGTATTTTGTTTTCTGTTCCCGCCTTATTTCATTTATAATAATGACTTCCAGCTACATGCATTTCACTGCAAAATGTATAATTTCACAGATTTTTATGTCCTGTCATATTCCATCTAAAGCAAAATTTTAATTTCTGTCATATTCATTGATCTATTAGTTGCTTAGAAGCATGTTGTTTACTTTTCATATATTTGTAAAATGTCTGAAGTTATTATTGTTGATTTCTAGTTTTATACCATTGTGGTCAGAAAGATATTTGATATAATCTGTATCTTCTGAAATATTTTAAGGCTTATTTTATAGACTAACATGTGATCTATTTTGGAAATTGTTTCATGTGAGATTGAGAAGAACATGTTTTCTGCAGTTATTCAGTGGAATCTACTGTTTATGTCTGTGAAATCCATTTGGTCTATGGTCCAGTTTGCATGCGATGTTTCTCTATTGAATTTTGTTGGAATTTCTGTCCATTATTGAAAGTGAATTGTTTGAGCTTCCTCCTATTATTGTAATGCAGTCTATCTCCCACTTTGAGGCTGCTAGTATTTGCTTTCTATATATGGGTACTCTGGTGTTGGGTGCATATATATTTGCAATTGTTATATTTTCTTGTTGAATTGATTCCTTTATCATTATATATGATCTTTTTGTCTTTTTGCAGTTTTTTTTTTTTAATTTAATATCTGTTTTACCTGATCTAAGTGTGACTGCTCCTTCTTGCTTTGGGTTTCCATTTTCATGGGATATCTTTTTACATTTGATATAGTTTGGATATTCGTCCCTTCCAAATCTCATGTTGAAATTTGATCTCCAGTGTTGGAGTTGGGGCCTGATATGAGATCTTTGGGTCATGAGGGGAATTCTTCATGAATGTTTTGATGCCATCCTGTTGGAGTTGAGTGAGTACTCATTCCATTAGTTCACAAGAGAGCTAGTTGTTTAAGAGGAACTGTTGCCTCCTTTCCTTTCTCTTGCTCCCTCTCTTACCATGTGACATGCCTGCTCTCCCCTTGCCTTTTGTCATGATTTTAATCTTCCTGTGGCTCTCACCAGATACAGAGTCTGGCACCATGCTTCTTGTAGTGTGCAGAAACAGGAAGCAAAATAAGTCCCCTTTTACAAATAAACTACCCAGTCTCAGGTATTTCTTTATAGCAATGCAAAAAGAACTAATACACACACCATCCCTTCACTTTTAGTTTGTATTTCTTTAATTGTGAAATGAGTATTTTGCAGACAGTATATAGTTACATCTTGGTTGTTTTTTAATCCACTCCATATCTTTTAAGTAGAGAATTTAACTCACATTCAGGGTTATTATTTCTATATAAAAACTTACTTCTTCCATTTTGTTAATTGTTTTCTGGTTGTTTGGTAGGTCCCTTGTTCCTTTCTTTCTCCCTTATTGTTTACCCTTCTGGCTTGGTGGTTTTCTATGGTGCTCTGAGTTTTCTTTCCTTTGATTTTGTCTACTGTATTGTTTCTGTGGTTACCATCAGCCTAACATGAAGAATCATATAGTTATAATACACTTTTTAAAAGGTGATAGCAACTTTACTTTAGTCACATAAAAATACTCTAGATGCTTTCCTCCCATACCCCACTTTATATTTATGTTGCTTTAATTTACATATTTGTCTATTATATGTTCCTTAGCCAATAATTGTAGCTGTTGTTATTTATGACCTTTGTGATTTTAAACTTTTATGCTAGATGACTGAGAGATTTACATAACACCATTATATCACTGAATATCTGTTTTATGTGTAAAGTTATTTATATTATTGATTTTAATAATTTCATGTGTTTTATGATAGTAAAATTTTAGGGACATAAGAAACATGAAAAAGCAAGAAAATATGTTAAAGAAACATGAAAAAACAAGAATATATGTTAACTTCAAAGAAACAAATTATCTAGTAACAGACCACAAATAGCATAATAGTTATGACATGCCTGAAAAGGAATTCAATTCTTGAAAAAGATGGAGACATACAGATAAAAAGCACAAAGATTTCCAAGTTTGTTTAACTGCAAAATATCTTTACCGAGGCACATTAGAGTCAAACTGTCAAAAGACAAAGAGAATTCTTATAAAAGCAAAAAAAAAAAAAAAAAAAAGGATCAAGTTACCTACACAAAGATCTCTAATAGATTTTCAGCAGATTTTGCAATAAAAACTTTGTAGTCCAGAAGAGAATAAGATGATGTATTCAAAGTACTGAAAAAAAAAGAGCTGTCAACCAAGAATGCTATGTTCAGTAAAACTCTCTTTCTGAAATGAAGGACAAATAAAGGCCTTCCCAGACAAACAAAAGCTGAGGAATTTCATTACCACTTGACTAGACTTAAAATAAGTGCTTAAGAGAATGTTACAATTAAAAATAAACGGGCAAAATTATTCTAATGTGAAGATCTCTGCATTGATATCTGTCCATCTAGTGGAATAGTCATTTCTGGTTTTGTAAAGTGACTTTTGTATAATTTTTTTTTTCCCTATAGATGGATCCCAGGGTGTTGTGTAGGTATACTGAATTGGCTTTGGTTGTGTGTGGACTAAGCATCATGATATTCATGCAGTTCCTTCAGATGTAATACTCATCAGCAAGGTCTGTGATTGACTCATTGGCCTAGGCTACAGGATTTTGTGATGATAGTGATGTGATTTTGCTGGGGCCCAGAGTGCTAAGCTGGTTGTTGGACTGCATGTGTCCAGATGTGAAGTGTAATATGTTGTGTACTTGTCTGTCCAGAGAGGTAGGGCTGCCAATCGACTGGAGTCAAGTCTAGTGTGTTTGGAAACAGTGGTGCTGGGTGGTCTCACAGCATTCTGTTCAGGGGATGGAGCTATTGGTGGACTAGCTCTTTTCAGGTGCAAGTGCACATGGGTACAGTGGATAGCCTGCATTGTTGTATCCAGGAGGATAAGCCACTATTGAGCTGGTTGTCAGACTGGGCACAGGCATAAGCTGTGTGGCAGTCTGCTAGGTGATGGAGCCACTGAAACATCAGCTTTTTGTGCCAGGGATAAGCACATGTGGGCTTTGTGGACTAATCAGCTCTGCGATGTGAGTTGTCATGGGTAAGGTGGCTGGCCAGCTGCTTGACAGCTTCCAATCTGTATCTTTCCCTTTTGGTAGGGTGAAGTGGGGATGGAATACTAGAATGGTTCAAAGACTGGGATACCAGTAACATTATTTGGCCTAGTCTCTAGATATCTGTGGTTATGTTACTGCAGGCACCCATGCAAATGTGGTGAAATAATAGTAAGGCCTCAGGGATGACAGATAATCAGTTGCTACTGACCTCTGGCACAGGATGCACCCTGGTAATGGGTCTGGTTTTAAGATGGCACTGAGCCATAGCTCTTGTCACAGAGGTAATGCGTGCTCAAGCTAGGTCCCTACACTGAGGCAATGCAGTTGTGTGAACTCAGCTACTCTCCAAACTAGATTCATGTTCTGGGAAAACTGGGAGACTTTCCTTTAGCAAGGTTTGCTGGCATTTGTGGCAGCAATGGGAATCATGAGGGATTTCTAGCTTATCTTTTTCCTTTAAGAAAAAGTACACCCTGACTCAGAGCTGATTCTGGCAGAGGACACAGCTCCTGGCAGAGGCAGAATGTCTTGCTCCCTTAACTGTGGTCTATCCTGCGATTCCATACTGTACAGGGATTTTTCCATTCCCCTGGTGCTCTCCAGTGTACTTCTCCATTTACTGTCATCAAAATATAATTTAATCATTGTTTTGGTCCCTTTGGAGGCTGGGAGATAACTCTAATTGCCATTTTGCTGATATGATTGCGTTCCCGATAACTTAAATATTTTTAATACTCTCAAGAACAACTAAAATCAGGTGCTACATAACAATATTTCCATCAATGATGGACCACATGTACAATGGCAGGCCCATAAAATTATAATGGTACTAAAGATTTCCTATCACCTAGAAATATTATTCCCATCCCTAGTGTAATGCATTATGTTTGTGTTGGTGGTGATGGTGATATAAACAAATCTATTGTACTACTAGTCCTAAAAGTATAGCACATGCCTTCTTTTGAGAAATGTTTTTCCATATCATTCACCCACTTTTTTATGGGTGCAATCTATGGAATAGATTGCAAAAAATTTCTCCCATTCTGTAGGTTGCCCGTTCACTCTGATGATAGTTTCTTTTGGTGTGCAGAAACTCTTTAGTTCAATTAGATCCCATTTGTCAATTTTAGTGTTTGTTGCCATTGCTTGTAGTGTTTTAGTCACGAAGTCTTTGCCCATGCTTAGGTCCAGAATGGTATTGCCTAGGCTTTTTTTCCAAGGTTTTTATGGTTTTAGGTCTTACATTTAAATCTTTACTCCATCTTTTATGAGGCAAACAAACATATGAAAAAAAGCTTATCATCACTGGTCATTAGAGAAATGCAAATTAAAACCAAAATGGGATAGCATCTCATGCCAGTTAGAATGCCAATCATTAAAACGTCAGGAAACAACAGATGCTGGAGAGGATGTCGAGAAATGGGAACATTTTCACACTGTTGCTGGGAGTGTAAATTAGTTCAACCATTGGGAAAGAAAGTGTGGCAATTCCTTAAGGATCTAGAACCAGAAGTACCATTTGACCCAGCAATCCCATTACTGCATATATATCCAAAGGATTACAAATCATACTACTATAAAGACACATGCACGCATATGTTTATTGTAGCACTGTTCACAATAGCAAAGACTTGGAACCAACCCAAATGTCCATCAGTGATAGACTGGAGAAAGAAAATATGACACATATTCACCATGGAATACTATACAGCCAAAAAAAAGGATGAGTTCATGTCCTTTGCAGGGACATGGATGAAGCTGGAAATCATCATTCTCAGCAAACTAACGCAGGAGCAGTAAACCAAACACCGCATGTTCTCACTCATAAGTGCGAGTTGAACAATGAGATCACATGGCACAGGGAGGGGAACATCACACGTGGGGGCCTGTCTGGTTTGGAGGGGCTAAGGGAGGGATAGCATTAGGAGAAATACCTAATGCAGATGATAGGTTGATGAGTGCAGCAAACCACTATGACACGTGTATGCCTATGTAACAAAATTGCATATTCTACACTGGTATCCCAAAATTTAAAGTATTAAGGAAAAAAAAAAGTATAGCACATGAAATTTTATACAGCAGCAGTTCCAACCTTTTTGGCACCGAGGACCAGTTTCATGGAAGACAATTTTTCCATGGACTGGAGGAAGAGGGAATGGTTTCAGGATGAAACTGTTTTACTTCAGATAATCCAGCACTAGCATGATTCTCACAAGGAGCATGCAGCCTAGATCCCTCACATGCACAGTTCACAATAGGGCTCACACTCCCATGAGAATCTAATGCTGCTGATGATCTGACAGGAGGCAGAGCACAAGCGGCAATGCTTGCTTGCTTGCCACTTACCTCCTGTTATGTGGCTGGGTTCCTAGCAGGCCAAAGACCAGTCCCTCTGGTTGGGGAGCCCTGATGTGCAGTACGTAGTACTTGATAATAATAATAAATGATCATGTTATTGACTTATGCATATACTATACTATATATCTCATTGCTATTTTAAAGTATACGCCTCCACTTATTAACAAAGTATAAATACAACCACCTCATCCAGGTCTTTCATGAGGTGTTCCAGAAGGGGCATATTATTATAGGAGGTGACAGCCCCTTGTGTATCATTGCCCCTGAAGACTTTCCAGTAGGACAGACAAGACATGGAGGTGAAAGACATTAATAGTGATGATCCTGATCCTGTATAAGTCTAGGCTAGAGTGTGTGTTTCTGTATTTTTTTTAAGTTTAAAATGTTAAAAAAAAGTTTAAAATAGATAAAAACATAAAACTGAATAAAAAAGAAGAAAACATTATCTTTTTGGACAGCTGTACAATGTTTTAAGCTATGTGTTTTAAAAGAGTCAAAAAGGGCCGGGCGCGGTGGCTCAAGCCTGTAATCCCAGCACTTTGGGAGGCTGAGACGGGCGGATCACGAGGTCAGGAGATCTAGACCATCCTGGCTAACACGGTGAAACCCCGTTTCTACTAAAAAATACAAAAAACTAGCCGGGCGTGGTGGCGGGCGCCTGTAGTCCCAGCTACTCGGGAGGCTGAGGCAGGAGAATGGCGTCAACCCGGGAGGTGGAGCTTGCAGTGAGCTGAGATCCGGCCACTGCACTCCAGCCTGAACGGCAGAGCGAGACTCCGTCTCAAAAAAAAAAAAAAAAAAAGAGTCAAAAAGTTTTTAAGAATTAAAAAGTTTAAAAGTAAAAATTACAGTAAGCTAAGGTCGATTTATAATAAAATAAATTTTTTTTATAAATTGAATTTAGCTTAAATGTACAATGCTTATAAAGTCTATAGTAGTGTACATCGATGTCCTAGGCCCTCACATTCTCTTACCACTCACTCACTGACTCATTTCTGCAAGTTCCATTTATGATAAGTACGCTATCCAGGTGTACCATTTTTTGTCTTTTATACTGTATTTTTCTTTATATTTTCTATGTTTAGATATATAAATATATACCATTGTGTTACAGCTACCTACAGTATTCAGTACAGTAAAATGCTCTGCAGGTTTGTATATTAATACTAGGAACAATAGACTATACCATATGACCTAGGTATGTTGTGCCCTGTAACATATAAATTTGTGTTATAGTATAATGTAGTGTAATATTTGTGTTATAGTATAGTATAATGTAGTATAATATTTGTGTTATAGTATAGTATAATGTAAGTATATAAATATATTTACAATATCCTTGTAAGTATATTTGACAAAATCCCCTAAGACACATTTCTTGGAACATATCCCTTCTTTAAGAAATGCATAACTGCATATTTCTCTTTCTGTTTTTTCTATATCATTTTTTATCTTCCTAATTATTCCTTTTTTTGGATTTATAGCCAAAAATTTTATAGAATTAAAGAGAGCCACAGAAATTTATCCATGTTTAAAGGAAATATAAGCTCTTCTGTTGTTTCCTTTAAACAAAAATTGTGTCTTAATCCCAACTTAATATTAATTGCCGCTTCTAACAGAAAAAAAATATCATCTGAAGATCACTTAGTAGAGATGCTGTCAAACTGTAGGTTATTGCTCAGAGGAAAACACTGGGAATGTGTCCTCAGGAGATACATTTTTTTTTTTTAAATCATTACATAATTAACACATTAATCCGTATGGCAATTTTTTTTTTTCCCTAAATGTTGTATAAAATGTAATTTTAAAGACTGAAAGGATCTTAACATTCACCTGGTCCTGACTTCATTCTGTAAGGCACTTAAATCTCAGAGAGATAGAGTGACTTTTGAAGACACATAACTTCCCAAATCCAGAGATTCAGAGCCAAGACTTCCGAATCAAAGACCAGAGCCCTTATGTCACTTGTAAGCAGTTTGCTATATGTCTCAGCTTTAATGCTGTCTCTACCTTGATTTTTGAAAAGTAACACGGGAAAGGAAAAAATTAAAAATAATAAAAAACGAGACTTTTAAAAATATTGTTAATATGATACATTTATCACTTATTAGAGAAATAGCTCATAGACTCTTTCTTAATTATGTACTGAATAAAAGAATGCTATATATTCTAAATTACTTAAGCTCATGTCTTCCCAGAGGCATAGCTTTAAAGTGTAGAGTATAAAGTTAATGGTAGAGCTTGAGATTTTCTGATCTATCTATGTTCCTCTGAAATATTTAGGAAATAAATTATTTTTAACCTATCCTTTTACCCTGAGTGATGAATGGTTTTCAGCAAATTTTACATGTGTTGATAATGATTCACAGCAATTAGGGGAAAGCAATTTTCTGCTTGCTTGTGCATGTTCTCTGGTTATGGTGAGCATGTTCAACTTTATTTTATCTTGCTATATTTTTCTTTTTAAACCTAAATGTGATGGTTTTTAAGTTAAAATGTAAATCATAGTAATTGTATAAAAAAGAAAATATAACTTAGTAAAAAGAAGAAAATAATACTCACTAATCAGAATTGAACAATATTAAAATGTTAGAGTTCATTTATCAGAAATTTTTCTACTCTCAAATATTATTCATTTTTACAAATATAAGTGCTTACTAGACATCCCACTGTATCCTGTTTTTTGGCTTTAAAATACATGAGGAACATCTCTCCAAGTATGAATATTCTTCCATTTATGCTAATATCCTTTTGTCTTTTTAATTAATTGACACTTTTACCATTATGTCATATTCCTCTTTATCAATGGCAATATTCTTTGTTCTAAATTTTATCTGGTAACAGTATAGCCTCTTTAGCTTTCTTTATTATACATAGTATATCTTTTCTCATCATTTTACTTCTAACCTATATCTTCACATTTTAAGTTAGTTTCTTCTACGCAGTAAATATTAGTGTATTGGATTTTTAGCTAAATTGACATCAAATACTGTGTAATTGAAATATTTAGAACATTTATTTTTAATGTAATAATTGATATGAATGTATTCAAATATCTCACCTGAAATTAGCACTTAATTTGTTCTATTCACTCATTTTCCTGATTTTGTGACCATTTTTACTTATTTTAGTAAATTTGTATTTAATTTTATCTCTCATATTTATTATTTGTATTTTATATTATTTTACACCATCCCCTAAAGTTTACAGTATACATTTAACTTATCATAGTGTACCATAATATAATCTTTTAGTACTTTTTTATAGATTGAGAAGTTTAAAAGAGTATATTTCTGTTGCCTCACTCACATCTTTTTTGGTAGTATTTTTATACATTTTATTTGTGCATATCCTATAAACTTTAAGATATTTTGATTTTTTTAAAGTAATAAATTATATGTTAAAGAGAGTAAGCATAATTTTAAATTTATTTTATATTAATATATACCTTTACAATTTTTAGTGCTTTTCATTTTTTGAGTAGATCCAAATCGCCATCTAATATTGTTTCTTTCTGACAGAAATATCTTCTTTAAGATTTCCTCAATGGTGACGCACAGTAGCTCATGCCTGTAATCACAGCCCATTGGGAAACTAAGACAGGAGTATTACTCAAAGCTAGGTGTTTGAGACCAGCCTGAGCAACATGGCAACACAGAGTTTCTAGTAAATAAATAAATAAATAAATAAATAAATAAATAAATTTCTACATTTTCTTGAATACAATTGTGCTGCAATAGATTAACTCAGTACTATTTTTGTCTTCATTTTAAAAATTATTTTAATTAATATGTATATCCATGTTGAATTATTTTTGTCCAATATTTTAAAACAAGACTCACCATTATCTTTTGTCTTGCATAGTTCCTGAAGAGATATTTCCTATCATTCTTTTCGTCTCTCTATTTAAGGTTTATTCATTTTCTTTTTGTTTGTTTGTTTTTACTTTACACAAAAATATATGTTTATTTTTGGTTTTCAGCACTGTAACTATGATATACCTAAGTATCTATTTATATCTGTGCTGCTTGGATTTCTCTGAAATTCTAAGAATTTTAGTTTATCACCTCTCTTTAATTGTGGAAAATATGGTTATCGTATTTTAAATTATTTATTATATCTCATTTTTACACTCTTCTGTTTTTCAGAATGCAATTGCTATATATTAAAGCATGTGATAACATCCCACATTTCATGGATGCTCTGTTTTGCTTTTTTACTCTAATTTTCTTTGTCTTTAGGATTAGATAATTTTAATTCACCTCTCTTCATGTTCACTTATTTTTTGATCCTCTGGTGTGTTCATTCTTTTTAGATGTCTGTTGAAGAAATTCTTTTTCCCCCCCTTACTCAAAGGAAATATTTAATTAGGTGCATAAGAAAACAGGACAGTTAGAGTTCTGGATGGATTTGTGCTGGGAGGTTGGACGTGGGCTAGAGCCTACAGGTTGTTTCAGGGAATGAGTTTCTACCCTCTCAGGTGTACTGGAGGGCTGAAGAAGATAGTGAGTTCATGAAGAGCATATTTAGTATCTAATAACTTAAAACTTGTTTTTGTCATTTACATCATTTTTTATTTGAATTGCTCTGTCCTAATATAGTATGAAAAGATTTACTATTATTTTGCTTGTGTAATTTCTTTCACTTTTCTTTTTTTATTATTATTCTTCAAGTTCTGGAATACATGTACAAAACGTGCAGATTTGTTACATAGGTATACACGTGACATGATGGTTTGCTGCCATCAATCCATCATCCACATTAGGTATTTCTCCTAATGCTACCCCGCCCCCTACCCTGACAGGTCCCAGTGTGTGAAGTTCCCCTCTCCGTGTCCATGTGATCTCATTGTTCAACTCCCATTTATGAGTGAGAACATGCGGTGTTTGGTTTTCTGTTCTTGTGTTACTTTGTTGAGAGTTATGTTGTCCAGCTTCATATATGTCCCTGCAAAGGACATGAACTCATCCTTTTTTATGGCTGCATAGTATTCCATGGTGAATGTGTGCCACATTTTCTTTATCCAATCTATCATTGATGGGCATTTGGATTGGTTCCCAGTCTTTGCTATTGTGAACAGTGCTGCAATAAACATACATGTGCAGGTGTCTTTATAGTACAAAGATTTAGAATCCTTTGTGTGTATACCCAGTCATGGGAGTGCTGGATCAAATTGTGTTTCTGGTTTTAGATCCTTGAGGAATTGCCACACTGTCCTTCCCAATGGTTGAACTAATTTGCACTCCCAAAAACAGTGTAAAAGTGTTCCTATTTCTCGACATCCTCTCCAGTATCTGTTGTTTCCTGACTTTTTAATGATCGGCATTCTAACTTGTGTGAGATGGTATCTATCTCATTGTGGTTTTGATTTGTGTTTCTCTAATGACTGGGAAAACCCTAAAAGAAAACCTAGGCAATACCATTCTGGACATAGGCATGGGCAAAGACTTCATGACTAAACCACCAAAAGCAATGGCAACGAAAGCCAAAATTGACAAATGGGATCTAATTGAACTAAAGAGCTTCTGCATACCAAAAGAAACTATCATCCGAGTGAACGGGCAACCTACAGAATGGGAGAAATTTTTTGCAATCTATCTATCTAACAAAGGGCTAATATCCAGAATCTACAAGGAACTTAGATAAATGTACAAGAAAAAAATCAAACAACCCCATCAAAAAGTGGGCGAATGATATGAACAAACACTTCTCAAGAGAAGACATTTATGTGGCCAACAAACATATGAAGAAATTCTTTCTCTGATCACATTACAACTTAACTTGCTCTGTAATACTACTAGAAAGTTTTGTTCAAAAGACAAAATAAGGTAAATTATTAACATATATAAACACTAGAAAAATATAGCTTTCATCACATGTAAGTTTGTTCCAGTTTTTTAGTTTTTTTAAACAAAAATTATCTGCTCTGTAAAAATTTTACATTTTTAGCCTCGTTAGATTAAAAAGTACAACTGTGTGTTAGTAAAACAAGACCTTCAAACATTTAAGCAATGATCCATTCTTAATTAGAGCAAAAATTCTTATAAATTTTGTTTCATTTTTAATAAAATATTATAAATTATGAAGTAAAAACATGTACATCACATTTTAAAATTATGTGTTTTGAAAAAAGTCACTTACTTTCATGTGTATATGAAGAAATATAAAATATTGCAGAGCAGTATAATGAAGGATACTTATTTTACTTTATATTTGTACATATGCCTATTGAAAATTTAGCGACTTCGGGCTGGATGCAGTGGCTCATGTCTGTATTTCCAGCACCTTGGGAGGCCGAGGCAGGTGAGTCACCTGATGTCAGGAGTTCCAGACCATCCTGTCCAACATGGTGAAACCCCATCTCTACTAAAAATCCAAAAAATTAGCCGGGCCTGGTGGCAGGAGCCTATAATCCCAGCTACTTCAGAGACTGAGGCAGGAGAATTGCTTGAATCCAGGAGGCGGAGGTTTCAGTGAGCCACAATCGCGCCATTGAACTCCAGCCTGGGCAACACGAGTGAGACTCTGTCTCAAAAAAAGAAAAGAAAAAGGAATTTTTTCTTTTAGGGATTTCAGAGTAACTATTTGTTGGACAATAATGAAATTGCAGATAATATGGCAAGTATAACCAAAGATAGCTTTGTGAGAACACAGTACAAACTGAGGTAATATCTAAATATGTATTTTTCTTTTTTTTTTTTTTAAACGGAGTCTCGCTCTGTCGCCCAGGCTGGAGTGCAGCGGCGCGATCTCTGCCCACTGCAACCTCCGCCTCCCGGATTCACGCCATTCTCCTGCCTCAGCCTCCCCAGCAGCTGGGACTACAGGCGCTGGCCACCACGCCTGGCTAATTATTTTGTATTTTTAGTAGAGACGAGGTTTCACTGTGTTAGCCAGGATGGTCTCGATCTCCTGACCTCATGATCCGCCAGCCTTGGCTTCCCAAAGTTCTAGGATTACAGGAGTGAGTCACTGCAACTGGCCAGGCGATGCTTTTATTTTGAGAAAGAATGGTATAAAAAACCCGCCCTTCATAGTGCTCTTCTGAGGTATTCACTAAATTTGTGTGAGTCAGGCAGAATTTTGTCAGTTACTTTATCTGAGAAAATTTGGTAACAAAAATCATAACCAGAAATTGATTTTTAAAAATTGTAAACTTATAAAGAGGCAGAAATGAAGCTTTAAGGTAGTGGTTATCAAAGTGTGTTCTATAGACAGCTGAGAATCACCAAGACTATTGAACCCAGGAGGCGGAGCTTGCAGTGAGCCGAGATCGCGCCACTGCACTCCAGCCTGGGAGACTGAGCAAAACTCTGTCTCAAAAAAAAAAAAAAAAAAAGCATTGCCTTTGGCTCTCATCTAGACATGTTATATGGCAGGGTTTTTGAATTTCCATCATGCAGAGCTCTCCTGCACTTGCTTCTCAAAGGTTTTATCCACAACTTTCCCATAAGTAAGATTTTATCACAGAGCACGTAAGTGATTCACAACGGCAACACTTATTCTGCAAACAATGAGATTTGGGGCCAATGAGAGACTCATTAGCTCAATTCTATAACTTCATTTACTTTATCTTATTTCTATAAACCTGAGTTTATTAGTTTGTGAATGGGAATAGTAACACAGCCTCTCAGCCATACTGATATTTTGAGTTAAATGTGCTAATATATTTGAAACAATTTTATAATTTTTAAAACTTTACAATGCTATTATGTTTAGTTATGATATTTGTACAATTTTAGTCTTAATAATAATACATTAATCAATAAAGAAAAAGAAGTGAAAATATTCATTAAAAGTTGATTAAATCTTTCATTCAAAGATGTCATATAAATGAATGAAATAGTTGCTTGTTTAAAATTAAATCTACAGCCATCTGATCTTTGATAAACCTGAGAAAAACAACAAATGGGGAAAGGATTCTCTATTTAATAAATGGCGCTGGGATAATTGGCTAGTCATAAGTAGAAAGCTGAAACGGGATCCTTTCGTTACTCCGTATACGAAAATTAATTCAAGATGGATTAGAGACTTAAATGTTAGACCTAATACCATAAAAACCCTAGAAGAAAACCTAGGTAATACCATTAAGGACATAGGCATGGGCAAGGACTTCATGTCTAAAACACCAAAAGCAACAGCAACAAAAGCCAAAATTGACAAACGGAATCTAATTAAACTAAAGAGCTTCTGCACAGCAAAAGAAACTACCATCAGAGTGAACAGGCAACCTACAGAATGGGAGAAAATTTTTGCAATCTACTCAACTGACAAAGGGCTAATATCCAGAACCTACAAAGAACTCAAACAAATGTACAAGAAAAAAACAAACAACCCCATCAAAAAATGGGCAAAGGATATGAACAGACATTTCTCAAAAGAACACATGCATATAGCCAACAGACAAATGAAAAAATGCTCATCATCACTGGCCATCAGAGAAATGCAAATCAAAACCACAATGAGATACCATCTCATACCAGTTAGAATGGCAATCATTAAAAAGTCAGGAAACAACAGGTGCTGGAGAGGATGTGGAGAAATAGGAACGCTTTTACACTGTTGGTGGGATTGTAAACTAGTTCAACCATTGTGGAAAACAGTATGGCGATTCCTCAAGGATCTAGAACCAGAAATACCATATGACCCAGGCATCCCATTACTGGGTATATACCCAAAGGATTATAAGTCATGTTGCTATAAAGACACATGCACACGTATGTTTATTGCGGCACTATTCACAATAGCAAAGACTTGGAATCAACCCAAATGTCCATCAGTGACAGACTGGATTAAGAAAATGTGGCACATATACACCATGGAATACTATGCAGCCATCAAAAAGGATGAGTTTGTGTCCTTTGTAGGGACATGGATGCAGCTGGAAACCATCATTCTCAGCAAACTATCACAAGAACAGAAAACCAAACACCACATGTTCTCACTCATAGGTGGGAACTGAACAATGAGATCACTTGGACTCGGGAAGGGGAACATCACACATCGGGGCCTATCATGGGGAGGGGGGAGGGGGGAGGGATTGCACTGGGAGTTATACCTGATGTAAATGACGAGTTGATGGGTGCTGATGAGTTGATGAGTGCAGCACACCAACATGACACAAGTATACATATGTAACAAACCTGCACGTTATGCACATGTACCCTAGAACTTAAAGTATAATAAAAAATAAATAAATAAAAATAAAATTAAATTAAATCTTTACTTTTTTATGTTACATAAGCACAACTTCTCAAGGAAGAGGCACACATTAACTCAGTAAACACTTCTTATGCACCGCCTGAAAGCCTGTCATACATTTTTCTTAATTTGACTACTGTGCATATTGCATTGAGAGCCTTTTATAGATATGGGATAAAGTGAATATTTTACCTTTAGCTATGTGAGCTTTTTATATACTAACTTTAAGAGAGAATTTTTGTGAAAAACAATTTTTTAAAAGCAGCATATGTAACAAATGTGAATAAATTAGTTCACGCTTAGAAACAATGAAAATTGCTGACATTAAATTCTTACTACATGGACAGCATTGTGCTAAAAATTTGAACAGGTGTTGTCACTATTATTCCTCAGACAATGTAACACCATAAATACCATCATAATTCTCATCTTATGCATAAGGTAATTCAGTCTCAGAAAAATTATTTTTTCCAAAATCAGACAGTTAGATGGCTAGAATCTGTGAAAACATGTGTATGACTTCAGAAGCCATATAATTTCATAATCCACACTCAGCAATACATTGCTTCTAATTAAGAATAATAGTAAAAATAATAATAATAGTAGTATTACTATCTGTGAGAATATACAATCTTTGAAATTATTTGCATTATATCAAAGGTTAATGAGAACATTACTGGAGGCCTTCAACTTACTGAATGGGCATCATTGTTTGTTCCCTTTTACCATGATTTGGAGTAAAGGAGACAATAATTAGAAGTTTGTCCCTCATAACAGGCTCTATTGCAGATCCTACTGCAAAGGCAATGGTTGCACAACAGACTTCTTTAAATTCCCTTGCTAAAGTTGTACTAGATAATAAAATTGCTCTAGATGACCTACTGGCTGAGCAGGGAAGAATCTGCAATTACTGACACTTCTTGTTAGACACGGAAGAATACATTGGGTATTACAGTGTTTCAATTTCAGGAGATTATCAAACAGGCTGCTTGGTTAAAACAAGTAAACTCTTCCTCTGGAATATTCTTTGATCTATTTGATCTTAGTTGATTTGGTTCATGGGGTCCTTGGCTAAGGAACATATTCTAAACTCTTGGAATTATCCTCCGGATAGTCATAATAGTAGTCTCCCTCGTTGGCTTTCTTGTCTCAAAATTTTAAACATTTCCATGCATAGAATGTTGAATGGTCTCTCCTAAACTGGAATGGCAAAAACTCATGAAGTATGTGATAATGAGGACACTGTAACCTATGAATGACATGTTGAGACTGGAAACCCAAAATGATGGTAACTGAGTGTGGTGCTAAAGCTCTAAGTTTTAGTCACACTCTTACCTAGGTGGCAACCTGACCAAAAGAGGGTAATTAATCAAAATTATGGGAGGCTGTTGTCTTCGACTGAGTGTGCGCACTAATCCCCAGCAGACCAGACCAAGACAAAATGGAGTTAATCATGTTAAATGCCATGCAATCAAACTGAAAATTTAAAGAACCAGATAGATCCCAAGACAGACCAGTTTTTGTTTTTGTTTCTTCTATCTGAAAACAGGAGATTCCAGCATAAGAAAGTGCCCTCTGCTTTCATCTTTGATGTCAGTGTTTAAGGTTTTTGTCAATCTCTCAAAATTGAGAGATTGACTCTTGACCAATCACAGAAGGTTAACTCTTCAAATAAAGCAAACACAGAGCTGTAACCAATCTGGAGGTTTCTGGGTGAACGCAGGTCAGTCTTTTTTGTACATTGCTTTCCCTTTTCTGTTCATAAATATTATGAGAAAAAGTAGCAATTACAAGACACCATGTTTCCTCATTTCTGCTTGCTAGCGTAATTTCACACAGCCCCTGACTCTGTGACCACATGCAGTGCTCCTGAAAGATGTTTGAAGACAAAACAGGATTGAATACATATTCCCCTATCTCTTGCCTGAGTCACCACATTTCTTAAAGGATAAATGACTCCAGTGTTTGCCTTTTCTTGCACATAAGACAACATCTGATGAGGTTAGTGATTATGCCTCTGTAGTCTAAAACCAGATGTATTCTTACATAGAAATTTTGATGTAATTCTGCTTTAACATAACTTTTGAGCAAATTTGATGCGATTTTGCATGTTCTGAACTTCTACCACCTGTATATAAGCTGTGAGATGAAACACTGTTTTGGAGCAGTATTACTAAACTGCTCCCCTGCTATAAGCCTCAGTTTATAATCCTCAGTAAGGCTTCTAAATGAAACTAATTTTAATTCTTTAAAACCTTGATTTTTTTTTTTTAAGTTGACACTGTTAACCCACCATATGTCAGCCCCTGAATCATTCTGAACCTATTCTGGTTCTGGGGGCTGCCAGATTCTCAAATCATTTTTACTCAGTTAAACTCTGTTAAATTTAATTTTTCTAGAGTATGTCTTTAAGACAATTGAATGGTTTCAAGATACTTGTTATTGCTAAGAAAAAGAGGACTTAACACTTCTTACTTTATCTCAACTGAAACATGAATCTGTTTCTTCTATGAATCAGCAGTCGTTCTCAGAGAATTTGAACCAACCTGGCAGATATGGTTTGGCTCTGTGTCCCCACCCAAATCTCATCTCTAAGTGTAATCCCCACATGTTGAGGGAGGGAGGTAACTGGATCATGAGCGTGGTTTCCCCCATGCTGTTCTCATAATAGTAAGTGAGTTCTCACAAGACCTAATGGTTTTATAAAGAGCTCTTCCCCCTTCTCTTTCTCTCTCTCTGTCTCTCTCTCTCTCATCTACCACCATGCCAACTTTCCCTTCTGCCATGATTGTAAATTTCCTGAGGCCTCCCCAGCCATGTGGAACTGAGTCAATTAAATCACTTTTTTTAAAATAAATTACCCAGTCTTTGGTATTTCTTTATAGCGGTGTGAGAATGCACTAATTAATACACTGGCACAAGCAAAAGAGAATTGTTTTTGCTCTTTTAATGGAGAAGACCAGAAGCTGGGCTGCCTTCAGGCATAGCTTGATGTACAGGCATAAATGATATACTTAGCATCTGTTTTCCTCCCACATGCTGGCTCTTCTTGACTCTTTAGTCTTTGGTGCTCCCCTAAGACATGCTAAAAAAAAACTAGCTGTAGAATGTCAAGACTTTACGTTCTCTTAGCTTTGATTCCCTATGAAAGGACAATATTCTCTCCAGCAGGATTCCCAGGGAAATCTCATTGTTTATTATTGGCTTAAATTTGATACCAATCCGAAACACAAACTTCTGACAGGAGAATATGAGTTACCAATGGTCTTAGGGCCAGGTCACACGATCCACTCCTGTCTTGGGTTAGGTTACCCAGAGGTAGATACTGAGAAAAAGGGTCACTGTGTAAGTGATTAAGGCACAAACAACACAGGATGACAGAAAAGAAAAAGAAACCAAGTAAGGGTGTGATTTCAGCTGAGTGCAGAAAAAGATGTTTCCAACCTTTTCCCACAGAGAAATCTGGAGTGTAATTTATTCTTACACTTATAAATTATTGACCATACATAAACATAAGCTCCAGAATTTTCATGAATGAGAGCAAAGTGGCTCCAGGATTCTGAGGCTTGGCCAGTGGAAGCAATTTCACATAGAAGCTGGGCAGGCAGCACACAGAAAACCAAACGGATCAAAGCATTTGGGCAGCTCATTAACCATGTTTGCTATAAACAGTAGAGGGAAGAGGTAGCTAGAGGTCTCAGGTTAAGGAAAACCAGGATGCATTCCACCAGAATATGAATAAAATGAGTGCTGTGTATGAAAAAAAATGAGCACAAAACAAGAAATGTCCATTACATGCTTCAAATTAAATTTTGGAAATGAATCAAAACACTTTTCAGTAAAATATTGCCTAATAGGTTAATAGTAAAAATACTTGTTTTATATTTTAAATGTCAGTAGTAGTGAATTAGCAGCTTTGTAAGGTAGAATGAGCATAAAATTTCAAAGAAAAGTCTTATTGCAGAATCTCATTTAGATTGTACATTTACACAACTTTATTAACCTTTCTAAGCCCCAATTTTCTTATCTGCAAAGTAAGAGTTTAAATAAGACCTCCTTCACTAGTTGTAGTGAAGATCAAATGAGATAATGAATGCAAAAGAGGTTTTGTAACTGTAACAATGTTTGGAATATTAATAGGTCCACCTTTCCTATTAATGTGTACACATCTGATGGTCATGACCTTATCCTCCTCTACAATTCTCAGTGTTTAGCTTAATACTGACACTTAATTTACACTCCATGGAGACTCAGTAAGGAAAAATATATTTAGCCGGCTAGAATTTTGCTTTGGTAGCTGTAAGCTCATAGACACGATTGTTTTATACCAAAATTTCCATTTTAATAGAAATATATTTCAGAGTTTTTGAGGCTGTCCTACATCCTTTGTAGTGACAAAGAACAAGGACCATGAGGAAAAATGGCTCCATCTCCTATTTTAGATTTTATAATTTTTTGTTTTATTGAGCAGAAATTAACTAGACATAAACTATAAACATTCAAAGCAGTCACTTGCTGTCAGAGTGATCTGATTTCTTCAGAAAATTAAGTTTGTTTTGTGTCTGGAAGTAAACTACGAGTGTTTTTCACAATTAAAGGTATTATCAACATTTTCTTGAGGAGAAGTGAGAGATATTGGGAAGAGAGGACAGAGAGAAAGAGGTAAAATTACAGATAAAACATTCCAGGTATTACAGTGGCTGATTGTCTAGATTTCAGAACCAGACTATCATTATTTTAGCCCTGTGCTTCAATTTCCTCATCTGTGAAGGGGATAATAATACTACTTTTATAAACTGTGATAAAAAGAAATAGTTTTAATGCATATAAAGCATTTTATCAACGTATATACTTTATTTTACCCTAGTATATTTATTGTTAGCCTAAAACTACCAATGAATAAAATACGCTCAACACAATGTAGCGTATCCATGAGCATTAACTACAGAGTAGACTAACACCTGTAAGGAAAAAGACAAACGGAAAGGAAAATGTCATCCATCGAACCCAAAAGAATGTATAGATTCAGTGCAATCTCTACTAAAATTGCCATGTTATTTTTCATGGAAATAGAAAAACTATCCTAAAATTAATACGGAACCAGAAAAAAGCCTTGAATAGCCAAAGTAACTTTGAGCTAAAAGAACAAAGCTAGAGGTATCATAATGTCTGATTTCAAAATATTTTACAAAGTTATAGTAACCAAAACAGCTTAGTACTGACATAAAAAAGACACATCAACCAATTGATAGGATAGGGAGCCTAGAAATAAACCCACACTTCTAAGATCAATTGATACTGAACAAAAGTGCCAACAATACACAATAGGAAAATAACAATCTCTCCAATAAATGACATTGGGAAAACTGTCTATTTATACACGGAAAAATGAAATCGGAATCTTATCTCATGCTGTATGTGAGAATCAACTCAAAATGAATTAAAGATTTAAATATAAGACCTGAACCTACTTCTAGAGGGAACATTGGGGAAAAGCTCTGTAACACTGGTCTTGGCAGTGACTTCTTGGATATCACCTCAAAAGCATAGGCAACAAGAACAAAAATAGACAATTTTACAATTACATCAAGTGAAAAAACTTCTGTGCAAAAAAGCAAACAATCAGCAGAGTGAGGGGCAATGCACAGATTGGGAGAAATATTTGCAAATCATACATCAGATTAGAAGCTCATATCGAAAATATATAAGAAACTCAGATTACTCACTAACAAGAAACAAATAATTCTATTAAAAATGGGCAAAACGGCCCGGCGCGGTGGCTCAAGCCTGTAATCCCAGCACTTTGGGAGGCCGAGACGGGTGAATCACGAGGTCAGGAGATCGACACCATCCTGGCTAACACGGTGAAACCCCGTCTCTACTAAAAAATACAAAAACCTAGCCGGGCGAGGTGGCGGGCGCCTGTAGTCCCAGCTACTCGGGAGGCTGAGGCAGGAGAATGGTGAAAACCCGGGAGGCGGAGCTTGCAGTGAGCTGAGATCCGGCCACTGCACTCCAGCCTGGGCGACAGCGCGAGACTCCGTCTCAAAAAAAAAAAAAAAAAAAAGGACAAAACATCATTTATAGACTGGATAAAGAAAATATGGTACATATACACCATGCAATACTATGCAGTCATTAAGAAGAGTGAGATCATGTCCTTTGCAGGGACAAGGATTAGGCTTGAGGCCATTATCCTTAGCGAACTAACACAGAAACAGAAAATGCATGTTCTCACTTATAAGTGGGAGCTAAATGATGAAAACACATGGACACACAGAGCAGAGAAGCACACGCTGGTGCCTTTCAGAGGGTGGAGGTTGGTAAGAGGGAGAGAATCAGAAAAAGTAACTAGTGGATACTAGGCTTAATACTTGGTTGATGAAATAATATGTACAACAAACGCCCATGACACAAGTTTACCTAGGTAACAAACCTACACACATATCCTTGAACTTAAAAGTTTAAAAAAATGGGCAAAATACCTGAATAGACATTAATTAAAAAAGACATACAAATGACCAAGTATATGAAAAAATACTCAACCTCACTAACTGTGAGCGAAATGAAAATTATATAACTGTGAAACCGTATCACTTCGTACCTGTTAGAATGGCTATTATCTAAATGATGAAGATAAGCATTGATGAAGATGTGGAGAAAAGGCAGCACTGGTATAATGTTGGTGAGAATGTAATCTTGTACCATAATTTTGGAAAACAGTATGGAATTATTTCAAAAAACTAATAGAATTCACATATCATCCAGCAATTCTACTTCTAGATACATTTTTGAAGAAATTTAAGTCAGTATGTCAAAGTCATACTCATTGAAACATTATTCACAAAAGCCAAGATATGGAAACAATCCAAGTCCTCATCAATGAATGACTGAATTTCAAAATGTGGTGTATATGTAAAACATAATAATATTCACCCCAATAAAGAAAATCTTGTCATTTGCAATGCCATGGATGATTCTAGAGAATATTATGCTAAGTGAAATGAGCCAGGCACAGAAAAACAAATACCAAATTACCTCACTTATATGTGGATCTAAAAATGTAAAACATAGAAGTAGAGAATAAAATGGTTATCAGAGGATGCTGACGGGGAAAGATAGGGAAAGGGGAGATGTTGGTCAAAGCGTACAAAGTTTCAGTTAGGAGGAATAAGTTCTGGTGATCTATTGCACAACATGGTGACCATAGTGAAGAATAACATAAACATATTGCAAAATTGCTAAAAAACAATTTTAAAAGTGTATCTTAAATGTTCTCACAACAAAGAAATTATAACCATGTATCTTGTTATTAATTAGCCTGATTAACTGTGTGTTGTTAAATAGTTTGATTTGACCATTCCACAATGTATACATGTATCAAAACATCATCACATTGTTTCTCATAAATATATACAATTATTTGCCAGTTAAAAATAAAATAATATAAAAATTTTAAAATAACAAGTAAGTTAATTAAAAGCAAATAATTTTTTAAAGAAAAGATAAGGAGTAAAATTTCATCTCATACTTTTCTTAGGTAATCTACTTTGGAAAATTCGTAATCATTAATTCTTTTTCCATCCCTTTAAAATGCATTTAAATCCCTTTAAAGGCTAAATTAGTTTTTTACTTGCTTTATAGCCAAGGTGTGTCTTTCTTAAAGACCTGAGAATCATCTCATTAAAATGTAAACATCCAAAGATATGACGTTCCTTTCTCAGAGTTTCTGTAGGATAATAGGTGCCTAACTTGTGCTGGCTCTATATTGCAAAACTGCCCCTATCCTAAAAGTATGAGAAATTTATTTTGTATTTGTGTAAAGCCAATTAACTAACACAGGTGATCATCCCAATTACTGGGTGAATTAAAGATAAACTATGCATAACAAATTCTGTCCTCCTACTCAAGGACTAGTTATTATGTATCTTAAGAATATGTAATGAGTTTCATTGCTTGACTATATAAAATGATGAGATTTCTGTTTGTCTTTGAAAACTTTTAGAAGATTGCTTGTGATTGTGCATCTTTTTCTGATATAATGCTCACTCGATAATTAAAATATCTTTTTGCTCTACTACATTTATGGAGTTAAAAAAAGATTTTATTTTTGGTATATTTTGCCAGCATATTTTTCTCTTTCTATGTGGGCCAATAATTACTTAGGCATTTATATTTATAGAGAGAAGGATGACAACTGGTGAAGAGTTATTGATTTATTCCTCTCATGCTTACATATATATATATACACACACACACACTTAATTATTAACTATATGATATATATTTTCTTTCTGCACATAGCATAGCAGTCACAAAATCTGACAAATGTAGGATTTAGATGGGTAATCAGTCTTTCTTATTGACAACAAAAATCCATCAGAATCACTTGTTCTGCTGATAAAAATGAAGATTTCAGAACCACTGCATTTTACCTTGCCTAAGTAATATTGACCCTTAATTACCAAACCTGTAGTTTTATCATTATTAAAATTAGAATAACAATGCCTTCTCCAATGGGTTGCTATGCTTAGTATACTTTTTGAGGTAATATGTTAGTCCATTTTCAGTGACATTGTGTTATGAGTTTGCTGTGGCCATCGTTCTTTTTGTTTCAGTCTTGGTAATTTGTTTATTAAAATGTCACCAAATTTGCGGTTCCATCAAAGACATCTGATTGCAATTTGATTGTGATTGTGACTAGCATAGGTAACACTAAACTGTTTATTTAAAAAATAAATAAAAATATAGTTTTTAAAATTTTCTACATTAATTTCTAGAATGCCCAAGCAACTACTTCAAATCAATGAGGAGAAAACATTTAACCCATTAGAAAATGAACATGAAATATAAACAGTCAACTTGCAGAAAAAGAAACCCCTATGGGTAAAACTATATAAAAAGACAATTAACCCCACTAGTAATTTAAAAAGGGCAAACTATGACCACAGTCAAACTGGTATACATTAGATAAACATCAAGGGTTGAATATTATGTGATGAAATAATAACCTATATGAATTCCTCCGAATGTGTGAGGGAAAAAATGTAGGCATTTTGAACCGTTCTTTTACAAAATAGACTAAAATTAAATGTGCATATATATCATGACTCAGCAACTCCACTCCCCTTCCAAACCTACAAAGAGGCTCAAAACAGATTTTTTGCAGAATGATAACTGCAGGATTGTTTGAAGAAGAGAGTTGGAAATAATCTAGGTGCAAAGCGAGTTCAGTTCACTGTGCACTGGTTATCGCTTTAGTCCACTGCATCTTGGGTTGCACTATTACTACTCATCCAAGTCTGGTAAGACAAAACACTGACACATGAGTTCCATTAAGCAAGTTTATTACTTACAGATAGGCAGAAAAGATAACGGAAGCCATGGATTCTGTTTTTCAAGGCTGGTAACCCAAGAATCGGGAAATTTGCCCAGGCTGGATGGAGTCTTATTTGCATGTTCCCCACTTGAACTACAACTGAGAGACTGTGGAACACGGTCAGCTTTGGTTTTACACCCTGGGGGAAAATGTTGCACTGGGCTAAAGTGTTAAAGAACATTCTGTTCTAGTAGAGACAGGAACAGATCCCTGGTGGTCTTGGTCACTTCCTTATAATCTCAGGTTGTTGAATTCCCAGCACAAGTCCACTCAGAGAACTAGGTATGTCTTACACAAAGAATAGGTAAGTAAAATGTTGTGAATATGTACTATAAAATTGTATGCAGCAGTAGCAATTGGAAAAAATGAATAACATTTATACACTAAGGTGAACAGATTAAAAACATGTAATGTCAAGTGAAAAACTGAGATATGGAAATACATCCGCAGCATGATACAACATATATAGAATAAACAATAAACACGTCGAAACCTCCAGACTCTGGGACCAGATTTTTTTTTAGTGTGACTTGCTAGCTGTCTGATCTTGGGCAAATCACATAACCTGTCTACATCTCAGTTTTCTCATCTCTAAATGGAGAAAGTAATAGTACTAATACCATGAAACTGTTGTAATGGATAAATAAGTTAATATAAACACATAGAAGAGGTCCCAGCACATATAAATAGCTGAATAATTCTTAGAAATATTTATTATTTGTTTTAATATGCATTTAAAACATATACATACACTCAACAATACTGTATATATTTTTAAAATATTCACATATTTCCATGCTAATATATAACATTGGGAATCTCTTAAGGGTGATATTTGTATCTGCTTACAAAAGCAGAAAAATGAAATATAATATAAAATAAGGAAGATGATTTGTAAAGGCTGGTGATAATATTAAAATTATCCCATGAATGGAAAAGCATGAAGAACTTAACTATCTACAATAGAGAACTAAACAAAATTAATCTGCTATTTTAACATCAATAGCCTTTTTAAGAACAACCTAACACAGTTAGTTGGAAAACAATTTTTCACAAATCATTAACAGCAAAATTCACATTTTATTGTGTATTTAGAGAATAGTATCACAAAACATTGTAGGAAATCTTAAAAAGAGACTCCAGCAAAATTCAGTGTTACTCGATCCCACCACAAAAAAATATATATGAGAAATTTCTGATTGTAAAATAAAACATTTTTCTGCTTTGTGGAAAGGAAGAGGAAAATGAAAGTTGCCCTGCTAGAATCTAAGTGTCTACTATCTTGTGATAACTTTAATTCTGGTATGTATAAGCATGCCTGGTACTTAGTAGGTATTCAATTATTATTTGTTAAGTTAATGAACAGATATCAAACACAGGGATATTCACCCTCCTTCACTGGTGAATTTTCTTTGGATAACTAAGAGCTTATCCTTTCCTAAGGATCTGATGTCATTACTTTATGAATAAGAAAATAATCATAATGCTTGATGATCTGTGTTTCTCATGCCTGTGCTAAGTTTCCCAATTCCTGAAGCCTGACAAATGCAGATCCTTTCTGTCCACAGGTCAATAAAAATGATTCTGGTGGCATATTAAATGCCTTTGAATGCAATGAATAGAGTCGGCATTTAGGATTTTTGTTTGTTTTTAACCTATTATCCGAAATGGATAAATGGAGTCCCCAGGCCTAAATTGAGCTTCTCCCTATTTCCTCTTGTCAACCAAGTGTGTGAAGACAGTGTGATAAGATTTCTGCTATGCCATTTTGAATATTTCCTCATTTTTTCCCGAAGTTGTTGAAAGCTGCAACAACTTGTTAATCCATCATCAGTCTGTTCTCCATGGTTTGGAGGACCTTACTATAACTCTGTTAGTAGTTAATGACTTCTATGGTGGTTGCCCCTTTGCAGACCAGTGCCTTTAGGCATTTATTTAGTGACTGTAAATCAGACTAAACTTCCTTTATTTCACATCTGTGAATGCAGTGTTCTGGATCCTTGACCCGCTGGTTCCTCAAACTATGATCATATCAATTTCTAGTTAACAATCTCATTATCTCCTTTTACTCTTTCTTTTCTTTTTTTTTTTTTTTTTGGCTTAAGACCTATATAAGTTTATTCTTCATAGATAGATAATTAACAGAAAAAATATTCTATGTATTATACCCCTTATCTTTAAAATTAACTAGCAAATTAAATATGCTAAAAACGCTCAATAAATTCGGTATTGATGGAATGTATCTCAAAATAATAAGAGCTATTTATGACAAACCCACAGCCAATATCATACTGAATGGGCAAAAACTGGAAAAATTCCCTTTGAAAACTGGCACAAGACAGGGATGCCCTCTCTCACCACTCCTATTCAACATAGTGTTGGAAATTCTGGCTAGGGCAATCAAGCAAGAGAAAGAAATCAAGGGTATTCAGTTAGGAAAAGAAGAAGTGAAATTGTCCCTGTTTGCAGATGACATGATTGTATATTTGGAAAACCCCATTGTCTCAGCCCAAAATCTCCTTAAGCTGATAAGCAACTTCAGCAAAGTCTCAGGATACAAAATTAATGTGCAAAAATCCTTTTACTCTTTCTACGCAATTATTGAAAATTTTAAAAAATGGTTTTGAAATTTCTTCATTGCATATATCTGACTTAGTAATTAAATGTATTCACTTGTATGGTAAATTTAATATGTATTCACTAATAACTATGTAATAATGATGAAAATAAATATATTACAATCAATTTTTATATTGAAATACTGAGCCTTAGGATCAGTGGAAACTGTTGTGGGCATATCTTAATTGTCTCTAAAGGACAGTAGCACCACCTGGTACTAAGGATTGCTGTGAGAATAAAACTTGGCACATGCTAACGTGAAGCTGATTGACTGTGCAGAGTCCACAGTGAACTTACTTCACATTACCAACTTGTCTGAGTCCAGTGAGACATAATACCCATGCACAATTAGCTACACGAAGTGGATTTATTACTTACAAATATGCAGCAAGAAACAACAGATGCCTAGAGTTTATTGTGATTCTGTTCCTCAACCCTCAGGAAAGCAGCCCAGGGTGGATGGAATTTTATCTGTGTGTCTCCCACTTACACTGAAGCTGAGGGACACCAAAATGCAGCCCACTCTGGTTTCTATACCCCTAGACAATGTGGTTTTCTGGGCTAAAATATTGAAGGACATTGTGTTTTTAGGGGTAACAGGAACAGAGTCAGGCTGTTAAGGTCAATTTCTGCTTATCTCAGGATGGTACATTTCCAAAACATTCTAATTATCAGCAAGGAAGGGAAGAGAACTGGTGGGTCCAAGGCCACCTGGAGAACTGTCCTGCAGTTAAGTGCTCAATATATGTTATATATAATTATAGTCAATGTAATTATTAACACATTCTAAGGTACATGTGATATAGAAA
Source organism: Macaca nemestrina (assembly GCF_043159975.1). Classification (NCBI taxonomy): domain Eukaryota; kingdom Metazoa; phylum Chordata; class Mammalia; order Primates; family Cercopithecidae; genus Macaca; species Macaca nemestrina. The sequence continues at coordinate 151,260,279 of NC_092127.1, read as the reverse complement.
GGAAAATACTGAGCTTAACAATAAAATACAATGACAAAAAATTTAATATGATAAAAACTATATTCATTACAGATTACATTATTAGTAAGAATGTAGAAGAATGGAGCCTCCTGTAGGTTTTCCTTGAAGCTGGCCAATCTAACTGTTCACTCTACCTGTAAAAGCAATAATCAGGGCTTTGAGGTTGACATTACAGAACAAAGTCTCCTTCTGGTGTCTTCTGTAGTAGACATTACCACTGGTTATAAAACCTAAAGCCTATCACACTATACTCCAGAGAAAAACAAATGGCACATGGTTTTCCATGTTGATTTTTTAATATGTTTGCTCCTTTATTCAAAAGTAAAGTCAGGATTTTCATTAATTAGGGTTTATTTTGCTTTGATTTTCTTTTCAATTGGAAATCTCTAGTATCATTTAAATCAATATTAGTTACAGATCCTTAGTCTCATGTACAAAAATTCAGGCTGGAAGGCTTATTTTATGCATTCACTTTGTTTATTTAACGTGCTTTGTAAATCATCCTGCTACTATATTATCTAAAAATCATATTGTTTGATGCTTACATAGTAGTTGATATATCAAGATTGCAAATCATTTTTCAGACAACTCATGGGAAGTCAAAGATTCCCTTTGAAATAATAAACCAAATATTTATACATAATGGCATTTCAAAAAAAAAAGAGTGACTTTTTTGAATTCAATTTTTGAGAGAATTAAATAAAATAAAATGTCAACAAATCAAAATCAAGTTTCACATTACCTAAGCCAGATCCATATATCAAATTTGAGTTCATAGTGAATTTAGATGAGATTGTTTTGTTCATATTCCAAAAATCTCATGAAAGATTCTTGCTTTCCTACAGTCAACGAAAATACGGCAGACATTTGAATTCCTAAAAATTGATAGTATATGGCATCCAAGATCAAGAGGGAATGATCAGAATTATAACATAAAGATATGTGTGTGTATATATTTACCTAATATTATAATGTACAATAATCTAAATTCTACTGATGGAATCAAAGTTTATTACTTAAAAAGATTTAAAGTTTTCTGAATAATATTGAAAATGGTAAACAAATTTTTTTTTAATTTCCACTTATTTTATTAATTTAATGTCTAAATTATCTTAATACCTAAGTGACGGCATGAAATACTGCCAAGGAGCATAAACTGTGACAACAGAAATTTAGGTTAAGATTCTAACTCTGCCACTGCTAAGTATTTAATATCTCTGTTCATTAGATTCCTTATATTTAAAGTAAGATAACAGGATACAATTAGAGGGGCTGTTGTGAGGATAAAATATGTTAATAAAGTACATGGATGAGCAATAATATGCAAAAAGTACTCAAAATGATTCTCAACATCTAAAGTCAATATGAAGAATAAAATAAAATGAGTATTTGCAATAACTATGACAATTTTTGATTACACTATTTTTTTCTCGTGAGTCTATTTGAAATACTTAAAACAGATTAATGGAGAAAAGACATAAATAGTTAATTCAAAAAGGAAGAAATACATTGTTTGTGGAAAAAAGTAAGGCTCGTGAGTACGCACAGAAATGTACAATGAGGATGTGAGGGCAATCTGGCTGTGACATCTGTCACCTCATTGATCACTAGGGTTGATACAGCCCATCTGGCTGGATAGGCAGGTGTCCCCCTTCCTCCCTCACCACTCCTTGTGCATGCCTCCCAAAGCTGCACACTGGGTCGAAGAAGACGACCATCCCAGATAGATGAGGATGGGTCTTCAGTCAAGGGTATATGATTACCTGTGCTCCTCTGCTAGAACCTCCAAACAAGTTCTCAAGTAATGTGCAATGAAAACAAAAAACTTTAAAAATTATTTTACCTTTCAAAGTACCATCTATATGAAAAATACAAGAATACATTATGCAGGGAGTTTACATGGAAAAAGACATTTTTGCCTAATGCTGGAGGGAATAGAAATTTGTAATAAACATTTTTGAAATCATTTTGGCAATATCTGTCATGAGAGATAAAATATTTATGTGACTTAAAAATAAAATTTTATATTTTGTAATTTTTGCTTTTAGATTGAAAAGACCTTAGGCAAGGGATAATGTAATATAATTTGTATAATTAAAATATTGGAATTATAGGTGAACTAAAATATATGGGACAGTGGAAAGAGCATTAAACTGAAAAGGTGGAAAGTAATTTTCCAGTTTTGATTTTGTTTTGTAGACAGATATTATGAGTCCATTGTGTCTCAGATACTGTGCAAATTGCAGAGTTTAGTTAACCAGAACAGATAAAAACTCTGCACCAATGGAACTCATAGTCTAGTGGACAAATATAAACTAAAATATTTCCAATGCACAATTATAATTTTTAAGTGGAATTTGGGGAGTATGGTACAGGGAACTAAGGCATTATAAAGGAAGTATTAGTGACATTTTAGTTCTGACCTGTAGTCTGCAAGAGTTAGATTTCCAGGGGAGGAGGTCTTCCATAAAAATCAAGAGATCAGTACTTGTCAAAATCCCAGAGCGATGCAAGAACATGGTGAGGTCAGTGGAGCTGGAGGATAGCGCTTGAGAAGGAGAGATAAGAAGACTTCAAGCTGGACAATCATAAGTGGCCAGATCAGTCACAGCCTTGTCATGGAAAAATAAGGAGGTTTATTATTTCTATTATATTACTATTATTATTATAATTATTATTGCAATGGGAAGCCATTTGGAGATTTTTACAGCATGAAGAGTGCATTTTTTAATGAGTACTCTTTCATCAATGTGGAGACTTTGTTGAAGAAGACAAATCTAAAGGCAATGATATCCATTTGGTAGATGTTGTAGTAAACAAGGGAAGAGATAGCGTCAGCTTCAATTCACTAGGGTCAGTTGAAGTAGAGAAGTCAATCTCACTCATCCTCTTTGATCCTCACTTTGATCTTCAAGCAATTAATGATGTTGAGCTAGATGGGCTCAAGTAACCTTTCTGATGGAAAATTTCACCCCTGAGTGTTTAGCTGATGTGCTACAATGAAAGGGGTCATCCATTTCTACCGTGGTAGTAATGCAATAAAAATTTAACTTAACACAGCTATGAGGGACCAGGCTACATGAATTTGAAAGATAAATATTAAAAGCAGCCACAGGAGAAAGAAAGGAAAGCTAATAAACTGAAATGTCTGCTCAGAACTGCTTCACACAGGCTTATTTATGAAGATTCCTAGGGGAAAGGGACAAACTAAAACAGTGTGAAATTTTCATCAGTAAACCCAAAACCACATGAAAACTGCCTCCTTCCAGTTTCAGGCAAAAATTTCAAGCCAACGGTATTTCATTCACATATGTGGAATGTTTTTCACTTTACCCAGGAACCTTTCATCAAAGAAAAAAGAGGGACCTCTCCCCCTGTCTAGAGAGGGTGCCTTCTTCAAGGTCTACTTTCAACTCTTTGCTCTGCGTTTGTACAATTTAACAAAGAGAGAAGTCATAAGTGTAGGTGTTTGGTACTCCTGTGTTACTGCATGAAAATCAGAGCAAAGATTTTTTAATAATATCTGAAAGAATATTCAAGTTCTGTCTTTTTTATTGGTAATGTAGACAGAACTACCTTAGACTCCCCACCTGACCTTCTCATTTATATATACCCCTCCCCCAAGTCTGACCTGCTGCATCTATGTTCTTTCTCAACAACAGGCCAATGTATTGTGTTTCCACCTAGTTGTCAAAATGTCCCCATTCCAGTGATCCACTGGAGCAGGCCCACTTACTTCATGGACACACTTCTTCTTCTTTTTTTTTCTCAAGTCATATTTTAAGTTCTGGGATACATGTGCAGAATATGCAGGCTTGTTACATAGGTATACACGCGCCATGGTGGTTTGCTGCACCCATCAACCCGTCATCTACATTAGGTATTTCTCCTAATGCTATCCTTACCCTAGCACTCCATCCCCTGACAAGCCCTGGTGTGTAATGTTCCCTTCCCTGTGTTCAAGTGTTCTCATTGTTCAACTCCCGCTTATGAGTGAGAACATGCAGTGTTTGGTTTTCTGTTCCTGTGTTAATTTGCTGAAAATGATAGTTTCCATCTTTGTCCATGTCCCTGCAAAGGACATGAACTCATCCTTTTTATGGCTGATAGTATTCCATGGTGTATATGAGCCACATTTTCTTTATCCAGTCTATCATTGACGGGCATTCGCATTGGTTCAAAGGCTTTGCTATTGTGAACAATGCCGCAATAAACATACTTGTGCATGTGTCTTTATAGGAGAATGATTTATAATCCTTTGGGTATATACCCAGTAATAGGATTGCTGGGTCAAATGGTATTTATGGTTCTAGATCCTTGGGGAATTGCCACACTGTCTTCCACAATGGATGAATTAATTTACACTCCTAGCAAAAGTGTAAAAGCATTCCTATTTCTCCACATCCTCCCCAGCACCTGTTTTTTCCTGACTTTTTATTGATCTCCATTCTAACTGGCATGACATGGTATCTCATTGTGGTTTTGATTTGCATTTCTCTAATAACCAGTGATGATGAGATTTTTTTCATATGTTTGTTGGCTGCATAAATGTCTTCTTTTGAGATGTGTCTGTTCATATTCTTTGCCCACTTTTTGAAAGGGTTGTTTGCTTTTTTATTGTAAACTTGTTTAAGTTCTTTGTAGATTCTGGATATTAGCCCTTTGTCAGATGGATAGATTGCAAAAATTTTCTCCCATTCTGTAGGTTGCCTGTTCACTCTGATGGTAGTTTCTTTTGCTGTGCAGAAGCTCTTTAGTTTAATTAGATCCCACTTGTCAATTTTGGCTTTTGTTGCCATTGTTTTTGGTGTTTCAGTCATGAAGCCTTTGCCCACGCCTATGTCCTAAATGGTCATGACTAGGTTTTCTTCTAGGGTTTTTTATCGTTTTAGGTCTTATGTTTTAGTCTTTAATCCATTCTGAGTTAACTTTTGCATAAGGTGTAAGGAAAGGGTCCAGTTTCAGTTTTTTGCATATGGCTAGTCAGTTTTCCCAACACCATTTATTAAATAGGGAATCCTTTCTGCATGGCTTGTTTTTGTCAGGTTTATCAAAGATCAGATGGTTGTAAATGTGTGCTGTTATTTCTGAGGCCTCTGTTCTCTTCTGTTGGTCAATATGTCTGTTTTGGTATCAGTACATGCTGTTTTGGTTACTGTAGCCTTGTAGTATGGTTTGAAGTTGGGTAGCTTGATGCCTTCAGCTTTGTTCTTTTTGCTTAAGATTGTCTTGGCTATATGGGCTCTTTTATTGTTCCATATGAAATTTAAAGTAGTTTTTTCTAATTCTGTGAAGAAAGTCAACGGTAGCTTGATCAGGATAGCATTGAATCTATAAATTACTTTGGGCAGTATTACCATTTTCACAATATTGATTCTTCCTATCCATGAGCATGGAATGTTTTTCCATTTGTTTGTGTTCTCTCTTATTTCCTTGAACAGTTGTTTGTAGTTCTCCTTAAAGAGGTCCTTCACATCTTTTGTAAGTTGTATTCCTAAGTATTTTATTCTCTTTGTAACAATTGTGAATGGGAGTTCATTCAGGATTTAGCTGTCTATTATTGGTGTATAAGAATGCTTGTGATTTTTGCACATCTATTTTTTATCCTGAGACTTTGCTGAAGTTGCTTCTCTGCTTAAGGAGATTTTGGGCTGACATGACGAGATTCTCAAAATATACAATCATGTCATCTGAAAACAGAGACAATTTTACTTCCTCTCTCCTTATTTGAATACATTTTATTTCTTTCTCTTGACTTATTACCCTGGCCAGAACTTTCAAAACTGTGTTGAACTGGAGTGGTGAGAGAGGGCATCCTTGTCTTGCGCCGGCTTTCAAAAAGAATGCTTCCAGTTTTTGACCATTCAGTATGACATTGGCTGTGAGTTTGTCCTAAATAGCTCTTATTATTTTGATATGCATTCCATCAATACCTAGTTTATTGAGAGTTTTTAGCATGACAGGATGTTGAATTTTATTGAAGGCCTTTTCTGTATCTATTCAGATAATCATGTTGTTTTTGTCATTGGTTCTGTTTATGTGATGAATTATGTCTATTTATTTGTATACGCTGAACCAGCCTTGTATCCCAGGGATGAAGCTAATTTGACCGTGTTGAATAAGCTTTTTGATGTGCTGCTGGATTCAGTTTGCCAGTATTTTATTGAGGGTTTTCACATCGATATTCATCAGGGATATTGACCTGAAATTTTCTTTTTTTGTTGTGTGTCTGCCAGGTTTTGGTATCAGGATGATGCTGGTCTCTTAAAATGAGTTAGGGAGGAGTCCCTCTTGTTCTGTTGTTTGGAATAGTTTCAGAAGGAATGGTACCAGCTGCTTTTGTAGCTCTGGTGTAATTTGGCTGTGGATCTGTCTTGTCCTGGGCTTTATTTTGTTGGTAGGCTATTCATTACTGCCTCAATTTCAAAACTTTTTATTGGTCTATTCAGGAATTCGACTTCTTCCTGGTTTAGTCTTAAGAGGTTATATGTGTCTAGGAATTTATACATTTCTTCTAGATTTTTTAGTTTATTTGGGTAGAGGTGCTTTTAGTATTCTCTGATGGTACTTTATATCTCCGTGGGATCAGTGGTGATATCCCGTTTATCATTTTTTATTGTTTCTATTTTATTCTTCTCTCTTTTCGTCTTTATTATTCTGCCTAGTGGGCTATTTTGTTAATCTTTTCAAAAAACCAGCTCTTGGATTCATTGATTTTTTGAAGGATTTTCCGTGTTTCTATCTCCTTCAGTTGCGTTCTGATGGTAGTTATTTCTTGTCTTCTGCTAGCTTTTGAATATGTTTGCTCTTGCTTCTCTTTTAATCATGATGTTAGGGTGTTGATTTTTTATCTTTCCTGCTTTCTTCTGTGGGGATTTAATGCTATAAATTTCTCTCTAAACATTGCTTTAGCTGTGTCCCAGAGATTCTGGTTCATTGTATCTTTGTTTTCATTAGTTTCATAGAACTTATTTATTTCTGCCTTAATTCTATTATTTACGTAGTAGTCATTCAGGAGCAGGTTGTTCAGTTTCCATGTAGTTGTGTGGTTTTGAGTGAGTTTGTTAATCCTGAATTCCAATTTGATTGCACTGTGGTCTGAGAGATTGTTATTATTTCCATTCTTTTGCCTTTGCTGAGGAGTGTTTTGATCAGTTATGTGGTCAATTTAGAATAAATGCAATGTGGTGCTGAGAAGAATGTATATTCTGTTGACTTGGGGTGGAGAGTTCTGTAGATATCTATTAGGTCCACTTGGTCCAGAGCTGAGTTAAAGTCCTGAATATACTTATTAATTTTCTGTCTCATTGATCTGTCTAATATTGACAGTGGGGTGTTAAAATCTCCCTCTATTATTGTGTGGGAGTCTAAGTCTCTTTGGAGGTCTCCAAGGACTTGGTTTATGAATCTGGGTGCTCCTGTATTGGGTGCGTTTATATTTAAGATAGCTCTTCTTATTTCATTGATCACTTTACCATTGCATAATGCCCTTCTTTCTCCTTTTTGATCTTTGTTGGTTTAAAGTCTGTTTTGTCAGAGACTAGGATTACAACCCCTGCTTTTTTTACATTTATTATTATTATTATTGTTATTGTTATTGCTATTATTTTGCTTTCCATTTTCTTGGTAAATATTCTTCCATCCCTTTATTTTGAACCTATGTGTGTCTTTACACGTGAGATGGGTCTCGTGACTACAGCACACTAATGGGCCTAAACATTTTATCCGATTTGCCAGTCTGTATCTTTTAATTGGGGCATTTAGCCTATTTACATTTAAGGTTAATATTGTTATGTGTGAATTTGATCCTGTCATTATGATGCTAGCTGGTTGTTTTGCCCATTAGTTTAGGGAGTTTCCTCATACTGTCAATGGTCTTTATAATTTGGTGTGTTTTTGCAGTGGCTAGTACCGGTTTTTCCTTTCCCTATTTAGTGTTTCCTTCAGGAGCTCTTGTAAGGCAGGCCTGGTGGTGACAAAATCTCTCAGCGTTTGCTTGCCGGTAAAGTATTTTGTTTCTCCTTCACTTATAAAGCTTTGTTTAGCTTGATTGGAGATTCTGGGTTGAAAATTATTTTCTTTAAGAATGTTGAATAGTGCCCCCCAAACCGTTTCTGGCTTGTAGGTTTCCTGCAGAGATATCTGCTGTTAGTCTGATGGGCTTCCCTTTGTGGGTAACCTGACCTTTCGCTCTGGCTGCCCTTAACATTTTTTTCTTCATTTCAACCTTGGTGAATCTGATGATTATGGGTCTTGGGGTTGCTCTTCTCATGGACTATGTTTGTGGTGTTCTCTGTTTTTCCCTAATTTGAATGTTGGCCTCTCTTACTAGGTTGGGGAAGTTCTCCTGGATAATATCCTGCAGAGTGTTTTCCAACTTGGTTCCATTCTCCCTGTCACTTTCAGGTATACCAATCAAACATAGGTTTGGTCTTTTCAAATAGTCCCATATTTCTTGGAGGTTTTGTTTGTATCTTTTCATTTTTTTTCTCTAATCTTGTCTTCACATTTTATTTCATCAAGTTGATCTTCAGTCACTGATATCCTTTATTTCACTTAATCGATTCAGCTATTGAGGAGTTTGTTACTACCCACCTTCTGAAGCCTACTTCTGCCAATTCATCAAAGTCATTCTCTGTCAAGTTTTATTCCCGAGATGGTGAGGAGTTGTGATCCTTTGGAGGAGAAGAGGTGTTCTGGTTTTTGGAATTTTCTTTTTATGCTTGTTTTTCCTCATCTTCCTGGATTTATCTGCCTGTGGTCTTTGATGTTGGTGATCTTCGGATGGGGTTTTTGTGTGGACGTCCTTTTTGTTGATGTTGATGCTATTCCTTTCTGTTGGTTAGTTTTCCTTTGAACAATCAGGCCTCTCTGCTGAAGGTCTGTGGGAGTTTGCTGGAGGTCCACTCCAGACCCTGTTTGCCTGGGTATCACCAGCAGAGGCTGCAGAATAGGTAAGACTGCTGCCAGTTTCTTCCTCTGGAAGCTTTGTCCCAGAGGTGCACCTGCCAGATGCCAGTCAGAGTTCTCCTGTATGAGGTGTCTGTCGATCCCTACTGGGAAGTGTCTCCCAGTCAGGAAACACAGGGGTCAGAGACCCACTTGAGGAGACATTCAGTCCCTTTTCAGAACTTCAGCGCTGTGCTGGAGATCTGTTACTCTCTTCAGAACCGGCAGGCAGGAACATTAAAGTCTGCTGAAGCTGCACCCACAGCCACCGCTTCCCCCAGGTGGTCTGTCCCAGGGAGATGGGAGTTTTATTTATAAGCCCCTGACAGGTGCTGCTGCCTTTCTTTCAGAGATGCCCTGCCCAGAGAGGAGGAATTCAGCAAAGCAGTCTGGCTACAGTGGCTTTGCTGAGCTGTGGTGGGCTCTGACCAGGTCAAATTTCCCTGCGGCCTTGTTTGTACTGTGAGGGGAAAATCGGCTACTCAAGCCTTAGTAATGGTGGACGCCCCTCCCCCCACCAAGCTCAAGCATCCCAAGTCGACTTCAGACTGCTGTGCTGGCCGTGAGAATTTCAAGCTAGTGGATGTTAGCCTGCTGTGCTTTGTGGAGATGGGATCTGCTGAGCTAGACCACTTGACTCCCTAACTTCATCCCTCTTTCCAGGGGAGTGAATGGCTCGTCATCGCTGGCATTCCAGGTGCCACACTTAGCTCAGTGTCTACCCAAATGGCTGCCCAGTTTTGTGCTTGAAACTCAGGGCCCTGGTGGTGTAGGCACCTGAGGGAATCTCCTGGTCTACGGATTGCAAAGACCATGGGAAAAGCATAGTATCTGGGCCAGAGTGCACCATTCCTCATGGCACAGTCCCTCAGGGCTTCTCTTGGCTAGGGGAGGGAGTTCCCTGACCCCTTGCACTTCTCAGGTTGTGGTGATCCCCCAACCTGCTTTGGCTCGCCTTCCACAGGTTGTACCCACTACCTAATCAGTCCCAGTGAGATGAGCCTGGTACTTCAGTTGGAAATGCAGAAATCACCTTCCTTCTGCATTGATTTCACTGGGAGCTGCAGACCACAGCTGTTTCTATTCAGCCATGTTGCCAGCCACTTTCATTCTGCCCTGTTTATATTTACTGGCATTACGATTATGCATAGAGTTGATATGGATAGATAGATATCTTTGAATCATAAATGTCAAAGGTCCTTTAAGAATTGAATAATCCAACATTCTCATTTTACTGCTAAAGCTACTCTGCTGGAAGTCTATGGCAGTCTTTCAATCCTGTCCTTGAACCAGAAGTAAAAATGCATGAAAGAGGTGTTACATACCGATACACACAATATTGAGTGAGGTTCCTTCCAGGACATCTGTTCCCCATGACCATGGAGGGGCATATTTTTTGCCAGCATTCTGAAGCTCATGCATGGAATTTCAATATTTTTGTGTTTAAAATTTTCTAATTTACATATTAGTGTTTTCCTAAATTTTAGAATATACTCTGCCCCTATCTTCATAGAATTTTAATCTGTGTGGTTAATATGAAATTGTTAATGAAAATTCAGAAAATCAAAACCCTTTGCAAATATTATAGATGACACTAATCTCTATATTCCTACGATAATGTATTCTTCTTCCTCTTATGGCTCCTGTAACATTTCATTACATGTCCAATTTCCTTTTAGACTATAAGCAATCTTGATGACCAGGCTCATGTATTTGGTATCCTAAACATCTAACACATGTTGTATACAGCAAATAGTAAGGGCTGAGTGAATATTTTCAGAGTGAATACACACTTTGAAAACAAAAACTGAAAATGAAGTGCCATCTGTATTAAATAAATGTAGTACCAGATATAATACAAAGGTACACATATTTGAGATTTGTATTAAGTTTTTGTGCTTATTGAGTGCTGAGAGAAATTTGAAAGAATGGTTTATGCAGCTTTTAATGTGGTTCAAATGTATTTATTTAAAACCAGGAGACAAACAAAATAGTAAAACAGATTAAATCACTTTAATTGTGTATTCTCTCTTTTATTAAAAATATTATATAGTTTTTAGAAACATTGACTGGGACTTGTCTCTCCTATTTCACAAAATAAATAATATGTTTATCTAAAATATACAAAGGGTTTCAGTGAATTTTAATTTGTATAACACAATAGTGAGCATGGCCTTTAACAATAATTATATAATGGTCATGCGCTGCATAAGGACATTTTCACCAAGGATGACCACTTGTCCATGCTCTCGTAAGATTATAATGAAGCTATATGGTGGAGTAGGCTATATCATTGAGGTTTGTGTAAGTACACTCTGCAATGTTCACACAAGGATGAAATCGCCTAATGATGCCTTTCTCAGAAGGTGTTCCCATGGTTAAATGACACATGACTATGCATATGCTAACTTTAATTTCTACCTCTTAAACAACTCGTGATTCATGTAAGCATGAAGTAATTTTTTCAGCAGTAGAAGTATATGTATGGTGAATGCAGCTCTAGGCATATAGTAATGTTCATCACGTTGTAATTCCAAGTCTTCATATATTGAAATCATTGCTGTTACATAATGAAAGACAAATGCTTCAGTACTAAGAAGGCAACAATTTATTTGACCCTGCATTTGGTTTTAAAATGAGAGGCTCTATTTAAATGATTACTAAACCAGACACTAGGACTGCCTAATGTATATGGGACCATTATGTACACGCTATAAACTCGAGACAGTGAAGAGCCTCAGTAGCATATCTTGACTCAAATCTCCTTTGGATCATTCCAGAAAAACTCATCCTTGGATGCCTTTTCATTCAAGGCAGCATAATAATTTGTGTACAATTTGCATATATGAAAAGTGTATGTTCCCTTTAGCTTTGCCCCTTCTACTTAAGGGCCATATTGACAAATGTGAAGACATATCTCTATAGAAATAAGCTAGAATAACTTTTCTCAGAATGTATTCTGCGTCATACCAGTTTGATCAGACTTCCCGTTTGCAAAATGAGAAAAGTATTCTGTGATAAAAATAGTTTAGGAAAATTGGTTAGACACGTTCCTTTGTCAGACTTTTTAGCTTTCAAATGCTATTGTGCATTTTATCTGCCTCCAGATGGGAGAAAGAGAATGCAGTATTCTCTAAATTTAATGATTACAAAATCTGTTTTTCAACATCTTATGAAAATAGAGTCATTAAAAATACTTAGAAAAATTTCATTTTTGTCAGTGGAAGTGAACGCAATAATCTATTAATTGAGAAAACTGAGATGAGTTCAAAAGTTAAAGTCTTTGCAGAAAAAAAAATTTGAATGAGAAACATAATTTTAGGCTGTTGATATATTTAATGTCAGCTCAATACAAAATATGTCATTTTTCTCTATTCTGTATTTATCTTTTCTCCCAAAATTGGAACCCTCCCTCCCAATAATATCACTGTATTTACTCATTTGTGCAGTCTTACAATACACACATGTGGCATAATTTCTACTTCTGCACCCTGAAAAGATATGAAAGCAAAGAAACTCCAGTGAAAATAAGCACACCTTGCGACTATAACTTGGTTTCTAAATGCTGTTCCCCATTAAAAGTAAAACATAAGTACTTGGATAAATGATGTATTCCAGGGCAAGTATAAAATAATTCTGGAATATCTTATTGTGACAGGAACTATTACAATCAATCAAAAAGGAAGATTCAAGTTCAAATACACAAGAACAAGTTTGACAAATCTCCCACTGAGAAAACCTGGGAAGGTAAGTCTTCATAATAAATAAAGTTATGAATTATAACATGCTGAACATAAACAAATTTATATGTCACTTGTGATGGCTAACTTTATGGGTCAACTTTACTGGTCACAGGGTGCCCACACATTTATTTGATCCAACACTATTTTTTATTATACTCTAAGTTCTGGGGTACAAGTGCACAGCATGCAGGTTTGCTACATATATATACATGTTCCATGTTGGTTTGCTGCACCCATCAACTCTTCATTTACATTATGTATTTCTCTTAAGGCTATCCCTACTCCAGACTCCCATCCCCCAACAGGCCCCGGTGTATGATGTTCCCCTCCTGTGTCCATGTGTTCTCATTGTTCAACTCCCACTTATGAGTGAGAACATGCGGTGTTTGGTTTTCTGGTCTATTTTTGTATGTGTGTGAGAATGTTTCTGTACAAGATGAACATTTAAATCAGTACACTAAGTAAATTAGCTTGTCGTCCGTATATGAGTGAGTTTCATGCAATCAATTGCAGACCTCAAGAGGACAAAAAGGGTGCCCCATCTTCCAAGGAGTAAGAGGAAGCTCCTGCCTGACTGCTTGAGCTGAATTTTTATTTATTTATTTATTTATTTATTTATTCATTCATTCATTCATTCATTCCTGGTCTTCAGCCTCAAACTGAAACATCAGTTCTTGAGTCTTGAGCCCGCCAGCTTTCAGATTGGAACCTACAGCATTAGCTCTTCTGGTTCTCAGGCCTTAGAACCCTGGAAAATACACATGCTAGTAGCAAAAAACAAGCATACAAATTCAGATAGAAAGAAAAGCTTTTCTGTACAGTAGAATATCAATTAATAAATGTAAAAATTACAATTTCTACAATTGTAGAAAAATTACCATTCTTCATACATACATCATAATAAGAATAAATTCAGCAAGAATGATGTTTATAGAGCAATTTTTCTACATTAATTATAACTTAATTCTTTTAAGTAAAATTATGAACAAGAATTTATTATGCAGCCCATTCAAATTAGAAAGAATAAGTTTTTGTAGAAAAGTTTTATTGAAGTCTGGATGGAATGCTGGTGGTTTTATTCCCCTGCTCCAAATATTCTAATTGTAAGAGTGTGACTTTAATTTCTGGTTACAGTTTGCCCAGTTATTTAAATTGTGCAGCTTATTCTCCACTGCCATCTCTAATCCTTGGAGTCATTAACTATTGTCTTAATGAATTCTGAGTGCCACATGTTCTATCTCAATTTTCTTTTTTTTTTTTGTATCATTTTAGTAAATTGCAGAGAATATCCAAGTATAAAATCGACTATTTTGCCTATACCCCATGACTTTTTTCTTTGTTATAGTTGTTTAGTTTAAACATTTTATTGTTAATGATCTGATGAACAGTACTTTTATTCATTTTAATTATTTAAAAACAGTTGGCTATATTTGATTAGTTGTTGAAAAGCAATTAGGAAATCTATAAGAAGTAATAGGAATCTTATAAGAAAACTTTCTAATAGCAGTTTTATGAATTTATTAATTTTTTCCACATTGATCATGTTTTTATAAGATTGACTAGAAGGATAATGTAACTTTTACTTTCTAAGATACTTTATAATATTTAGCTGACTGTGTCCTCATTATACCTAATAACATTGTAAGTTTCAATAGCTAAAGGCCCTTTTTTCATTTTTTATATCTCTTATTTTCTCTTAGCCTCTGTGAAGGTAGTGTAAGACCACTAGATAATTTTGACTTGAGATTTAAAAGTAAACATTAGTTATAGAAATATACATTTATTTGGTAATTTTTGGAATATGATATATATGGAATGATATGATTTGAAACTTAATGGAGTCAGTTTCCTGTCTTAATGAACATGTGTCTTACCACTACTTAAAAACCTAACTTGAGATAACATTTGATGCTGCTGATGTAAAGTGACAAGTTTAAAAAACTAAAGAAAGAAACTGGACTGCTTTCAGAATGGATGAATCTGATCACATGTTTTATTAAAATGGTTAGCTAATCCCTTGATTTACCAAATTTCTTTGCTTTTCTGAAATAGGAAAGTCAAACATCAAGGCATTTGAAAATGAACTCTCTAGAAACAGAACATATGTTATTAAAAACATCTACCTGGACAACTTCATTTTCTTATAAATAATAAGGTATAATTGTCCAAACTCTTACTGCTTTAAAGAAACCCTACATGGAAGAAGTATAGAAGAAACTGATTAGTAAAGAAAGTATAAACATTTTCTGTTATCAGAGTGTGTATATTTAAAGTCAAAGGATATAAATGTAGGCTTTCGTTAAAAATAGTGCAAATAATTCTGTTCCTCATGATTTAATAATCATAGCAAATGTTGTATGAGTTTACATCCTTGTAATATGAATATTTCCATCTAACAAAAGAGATAGAAAAAAATTATGCCAGTTAGTTAGCTTGATAAGATATTGCAAGAACAAATTTGCTTTATTTTAAAAGGGCCTAAAGAAATCTTTTAAAAGGAAGAAATATAAATGATAATATCAAACCTCACTAAGGTGGAATTAGGGTGTGTTATCTGAATTGCTGAAAAATCAGAATCATTGGAAAATCATTTTAAAATAATCAGCTGTTGGCCGGGTGCTGTGGCTCTTGCCTGTAATCCCAGCACTTTGGGAGGCTGAGGTGGGAGGATCACTCGAGGTCAGAAGTTCAAGTCCAGGCTAACCAACGCGGCGAAACCCTATCTGTACTAAAAATGTCGAAAATTGTCTGGGTATGGTGGCACATGACTGTGAGTGGCACATGCCTCTCAAGGCTGAGGCATGAGAATAACTTGAACCCAGGAGGCGGAGGTTGCAGTGAGCCAAGATTGTGCCAATGCACTTCAGCCTCAGTGACAAAGAAAGATCCTGTCTCAAAAAAAAAAAAAAAAAAAAAAAAAAGATAATCAAGATAAAGATAATTAGCTGTTATCACAAAATATAAAGTATGAAGTAATTTTAAATAGTGCTGCTATATAGGTATATGTTAGTATGTCCAAATAAACATCTGGCCTACTTAATTGACTAAATAACAATTATGATTAGATTAGGCAAATCAAGTTCCTGAAAAGGGTAAATGATTAAATTTGCTTTAATTTATTTTTGCCTATGGAATGGCTAACCTAGAATTTGACACAGAAAAGAAACAAAATGAACATTTTCTATAAATTTAAGTGGTTGAATGAATAAGAATATTTGAGGAGCTTGTTCCTCTTGAATGCAGTATTTCACAAAACAGTTTTTATCCTTATGAGAATTTTATTTTTATATAAAGCTAAACTTTTGTTCATATATTGATTTGGTAAGAAAATTACTGAGAGGTTTATCTTAGTGAAAATAAAACTGGAAAAACATACATTCAAAATAATTTAACACCACTCCTTGTGTTTAACACAATAGCTTTACATATTAAAATTTTATATAAAAAAATTTATAGTAACACTGTAACAGAAAATTTAGAAAAAGAATCTGTGGCTACTCATTTGATTCATTCAAAATTGTCACCAAAACCCGAGAGAAAAGTCTATGAAGATAGCAACTATCAACTGGAGTGGAAAGGGAGGAATGAGGTTGCTATTTTATCAGGAGATTTCATTTGTAAGACTTCTTGATAAAATGATATTTGAACAGAGACCTGAAGAAATTGGAGAGGCTAGTCATAAAGATATCATAAGGAAGCATTTTTAAGGCAGAAAGAACAGCAAGTACTAAGACTGGACTGGAGTTGTGTGGTGCATTTGAGCAAATTGCAAGGAAGCTAGTGGCACCAGGCTAAGATGAGTAAGGAGAAAAGTGAAAATAGATTAAGTCTAGAGGGTAGTAAGAGGTTATTTCAAGTAAAATTGGAGGCCATTTTAAGCATTTGGGATTTGTACCTAAAAGGGATAGGAAGCCCCCTCCTATCCACAGAAGACACATTCCAAGATCCCCAGTCGATGCCTGAAACTAGGGGTAGTATTGAACCTTTATTTTATGTATATACTCTACATGTTTTTTTTCTTCTACACAATTTTGTGGATAGAAGATTTGTTTTCACCATATATCTTAGCGCCCATAGCATGCCATTTTTTTTTTCTTTTCTTATTGAGATCTTTCCCCTTTTTCCTTACAGGAAGTGCTTTGGCATATCCAAATTATCAGCATCACTAATGTTGTACTTTGGGGCCATTATTAAGTAAAACAGTAAATTAAGGATTATTCGAACACAGCACTGCTATACTATAACAGTGGCTCTTGCGGCTCATATGGCCATGTGACCAACAGATGGGTAGCCTATACAATGTGGATACTTGGGACAAAGTGTTGATTTCTGTCCTGGGTGGAATGGACTGGGATGGTACAACATTTCATCACACTACTCAGAAGGGCACATGATTTAAAGATTATGAGTGATTTATTTCTGAAATATTCCATTTAATACTTTGAGACCATGGTTAACAGTGGGTAACTGAAACCACTAAGGGCAAAATCTTGAATAAGGCGGGTGGAGGAGGCTACTGTGAAATGTTTCAAGGAGATGATTAAAATTAGCCGATTTGCATGCATCTCAAAAGACCACTCTCATGGGGGTGTGGAGAATAGAGGAGCAAATTAAAAGTCTGTCAATCCAGATGTGTTACCATCAAGTTTGGATGTGCTAAAAAGTTGCCATAATCTTCATACTTTTAGGTAGACCCGACAAGATTTGCTGATTTATTGAATGGGAAGTTTGAATTAAAGGTAGAAGTCAGAGACAACTCCAAGTTGTTTAACATGAGCAACTAAATTGAAGGATGAAGTTATTTTTCACTAAGATGAGGAAGACTAAAGGAGATGCATGTCTGAGGAGACGGAAATCTAGAGTTTGAGGACGGCTTATGATGCCTATTAGACAACTAGGTAAATATGTTAAGTTGGCAGCTAGATGTAGAGTTCGTGGAAAATATGTGAATTTGGGAGTTTTTATCATTTAGGTAGCATTTACTAGATAAAACTACCAAGGAAGAGAGTGAACTATAGAGAAACTACTCTAAGGACTGAGATCTAAGTATAAATTCCTATACTCTAAAAATATAATGCAGGATTAAATTACTTCCTCAGATCTATCAAGTCCCATATTTGCAATGATTGAAAGTAAAGCTATATCTTTGAAAGGCAAGTAAAAGAATAGTTGCTTGCTTGCAGTTCCTGTGAATTGCTATTCATTTTATTTTTTAGAATTAGAAAGAAATGGAATACATTTTGGCTCCACAGAAAGAGAATAGCATGTATGGGGAGTCTGGATACTGCTTTAAAAGCTATATGCTATTTCTCAGGCCTGGCCATAGGCAATTACAAAGGCTTTACCTGGCAGGCCTCACAGGGGAAAGCTGCCCAGCCCTCCCCAGACTTGGGGTACAGCCAGTACCTTGCAGCCTCTGAGGGAAGGGGAGTTGATATCAAGGACTCAGGCCCCTTTGGCTGGTCATACTCTTTCTCATATTTGTGGTCCTAGTCTCAGAGCCTTTAATCTCAGGTTTCCCTTTCTGAGGCCTTCTTAGAGGTCTTCTTCAGGTGCCTCTGCATAGGCCTCCTTTTGAGGAGGAGGGGGAACACATGAAGGCACATTTTCTTACCCTTACTCAGACCCTGGACTTGTCCATTCCTTTCCCTTAACTCCCATACTTCTTTCCCAGCCACAGGGTCTGTACAACTTTTAGAGCCTTGTATTCTTGGCTCCCTCAAAAAACAGATGACCCCCACGTCTTGGCTGATTCCCTAGTATGCCATTTCATGGTGGTGGGTAGGAAATGGAATAAACAGGGAGGGAGAGTTGATGTGTTTTTCCTGTTTAAGATGCTTGCATATACCATTGCAATAATTCATTAAAGGCTTAACTCTCACTTTTGGCTTGTTGCTTTAATTAGCTACTCCAACCCCTGGCAGCTCAGCTATTTCTCCCAGCTAAGCTCCTGATAGTGTAAATTATCCTTTTATATATTTTATCAGAACAGATTCATTATTTTTCTTTTTTACCAACCCTGTGTAACTTTAACTTATATTGAGGTGTTGTCCTGCATTTGACCTGGATTATGATTTTCTTAACATTTCTCCGTATTCAGGTAGTTATTCTAAAAATTCTGTAAGCATTTTTTGTAGACAAGTGCTCTTCTGCCCATTTGTTAATGCAGTCATATTCCCACTAATGCTGTGGTCAGTAAATTAATGAATTAATAAATTAACAAATCTTATTTTATTTATTATTTTTTTCTACTGTTAATTCTTCTGACAAGATTACTAAATAGTTATAGCCCAAGTGAATGAATGATAAGCCACAAACTAGGTGCTGTTGTTTGAATGTGTCCCCCAAAAGGCATGTGTTGGAAACTGAATTCCCAAACTCATGTTGAAAATTAATTGCTATTTTAACAGTATTAAGAGGTGGGAGCTTTAAGAGGTGATTAGGCCATGAGGGATCTGTCCTCATGAGTGGATTAATGATCTTACTGCATTAATAGGTTCCTTATAAAAGGTGAAGTTTGGTCCCCTTTTCTCTCTCTCTCTCTCCCCTTCTCTTTGTCTTTATGGGTGATGCAGCAAGAAGGACCTTGCCAGATGCTGCCCACTCAGTCTTGAACTTCAGAGCCTCCAAAACTGTGAGCCAATAAATTTATAGTCATTATAATTATCCAGCCTGGGTATTTATCCCGGTGGTATTTTGTTACAGCAGCATGAAACAAACTAAGACAGCTGGTATTTGTGTTATGCCATTCTTGCATTGCTATAAAGAAATATCCGGGACTGCATTATTTATAAACAAAGGCTGTATAGGAAACATAATGCCAGCATCTGCTTGACTTCTGGGGCATCCTCAGGAATCTTACAAGCATGGTGGAAGCTGAAACAGGAACAAGCATGTCACATGACAAAAGCAAGAGCAAAAACAGGGGAAGGTGTCACACTTTACAACACAACTAGATCTTGTGAGAATTCACTCACTATTGCAAGGGCAGAATCAAGGGGATATTGCTAAACCACTGATGAGAAATCCACCCCCATGATCCAGTCACCTCCCACCAGACCCCACCTCCAATACCTGAGATTACAATTCAGCATGAAAATTGGGCAGGGACAAACATCCAAACTATATCAGTGTTATAACTACAAATTACTCAAATATAACAGCAATTAAGTATTTTTTTCAGACTTATTTTTACTGCTTGTTCAGTACAAAAATTGGTAAACAAAGTTTAATCTACGTTAAAATCTATCTATTAATACGTAGTGTGTTCTAAGCTTTTCTTAAGAGGATAAAATACTGAAATTTACTCAAAGGCAATTTTGATTTGAATCTAAATACATAAAAAATATTATTTATACACTGTTATTACAAATAAAATGTGTCTACTAAGATTACTTAGCTTTTATATAGCAACTTATATTGCATAATAATTTTAAGATTACTCAAATATTATTCTGTTATTTATTATTATTATTATTTTTTTGGACAGAGTCTCACTCTGCGTCCAGGTTAGAATGCAGTGACAAGATCCCAGCTCACTGAAACCTCTGCTTCCTGGGTTCAAGAGATTCTCCTGCCTCGGCCTCGTAAGTAGCTGAGATTATAGGCACATGCCACTACGCCTGGCTAAGTTTTGTATTTTTAGTAGAGGCAGGGTTTTACCATGTTGGTCACACTGGTCTTGAACTCCTGACCTCAGGTGATCCACCCACCTTGGACTCCCATCAAATATTATTCTTAATTATATTTTTAATATTGTCATTAGGAGTCAAAGGACCAAAATATCTTAAATATGACAAGTAAAGTTCACTGAAATTTATGTAAAGGAAATTAAATGGGAATTGTTTTCAAAATCTGGTTCTATTTTCTACTCTGCAACTTGATAGCTCGTTATTTTTATTAACGTCACTAAACCACTGAGTCCCAAGTTCTTCATCTCTAAAGTTAACTTGATTGCCACATTATTATGGGAATCAATTAGCATACATAGTTTTAAATGACTTATGTAGTGTGCTGTGTAACTGAATCTTGCAATATTAGTTTTATTACAATGTTACATTTGTTAACCTTTTGGTGGAATATATTGGGTTTACCATGTGACTAGAGGAGGACTATACTTAGGGAAGTTTGACACCTTCCCTCCCATCTTTCAGTGCTTTCAGTGTCTTTGTCCCTTTATTTCTTGGCTGTTTACCAGGCTTACTGGCCTCATATTTCTTTATTCGAAGGTTTTTTTTTTTTTTTTTTTTTTTTTCCCCTTGTGAACCCAGGCACTTCTCTTACCAGAAATCATCTCTCTCTCCTCACATCTACAGGACTAGGTGTCTGAACTGGCCAAAGGGAGAGTTCACTAATCAAAGAGGAATGGTGTTGTGGCAGAGTGAGCTCTGGAATTAGATTTATAAAGGTCAAATCTTTGGCACTACTTTACTACTTCTTTAAATTTCAAACAATAATTAGTTCTTATTGCCTTACCTGTGCAATGGAGCTAGTGATACTTTTGGCCTATCTCTTAACACTATTAAGATTATAATAAAATAAGATCCCTAATGTACCTTGTAAACAATAAGACACACACAAAGTAAGTAGTTACTATTGTTCAGATGAACTCATTTATTTTAGCAGAAGGAAAGCACGAAGATGCCCTAGAAAACTCCCATTGTTATAAAGAGGTATATAAGTGCTTAACAGAGGCCTTCAAAAGGCAAGATCTCTCTCCTGTTACTAAATCTACGGAATAACATAGAAAACAGCCTGCTGAAAAAGACAAATTTAGTTGGGGAAAGGATATATTAATAACATTTATTGGAAAACTTGATATAGTCTGAGTTTGGTGGCTCATGTCTGTAATCCCAGCATATTTGGAGGTCCAGGTGGGGGAATATTTTTGCATATAAAAGATAATCTTGAAAATCTTAAACCCAAGAGTTTGAGACTAACCTGGGCAACGCAGTGACACTTCACCTCTTAAAAAAGGGAGAGAGAGAGAGAGAGAGATAAAGAAAAACTGATTATCTCCAGCTTTTATTTTAAAAGCTATGCAAGGTATAGATGGAAATAGTTGTCACTAATTTAGTTTACAACATATTTCCAGTTATTGAGAGTTCATTTTTCCACAGTTGATATAGTGACAAGCAACCTGGGAATGGTTGCTACTCTGCCAGTGTATCTTCCTAAGTAGTGACAACGAACAGGGTTCATAGGCAATGGAAGTGAGAAATAAACAGTTCTTGCTCAAATTTTGGAGTCGATTGTTAGCACTACATAGTCTGTCTATCCTTAATAGCACAATGCAATTTTACAATGAAAATAGTGAGTTCCAGATCAAATATATTACTCATTAAAGTTTATGCAGCTTTTGTGTAATAGACATTGTCTACAAACCTAGATACATTTAATTCTAAAGACTAATCTCTATTTGCTATGATGCTAGCTCTCACAGTGTGATTGAAACTTGGAGGCCAACCTCAGTTGATCTCTGATGGCTGAGTTGATGCCCCTCCTGAGAAGAGATCTTAGAGAAAGCCCTTGACAAGGGTAAGGACATTGTCCAGAAAAGCCTTAGGAGGGACAAGCTAGGATAAGAAAAAGGAAAAACATACTTGAAGACAAAGCAACTATTTATTCTGTGAAATGAAACTAGTAAACAGTAGCCAGTTGACTTCCATTTTTGTAAGATTCAAATTCGTGAATTTATGCAGTAGTAAGGACTACCATGTTCCAGAAACTCTTCTGTGGAAAACAATGATAAGTAACTTACATAATGACAGGTAACTCATATGAATGAACAAAAGTTTTTGCCCTTGGGAAACCTATGTTTTGACAGGATTCAGAATTGATACAATGTATATGGAAATGCTTTATATATTCTAAAATAGAATTATTGCATAGTATAGGTAATACTTTAAAGATAAAGGGATTGCTTGCCATGAGAAGATTTCTAAGAAAATATATTCATAACACGAATATTTGAGGAACAAAGAAAACAATAAGAAACCACATTAGATAACATTAATTGAATGTGTACCATAAATTGTTAAAATCTTACTATGATATAAGTACTAGTATTTGACAGATTTCTAGCTGGAAAACATATTTTTTCACAGCAAAAACACTCTGTATGGTAACATAGTTATTTTAAGGCAGTAACATGGATGCCTGTGTCCAAGGTGCTGAAATGTATTTGATTTTGACTAATTTGAACAATTCGTATCAATAATTTTTCTCAGTATGCAATTTAAATATTTTCTGTGATGCACTATTTAGGAAAGTAAGACTTTATGAATGATTTTTCTAATGATAGCATTGTTTATCAAGAGCATTTAATGAATGATATGCCACAATAGGTTGTTTCTTGCTGTGAATGTCTAGAAACACCGGGTATTATAAAATGAATAATGTTTTTGCCTTTTAGCCTCACATGTTTTACACCTGAACACACTAAGTAATAGTTAAAATGCACAAGTTTTATTTTGAGATATTTATTAACAATTATTTCATTTGATGTATATTATGTACATCTTATGTACATAATCTTATGTAATATAATTACTACATTAGCAGGTGCTTCTTCAGTTCCGATTCCTCTTCTACATTTTCTACTGGGTTTGGGAAACCTCTATATAAATATATCAGTACTCCAAAAATTAAAATAAACTCAACAAGTCTCATCATGTTATCTCTAAAATTTGCCCTGGTTGGTCTCAAACTCCTGGGTTTAAGACTTGCAAGATTATCTCTTACATGCAAAAGCATTCTCTCACGTCAACCTCCCAAAGTGCTGGGATTATGGGCTTGAACCATTGAACCCATCTTGTATCACAGGTTTTCAATAAATGGTAACTATATCTTTTTTCCAACTAAAGTTACCTTGCTCAGCAGCCTGTTTTCTATGCCATAAACATCTTCCAGGTAACTCAAAGAGCAGAGAGAATCATAAAAGAAGGAGGAATTGGTCTCAGCCATGAGCAATTGAGGCTTAGTCTTTCCAAAACTTTCTGATAAATATATAGGATACTGCCCATAATTTTCCACCTGAGAGATACCACAGAAAGAACTGTAGATTCATCACTTCCCTTTCCTCATTGGTTGAGAGTTTACTCAGACATTTTTAACTACTGGCACTTCCAGGTAGCAACTTTGTGCATGCTAATCAGGCTGCCATCTGACTGTTTCTCTCACCATTGTACCAGAGCAGAAAGCAAATGATGGAAGTTACAGCATCGAGTTGAAAAACTATCATCTTGAAGGAATTCCAAGTCTGCACACAAGTATTTCTTGATTCTAGGACTAGAATGAGTGGCCTCAAGTAAATGAAGTTAGCCTCGAGAGATGTTGGTCCAACAGATAAACTGTTAAAGAAACAGAATATTTAAAGTTCCAGAGTGGGAAAGAACTGGGAACATTTAAGGAGTTAAAGAAAGCCAGTTGACCTGGAGTCCAGCAGAGGGAGATGAAGGTGGAATATCAGGAGAAACGTAAAGGATAATTACATGACATAGTTTTGTATTCTGTTATCAATCAAAGCAGATTTAAGTATTTGAAATGTGCTACACAAGGGATGGGTTTTTTTCTGAACCATGATCTTGTATTTTCAGTACCCATTGCTGAATGTATAATTTTCTGTCTGTTTCCCAATTTGGAGTCTTGAAAGTGAGGATTAGACTGCCAAGATTATTTTTTAACACCCAAAAAATATCATTTTAGATTATAGGATATTCAAAAGAATAGCTGCCCTTGGATCAGGAAGTCATTTATGATTTGCAATCAACTGTATTTAAACAAGTCCAAGGGACACAGGTGCCATGATTGACATCTCTAATGTAGATGGTGTAGGGAATTTCTGAATTATATTAACCCACTATATAATAGGGAAATATGTTCCAAGACATTCTTATTCAGCCTGCTTTGGAATGCAGAGAAGCATTGCTTTCGCTAATAAACTATCAGTGGCATCTACATGATCTATAGACAAAAAGGAGACTTGAGTGTTCTATCATTGAATGTGAGGAAACGGAAAAAAATAGCACTGGAATTTAGAAGCTAAGTAATAATCTATATTATTTGCTAAACCTTTAGGTCAGGAATCTTACTGAATTTTATATGCGAAAACTATACTAATGCACAACTCACATCTCCCACCATGGAAAGCACAGTTGACTAGTAACCCACACTGCTGCCGCTCTGAATCTACTATAGTATTTGTACTGAGGATACTTTTCTTTCAAGTTGTACTCAGCCAGTGAATGAGCATGATGAGCATCACAATTCCAAGACATTTCTAGGAGACCAAGTACTCCTCTCACAGGTGAATTGGCTTGAGGACTCCTCATTGGCCTGACCAAATGTTTCTTGGAGCTGTGCTGTAGTCACAGAATCCTCCTACCCAATTCTTTCTTTATTTCCCTCACAGGTGTTAGACATGCATCACAGTCTGAGGCTCTTCCTGTCTTCTCTGGCTGTTTCTTTCATCCTTCTCTGGCATTCCTCCTAATGAATCTCTCACATATCTCTTTTCATGTTGGATTCATCTTCTTGAAGAAACCAACTATCATAAGATACATATTTCCCTGTATTTCACTGCTACATATGCACCAAGGAAGGAAGTAATTCCTTTACAAGATGAGCTTCTTGTATTTACTTCAAAGAGGACACATAAAAAGGATGAATAAAACATACCTATTGTTTGGAACCCAGTAATATAAATAAAAATATATTTATTATGTGGTGAGAAAAGATCATCTAGTTATTCTCAATAATATCAACTGTATTTTAAATGCTTTGGTGGCTCTTAGTTTTGAAAGTTGGATCTTCAGAGTCCAAGTGTTTCTGCTCTAATTCTTAGGGCTGGAAGATGTCATGCTGTCTCTGAGAAAAGTAACTGAAAAAGTAATAAATAGCAGAAGG
The DNA here is from genome assembly GCF_043159975.1 of Macaca nemestrina. Lineage (NCBI taxonomy): Eukaryota > Metazoa > Chordata > Mammalia > Primates > Cercopithecidae > Macaca > Macaca nemestrina. The sequence goes on along the minus strand of NC_092127.1, from coordinate 151,234,660 downwards.
TATTGGAAGGACTTTTGATTCAGATTTTCAAAATGAGATTCAAAATACTTGGACTGCATCCAAATGTGAGAGAACTGGGAATCGAGAACTGGAGTCATAGATTTGATGTGATTGAATAGAGTAAATGGATGGTGCTCTGTTTGGCTCTAACCAAACATTTTTTCATGGTCTTTATAAGAATACTAAGTGTAATATATATACAATGAACACTATTAATAGAAGCACAGTTCAGAGTTTCACAAACCAAATAAGGAAAACAAAAAGCATTTTATAATTTGAAATTAGTTAAACTACCCTTGTGTAAATGTCCATTGAAATTCAATGTTGAACATTTAGTGAAGATGCTTTATAGTTATTTATAAGCATTGAAAGTTAGAAGTAACAATAGAATAATCCAGGGAGGCAAAAGGAAAGAAGCTGAGTCCAAAGTTTTCCCATGTTTCCTTGATTTTGGTGGCTTCTGACCACGAAAATCAATGCCAAAGAAATCATAATTAGATTTCAACATATTTGAATAGGAACAAAAACAGTAGCCAGATTCCTCAAGTACTTTGTGATTATCCTAAACATGTTAATTATTCCCATTTTTCAATTTATTAGAAAATTTGAAGTTTGTTAAAATTGCTCTTGATTTTTATGACTGTTTAAAGCATTAGTTCATTAATAGCTGTTCTCATTAATGCTGAGGGCAATTTGCCTTCAATATATTATTTTGCTAATGTATTTTGAGATAATAGTAGGTTTATGGCATTTCAATAATTTGGAAATAAAATATTCTTCTAAAACGATATCACTTAGAAAATGATTCCATTATGTTTATTACATCTCAAATACACAGCCACAGTTCGTAATGTTTCTGTAAATTGCTTCTTGTTTTTTTGTTTTTTTTTGTTTTAATGGAAGTAACCACATTTCTCTTACTATTATCCATATCAAACCATAAAAGAAGGACGTCTACACACATACAGTTTGTCATTCATACATGTGCATGCACACACACACTACTTAATTTGAGGTAAATATAAAATGAAAAAATATATGATTTGGAGCAAAGACCATGGGTATTGTTTTTGCCACCAGCTTCATCTAAATTCAAATCTCACTCTACCATTTACCAGCAATATGACCTGAAACACACAACTCTAGTATTAAGACCTTCAGTACTACTGGAATTAAATAAAATCATGTATCAAGCATTGTCATTGTTTAATCCCATGTTGACAATGAGTTTTCTCTTTGACCTGGTTCTATTTCCTACCTTCACCTTCATCTCCAACCAGGAATTTTTCAAATAATAGAATTCAATAAAAACAGCTCATATGCTTTTCCAGATGGCCGTGAACAACATATACTGTATGACACTTTCTTGTGGGAAAGAAAATTAAAGAGAAAGCTTGCATAAGCTTAGATATTCAAATTGGAATAAATTTTTATGAATTGCAAAAACTAATATTTATTGAAAACCTTTAGTACATGTTTCCTCAATATATTACTTGATTTGAAATGTCTTCAATAATGGTAAATTTGCCTGAAAGAAATAATTAATAAATTATTCTTCTTGAACTTTTTTCCTTGAAATATTAGAAATAGATTTGTATATGAACACATTTATTACCATGATATTTTTTCGAAGTCTTGAGCTAACTTAAATTGTCACTGTATGAGATGTCATACTAAATATTCAGCCTGCAGAAATGAAAATCTAGCATCAGGAAAATGCTGTCTGAAGCTATATCTTCGTGATCTCTGTGAGGTATTGCCGATCACACTCTTGGACTGCCATTTCAGAAGATCCTGGTAACATGTCTCTGTAGTATTCTCTGTCAGCCATGGAAGTATGTTTGCTGAATTTTGTTTGATTGAGTTGTCTGTAAGAATGTGTTGCTTCTACACACTAATGCAACAGAGTTACAGTTTTCTTAGTTCTATTTATTTTCATAATTTAAAATAAATTTTCTGTGAAAGATGAATAGTTTTAAACTATATTTCAATTATGTCCATTGAAATATTGAAATTATTCACTGTTTAATTTCTCTGGCTTCAGTGCCTTTTTCCCTTAATTCACATTGCTCTTGTTTTGTAGCTGATACTTTCATGTCAATCTTAGATATTCCATACTGCCTTGTTACCATCGTGTAATTGTACAAAGTATTCCCAGATGCTTCAAGTAGTTCTCTAGCTGATGTTTTATCTTCCCTACATTTCCAACTTTTGTTACATGAGTGTTGTTCTTTATTTTCACTTCATTTGCCAGTGTTTCTTGTTTGTGTTTTTGTTTTCTATTTTACTTTTAAAATTGCTTACCTGCGAACAGAGAGAAAAAAACAAAGTGTTTCTCCTACTCTCTTAGATAGTCTTTCAGCACTATGTTTCTGACACCAGATGTGTGGCAGTATTTTTCCACACACCAGACAATTCTCCAGCAGACATCAGCTGGGTGTCTCTAATTTGATTCAATTCTAACACTAACTGGCTATAGACAGAGTAGGATCCCACAAGTTAAGGGCTCAGTCCCACAAGACTGCCCCCAATGTCTGACACCAGTCACAAGAAATAGTAGGATGTCACCTATGCTTCTGACCTACCAGCCATAATCTGAGATCCCATTGCCCTTTTCTTGGATTTGATTAATTTGCTAGAGTGGCTCACAGAACTCAGTAACATTTACTTACATTTACTGATTTATTAATAAATGATACAGATGAACAATAAAAGCTCTAAGTTTATAATCATGGCTTGGTCTTTCTAGGAATGAGCACTCATCCAGGAGCACACCAAGAGTCACCCCATTAGATAAAAAGATGCTCCTATCACCGAGGAAATTCCAAGTGATTTAAGAGCTCTGTATCAGATTCTTCTATCACTCAGGAAATTATAAAGGTCTTAGGAGCTCTGTGTCAAGAACCAGTTCAGATATCAAATATTAGAACAAAAGATTCTCCTGGAACCCCTAACTTTCAAGAAATCCAAGGGTTGTAGAAGTTATGTGCTAAGGACTCTGGGGAGAGACCTAATATTTATATTTATTATTTGTTGCCTGTATTTGTCAAATTGACTCATATTTTGTTTATAAATATATAATGTTCTATCTTTATCTGTATTATTTTATATTTTCCATTGTTTATGTTCATTTTATTATTTTATTGAATTATTATTCAATCCATGTTCTTTCTTTCTAGTTGATAATGATAGTATTAAATATTGTCCATTTGCATGATGAAATACAGCTTTCATTCCATTATTTTAAAAATAATTTTTCTAACATTCGTTACATATATATGTCTCTGTGTATATGTATGTGATATTTAACCAGTATAATTATGACTTTTAGTTTTCTCTGGAACCTTTATTTCAATAACACTTTTATATAATAATTATTAATTGCTTCTTATGTGGTAGCTATTTTGAACCCTGGTTTTATTTAAGAAGTCAATATGGAGGACAGGCATGTATATATATGTGAAATATATAAATGTGTGTTTATTTATAAAAGTTACTGCCTATAATAAGTGCTCTAATGTGAATAAATGGGGCTCAATGTGGGGGGTTCCCACATTTATGGGGTACACAAATGATGCTTCCAGTGGAGTACAGTTAGGCTTGGATTGAAAAGATAAGAAGGGGCCTAGAAATCATAAGGGAAAGAATAGTCTAGGCTAAAACACCTTAGGGGTGTGAACACCTTAGCGCCTAGAAATCACAGGGAAAGAACAGTTTAGGCTGAAATACCAGGTTCTTAGCTGTGAACACCGTAGGGTCTTTAAAATGGCACTAGACAAACTTCTAGATGTTGGCAAGGTCAGATATTGCAGAGCCTTCTAGGAAATAAGTGCCTGATTTAATTTATATTAAAAACAAAAACAGAAAATGGCTCAAGCTGCTCTGTGGAAAATTGATTGCAGTGAACAAGAGTGGAAGTAGAAAAACCAGAATATTGAGTCAATTTAGTAATTCGGGAGAAATCATGAAAATGGTATTCCCTATTTTGGAGCAGTACAGGTAGAGAAAAATTAATTATGGAGGTAGAAACAACAGATATATAGTATATGTGTATGTTTTTTCCCAGAATCTTGAAATAAATTTTCATATCAATGCCATTAGTTAGGATAAATGACACTAGTTAGAAATGCATATTCCTTTCAATTTGCTACCATATTTACCAGTCTACCAGCCTCAAATAGGCTGATTTAGAAATTATACATTTAGGTAACCTATTTGGCTTAGAAGCCATTTAAGGAGATGAATATAAATATTCACGCATTCATGAAGCTTACATTCATTCAGCATAATTGGAGGGATAATATATATAAATATATAGGTTACAGCATTAATATTACTAAGGAATCCTGGCTCCATCACTTGAAGTTTCTTAACTTCTAATGAAAAGAAGTTGTAGCAGTTACTATTACTGTTTAACAAAGTACACCATAACTTACGGCATGAAGCAATAACATTAACAGACTCAGTTTTTGTAGATCAAGAATTTAGATATAGCACAGTAGGGGAGGTGGGATGGTTTATCCTGATTATACCTTGCCTGGAGCATCAGCAGGGAAGATTAGAAATCTAGAGGTGATTCAGTACCTGACGGCAGGAGTTTTCTGGGGTCATCTTTACTCACATGTGGAGTAGTTGATTCTGGTTGTCAACTGAGACCTTTGATGGCCTAATGGCTAGAAAACCTATGCACTACCTCTCTCATGTGATCTCTGAGTATGGGCTATTTTGGGCTCCTTCACAGTATGCTGGCTTGCTTGCTGAACCAGGTACCTCAAGAGAATCAAGCAAATGTGTTATCTTTTATGATCTAACACTGCAATACTCATAACATTACTTCTACCAGAGTCCCAAGTCTACCAGGATTATAAAGAAATAACAGGTCTGACCTCTTAATGGAAGTTAGGTCAAAGTTGCATCATAAGAACGCATGCATTGGGGAATATTTTTGGAACCATTTCTGGAAAATACAACTTACCATGTATGTAGTTTTAGTAAATAATGGAATTCTGGAGATATGATAGACTATACCTAAATTTCAAAAAGCCAGAAACATCTTTACTTCGTTGAATATATCATTTTAGTTTAGATGTTACTTTAATTTTCATCTTGATAGTTTAAGGAATGCAGGTCATGGTTGAAAACTACATCATTTAAAGACCATTAAGAAACATACACTTTGCAGAAAAGTAGAGAAAGCATTTCAGTTTCTTATTAGCTTTTCCTATGATGAATCACATAATGAATCAGCTTTACACTAGGAAGTCAGCATGGCTCAATAAACCAATCAATGAACTAAGGCTTGAGCATATGGTAAATATACCCTACTCTCCCCAAGATATTTTAAGCCTCATCAAAACAGTCCAAACCAGATGCACGTCTATTTTTTTTATTGCAACTGTAAAATCCATACCAGAAATGATTTTTAACCCTATAAAAGTTCTTAAAATATATTCACATCCATTCTTGAATGTTTGCTTTCCTAACTTTTCAGCTTATCAATTAGAATATATTGGATTTAGCTCAAGAAAAAGTGGGAAAACCTGTAGTACAATTGGCTTTTCATGATATATACTGGCAAAGGTTAAGAGAATGCTAAAAGTATTGAATTATGACCCACAGGTATATCTATACCAGTACATTCTTCTTCTAACACACACTCAGTGTAATAGAATATGGAAGAGAAAGGTTATAAGAAGCACATTAAACTAGCCATGGCTGTCAGTTAATAATACTTTGCTGCAGACAAGTCACCTCACTAAATGCTTATCTCCATTTACTTCCTTTAATGTTCACAGTAAGCCTATACAGTATCTTAAATGAACAGAGTTTTTGTGTGTGTGTGTTTGTGTGTGTGTGTGTGTGTGTGTGTGTGTGTGTGTGTTTTATTCTATCCATGAAGACAAGAAATTCTGGGATACACAGCCTAAAGCACATATGGAAATTTAGAAGTAGATAAATAATCTTTCTGTACATTCACTTTTGCGTCTCCAAGGTTTGTTTCTGAATAACAGAGAAGGGGAAGACTAAACCTGAAATTCCAAGGATTGATGTTACACACCAGCCTAGTATATTCCTTAAGAAGCAAGAAAAAAAAAAAGTGGTCTGTCTTTAACAGAAAGACCACTCAGACACTTTCTAATATCTTGTTCATTAGACCTGGGTCGTATGATCACTTTTAGACTATATACAAATGTTTGGTACAATACTTTTTCTTCCTTTGCCTCTATAGTAGAGAAAAGCTAGGGACTGTGTGTATGTTAGCACCTTGCAGTGTCTGCTGCACATCCTCTATGATCAGGGCTTTTATTTTTATCCACATTTTACAGTTGGGAAGAGTGTGGCTTGGAGAGCTTAAGTAGTTTTCCCAGAGCTATATTGTCACTTACTAATGGAGCTGGACTAGAAACTGGGCTTGTGAATGTAGAGTCACATTTTCAATGGGTACACAGTATTGCTTGTTATTACTCTTGTGGATCCAAAAGTCATCATTACAAGAAAAAGGGTTGAAAAGTGCACTTCATGCAAATGAGTACCAAAAGAGAACAGGAGTAGGTATCCTTATTTCAGACAAAAAAAAACTTTAAGGCAACAGCAGTTAAAAGAGACAAAGAGTGACATTATACAATGGTAAAATGTCTTGGCCAACAGGAAAATATCACAATTCTAAACATATATGTACCTAACCCTGGCACTCCCAAATTTATAAACCAATTACTAATAGACCTAAGAAATGAGATAGCAACACAATAATAGAGGGTGTCTTCAGTACTCCATTGGCAGTACAAGACAGTTCATCAAGACAGGAACTCAACAAAGATACAATGAATTTATAGTACACCTTGGAACAAATGGACTTAACGGATATATACAGAACATTTCATCCAACAACCGCAGAGCACACATTCTATTCAACAGTGCATGGAACGTTCTCCAAGGTAGGCTATATGATAGGTCACAAAATGAGCCTCAAAAATTTTAAGAAAATCAAAATTACATCAAGCGCTCTCTCTGACCACAGTGGAATAATACTGGAAATCAACTCCAAAAGAAAACTTTAAAACCATGCAAAGACCTGGAAATTAAATAACTTGCTTCCGAATGGCATTGGCTGAAAAATGAACTCGAGAAAGAAATTTGAAAGTTCTTCAAACTGAATGACAATAATGACACAACCTACTAAAACTTCTGAGGCCAGGCACAGTGGCTCACACCTGTAATCCCAGCCCTTTGGAGGCCGAGGCAGGTGGACAACCTGAGGTTGAGAGTTCAAGACCAGCCTGGCCAATATGGTGAAACCCATTCTCTAATAAAAATACAAAAACGTAGCCTGGTATGGTGGCAGATATCTGTAATCCCAGCTAGTTGGGAAGCTGAGGCAGGAGAATCGCTTGAACCCGGAGGTGGAGGTTGCAGTGAGCCAAGATCACACCATTACACTCCAGCCTGGACACAACAGAGTGAGACTACATCTCAAGAAAATAAATAAAAACAAACAAACAAACAACAACAACAAAAAACTTCTGGGATACAGCAAAGCTAGTGCTAAGAGGAAAGTTCTTAGCCCTACACACGTATATAACAAAGACTGAAAGAGCACAAACTGAAATTCTAAGGCCACACCTCAAGGAACTAGAGAAGCAAGAACAAACCAAACCCAAACAAAGCAGAATAAAGGAAATAACCAAGATCCAAGCAGAACTAAATGAAATTGAAACAAAAAATATTACACAAGATAAATGAAACAAAAAGCTGGTTCTTTGAAAAGAGAAATAAAATTGATAGACCATTAACAAGATTACCCAAGAAAAGAGAGAAAATGCAAATAACCTCACTAAGAAACGAAACAGGAAATATTACACTGACACCACTGAAATACAAAACATCATTTAAGGCTAGTATGAACACCTTTATGCACATAAACTAGAAAACCTAGAAGAGATGGATAAATTCTTGGGAAAATACAACCCTCCTAGCTTAAATCAGGAAGAGTTAGATACCCTAAACAGATCAATAACAAACAGCAAGATCGGAATGGTAATTAAAAATTAGCAACAAAAAAAGTCCAGGACTATACGGATTCACAGCAGAATTCTACCAGACTTTCATAGAAGAGTTGGTACCAATCCTTTTGACACTATTCCACAAGACAAAGAAAGAAGGAATCCTCCCTAATTTATTCTATGAAGCCAGCATCACTGTATTACCAAAACCAGGGAAGGACATAACAAAAAAAGAAAGAAAGAAAGAAAGAAAGAAAGAAAGAAAGAAAGAAAGAAAGAAAGAAAGAAAGAAAGAAAGAAAGAAAGAAAGAAAGAAAGAAAGAAAGAAAGAAAGAAAGAAAGAAAGAAAATTACAGACCAATTAATAATCTTGATGAACATAGATGCTAACATCCTTAACAAAATACTAGTTAACCAACCAAATCCAACAACATATCAAAAAGATAACCCACTATGATCAAGTGGGTTTCATACCAGGGATGCAGGGAGGGTTTAACACACACAAATCAGTAAATGTGATACGCCACATAAACAGAATTTAAAACAAAAATCACATGATCATCTCGATAGATAAAGAAAAAGCATTAGAGAAAATCAAGCATCCTTTATGATTAAAACTCTCAGCACAATCAACATACAAGGGACATACCCTAATGTAATAAAAACCATCTATGACAAAGCAACAGCCAGCATAATACTGAATGGGGAAAAGTTGAAAGCTTTCCCTCTGAAAACTGGAACAAGACAGGATGCCCATGTGCACCACTGACTTTCAACATAGTATTGGAAGCCCTTTTGAAAACTCTAAAGATTCCTCCAGAAATCTCCTAGAACTGATTAAATAATTCAGCAAAGTTTCCAGAAATTAATGTATACAAATCAGTAGCTCTTCTATAAATCAACAGTGACCAAGTGGAGAATCAAATCAAGAACTTAACCCCTTTTATAAGAGCTGCAAAAAAACAAAAATACTTAGGAATATACCTAACCAAGGAGTCAAAAGATCTCTGCAAGAAAAACTACAAACACTGTTGAAAGACACAGATGACACAAACAAATGGAAACACATCCCATGCTCATGGATGGGTAAAACCAATATTGTGAAAATGACCATACTGCCAAAAGCAATCTACAATTTCAATACAATCCCCATCAATGTACTACTAACAGTCTTCACAGAATTAGAACAAACAATTCTAAAATTCATATGGAACCAAAAATGAGCCCACATATCCAAAGCAAGACTAAGCAAAGGAAGCATTACACTACCTGATTTCAAACTATACTATAAGGCCATAGTCACCAAAACAGCATGGTACTGGTATAAAAATAGGCACATAGACCAATGGAACAGAATCAGAGAACCTAGAAATAAGCCCAAATACTTACAGCCAACCGATTTTCAACAAAGCCAGCAAAAACATAAAGTTCAGAAAGAACACTCTTTTCAACAAATGGTACTGGGATTATTGACTAGCCACGTGTAGGAGAATGAAACTGGATCCTTAACTCTCACCTTAAACAAAAATTAACTCAAGATGAATGAAGGACTTAAATCTAAGACCTGAATCTATACAAATTCTAGAAGATAACATTGGAAAAAAATCCTTCTAGACATTGGCTTAGGCAAGGATTTCATTACCAAGAACCCAAAAGCAAATGCAATAAAAACAAAGATAAATAACTGGGAACTAATTAAACTAAAGAACTTTTGCATGATAAAAGGGCAGTCAGCAAAGTAAACAGACAATCCACAGAGTAGGTGAGAGTCTTCACAATCCATACATCTGACAAAGGACTAATATGCAGAATTTACAACGAACTCAATCAAGTCAGTAAGAAAAAAAGAAACAATTCAATAAACAAGTGGGCTAATGACATGAATATAGACAATTCTCAAAATAAGATAAACAAATGACCAAAAAAATATGAAAAAATACTCACCATCACTAATGGTCAGGAAAATGCAAATCAAAACCACAATGCAATACCATTTGACTCCTGCAAGAATAGCCATAATAAAAAAAATCACAAAACATTAGATGTTGGCATGGATGTGGTGAACAGTGAACACTTCTGCACTGCTGGTAAGATTGTAAAATAGTACAGCCACTATATAAAACAGTGTGGAGTTTCCTTAAATAACTAAAAGTAGAACTACCATTTGATCCAGCAATTCCACGACTGGTTATCTACCCAGAGGAAAAGAAGTAATTATTTGAAAAGGATACTTGCACATGCACGATTATAACAGCACAATTCACAATTGCAAAATTGTGAAACCAACCCAAATGTCCATCAATCAACAAGTGGTAAAAAGCCTGTGACTGCGATATATATATATATATATATATATATATATATATATATATATATGAGAAGAACTACTAAGCCATAAAGAGGAATTAATTAACAGCATTTGCAGTGGCCTGAATGAGAATACTGGAGACTATTATTCTATGTGAAGTAACCCAGGGATAGAAAACCAAACATCGTATGTTCTCACTGATATATGGGGGCTAAGCTATGAGGATGCAAAGGCATAAGAATAGTACAATGGACTTTGGGGACTTGAGGGTAAAAGCAGGAGGTGGGCGAGGGATAAAAGACTACAAATATGGTGCAGTGTATACTGCTCAGATGATGGGTGCATCAAAATCTCACAAATCACCACTAAAGAACATACCCATGTAACCAAATACCACCTGTACCCAATAACTTATGGATAAATAAATAAATTAATTAATTAATTAATCTGTAGACCCAGTTTAGTGATTACCTCTTTGTCTCCAATTCATCCCTGCAATCTTGTGCTTGGGCATTTAACATGTGGCCTTTGATTTTCCAGTTATATGGATTAAAGTAAATAATGTTGTTTATCCAATTTTTCAGAACCTTAATTAAATATTCTGTTTTCAGTCTTATACTGGACATGTGTATGCTGCTGACTCTGCACTCCAATGTTAGTGACCACAACAAAATATGTTCATAATAATGCTTTAGGGCTTAGTCTGGGTATGTGGAACCTGGATTCGTAGAGAGGCAATTTGGTAGAGTGCTCATGAGAATAGGCTCAGTCTGGCATGCCTGGGTTTAAACCCAGTTGTACCACTACAATCGCTGTCTCTGTGTCCTTGGTAGGCATGTCAACCACTCTGTGGCCCAGGTTTCTCCTGTGAAAATAATAATGGTAGCTATTTCTTAGAGATGTTGTAAGGATAAAACTGGTTAATATAAATACAGTCCTTAGGGCACTGTCACATTTTTATTCAGCACTGGCTATGATTATGTTTTCTTATTGTCATATTAATTTTTGTGTTCCCATTCTTTATTCCCAAAAACCATTCCCTCTCATAAGTCCTCATAGAAAAACATATCTAACATGACTTCTATTCCCATTTCAATTTCATGTATTACAGTTATTTGTTAAAAGTGGCCAAATTAAATTTAAACTAGGATGTGTGTATGTGGTAGGTAAATGTTCAATTGCAGGGCCAATCGATAATATCAGCACACTTTGGTACATGCCCAATTCTGTTTTCTAAATAATTTTGTGCATATAGTAAAAACTCAGTACATAATATTTTACTCTATAAAAATTAATGATTCTTCTCTCACTTGAGTGTCTGTGTGCACATGCCTCCATAGGAAAAATTGAATAACTATGCACCAAAGTGAGAAATGAGTTGTATTACATTTATACCGAACTACATAGTCATCTTAGTAATTCTAGAACTTTCCATAAACTTTTATGAAATGCATCAAAGTTTCTATTTTAGTGTCAAGACAAGAAAAAATTAAAAAGGATTCTATTGTATTTAGTCCTATGATAGATCATAAGACTATTCATCAAAGTAAAATTACTAGGGCTAACGAAAGCCAACCTTTCAAGAAATGATCTGCCTACAGAGTTCAATCCAGTATCTATACACATAAAACCAGCTGCAAGATAAGCAATACAATTTAAAACAGTTGTTACAATTTCAAGTGAAATTGGTTGCTTCCAATAAGACTCCCTTTTATATAGAGGGGAAACGTACAGTGTGGCAATAAATTCGTATTCATTTAAATTAGTGCCTAAATATAATGTGGGTAGTCTGCCAAGCACTCTTTGTTGCAATATTGGCTAAGAGGTGTTTAGAAAGTCTGGGAGGGTGGGTAGTAATCATGGGTGATAGATACTGTCAAGAACTGAAGACAATAAGAAACTCATACAGTTAAAGTTGTAGGGAGAATACATTTTTAAAGGAGTTTTTTGTATGAAATAGTACAGAATGCCCAATTACACGTTTAAAAATAAGGAATACTGCCTTTGAGACTCTGATGAAAGAGGATAAAGAAGCACTAAAATTAAAATTATCACTTTTTATACTCTAGAATATTCTCTTGCTTCCCGCCATACCATCACTTAAATGGCTTACTCCTAATAATCTTTTACATCTCAGGTTAGCTTCTGATTAGTTAAGCCTGGATTTTTTTTCACCCATTTGGGCTTCAATTAAGTTCCTCTGCATAGCTCATATCAGCTTGTTCATAATATTCTGGTTATTATTTGTTTTTTTATTTGATTCTAAATTATTTAGCCAGAAACTATGCCACTGTTATTGTTATACTCCTAGCAAGAAAGGAACAGCCAGGAAGACCAGTTTTTTTTTTTTTCTTTCCTACAAATTGTCCAAGAAGGTATGTAATGTAGACCAAAATATATATTCTTGGCTAGCAGAACCTTTGGCAACACATGTAAACTTAAGAAATCTAGTAAATTAGTTTTTGGCTCTTACAACAAACATATGTCTCAAAATTTACTACATCAATGTGCCAAAAATTTTATTTGCCAGTATCCGAAAATACAGAGCCAGAGGGAAAAAGAACAGTCTTCTTTGATGCACCGGTCAAGCTTGCCAAGTCATCCTGGCTAAGCCATGGCTATAGGACCCTGTAACATGAAGCTGAGAATTGAGATTTGCTAGGGGTGCCTCTAGCTCCTGTTTTTCACGTAGGAGGAAAGTATATATGTGACCATAAAGTACACTAACTTTAATCTGTTCTGAATCTTAATAATATCCTGACATACTCTAAGTATTTCCATTTTCCCCTCCAAATCTTCTCTCCACCCTTCTGCCCTCTGTACTGTGTTCCAGAAAAGAGATGTATGGCTTAGATCAATGGTCCCCTTGCCATCTGGCTTCTGCTTAGGGTGTTCCAGTGGGAAGGACTAGCAGAAGAGCAGAGGGAGGAAATGAAGTCATGCCACTGGAATATTTGCTCCACAAGTTCCCTCCAGCAGCCTTATTGGAGCTGCCTATATCCGTAACTGATGAAGGCCACACTTCCTGTCAGATGTTGTTTTGCAGACAGAGTTTTTTGTTTTTGTTTTTGTTTTTTTTCCTGAGACTTAACTCTCCCTGACAATGGCTAGAGTGTAGTGGTGCAGTGGCGCACGATCTCGGGTCACTGAAACCTCTGCCTCCTGGGCTCAAGCGATTCTCCTGAGTCAGCCTCCAGAGTAGCTGGGACCACAGGTGTACACCACCACGCCCTCGGCTAATTTGTGTGCGTGTGTGTGTGTATTTTGTAGAAACGGATTTTCACCATGTTGGCCACACAGCGTTTTATAGGTTTTTACAACTACTCCCTTCCCTTGGTCCTTTATCTCTACCTCCTCCTTTTGTAATTTGCTTCAGGATTCTGAAAGAGCCTAGGGGGATAACCCAACTGTAACTCTTTCCTATACTTTTGTTAAGTGTCCTTTCATTAAACCCTCCTCTAATTACATGACTTGCATGTCTGATTCTTCTGGGATCGTTACTAAAAAACACATAAAAAATATCTTGGGATGAAAACAAATTTTCATACCTTCTTTACTCATCCTTAAAGAGACAAAGTCAAGGAAGATGGGAGATATTATGTATGTGGTATAAATCATTTGAATTCTTTTATAATACGCCGTAAAACCTGGGGTTTGCCTTGTAAACACAGAATATATAAGCAAAAGTCTTGGGCTTGCTATGCGTAATATGGTGTAGGTCACCCAAGTTCCGTGGCTCATTAGTTTCTTCTTTGTCAGATGGAGGGCTTAATATTGGTACCTCATATTCCATAGACTTTGATAGTGGCCAACTGATATCACTAATATGAAAATGTTTGTACAGTAAAACAATATGCTAATATTAGTTATCAATGTTAACACAAACAGAGATCTTCAGTTTCAAATCTTTTTTATTATGATAGTAATTTGAAAAAATGATAGACTAGGTAATAATTGAGATTTTAGCTAAAGTATTTGAAGGCAAAAAGTAAAGAGAATTAAATACTAAAAATCAAATTCTCAGTATGAATGTAAGAAAATTTTAGTAGTGACTTGAATCAACATTCAGATATTTTATTTAAGGTAAACATTCAGTATAGCATGACTAAACTTCCTTACTCTATGGTGTTGACTTTAAGAGGCTCTCCTATTTTATTCAGAGTATACAATTTTTTTAAACAAACTACTCTTTATGACTATTTTAAATATAAATTTTAATAGTTGAAATGCACATGCTGAAATGCAAAAGGAAAGACTATAAGTAATGTACAAAGTGAATTAAATATTTATTCTGATGAAATTATTCATAAAGGACTGCTTGGGTTTTAGTGCTGCATAAAAGTATTGTTAAAAGCAAGATTTCATATTGACACAAACAACTTTAATGGGAAAACATACCTTATGCTGCCTCAAGAGGGAAAACATTAAAATTACTTTAATATTTGCATTTCTCACTTTTCTTTCACTTAAAGTATCTTGTGTCAATTTTAGTGGTGACAACAACCTTCTCTCTAGATTAACCTATTTTATCTACTTCAAATAATATTGAAATAACTATGAAGCATATATTTTCATTAATGAAACAGATTTATAATAATTTTTTACAGGTCTTAAAAAAGAGGGCATAGCTTTAATTAATGTCTCTTTGAGAGAAGTTAAGAGTACAGTGGATTTTTAATTGCATTACTTCACACCTTCAACGATGATCTTTTTCTTTTAAAGTTAAAAATTAAAAATATTAAAAATGCACTTTAAATACGTGGTGCTTGTTAATTAGTATAGTAAAATTTTTCTAAAACAATAGTTGGCAAACTTTTTTCTGCAAAGTGACAATGTGTAAATATTTAGACTTTATGGGCCATTTAATTTCTGTTGAAACTACTCAGCTCTGTTGCGATAACAAAAAAGCAGCCATAGACAATAGTGAATGAACAAGGTGATTGTGTCCCATTAGTCACTGCTATGGCCATAGTTTGCCAATATCTTTCTTTAAAAGTGAGTTCTCTATATTTTGAGTGAATATCAGGAGTAATTTTTAAGAACAGATCTAGTATATGTTGAAAATGTTTCAGCTGAAATGAAATCCACTTTAGAAATAAAGGATGAAAAGAGCATGCTACTATGCTGTTACTGAATAATATAGTGTTTTATGCTTTAGGCAAATAGAGTGGTCTGTTTTTCAGGTCTTTGCTTCTCTTTTGTGAAGGAAAGATGTTCTAGTGTTGGAATAAGTGCAGTCACTCTACCATCAGAGTCCTTCCATGTAAATGAAAGAGAAGGTCTTTACGGCTACAGGTACCTAAATCTAATTTTAGGTTACAGGTATATGAGCTTGGAGAATGTGTCCACTATACTGAGTCTTGGTCTTTTCACCTGTTAAATAGTGTTCTCTGCTTTGAAAACTAAGTTATTAATATATAATGCATTTGTAGTTCCAGACGTACAGCAGGTACTGCAGAAACAGCAGTCATCCCCTGCCTTCTTCAGTGTTATGAAAATAGCACATCTGTTATTTTGGACCTGAGAGAAGAATCACAAACTTTTAAAAAATATTGTACTGTGGCAACAGGGAAGGGAGAACTAGGAGGATGAAGCAGAAAATATCTTATCTCTTGATTTTCTGACTTTTAATTTTCTTTCAGTAACTGTTCCTTCAAGTGGAATAGAGTTTTTTATAACATGGGATAGTTGGAATGATCTAGATATTCATCCTAACTAACATATATTGCTCTCACTGACACACCTACTGAACAATACCTGGTCGTTCAAATCAGGGTAAAATCACAAATAGCTAGAATAATCCATTCATAGAGCAGTGAAAATCATGCATAAGCTTCAATTATCTTTACCTCAGATTTTCAAGTTAAATTCCTTTTCAAAAGTCTCAGTCAAGAAGAAACTTTTTAAGGCTCTTAATTGAAAAACAAATGTGAAATTACATGGATCAGAAATGAACTTCAATACGAAAGCTATGATCACATACTCTGAAACAGTGAAGGGA
The DNA here is from genome assembly GCF_043159975.1 of Macaca nemestrina. NCBI lineage: Eukaryota > Metazoa > Chordata > Mammalia > Primates > Cercopithecidae > Macaca > Macaca nemestrina. Next base: position 151,218,351 of record NC_092127.1, on the reverse strand, counting down.
TATATCTGTATGAAAGCTACCAAGAAAGACACAATTTAAGAGAATGTGACTCTTTATTTATAACAAGTTACTGTTATGTTTTTGTACTATGGATCATGAGAGTAAAGAACACTGAAAAATTGAGACACCTTTGCCACAAAATTACAAATGTTCCTCAAAACAATGATGCAGTAGCAGAATAACAGAAGCCATTATAATCACAAGCCATAAAACTTTATTATACGAAGTGACTACACGCACTTAATGGATGCAAATAAGTGTTATTACAGTGAAGGATTGAAAACCAAACTATTTCCATTTAGGTAAATCATGTCTTAAAAGTCCACTAATTAGCCCTTTTTGCTTAACTGCATTACAGTTATCACAGCCTTTACTATTCACACACTCAAAGGGTCCAGGTATGTTTTATTGTCAAACAACAACAATTCTTTTATTTATTCTGACAGAAATATTTCAGAAATTGTTTGAGGATGAGAAATCAACTTTCTGGATTTGTCTACACACAGTAGACTATTTCTACCCGCAATTATCTTGTTCTCTTTGTCTATATATATATATATATTTCTCAGTTAGAAAACTGGAAAACGTTATTTGAATAGAAAACCGTTTTAGTGAGGAACATTTTTAAAAAATAAGAATCTAGACAGATCACTTATTATTTACATTTCAGATTATTCTTCTTCATCTTTTTTGTGTGGAAAAGATAAACAATAGGAAAAATAAGCCTTTGATCAAAATGGAACAGGAAACAAGATTGTATGGCATCCAGAATTTCCTTGTGGTGTCTTTGTGCCCATCTCCATGCCAACAAGTGTCTACTACTGGATCCCTTCCACCCAATACACCATGTCTCTCAGTTATGTTGTCTATTAGTCAAAGCTTAATATCTGCCACTTTTCTTTCTATTTGGGGCTATCTTCCCCCGTCTCCTCTGAAGACTTCTGTCATGAGAGTACTGATTTCATCCTCATATTAGCCACTATAAGCCTATATTTTTAACTGGTTTGTTATATTCCAAATGATCACACACAAATAAGATGAAACTTCTGCAGAAATTTTAATACTGTCTCTTTTGTACTCAAGTATCTCTGTGAACTTTTTATGACTTTATAATTTCCCCTAGTCTTCTGAAGTCCACATTTGTACTTCTCAGTTTACTGTTCTAACCTAACCTTTCATTGTCTTTAAATGAATCTTAACTTCCAATTACAATAGGATTTTCATTTGTGCCCATGCTTCTGTTTCTTTTTTCAAGCTGTTTACCCAACTGGAAATTGTGATCTCTGTCCCTCTCGCCTATTAATTAAATCCCCAACTCCCATCTCTGAACACATATCTTCCACAAAACCTTCCCAGAGTTATCCTCCCTTCCTTAAATTGTACAACTAATCCTCTCATCTTTCTGACTACATTATATGTTCCTTGAAAGTTCATCTTTATATTCCCTTTTGTATTTAGAACAGTACTTTGTACACAGAAAATGCTGTATAAATATTTGAATGAGGTTACCTCACTTCCGAAATGCAAACACAAAAAGTCAGAGCTGACCTTACATTACCTAGAGCAATGTGGTCAATAGTGTTTGAAAACTCCATTTGGAAAGTCCTTGATAAAGATTTGGTGATGGTTTTTGTAACTGTATAGAAGCCTGGCAAGATCTCCCTAGCAGTAAAAAGCAATATAGAATGTCCAACAGAAATGGCAATACCAAGTATGTCTGGCCATCATACGGTATAGCACGGAGAAGCTGAATAAATTTGATGATGTGAAGAAAACTAGGTAGTCAGAAATAAATGTTTCTAATGAGACAAACAGTAAAGCCTTAAGAGTCTACTGGGTCACTTAAATCCCAGTGCTAAAACCAGCGAAATAATTTCAAATGTAGTATTTTGCTATAGGAAATTTTGCAAGAGTAAAAATAGGCACTGGTATAGAACTTTGAAAATATTATGCATGTACTTATTCATTTTGTTATACATTTACTTAAATACTGGTTGTTTATTTCAATCTACTAAAATCATCTTATTTAAAGCTCCTCTCTTGTAAAATCAAAGTATTTTGTTTATTTTTCACAAATTTTAACCTGGAACATAATTTCACATTTATAACTATGGGGCCCTTGGTGTGAGAGAACTGTAGCCCATTATTTTTGATGCTGAATTGGCATGAATGCAGATTTCAATTTTATTCTTGTTCTTGAGACACAAACGTTGTCTATTTTATGATGATATAGTAATGCCAGAATATAGAAACACAAATAAAGCAATCCTTATGATTGCCTTCATATTTATACACATTTATTGTGCTTTAATTTAAAGTTGATCAATTTTAAAAACTTATTAATGAAATATGTCTTTAACTTAAAATGCCTCCAATGAATTGTCTAATTCTCACTTATATCAAAACTTTAGACTTACCGGGAAATTTTTCCCTGACCCTGCTAAATTCTCAAGTATTTTATGTACTTTTTACCTTTTTTAGAACTTACTTGGGTTTACAAAAATTAATTTCAAATAAGCCTAATTTTGTCCGTGGAATTCAAAGATGAATAAAATGTTACCCTGTCATCATAAATCCAAAAGAATCAAACTATGCCAATCACATTTTCCCCTCTCAGAATTTCTAGATCCTGGTCACATATTTAGAGGTTAGGTTTATATGAACAAACAATTTTACAAATGATCCTATTTCTTGTGCTCCAGGTATCATTCCCAATTCTTTATATCTACTTTTGGGGTCTAAAAGTAAAAACATTTAAAGCATCCAGGAAATTCAAGTTCCAATTAATTCAAGAAATTATTATATAACTCCCCAGAGAAAAGAGGAAGATTTTTTTAAAAATTATTTCTCAAGGTGGTGAAACTTATACTTGGAAGAGAGGAACAGGAAATGAACTGAATCAGCTTTGAAAAAAAAAAAAAGCTGTATTTGATCTCTTGAAAAAGAAGTCTAAATGTAGTTTTACCTTTTTATTCTTATTTTTAGAAATAATAACATTTGTACACCATTCTTTCTGATCACACATTTAAATGAAACAGATCAAAGTACCACTTGCTTTGAAAACAAAGTGCTTTCTTGATGGTATATACAAGGAAAGGCATCTTTACAAATTTTATTTCCACTTGTAAATATTATCAACATTTAAAACCAAGTTAATGAAACACCAATGAGAAAATCAAAGCTATTTTTTTTATATTACATAGAGTTGCGGTTCTGAAGGCAAAACTATTTATATCAAGCACTTTTAAGTATTTTAAAATATAGTCATGCTCAGATACACTTGAAAGAGTCCCAAAATCAAAACTGTCTCATGATAATGAGTAAGCTATAGCTTCAAACATGAAAATAGCCACACAATATTTTAGTAAAGTACTTTATTCTTTATGAGTACTTTATTTTTTATTTATCCTTAAATGAATGCTCACTTTAAAAACATCCATCAGTACTCAATGTTATTAAAATGAATGTATGGATAATCTGTAAATGAATATATAGATGGCCAAAGTTTAATTTGGCTGTTCATTCAAGAAAAAGCAGGGTCAGTGGATATTGGGCATTACCATTTGATTCATGCTTATTTTTTTTTTCAGAAGTTTATGAGCAAGTGAAAAAAATTAGAGTTAGCTGGGAACACACAGTAAACTATAAATAAATAAATAAATAATTTAAAAACTATATATTTCCAATACATGTGTATAATCATGCCAGACATTCACTAACCATGTAGCAGAATTATAACATTAAAAACTAGAGTGACAATTGCAGAGGTGACAGGTTCCCTCTCAAACCTTAAGTAAGATAGGCTGTGATCATAAAACTCTTCATCATGATCATTGGTCTTGGCAACAGAAACAACATTTAAAGGTTATTTCCAGGCAAAACCTGTTTGTTCTCCAGAAATTTATGTGATGAATCTTATAAACAATTGATATGTCAAGCTACTTACAGGATTATAATGATTGAAGCCTAAATTTAACTCTCTGTTTAAAAAAAGAGGCATTTTTAAAACTATTAACTGATAGATTTTACATCCAGTGAGACGCTAAGAATTTAGAGAGATCTCACACTCATGTTCATAAAGATGCCTCTAACAAAACTCCCTCTTTAAGATGATTTTGAGGCTGCCCCCAGTTTCTAGAAAAAAAGAATATTATAATAATGTATAATGTAGTTGCAAAACTGACAGGGTCCAAAACTTTGGAGCTGGAAGAAGCAATATGTAATGCAGGCCAAAAACTGTTTTCTGAATATTACTAGTCTAAAAACAATGCTAATAGCACATATTTAAGATTTTGTCCTCAATATGACCTGCAATTCAGTTTTCCAGGTAATAATTTTTTAACCACATGAGTAAATACAAGCACCGTTCCTCAATATTTTTATTTTAGGGACTGCAACACTTTCATAAAACATAAAGAAAAGAAAATTTCTCTCTGCATTTAATTTGCATTAATTTGCATTTGCAGATTTTAATATTTCATTGTTAACCTCATTATACATTATAAATGCTATGAAGCAGAGAATAAAATGGTTAGATTTTACCTGATTTTTTCCATCTTACATTCTTAAAAAATGACTGGTGGCTTCTTTCCAAGTTTGCAAATCACCAAAGTAAATGTAACTGGAGTTCTGTTTAATATTGTGCCAGAAAATGGACTGGACTAAAAGACAGGTAAAAGTTGACCTTTTCATAAGTCTTCTGTAATTGATAGGTTAAAAATAAATCAATTTCTTCTTGGGAATACAATATCTTGGAAGCAAATCCAAGAAAACTATGGCTTTATGTTATCAACTAACTGTATTTCAGGCAGGGCAAGCAAAGGAAAAGCAAGGAAAAACAAATTAACAATCTTTTTTCTGGCAAAAAAGTTGCTACATAAATATTAGTCATTAGTCTCACATTACAAAACAATTATAGTTTATATTTAAACAAAATATGTATTAAAATAATTCCATCTTTAAAACATGAATCATAGAACTTAAACATTCAAAATTATAACAACATAGAAGTAAATTAAAGAAAATTTAAATAAAAATAGGTGAGTATTTTAATCTACTGCATTTTGCAACTAATCAGTTTCATGTAAATTAGCCTGAAACCTGCTACTTTATTTACTTCTGAAGGCCTTAAAATAGTTACAATACTACTCACATTTTAACCATTGTTTTCTCTGCATTTTAAATTTAAACTTCAAGTTACTGAAGGACAAAAGATTCTATTGAATTTAGTCAAACTTCTTTTGACTTTTGCTTATGAAGTAGATTTTATAAGTAAAGATAGCCAACCCAATAAACCAAGTTGAACAAGGCAAAAGCTGTTGGGAAAAATATTCTAGAATAAGAGTCAATTTTGGCAATGCGTATATGTATCCTTCCTTCCCTCCAAGATCCTGTTCTGCAGTCTTCAAAGCAACAGAAGAAGCTGGCACAATCTTTGCCCTCCAAACACTGATACCCATAATCTTCTTCTTGTGGCACAGAAATACTATTCATTGGAATCAGAGTGGATCCAGGATGGAGACCGGGAGTCATCTGGTCAAAATAATAAATGAATGTTTGACACCAAAAAAGTAGCATAAGGAAAGATCAATTTGCTCCCTTAACACAAACTCTGGGAGACTGATAGGTAATGAAAATAATCTTGATTTCAAAAAAATCCAGTATTTTCAATTATAACAAGTTTTATATTATAATTTGCTTTGTAACAGAACATTTGCTACATTCTAGTATGCAGAAATGAAACACCTCTGAAAAATAAAATATATTTTTATACCTTTAGAAAGTTGACCCACCAACATATCATTTACCTTGGATCTGATTCTAAAATAAAAATGAACCGTATATTCTAGTTTACATTAAAACATTAACACTGCTATACACGTCTTTTTTTTGCTATTATATATTATTTGTTTTCTTGAATAAAAATGAGAATAAGTAGCAAAGAAAACATTTTGATAATGCAAAAGTTTTGTGAAGATATGAATGGACAAAAAAAAGTTATGGGGTTTGTGATGGGTAAGCACAAGGCACCATATTTGGGAAAGAGGATGTGTAGTAATTAAAAGCTCAGACTTGGGAACAATTGGAGTTCAAATTCTGCTCATTCTACCAATGTAGCTGTCTTCACAGCTGGAATTATATTTGCACCTAATTTCTGTGACAGTTATGATAAGCAAATTTGATGGCTTATGTAAAATGATCAATGCTTCATCATGCTCAGTAATAACAGTTACTATTATTAACAGCTTTATTTGGAACATGTTAAATTTTTATAATACTTGATTTTGAATAATACTTAAATAATTAAAGAGTGAAAGTATTATTCTTTGACTTCTATGTTTTCTTCTGTACAAAAGTGGCATTAAAAATATTGTAGGTTTGCTTGATTGTTAAATTGGATGATGGACATAAAACACTAAGTAAAATACTTGAAACATAGCAAGTAATCACCTGCCAGTAGGTAACAACATTACTGTTGTAGTTGTTACTGTTTCTTCCTGATGAGGCTATATCACAATTAATTATGAAATTCATGCTAAGATAAACATACAAACAATAATAATAGCAACAACAAAAAAGTCCTAGACCACATAAAAATGTTATTGGAAAAAAATTAATGACTCCTTTAATAAGCTGGCAAGTAATATATGAATATTTCAGCTTTAGTAATTCTTCATTTTTCAGAACTCAACATATTTTGAGGGTTATCTTAAGATGTGAATCTTACAACTTACTGTATTCAGCAATTTCACTATCTAAACACTAAATCAGTGCCAATTTTATAAAAATTGTTTTAACCGGATCTTACATCTTTTCTCATGCAAATGTGAGTTACATGCTCTCATCCTAAATTTTGAAATAGTCAGGTCAACAAAATTAAATATTTTCTGAAAAACATTTTTACATTTATATACGAAAGTTTAAAATTTCTTACAATGTGAACCTATACTCATGTCCACTTTATTTCTAAAAAGAAACATAGAATCCAAGTCACCAAATATTAAAAATCCAGTAGATGCAAAAGGAAGCAAATATTCACATCTACTGATATTTTTAAAAGATTAAAACATCATGCGGGTCACAATATTCATATTAGAGACAAATGTGCACCTTGAGGATAAGGAGAAATGCCCTAAACACAAAAAAGTTCATGATTAAACTTGCTTATATCATAAAGAGCAGAGGCAGTATCTTATTAAATGTTAATGACAGATCTTTTGTGGATGGAACTTGGGGATAGTTGACTACATCCCTAAGTTTTAATGGAGCACTAAAATCATGTAAAAAAAAGGGGGGGGGGAGAGATGAATTGGTACCTATTTCCTTGTCACTTGATACTTGAATAGCATTGGCTCTTATGCTAATCAGAATGAAAATTAATTTTAAAAAATTGTTAGGAGGCAATTTTAAGATTATGTGGTAGAAAACACATTCCATATATGAAACAGCATAAATGGAAATATCGTGTGTTTTTCAGAGGATATTAGTTTTTCATGAGAGAAATTATGACATTTTTAAATGCACTAAAATGAAGAAAAACTGCAAGTGGTTTGTTTAAAAAAAGAACTAATCTCTGGTGAGCAGTGTCATGGAGAGTTCTATTGCAAATACATTTTAAATTAGCAGTTTTCTAGATTTTTGCCGCCTCCACCCCCATCCCCTCAAAATTCAAGTTCACGAATTGAAATAAACTACACATCAATGAATGATGAAAGTAAACAGAAATGGACATATAAATGCTGAGAAAAATAGCCAAAAATCTAACACAATATCAGTAAAACAAAATATTGATGAAACCCAGATTTCTGACCTTTAAAACACTGAGAAATTAATCAGAAAAATATATACATTCCAAGTCTTATTTATCTGAAATGCAACTATGCCACCCATCTTTTAATTTCTCAAGTATAGACTTGCTTTCCCCAAAAACATTAAAAAATTATAAATATTAAAAGATAATTAAATTTAAAATAAAAAAATAAACACTAAAAAATAATAAATCAGTTAAAGCAATTTAAAAAGTAACAACATAATTGAATAGAATATTCTACTTTAAATAAGTTTTTAAAATATACTTTTAAAAAATTTCAAAAATTACTAAGAATATAGCTTAGCTTGCTATTTTGAGAAATTCATCCCATTTCCACTATTAAGGATATATCTTAAAGCACCAAAATATACTAATATCAAACAAATGCGAAGTGATAAATAAATCAGTATTTACATACAATTACTTATGCCATCTGCTAATTATTATACCATCTGCTAAAATTACTAAATATTAGTAATATGAATAGCAAATATTATTTGATGATTATATTATTATGAAAGACTGACTATATAATATTACTAATTTCCCATTTAAAATACTGCACGTGAAAATGCCAAACTAAGCACTGTTTATTCCTCCTTCACAAAATCCTGTTTAAGTTGGATGTTCAAAAATTATAGATTATACCATTAACATTGAAAAATCAACAGGAGAAGGCTGGGCACATTGGCTCACATCTGTAATCCCAGCACTCTGGGAGGCTGAGGCGGGCAGATTTCTTGAACCCAGGAGTTTGAGACCAGCCTGGGCACCATGGCAAAACCCTGTATCTACAAAAAGAGGAAACAAAAGAAATTTAGCTGGGTGTAGTTGCATGTATTTGCAATCCCAGCTATTTGGGAGGCTGAGGTGGGAGGATGGCTTGATCTCAAGAGGATGAGGGTGTAGTGAGCTGTGATTGCACCACTGCATTCCAGCCTGGGTGATGGAGTGAAATTTTGTCTTAAAAAAAAAGAAAAAAATTCCAGGAGGTGAAACTTGGTGATGAGGAGCTGCCAATCAGCATTTAGAATTTCTGATAAATTTCTGAAGTACCAAAAGCAGACGGAAATAGGCCAACGGATAAAGCAGACCGAAAGAAGATACATCTCACAAAGGCTCAGTAAATGAAAACATGACTGTGAAATCTACTCTTCCCATCAAAATGTCAGAGACTCTTAATATAAGGAAGGAAGAATGGGAGTAATGAATAGGATGGAAAACATGGTGTTAGCTAAATGTCCACCTCCAGATCAGCTGCACTCCTTTGAACTATAGCTCACCTACTGTGTATGTAGAGAATAAAGATGACGATGGTTGGCGTTCACTCAGTCTAAACTCTATAACTTCTAAAAATGAGAAGAACCTTCCACTATCCCAGGAGAAAGGTTAGGGCTCTTGATGTTGGAACTGGAATGTCCTAGTATTGTGCCATCATCTTATTATTTAGAATGTATATGTGTATATTTGGAAGGAATCAGATGTCATGCCTCACAAACACATGTATGAAAGTAAAATCCAATGGCTACAAACTTGACAGTTACATACCAAACTTACTGGGCCTATTTGAGGAGCAATCGTGAAGACGTTTTGAGGTAAGTGAACAATACAAAGGAAAAAAGTGAAAATGAACAGCCGGAATTACTGATTCTAATATTTTAATAAATATGAGAATATATATCTAGTTAGTCCACTCATAACTACTTGAGGAAGTAACACATCCACTTAAGGAAAAATGAACAAAAAACAGTTAGAAAATAAGACCTCTCTGAAATTCATAAAGTTATTGTAAATTTTTAATAAGCTAAAAATTTTAAAATGAAATCTTGAAAAAAACTGCTCATAGTATGGAAAAATGGCTTAAGATATGATAAAAAGAAAATCTGGAATATATGCTGAACCTAGGAAGTCTAAAATCTAACTACCAGCAGTTTCCAAGGAGAAAATAGAATTAAATTGGAATGAAGAATTGATAACATTCTCAAAAATAACACATACGAATATTAAATAATGAGGAAATGAAAGAGGTCAAAACACAGAAAATATATGAATCCTTAAGAATTTTTTTACACTGTATAAAACGCGATGAAGAAAATTTTCAGGTAAGAAAAGAAAAAATTTTATCTGTAAAGAATAATAAAATTGGCACTACAATTAATCACAATAATGAATTCAGAAGTAGAGATTTAAATATATTATTTAAAGTTTTAAAATTAATCAAGTGCCAGACTAATTTTTTGTATTTCTGTAGAGATGGGTTTCACCATGTTGGCGAGGATGGACTCAATCTCCTGACCCTGTGGTCTGCCCATCTTGGCCTCCCAAAGTGCTGGGATTACAGGAGTGAGCCACCGTGCCAAGTCAGTAACTATTAATAGCAAGTTAAAATACTGAGAAGGTAATTATCACAAGAATGTGAAAACAGAAATGGTTACAATGTAGTTGCTTCTTAGATTTGGTACAAAATGTTCTAGGTAGAATATTTTCTTTATTTGTACATTTATGAATTGTTCTATTTGTTTATTAGTTTCAACCGTGCTCCACTATTACTGTTAAAATTAATTTTTTTAATGGGAATTTTACTCAATGATTAATCTGGTCCTTTTCGGCTGTAATAGTCTATGATGTTTTAAATAGAAATATAAATATTAAAGAGTGTTCTTTGGAAGCCAAGGTAGAAAAAAGAGCTGTTGTTGGTGGTATCTATACATTTCAGGGAAGCATCATGTGGCCATTGTCACAACTGGTACTAAATGATTATTCTATCTATTGAAAACATCCCACTATGCACCGACTCTTTACAATTGTTTAAGTAACCTTCTTGCTGTATTTCACATTTCACCAATATGACATAATCCTTCCTGGGAGCTTTGCCAAATATTATTATAAGAAAGAGTCTTTATAAGTTGTGAAACTGTGGATTGATACAGCTTTTCATTATTTTAGTACTCTGAGAGGTAGACAAATGTTTATTCAATAGGCATGCACTGACTGAAATGAAAATCTTCTCTGCTGAAAAGGAGCTGTGGGTGAGGACTGTGGTATGGGGCAGGGCCAGGGGGACCCAAACACTTGCTATGCATTATTTTCATCCCAATATCTTGATTTCAGCTTTTAGTATTATATTACTTCTGGAACAATTGCAATAGTCTTCAAATTTATCTCCCTGCCTCTTTTGTCATCCAAGTATATACTGTATACTACTTCTAATTATCCTCTGAAAACATACATAGAAATATACCATCCTGCTTAAAAACGTGTATAACTTGCCAGTGCTAACAAGACAAAATGTAAATTCCTAGCATGGCTTTAAAGATTTTGTAGTACCTGGCCGTAAACCACTCTTCTATCCTCAACATAGGTTATTTTCTTTCCTAAGATTCCTATTTTCAAGACAAAGATTACCCAATAGCACTTTCTGTGATGACAATGTTCTACATCTACACTCTTCAATATGATAGCCATAAGTCACATGTGAATACTGAGCACTTGAAATGTGACTAGCGTTACTAAGATACCGAATATTATATTTTGTTTAATTTTAATTACTTTAACCCAACCTATCTATATGTGGTTAGTGGTTATTATATTGGACAACATAGCTTGGGACGTATACTAGTGTACTTTTTTGTTCTCACATGTAAGGCTCAGCCCAGCTGACATAGTTCCCTGTATCTTAAATGTTCTTCCTAATTTGCTATCTTAAAAACTGCAACTATTCTTCAAAAAATTACTTCAGTGAAGCCATACTTTCTCTGGAATTTTCCCTGCCAAACTTCCATTAGCTTACATGCTTTATGAATGAATTATTTACACATGAAATGAAAGGAATCCTCTCCTCTCCAAAAGATTCTTTTCAACACTGTGTGCCTGTTCAGTGTTTCACAGGCCATATTACATGAAGTCTGAAGACTGCCTGGGATGCTAGGCATAGGTCACATAGGTCTGGCTTTATGATACTTGTCTGTTTCCACAAGAACAGTTCCTTTAAAAATACATTTTATGTTTTTATAAAAAATAAAAAAATAAAAATATTGTTATTTAAAAATAATAAAACATCATATATATATATATATGTTGTAAAAATACCCTGCTTCTGTAAAAGTATGAGACATTATTCATCTAATTGTTAATTCCCTCACAGAGTCTTTGTTTAATTTTGATTTTTATCTTGGACTGTTATTTATATTGCATCTTATTATATTTGTATTTGCGATGTATTTTTTCACAACTGGATGTAATCATCCCTCAAAGCAAAGAACACGTTCTCTTTTTTGTCTCCATAGTGTCTTAGCTGGAGAAATAAATTTCTATAATTTCACATCTTAATAAAATCAGGAAACTAAAAATAAGTAAGTTCCTCCTCAAATCGCTATAGCAGAACTGTGAAGTAGGTGCAACATGGTTTTCTGAGATTTCTGATAGCCTATGGGCTGAATATTCAAGTTTCAACATAAACTACTCTTCAATTGGCAATGGCTGGTTTATTACTAGTGCCTTTCTATGGCCTTTATCTCTTGCATAACATGTCTTGATTCCATAGTTCAACATATTTAAATTAACTTTTTAGATTTTCTTGAAAATAAATGTTGACACAAATACACCTGAATTACATACTTACCAATTAGTAATAAAAATATATATTGGATGGGAGTATGAAACAATCCAAAATGTCATTGACATGTACAATAAAATAGAAGGAAGAAAAATATGATAACAGAATAGAGAAGGAAGGAAGGAAGGAAGAAAGGAAGGAAGGAAGACAAGAAGGTAGGAAAGAAGGGAAGAAAAGGGAAGGAAGAAAGGAAAGGCAAGGAAGGAAAAATAGAAAGCGAGCATAACAGACAAATGAAAGAAAGAATGAGAGAGAGAGAGCAAGAGAGAGCGAGCAAGCTGGTTCAATATTTCATGTGGAGAGTAAGTTTAAAAGGGTGTTTATCAATTTATATTTTAGGGTGTTCATTGAAGGTAAAAATCTATTTTGTTCAAGTATTATCTCTTCCAAAGAAAAAAATCTGAACATTCTGAGATTCTCCGTTAAGCAGTCAACAAGATGTCAGGAAAAGGATTTTAATTTTGCTTAATAACAGACATGTTGACCTTTTAACAGCTCTCTAGCCAAAATATTGCATCCCAGCCTGACTATAGCCCTAAACAATTTTTTTTAAAAAAAGAGAAAATGCTGGATTTTAAACTACTCTGAGTTTTATTTTTTGTGTGTGCCATAAACTGTAGCTTTTATTTTTTTATTTTTTATTTTTATTTTTATTTTTATTTTTTACTTTTGAAATCAATTTATACAAGCATTATTAAAATAGATTATTAAGCCTACAAGTGTAGACAAGGTTCAAATGAGATCACAGAAGGTCAGTAAAATTGCTGATGTTTTCTTGTTTTCTTACATTAAAAGAGTTTTTTTTTCCAGTTATATGTGACATTCAGTATTTGAGGATTAGAGACAAGACTGTACACATTTTTTTTAAATTATTATTATTATACTTTAAGTTCTAGGGTACATGTGCATAACGTGCAGGTTTGTGTTCCATGTTGGTGTGCTGCACCCACCAACTCGTCGGCACCCACGAACTCGTCATTTACATCAGGTATAACACCCAATGCCATCCCTCCTCTCTTCCCCCTCCCCATAATAGGGCCCAGTGTGTGATGTCCTTTGTAGGGACATGGATGCAGTTGGAAACCATCATTCTCAGCAAACTATCACAAGAATAGAACACCAAACACCACATGTTCTCACTCATAGGTGGGAATTGAACAATGAGATCACTTGGACTCTGGAAGGGGAACATTATACTCTGAATTTTAATAAAGAAAATGGGGATATTAAAGAAAAGACAAAGAGGAAGAGAGAGAGAAAGCAGGGAAAGAGGGGGTGAAGTCACAAATATTTAACACAGGCTTAATGGCAAGATGCTACAACATCTTGCATCCAAAGAAAAATGTGGATTCCAGAAGCTCTTAAATAGAGAATTTGAGACAACAGCAAACAGAATTGCCTATTCCTTCTAAAAGTACATTCTGATTTACCTGATTAGCAATACCATATGGCTGTACACTGAACCATGCAAGGAGTCAGATTTGATTACTGATCCTGGTTTTTCACTCAAAATATCGTTTAGGACTTAAAGAGCTCATAAAGCACATAATTGAACAAAGAAAAGAGACTATCAAACTTCATTATGAATGGCAATAAATAAAATATTTTTGGTACTCAAGTAGTCAATTATAATATGTCAATTTAACTGTTGCTATATGCCATTTAGTACTTCAATATTATCATTTGATTTTTGTTCTTTAGCTTTCCATAATTAGTAGTTTGCGACCTGGGCTTGATGCTAAATTTGAAAGACTTAACATATGGATTAAAAAAAATAACTATTCTAGAGCAATTACTAGATTATGGAAGTCCTTAATAAATAGTTGATGAATGACTGAATGGCATCATAAGTTTAAAGTCTACACTAGAATAATCCAGCTCTCTTGAGTACATGTGCCATTGGAACTGTGGCTGAGTGTACATGATCTGCAGTCAAACAGATTATCTACTGTCCTAGAGTAGCCATGTTTTGGTTGTGTCCCTCAGTAATATAATAGTAGTACCTAAATTATTTATTCTTAGAATTAAATTAGAGAATGGATGTGAGATTGTACATTGCCTGGCCTCTATCTTAGTTATTTTTATTCTAAACATTTCCATTCAAAATTTCCAGAAATAAAACTTTCAAGGCAATAATCCAACATAGATGTAGATGAGTAAATGATAAAATGGAAAATCCAGAGAAGATGCATAGCTTTCATGAAAGGAAAATAGTAGAAAGCATTCATTTTTCTTTATCTGAAAATTTAACAATAGATATTACAGTTGACTTCTGATTTGTCCATTCGGGAGACAAAACATCCTATGAACAAAAATGACGTGAAGTTGATGGAATCATGGGCTAATTCTACAATGCAAATTATCAAATTTGTACTGCTAGCAATGTGCTCTGCTTTCTTGGAATATTGTGGGTTTCTGAAAGAAAAATACACCAGGTTTATCTCTTGGAATATAACATGAAAAGTAAAACATAACTTAAAAGTATAGCAGAGTTTTATAAAGAAACCAATGAAAAAAGATTAGGGAAAAATGCATTGACTCCTAGAACTTTAAAAGCTAGATAATAGGGAAAATTCATTATATATATTAAGGGAGGCTTACAAGCTTGCCACTAATGCCTGGCTGTTTGATCCATTTCTCACTTATTTGAATATTTTGAAACAAATCTTTGAAAGAATTTACTGAAATTAAATGTTTTCTTGTTAATTTTAGAAAAATAAATGTCTACTTTTCTAAGCCCTATGAGAACAGGATATATAAAAGAAGGGTCACAAGCTTGAGCTCTGGTCTGTGTCTTGGATCTTTCGCTTACTAAGGCTGTTCTTGTGCAAATCATTGAACCTCTACTTAGAGGGTTGCTCTAAGCATACATGAAGTCATGCATGTAAAATGCTCTGCAGAGTGTCAGGAACATTCAACATGTGTTAGATATTACTTTCATGTTGCTATAATTGATAATATAAAGCATAATCATAGTCAATAATCCCATACATTAGTATATTAGAATCAGTAGAATCCATTATAACAAATTAAACTTGATGTAATATAAGTTAAGATAATCATTGGATTGAGATGGGAGATTAAAATAGTACAAATATACAAAAACAAAAAAAGAACGTTGTGATCATGACTTTTAAAAACAGCTGGATACTACCATTAAAGAGGAATCTTCATCACTAAAAGTAAGGTAAGTTTGTTAGAAATGCAAATCCTAACACAAAAATCGAATCAAAGGTAAATCACAAATAATGTTTGAGGTACAAAGAATCTACCACTGTGGGAAAATTTAGGCCATAATGAGCCACTCTGTACACAGGGGATCCAATGGGAGATATTTAAAAAACAGAAATACACTTTTTTTGGTGAGCGATGTTAGGTACTCCAGTTTCATCTTAACTTTATTTGTCTTTGGTTATGGGTCTCAAGTGTCCCTATTTCTGTAAACAAACACATAAATATTCAAAAGAGTATCTCTAAGTAAGTCAAGGTTTATAAAATAGAAATTTTTCTTTTGAACATACCGAGGCTTTATTTTTTAGCTTTCTGTCTTTAGTAGCAGTCTTTCCTTTTTTGTTGCTGGTAAAATAATGCAAGGTTCCATATTCCATCAAGGCTGCAAAAACAAAAATGAAACAAACAGAAACAAAGAGATCCATCGCAGTCACATAAGAAACCTTAGGTAAAGACTTCCTGGCAATTGTACTCAGGGTTGTCATAGTCAGAACTGTAGTGATACCTATGGAGAGAGGAAACAAAATAGGAAATGAAAAATAATAGACCACATTTATTATTCCATCTGATTTGGCAATTTTGTGAGTGAAATTAAACAATGGAAAAAAATATGATTACTAGTAATTTACAGAAATAATTATTGGTAGCCATAGCTACATTGTGTCCAATGTGCTCTTTGTTTCTGTGAGTTCTAATCATTTAAATTACTGCGGAGAACAAGTTGACTCCCAATATCCTTTCTTCCCTTCCTTCATTGTAATAGAATATCAAATATTTAGCTGGCATGTGGTTGCCCAAAACAACTTTATTTGCCATCTCTCTGCAGCTGAGTGTGGCCACGGGCTGAGATCTAGTCAAAGGGAACCAAGTCAAGAATGTAAGCAACACACAATATCCTAAACACAGCATTAAAGAAACAAGGAATGTCTTTCTTTCCTTCTCATTGCCTTCTGCTGGAATACAATCGCCAGACCAACCGCACTATCTGAAAACATTAGATAATATTGGGAATTAAAATGACTCACAATACAGGAGAAAGCTAGAAGGAGCCTGAATTTCTCATACTGTAATGCATTGTATCACCTTGAAATACCTACCCTTAGACTTCACATAAGCAACAGATATTCTTCTATCTAATTGAAGTGACAGTGACTTGGCATTTCCCACCATACATATGCAGTCAAAATTAATCCAAACTAACATAGCTTTTTGTTATATAATAACTTGAGTTAAACCTACTTTTTAATCTCAATGTTTAAGTGAGGAATACTGGCACAGTTATATCAAGGGAATACTGCTTTGAAAGCACAGAGTAAATCCTTTTATTTTTGAGAAGTCAGCATGTATAATTGGGATTTCCCCCAGGACCCCAACCCTGCATGTGTATCCTTGAAGGGATCTGTTTCTCATCAGTCTTCGTGTGGTTCTTACCACTATTAATCTTAGGTCTCCTAAATTACAGATGCACATGCTATATTTCTTTTAGCCTAAACTTCCATAATCCTCATTCTTTTTCGCAGCAAATATGGTCCCATGAGCAGAATTGTTTACTCTCTTAAAAGTACTAAATATAATGCTAAATGCTTCTTAATTTGACCAATATTTATAGAGTGGCAACGTCTATGATGAAAAGTAAATCAAAAACAGCTGCAGCAACAGTCTCTTTGGTATAGTGAAGGCAATAACCACCTCTTCCCCTCATGTCTCCACTGAAACATACCCTAACAATTCTACTCACAACCCTGTCGTTTCACTTTTATAATTTCTTAGGATTGGAGAAAATATTAAAGTCGATACAGTTGTGATGAATTTGGAATTATGAGACAAATTTAGGTTTAATCTCTGACTCTTCTACCTATTAGCTCTCTGATCTTAACAGTTTTTCAACTCCTTTGTGCCTCTCATTAAAAAAACAAACAAACACACACAGTAATATCTTGCTTTGTACTTGTAGTAAATATACACAAAAGATACTTAATTTAATTATTTGTCTATTTTTTAAATTTCCAAAAATACAAAGCCATTATCAGTTATATTATTTTTATTAATTTTTAATTTACTTCCTTTTTTGTTAGAAAATATACTCTGAAAATTTTAGTGTTTTGAATTTTAGTAATATCTTGTTTAATGATCCATATGCACTTGAAAATATTGTGTGCTCTGAAGTTAGGTGTAGTAACCTATAAATATCAATCAGGTAATATATTTATGATAATTTCAAAGTTTCTATATCCTAATTAACTTTTTCTTGTAATTCTGACAATGAATGAGAAAACACTAATGATTGCAGATTTGCTAATTTTTCCCACTATTCCTTACAGCTTTTACTTCAATTATTTTGAAACTAAATATATATTTTAAAGGCTTTGTTATGGAAAAAGCTTAAAAAATAACATATACAATTCTTCCTTTCCCTCATCTCCCACACAAGCTTATTAAATCACATTGTTACCATCGTCAGCCCAAATAGGTTTCCAAAGTGTTTCTTGCCTCCACAATTATGTCTTCTATCTAAAAAGTCTTAAATCCTAAGCGTGGTTTCATGTTATTATCCATGACTGCAATAAATTTTACTTTATTAAGTTTCTGTTACATTCTTTTTTAATAAGGCAAACAAAACTAACCAGAACTTTGCTTTCAGACATTTATTTAATTTAGTAATTATTATCACTGCCATTACCTTGAGAAGAACATGGTGGATTTTCTATGAAAATATTTCTGAGTCCATTAGAATAAAAAACATTTAGGATATTAGCAGGATATTGAGAAAACATTTTGGATATCATTGTTATTTTCTCCATGGCTTCCCCTACTCAAGTTACTACAATAATCTCCCATTACATTTGAAATAAAATTTAAAGTCCTTAAAATGGCCGACAAAAATTTACATGATCAAACTATTGGCCACTTCTCCAAATTCATTTTCTGTGACTATTCATTCAGCTCCAACCATATTTGTCATCTTTCTGAACCCCAAAGCATGGCATAGCAGGAAGATCTGGCTTCAAAACCATACAGTTCCCACTGCCTGGAATATCTTTCTGCCCAATATCCACCAGGCGAGCACCACACTTCTTTGGGTCACTGCTCAAATGCCACATCATCGGAGGTATCTTGCAAGACTCCACGATGTAACATAGCAAATATCACATCACTCGCACCCTGTCATTTTCTAAACATTGATTTTGCTATCTCTTCACAGCCTTCATGACTCACTAAAATTTTATTGTATGACTTTTATATTTGAACATTACCTGTTTTCTCTACTAAAATGTAAACACCATAAACATGAACTTTTTAAAGTTTTTTCACTGTTAACACTGCAGCACCAAAAACATTGCTTGTTTTACAGAAAGCATTTGATATATTTTAGTAAAATGCAAGGTTGAGTTCATTGAGTTCAGGAAATTGTCCTTCAGTGATATGTGTGTGTATTTATATTTAAAGCAATTGTAATTCTCTATCGTAGGGTCCACAATTACAAAAGGTATTTGTTAAGTTGCATCTGGCTGTGGTTATCTTTACAATTGATGTGCTAATATTGAATAAAAATAAATTTATGCAAAAATGACTTCACAGTTGGCTCTTCTCTTCATGACACTCTAGCTTATAGTTTTATACAAACCCAGTGGTATAAATAATCCATTCAAATTCTCTTTGAGAAACTTCCAAACTGTTATGCATAGTGATTATACTAATTTACATTCCCAGAAAAATATGGAAATAGAAACAAAAATACTCTGTTTAAGTTATACTTATAGTAGCATACAAAGAACCTAAAATAATTTATATGACTTAGAATATAAAATAATTGTAAACAATGAAAGGAAACAAAATTAAGGTATGAATGGATTTTGTCCACTAGCTATTTCAATACCCCTGTTTAGATGCCCAAGAGAACTTCATTTTCAAGTATAGACCCATGTGCCTCAACCATTGTTGTTGCCACTTTTATGTGACCTGCATTTTACTGTATTTATTAGATGGAATCATTTATGAGCTATCATAGAAACCACATAAAATCTTCTTTGTGGTTAAAAACAGAAACCGTCTCACCTTTCTTTACATATTTTTAAGACACAATTATGAGCAGTGCGATTCATGTGTCTTTCACTGGTTTGGCGGGTGAGTCAATTGATTAATAAGTTTTCTTCATGCATCAATACCTGATTGCAGGTTATCATTTTCTTTTAAATAACTGTATCATAATTAGTCACTTATTTTGTTATATGATTTGATTATTAC
Organism: Macaca nemestrina; assembly: GCF_043159975.1. Taxonomy (NCBI): domain Eukaryota; kingdom Metazoa; phylum Chordata; class Mammalia; order Primates; family Cercopithecidae; genus Macaca; species Macaca nemestrina. The sequence continues at coordinate 151,198,450 of NC_092127.1, read as the reverse complement.
AATAGATTGCTACAGAAAAAGAGTGAAAGTCTATTTTGTCAAGTATTAATCACAATTACCCTGTTAATCAATGTTATTGTACAGGCAACTCTCAAGCATTCACAGAATAAGTACACACTTTATACACGACAGAAGCCATAGAAGCCAGGGAGCTTCTTGTTCCTTTCAGCTGCTTGCCCTTTGGAACAACTGACTTCATTAGCAATGTTATAAAACAGGTTATTTTAAAGCCATCCACATACCCCAGCAAATAAAACAATGGTTATTAGTGACTCAGCTATAACATGAAATAAAATCTTGATGAAAAGTGATAGAAAAACTCAACCAAAATAAGATTTAGGAATTATGTATGATTTTAATGTATTAATTCTTGCTATGTATCTATGCTTCCTTTGGTCTTCATTAGCAGAAAAAAGAAGGAATTTTCTGAAATTTCAAGTTCTTTACAATTCCATTTTCTACTTTTCTTTTTTTTACATATCTCTTTCAACATGGTTTTGTCCTTTAGTTTCTGTCAATTTTTTTCCTGACTGTATTCTAGAAGAATATATTTAATAAATATGACTATAAATTTTTATTACATCAAAATGATTTTTTAAAGTTCTATGATATTATAGCATAATATTATGTGTCATACCCAGTGATGTTCTTGCAGGCACTGCATCTTTATTGATCCAAAAAGACACCCAAGAAAGAACAACTGTCAGAATGCATGGAATGTAGGTCTGAATAGTGAAATATCCCATTCTTCTGCTCAGGTCAAAAAAAATTGTCATAATAACATAATCCCCTGGAAGAAAAAAAATGTTTTATTTTGGCCATATAATATAAATCCCAATCCATATATTTAAAATAAAAAATGTCATTTAATAGTAGCATCATTCACTATTTGAGTATTCTCTTTACCAGAGATTGTGTGAGAGATTTCAGTTGAATTTCTCAACCCTACAAATGCAAACTGATATAATCTCCAATATTTAGGGTCAGCCACTTCTACGGAGGGCTTTCTCCACTTATACTCAATTTCATTTTTAGGGTATCCATCTATAGAAAAAAAAATACATAGATTAGCAAGATCCAAATTTGATACCATTACAATACCAACATTATCCAAAGGTAAATTCTTGGAACTTTTTCCTCCTTTTTTTATTATAAGATATGCCAAACATAGAACATTTGAATACAATAAATATTAATAAGCAGAGTTTTATGACTAATCATACATGGATCAAATAATGATAACCCATGTAATCTACTTAAATTAAGAAATAGAAACTTGCTAACATATAGAAAACTCCATATGTCCACCCCAAAATAGTACTCCCTCTACAATCTAGAGGTAATAACTATCCTGATTTCTGCAATGATTGTTTCTTTTTAATGTAGATTTTTCTTATGCATCTCTGAAAAGTATAGGATAGTTTGGGTTACTTTGAATTTTATTTGATCATTGCCATACCTAAGGCATTCTTTTGCATATTATTTTTTCTTCTTTTTCCTCATGCTACCTTGTCTAAGAATGTCTTTTTTAATATATCGTGATAGTCATCAATGTTGTATGTAGCTAAATTTCTTCCATTGTAAAAACACACCAAAATTTATCCATTTTACTGTTTTAGACATTTGTGATATTTTCTGTTGGCTATAACCAACATTGCTACTAGTAATATTATTATACATGCCTCCCCAAACGCGTATATGCAAGGGTTACTCTAGGATATACATCTAGGTATGGAGTAGTTAGGTCATGGATTACACATAATATCAACTTTATGAGGTAGTGCCAATCTTTTGTCCGTGGAGAGTATACTAACATATTCTCTCTCTCTCTCTCTCTTTTTTTTTTTTTTTTTTTTTTTTTTTTTTTTTCAGACGGTGTCTCACTCTATTGTCCAGGCAGGAGTGCAGTGCGTGATCTTGGCTCACTGCCAATGTCTGCCGCCCAGGTTCAAGCAATTCTCATGCCTCAGCCTCCCGAGTAGCTGAGACTACAGGTGCTCACCAACACGCATGGCTACCTTTTTTTTTTCTTTTTTTTTTTTTTTTTTTTTTTGTATTTTTAGTAGAGACAGGGCTTTACCATGTTGGCCAGGCTATTCTCAAACCCCTGACCTCAGGTGATCCGCTCCCGTCGGTCTCCCAGAGTGCTGAGATTATAGGCGTGAGCCAACATGCCTGGCCACTAACATATTCTCTTATCAGCCAGAGTGTGAAAGTTCACATGAATGCATATTCTCATTAATTTTGATATATGCAGTCTTCTTCAATTTTACTCGTCCATGAAGTGTATTTTATTTCACATTCTCCCGATTAATAATAAAACCTAGCATTTAAAAAGTGTGCTTATCAGGAGGCTGAGTCAGGAGAATGGCGTGAACCCGAGAGGCGGAGCTTGCAGTGAGTGGAGCTCCCTCCGCTGCACTCCAGCCTGGGCGACAGAGCGAGACTACGTCTCAAAAAAAAAAAAAAAAAAAAGTATGCGTATTAGACTCTTGGATGCTTCTTTGAGGAACTGCTTATTCAATTGCCCAGTATTTATTTTTTTACTTTCTCTTAATTTTCCTCTATTTTTATATTAATGATTTATGTATTCTAGATACCAGTCCTTTGTTAGTTATTTGTGTTGAAAATGTTTTTGTCTACTTTGCAGTTGTCTAGAACGGAAGTATATCCTTTCATCTTTCTAAAAAATATTTTTGTTTCTGCCTTGTGTCAGGAATATATTTGAGGACTTTTTGAAGCAACCAAGTGAAAGAAATTTGGGCTAAAAATCTATTTGAGGGTAGACATGTAATCAGATTCTCTCAAGAAGAATCATTTCACCCTGTATGCTGATTTCAGAGGGAGGCAACCTCCCTTTTAGCTTTTGGTGGTTTTTTTTTTTTTTTTTTTTTTTTGTGTGTGTGTGTGTGTGTGTGTGTGTGTGTGTGTGTGTGTGTAGCAGGTAATTCTTCATGTGCTCTCAACTGGTCAGGCTTTTGTATCCCAACTTTATGTGGAGATTATGTTATGCCATCTTACAATCCCATCAAAGCAGAACTTGAAGGAAATCAACCACGTTTTGTCAATGTCCTCAGGTCAAAATCGGCTGCAAATTTACCTTTCCGTTATATAGTTTTCATGTAGATGTTTGTAGCTAAAAAGTTCTTTCTATGTGTGGTCACATGCGTGTTTTAGAATATTTTAATGGTATAAAATTTTTGCTTTCAACAGATAGATTGGTAGCACATTACAGAAAGAGAATTCACTAACTTGAAATTTCAAAAATAGTATATCCAATATTTCCCAAAGAACATGTATTTTGCACCAGGATTTCTATTAGTCATGCAATGAAACAGTTATCATCTCTGCTGATCTATTTAAATCTTTCCTTTTCTCCATCTTCTTTCACTTGCTCTCTACAGTTGAAGCCATTTTGATTTCCATAGTTTCTATCTTTACTTTTAAAAAGTTTTAGAGTCAATAGAGTATAGGCATAGTATATAGTAGTGTGGGCACAAATAAACATGTTGGCTAAATTGTCACTCTGAATCTCATGATATTAATTTTTAAAATTGGGACTATAATGAAATCTCCCACACATATTTGTTGTGAAATATTAGATACAGAGAGCTTAATTCTCTACTGGACCCATGTAGAGTGCCTGAAAAAAAATAGCTACGATTATTATATGTTTGTTATTGACACCCAATTAAACTCACAAAGATAAATGATTAATTACCATTAACAACAATCAAAACCGGAGAGCTGTCACACCAAAATTTAAGAATGGCTTCTAGAATGAAGTACAACAACGGCTATATCAATTATTTACAATGAACTTTTCCTTGAGTTCCTTGAATTCTATCAATCAAGTATTTGTTGCTATTTGGCTGTTTAATTCATTACAAAGTTACTATTTAAAAATCAAAGCAGTGAGATAGATCATTAATATAAAAGAATGCTTTAATGAGAATATATCATTAAGAAAATTCAAGAACATCGTTAATAAAAGGCAAAAAATATGTGGAAATTTAGTAAGTGAAGTGGTAGAATTATACTTATGAATGAATTGTCATATTACACTCTACCACATTCTAGAATGCCATCTGTTAAAACAACAACTTTCAAAAGAAAAAGTATAGCATTAGACAATTTGTGGGTAAAGGCAACCACGTTTTTATAAGCCATTGTATTTTTTAAGAAAATTGTGTGTATCTAGAAAAACACTGTTATAAAAATACCTGTGATGATACATATGTTAATAAACGTAAAATAAAATTAGTATAGCTATGGAAAGGTTATAATAATTTCCTTTAAAGAAAATGCCAGGTTTTTCCTAGAAGAAATGGATAATTTCCTGGACACTTACACTCTCCCAAGACTAAACCAGGAAGAAGTTGAATGCCTGAATAGACCAATAGCGGGCTCTGAAGTTGAGGCAATAATTAATAGCCTACCAACCAAAAAAAAAAAAAAAAAAATCCAGGACCAGACGGATTCACAGCTGAATTCTACCAGAGGTACAAGGAGGAGTTCGTACCATTCCTTCTGAAACTATTCCAATCAATAGAAAAAGAGGAAATCCTCCCTAATTCATTTTATGAGGCCAACATCATCCTGATACCAAAGCCTGGCAGAGACACAACAAAAAAAGAGAATTTTAGACCAATATCACTGATGAACATTGATACAAAAACCCTTAATAAAATACTGGCAGACCGAATCCAGCAGCACATCAAAAACTTATCCACCATGATCAAGTGGGCTTCATCCCTGGGATGCAAGGCTGGTTCAACATATGCAAATCAGTAAACATAATCCAGCACATAAACAGAACCAAAGACAAAAACCACATGATTATCTCAATAGATGCAGAAAAGGCCTTTGACAAAATTCAACAGCCCTTCATGCTAAAAACGCTCAATAAAATCGGTATTGATGGAACGTATCTCAAAATAATAAGAGCTATTTATGACAAACCCACAGCCAATATCATACTGAATGGGCAAAAACTGGAAGCATTCCCTTTGAAAACTGGCACAAGACAGGGATTCCCTCTCTCACCACACCTACTCAACATAATGTTGGAAGTTCTGGCTGGGGCAATCAGGCAAGAGAAAGAAATTAAGGGTATTCAGTTAGGAAAAGAAGAAGTCAAATTGTCCCTCTTTGCAGATGACATGATTGTATACTTAGAAAACCCCATTGTGTCAGCCCCAAATCTCCTTAAGCTGATAAGCAACTTCAGCAAAGTCTCAGGATACAAAATTAATGTGCAAAAATCACAAGCATTCTTATACACTAGTAACAGAAAAACAGAGAGCCAAATCAGGAATGAACTTCCATTCACAATTGCTTCAGAGAATAAAATACGTAGGAATCCAACTTACAAGGGATGTAAAGGACCTCTTCAAGGAGAACTACAAACCACTGCTCAGTGAAATAAAAGAGGATACAAACAAATGGAAGAACATATCATGCTCATGGATAGGAAGAATCAATATCATGCAAATGGCCATACTGCCCAAGGTAATTTATAGATTCAATGCCATGCCCATCAGGCTACCAATGACTTTCTTCACAGAATTGGAAAAACTGCTTTAAAGTTCATACAGAACCAATAAAGAGCCCACATTGCCAAGACAATCCTAAGTCAAAAGAACAAGGCTGGAGGCATCACGCTACCTGACATCAAACTATACTACAAGGCTACAGTAGCCAAAACAGCATGGTACTGGTACCAAAACAGAGATATAGACCAATGGAACAGAACAGAGTCCTCAGAAATAATACCACACATCTACAGTCATCTGATCTTTGATAAACCTGAGAAAAACAAGAAATGGGGAAAGGATTCCCTATTTAATAAATGGTGCTGGGAAAATTGGCTAGCCATGAGTAGAAAGCTGAAACTGGATCCTTTCCTTACTCCTTGTACGAAAATTAATTCAAGATGAATTAGAGACTTAAATGTCAGACCTAATACCATAAAAACCCTAGAAGAAAATCTAGGTAATACCATTCAGGACATAAGACTTCATGTCTAAAACACCAAAAGCAATGGCAACAAAAGCCAAAATTGACAAATGGGATCTAATTAAACTAAAGAGCTTCTGCACAGCAAAAGAAACTACCATCAGAGTAAACAGGCAACCTACAGAATGGGAGAAAATTTTTGCAATCTACTCATCTGACAAAGGGCTAATATCCAGAACCTACAAAGAACTCAAACAAATTTACAAAAAAAACAAACAACCCCATCAAAAAGTGGGCAAAGGATATGAACAGATATTTCTCAAAAGAACACATGCATACAGCCAACAGACACGTGAAAATATGCTAGTCATCACTGGCCATCAGAGAAATGCAAATCAAAACCACAATGAGATACCATCTCACACCAGTTAGAATGGCAATCATTGAAAAGTCAGGAAACAACAGGTGCTGGAGAGGATGTGGAGAAATAGGAATACTTTTACACTGTTGGTGGGATTGTAAACTAGTTCAACCATTGTGGAAAATAGTATGGCGATTCCTCAAGGATCTAGAACTAGAAATACCATATGACCCAGGCATGCCATTACTGGGTATATACCCAAAGGATTATAAATCCTGCTGCTATAAAGACACATGAACACATATGTTTATTGCCACACTTTCACAATAGCAAAGACTTGGAATCAACCCAAATGTCCATCACTGGCAGACTGGATTAAGAAAATGTGGCACATATACACCATGGAATACTATGCAGCCATAAAAACGGATGAGTTTGTGTCCTTTGTAGGGACATGGATGCAGCTGGAAACCATCATTCTCAGCAAACTATCGCAAGAACAGAAAACCAAACACCACATGTTCTCACTCATAGGTGGGAATTGAACAATGAGATTACTTGGACTCGTGAAGGGGAACATCATACACGGGGGTCTATTATGGGGAGGGCGGAGAGGAGAGGGATGGCATTGGGAGTTATACCTGATGTAAATGACAAATTGATGGGTGCTGACGAATTGATGGGTGCAGCACACCAACATGGCACAAGTATACATATGTAACAAACCTGCATGTTGTGCACATGTACCCTAGAACTTAAAGTATAATAATAAAAAAAAAAAAGAAAGAAAATGCCAGGTTTTTATACTCTAATTATTCACCTCTAACCACTTCTCTACGAATCAATCTTTTTTAATTAAGTCAACTTATTTCTACCTTTTTTTTTCTGAATTCTTAAAGTAGTCTCAAATATTTGCTATTCATTTAGTAAATACTATTTGCCCAATGAATTTTTGAAACACATTTCAAAATCTAATATATTAAAGTTAAATCTTGCCTCCAGGAAGATGAATATAATTTGAATCACCTTTTTTTTTTTTTGGTGGCTATGTAAAAACATTTGAATAAAAACCTATTTTCAATACTCCTTTATTTAATAAAAATAAGCAAATAGCATTGGAATAAAACTAAATGTTATAAAGAATGTTTTAATGAAACATATGCATTCACTACACATTTATTGTAATCTTTTAGTTTAAAAACAAGAAGCAAATATATTATTTGTAATTATTTTATCTAAAAGAATTGAACATAATGTACACTTTTGAAAATCATATTTTATTTTCTTTCATTTCATTTTTAAATAAACAGCTTCTAAGGTTAAAATTCTATGAAATTATCAAGTGTTTTGTTACTTACAGCTTGAAAATTCCAGTGGACAGGAATGTTCATCCATAGGAAAGTTATGAAGCTGAAGATAACATTCTGCATTAATTGTCAATCTATTTAGATGGAAAAAAAAGTATTAAATAAAGATAAATAATTTGAAGCATTAAAAATTCCCTGTCTAATTTTAAAACAAGAATGTGTCTTATGATAATAGTTTGTGATGTATTAGAATATATTAATAATTCTAAAGTCTCAAAGTCTTAAATAGCGATATTACGTTTATATATGAGTATGAGAATTCTAACAATTTCCTCTTCATTCAACTAAGTTACCTCTGTATACATTTCAATATGATCTCTGCGTTTACACGTAATAATTCATACTTCAATATATCAACTAACACACATGTGCAAACACAGCAGATTAGCAGATTATAAATGGTTAAGTATGATAATTTTTATCTTAATTTATTATGAATATATTTCCATGAAGAATGGTTCTTAATAAGCAGATATGTTCAAGGCAATGAGCTAAATAAACTTGAACCTTATACATCAACCTTCATTTAATCCTTTCTTAGGGATGTTTTACTATATCGTTGAAAATTAGAGTATTATAAAATTTTATAGCAGAGTGGGTTTTAGAGGAAATCTTACTCAATTATTTACATGGCAGGTTAAGAAAACAATAATATTTATGCTGCAACCTCTTCTGCTTCAAAGGAAGAAAATCAAAGAATTTTTTCTATTTGCTTTTAGTCCTTTTCACATAATAATAACTGAGCTTAAAAAAGTATTGCCAAAATATTTCACATTATATTTCAGCATGTGAAAGGAGCTCCATACTTTTGACTTTGCAACTTTGAGAAATAAAAAATTTAGAGTTGATTAAATATTAGTATGGAAAACAAATGAGAGCAACTACAGATTTTTAAACAAATATTACCTTAAAGTATATAGAACTCGACCATCATTCCAAATTCGAAGCAGACGATTAGGAGTTGTTATCCAGTGAGCATCAGATTTTCTTGAGTTTCTGAAGAAAGTGTCAGGAATCCAAATTTTTCCAACCATATTACTGTTAAGCATAAGCACTTTCATGGTACTATTGAATTTTAAACGACTGTCAAACCAGGTTTGGGCAAAAATTATATCTATTGTGTATTCCTAAAATGGAAGAAGAGTAACAACATATTAATAAAGCTACTATTTTAGTTGTTTTTCTCAGAAGTTTGAATTTTTATATTGTAAAGTTTCTGCAAGTAACAGTTAAACTCAGTCTTTTTGGAGGAAAAAAAAAAATCCCATTATTTTAAACTTTTTTTTTTTTTTTTCGAGACGGAGTCTGGCTCTGTCGCCCAGGCTGGAGTGCAGTAGCATGATCACGGCTCACTGCAGGCTCCGCCTCCCGGGTTCACGCCATTCTCCTGCCTCAGTCTACGGAGTAGCTGGGACAACAGGCGCCCTCCACCACGCCCAGCTAATTTTTGTATTTTTAGTAGAGACGGGGTTTCACCGTGTTAGCCAGGATGGTCTTGATCTCCTGACATCGTGATCCTCCCGCCTCCCAAAGTGCTGGGATTACAGGCGTGAGCCACCGCACATGGGCTAAACTTTCTTTTTGTTTGCATGAATCGTGTAAAATAAAATCCAAGATTTCCAGTAGTTATTGTTGCCCAGTGTTACTTTATTCTTTTTAATTTTTTTGTGTGAATTTTACTCAAGATTTTGTAGTATGTAGGATGTACTTATTAAACTTAAAATCAAATTATCTTAATGTTAATAATTATATTAATTTATACAGAGCTTAAATCACGAAAATCATAAACAAAAGAAAATCTAGATGCAAAACCCAACCAAATTATTTAAGAGGCTTTACATTGTTTTTTGTCTAAAAAGTTAATTCCAATTATTTATATTTACTAGTTTTAAATGTTTTAAAGCAACCACAAACTAATTTACTGAGCTATTATAAGATGCCAAACATATTTAAGAGCTTTGCATGTGTCATGTCACTAAATCCTTATTGCAACTATGTGAAATATAACCATTATCTTTCAGTAACATGTATTAATAGAAATATAAAATAATAATTCTCACATCACATAACTAATAAGCAGTTGATATGGAAACTGAGCCACTGCAGGCTACATCCCAAGTCCACACCCATAACAAATGCATATAATGGTGGTTATAGTGATGTCTGATGCGTTCCAAGGTTGGAGCAAAACCTTTGTCCATAGTAACTGTAATTAGGAAATTTCATTTTTAACAGAGAACCTTCAAGAGTAGATAATCGGATGTTATCTACCTTCGTATACTGACAAAAAGTCTGCCATATTATAGGCATTTAAAATAAATAAAATGAACAAGAATGCAGCAGTAATCAATGCCATGGAGGAAAGGAAGTAAATATACATATATATAAGATATATATATACATATATAAAATATATATACATATATAATATATATACACAATATATATGAACTATATGTGTGTGTGTATGTGTGTGTGTATATATGTGCGTGTATGTATGTTTGCATGTATATGGATATACTTTTGATATTTAAAAGAATAAGTAAATTGAAAAATATGAGGTATTATATAAGTTACTTCTGGTGAGAGAGATTGATTATTTGCACTTGATGTCATATTAGCAACTGGCCAATTTTCCTGAAGGAAAATATTTAATATAAGAAATAGAAGTATAATTGAGGATATGGTGAATAAATGAAAAATGGAAACAAATTATGAGAGATTAATAAGTAAATAAAGTAGATTCAACTTATTTATAGGGAAGTTGGATCAATTCCTAGGTTCCAGGCAGACTACTTAAAATTACAATTTGCTTAACTGGAATATAAAAATAAATTGAGAGGGTACCTCATTTTATCTATGTTGGATGAACAATGTTACAATTCTGGAAAAGCCTATATATAATAATTATTTAAAATACAATAGGGACCAGAAACTATGTAATTGAGTATGAAATGTATGTTTTATAAAGTGCTTAAAGTATATACACTTATAATTCTGAATAATTTATTTATATAATGAAGTAATGTGTGATCATTCAATAATCTACCTATTTATTTAACATCTATATTATGTCAGTTGTTGTTTTTAATGGATTTAAAATACGAAGTTTCGTGCACAAAAATGCTTGCATCATCACCCTCTCTACATAATTTTGATTGCCGTGCTAGAGTAACTTAGGGAGATAAATAAAATTTTATTTTTTTTCAACTTAATATGGGATGGCACGGATCAAACTGTGCTGTGGAATATAGACTGAAAGTACTTTTGCAACCATTAAGCCTTATAAATCTGATAGCCACAACCTTGCTTATATACTGTGTTTGTAGGTCAGGCTGAGTCATAAGGCAAACCACATCCCATAATACATAATAATTCATATTTATGCTATAGATGTTTAATCATCTTATTGAGTAATATTAATGGGGTAATGCGTAAATTGCGCAAGCATTTAGGAAGTCCTAGAGAACCTTATACACATTATCACTGGTGTATCCTTTATTCTTTAAACCTTGTGAAAAATTATTGAACACCTTCACTGAAGTTATCATTGATCCGCACTCTACCTGCCTGTATCTCAGGTCAGATGTCTTGTCTTTGGAATCAGTTATAATTTATCCAAGCAGCCTCTTCACCTGCCACAAATGACTAACTATTCAGTCTAACCATGTAACCTACGCTAATGACATGGTGTCTAATTTTAATGGCAAATACAAATAGACAGAAGTCTCATAATCCTTCTATGGTGAACTAAATGCCCTGGAAAGAGCATTTAGTCAACTTTATTCACCAGAATTATGTTGTACTTTTATGTGGGATCAAACAGCAGAAACTACTCAAGATACTAATAAGGATTGCGGCTAGGCAAATATTCAACACTAGTTGGTAGAGGGAATGTAATGCTACCTGGCAGTTGTACTTAGCTGCAGTATTCCTACTTCACAGGACCTTAAAGGTGGCACTTGAGAACCAATTTGTCTAAGGCTGGGATTTCCAAAGCAGCTGTCAATACTGCTTAGCAGCTGCAGGACCTTTTTAAAATCCCTGATTCTGGAAGTGTTAATCACTGTTGGAAGGCTTATGATTTCCAAACGATCAGAAATGGAAAAAGTTTTCTACTCACAGTTGTTCCCTCAATCCAATATCAAGAAGAGAAAGACTCAGAGAATATGTCTTGATAATCCATCCATCCAAAGCCCTTTGCAGAAGCTAATACTTATAAGTCCTTTTAAATTGCTAATTGTTAATAAATGCCTCACTGAAATAAGAAGACCATTAAAATCTATGCCATGTTACACATAATAAAAAAATCCAGTTTTGTTTGCCCATTTGTATTAGTATAATTTCCAGAAAACGACCAAACTACTCTCGTACTTCATGTTCCTGTTCACAGGTTATAATATCTACACAAGAAATAAGCAAAAGCAAAACATAAAATGGAACTTCTATTTACTCAGAACAACAAATACAACAGCTTCTAAGATAAACATTTTGAGATAAGAAACAGTGCATTTAAAATTTGACATCCAATGCATTTTACAAAATGTACTGTATCTCCTTGCAAGTTAGCTGACAAAACAGCATTAATGAATAAATGTGAAGTGAGCCATTTTGATTCCTAACTTAATAAAATCAAATCATAATTGATAAGGGTGTAGTGCAGTCTCATTACTACATTGTCAGTTTGCAATTAAGCACTGTATCTCACATTTCAAATTACTAGTAAATTCAGTATTACTGTATTTCTAGTAATGGGAGAAACTTCACACAAAATTCAAGACCTGCCAAAGCAATTAACCTAGTTACATAATTTCATCACAAAATTTGATGGATCCTGATTTGTTCTTCCTATATTGGCATTAATCTCTTCCAAAACTGTCTAAGTCACATGGCCAAAACAGAATGGTAGACCTAATAATTTTTAGCAGTAATGGAGCTATGGACATGTGGAGAAAAAGTACAAGTACAGCTAATCCACAGGACAAAGAAATACCTTTAGTGGTAAAATTTTACAAATATCAGCTCCAGTTTGCTTAATTATTGTAAAAGCACCAGCTTCTGAATTCTAGCAGGATAAGGTAAATAAAAAATTTGGTGTTATTCTAAGTTTGAAATATAAAAAAGAAATAGGGAGCAAAGAGGTTATGCCAATTGCTTAAATCATTGAAATCATCAGCAATACATGAGGGTGATTCAAAAATCAGACACATGTTCTAGATTTACCTACTAACCCTTTGTGCTCTCTTTTTATGTCTATGAATGTAGACTTCCAAAGGCACATAATATCATGTGCATTCATCAATTAATTTTTAGCAAATATTTTTTCAATGTTCTTGTTACTTTTATAATGTACTGGATTCACAAAGATGAAAATGAAGCCTTCTTGGTATGAACATATACATAATAAAATTGGAAAGTAATAAAATGTAAAAGGGGTATAAAGAGAAATAGAAATAGTAGAGATTATTTTTAGTTAGGGGAAATTAAGAAAGACTTCATGACAGAAATTGCATTTAACCTGAAACCTGTAAGATTTGGAAATATTTTGATTTATGCATCAACTAGTAAATGGTGGAGGGAAGGGAGAGGGCAAAGAGGCAGTAAAGTGCAGGGCAGAATGGAAAATAAAGAATGCAAGTCATATATAATGAAAAAGTAGCACATTTTCTTTATGTCAGGGAATGTGCATTCCTCAAATATACAGGCTATCCTACATCTGGAAGAGCTTTTTGGCAACTATTATCTAAAATTACCAATTTCCAATGATTGACCCTGCAACCTAGAAACAGCTCTGAACACTGCACTGAGAATAATGAACTGAAAATCCTAATACTTCATGTGTTAATTTTCTGCATCGTGCTCAATCAACATTTTCTTCTGGAAATACATAACTATATTTCCAGAATATATATTATATAATATTCTGTTTACAAGTTCAAAGAGTAAAATATCAAACATTATATTCACAGATCAGTTAAACTCTATAGAATAGAAGATGAAATAATACAATCCGTAGGGTTTTATAAACCCCATGAATGAACTCCCGGTTCTTAAGAAGTTACAATAAAATAGAGAGGACAAGGTCAGCTTCCAGAACTTGGAATAGATATAGTACATGCATACCTGAATTCTGGGGTGGGAGAAAGCTATTCTTGTGAGCTTGTATTAGTAAAGGTACTCCACAAAAACACAGCCAACAGGATAAATGGGTAGACGTATAGATGCTGACTGATAGCAGGATAGATAGATGAGAGAGAGAGAAAGGGAAAAGAGAGTCGAATCATATAATATGTAGGTGCTGGAAAGTGCAAAATGTGCAGGGAAGACTAGTAGGTAGGGAGTCAGGGAAGAGTTTACGTTTCAGTCTTCAAGCCAAAGGCAGGCTGGAGCCTGAGTCTCTTCTTCCTAGAGGGACCTCAGTCAATCTTTTTAGTGTTCATCTGATTGGTTGAGGCCCAACTACATTATAGAGGGTAATCTGCTTTACTCAAAATCTACTGATTTAAATGTGAATCACATCTAAATAATACCTTCACAGCAACATCTCGACTGCAATTTAGCCAAATACAGTCATGCACTGCATGATGTTTTCATTCAATGATGGGCCACATGTACAACGTTGGTCCCATAAAATTACAATGCAGTTGAAAAAATCCTATCACCTAGTGATGTTGTGGCCATCCTAACATCCTAGAACAACAGATTGTTTACATCTTTCTGGTGATGCTGATGTAAACAAACCTATTGTGCTGCCAGTTGTTTGAAAGTATAATACATACAATTATGCACAGTACATATTTGGTAATATTATAATATTATAATATTTTGGTAATAACTAACTTACTACTGGTTTACATGTTTACCGTACAATAATTTCTATCATTATTTCAGATTATACTTTTTCTACTTTATACACACACACCCAAAACAAATATATATGTTAACTGTATTATATATACACATAACATGTATATATGTTAACTGTAAAATGACAGAGTATAGCATAATAAATACATAAACCAAAATACACACACATATTATATGTTATATATAATATTATATATAAATATATTGTAAAGTATATTATATATTTATGCATTTCATGTATTTGTATACAATTTGTATATGTACCATTATATATGCTAACTATAAAACAGCCTCAGGCAAGTCCTTCAGTAGGTCTTCCAGATGACGCATTGTTATCAGATCAGATGACAGCTTTATGCATGTTATTGTCCCTGAAGATCTTCTTGTGGGACAAGATGTGGAGGTGGAAGGCAGTAATGATAATGATTCTGACTATGTAGGCTAATGTGTAGGTTTTTTAGTTTTTAACAAAATGTTGAAAAAGCTTAAAAAAAAAGGAAAAAGGAAAAAGAAAAGCTTACAAAATAATGACACGAAAATACTTTGTACAGCTGTAAAATATTTTTAAGTTGTTATTATGAAAATGTCAAATTTATAACAAATTGATAAAAAAAATCAGTAACCAAATAATAATTTGTTATGAAGAAAGAAATTTTAAAAATTAATTTAGTGTATTCTAAGTGCACAGTGTTTAAAGGTCTATAATAGTGCACAGTAATGTCCAGGCCTTCACATTCACTCACCACTCACTCACTGACTCACCCAGAGCAACTTCCCTGACTGCAAGCCTTCAGTAATAAGTCCCTTATACAGGTATACCATTTTTATCTTTTGTACCATATTTTTACTGTATTTTTCTGTGTTTAGGTATGTTTAGATATGCAAATGCTTATTGTGTTACAATTATCTACAACATTCAGTTCAATAATATTCTTAACAGGTTTGTGTCCTAGAAACATTAAGCTATATTATACAGCCTAGGTATGTAGTAGGCTATACCATGTAGGTTTGTGTAAGTACATTCCATGATGTTTCTACAATGATGAAATTGACTAAAGATGCATTTCTTATAATGTATCTCTGTCATTAAGTGATACATAACTGTATTTGGGGACCATAGCCTGACCGAGTTGACATGTAAAATTAACCATCACAGAGTTATTAACAGTAGGAATAGACACCCATGGATTCAGAGCACTTTTCAAAAATTACCCATGTGTTTCTTTTCCAGACAAGGGACAATTTATACTGCGGCAAGAAGGAACATATTCCTCCATCTCATGTTCTCTATGAAAATCTGCGTTCTTGTCATTTTGTCCCATCTCTTGGTCTGTCAGTGAAGTTTGCTTCATATTTCTCAATTGAGTGGATGTAATATATTAAAAATCCATTACGTACAGGTTATTGTCTCTATTTCTCTGCACTTTGAACTTGACCTGAATGACCATGAAATCTGGAAAGAAGTGATCTACACTGAAAACATGAGTATTGAGTGATGTTTCAAGAAAATAAGGACAAAAAATCCATTGTGATGCTAGCTTCGCATGTGCAATGAACTTCTTAATTAAATGAGATATGTGTTTACCTGGTTTTTATTTTTTTATTTTCTGACATTTAAGTGCATCTTTACTGTTTTTTTTTTTTATTATACTTTAAGTTCTAGGCTACATGTGCACAACGTGCAGTTTTGTTATACACGTGCCATCTTGGTGTGCTGCACCCGTTAACTCCTCATTTACATTAGATATTAAACCTATTTTAAACTCCCTTTGCCTCCGCTGAGATTCAATACTGATTTGAAATGGAGCAGTTCTTAGTAAAAATACTAATATTTGACAGATTTTAGATATATTTATGATAATATAATTTTTATTTAAAATCTAGCAATCTGGCAACAGAGTAAAGTATTTCATGAAGTTAGTTTATGCTGAGTTGTCATATGCCATAACATAATTTTAAAAATAATTATCCAAAAACATGTAAATAACTGAGCCTAATATTTTTGATAAATTAGACATGTTTTCATAAACCTTTATTAAATTTAATTAAAATATATATTTGATAGCCTTTCATTTAAGCAGAGAAAGCTAATGTTTTCCAGATTCCATCAAATTGTTTTTGCCCAGTGACTATTCTATACTGCCAAGCTCTATCTTCTCATTTCTTTTCCTGCTTTTCCCTGATTGTAATTGAGATAGAAGGAAGCTTTTTCAAGATCATACAAAGTGTAAGAGATTCTGATCATGTACTCCACAATATTAACTTCTTTACCATAACTCAGGTCATCCATATGAGGCAAAAATTTTTAAACCACAGAGATGAAATTTATATGTTGACAATTAGTAGTTTTGGTCACTTATTTCATACTTACCTTTCTTTCATCTTGCTTTTTACTTTCATGGCATTTGTATCTATGTTATCACTGTGGGGTATTTGGATGAATAAATGATTGAATAAGTCTAACCCGCATGGACCACGCTTCCTAAGTATGAAACATAGTATGATAACAAATATACAAGAGATCCCCTTTATTCATGAGTATGCATTCTAAGATTCCCATTGAATACCTGAAACCCTGAATAGTTGGGAAGCTTATATACTCTATGTTTTTCCTATACATACGTACCTATGATAATGTTCAACTGATAAATTAGGCACAGTAAGAGATTGACAACAATGAATGATACAATATAATTTTAATAACAAAGTACTGTGATGAAGGTTCTATGAATGTGATCTCTACCTTCTTCTCAAAATAACTTATTGTACTGTACTCACCTATTTTTGGATCATTGTTGACCATGGATAACTGAAACCACAGAAAGCAAAACCACAGATAAGGAGGGACTGGTGTATAAACACACTCAAACTATACTTCCCCATTACAGTTTATTACCAGCTAACAGCATGGTAAGAAGTTCTCTGTGATAAATGATTGATATTCAGATGAAGGTTCTGCTTCCTAGAAAAGCTTCATCGCCAGTAGGCAAACATGCTTTCTATCCACATATGCAACATTTGTTATAGATTGGTTCAATGCTAAATAGCTAGATTAATTGCTGGATGAGCTGAGTGGGAAAAGTGTTTCTACATCTGTGACTGCCCTGTACTACAAATGTTTTATTGATGTCTGAATTAGCTTGTCTATCTGAGCAAGAGAGAACACTATATTTGGAAATGATATATTCAGAAATAGTCCACATGACTCATGTTTTAAATTATTTATATTATTACCAGTTTATAAAATGCTTACTGTTGTCCATAGCCCAGCTGCAGAAAATGAAGAACTTTCCAACATTGTATCGTGCTAGTGGGGCATTATTTGCACTTGCTTCTTCTGTTTACTTCAGGAGTTTGAATCCTATTGCGCCTATCACAAAGCCAGGTACCTCTACCAGGAAATCCAAGGCTTATCATAGAGTTTTAACAATTTCAATTATGGTAATTTGTTACAATTTTTATTATAACAAAATGTCAAAAGTCAAGACATTTACATAAGTTTTCTCTACTGCACTTTTTAATTAAACTGAAGAGCAGCTGGTGTTAGTTCAAATTCATTGTCAATCTAAGACGAAAACCTTTACTACATTATTTTAAGCCTTTGCTGTTCTAGATGTAAAAATAGCACATTGAATAAGGGATAAGGTATTGTCTTTTAATTACACACATAATTTTAAATAATTTCCAGATAATCAATATAACAAATACTAAATATATCCAAAGTATGCATAATAGTAAGAGTAATGTGTAGTACAAAGAACACTGACTGGATGGAATGGGAAAATTTTGTCATAATTCTGAGATTTACTAGAGTAGGATGCTGACCAAGTCACTTATACACTCTTACTGGCAAAATGTGGGCACAAGGCAAGATCGTAATTACTATCCTAACTGAATACCCTTGATTTCTTTCTCTTGCCTAATTGCCCTAGCCAGAACTTCCAACACTATGTTGAATAGGAGTGGTGAGAGAGGGCATCCCTGTCTTGTGCCAGTTTTCAAAGGGAATTTTTCCAGTTTTTGCCCATTCAGTATGATATTGGCTGTGGGTTTGTCATAAATAGCTCTTATGATTTTGAGGTACGTTCCATCAATACCAAATTTATTGAGCGTTTTTAGCATGAAGGGCTGTTGAATTTTGTCAAAAGCCTTTTCTGCATCTATTGAGATAATCATGTGGTTCTTGTCTTTGGTTCTGTTTATATGTTGGATTATGTTTATTGATTTGCGTATGTTGAACCAGCCTTGCATCCCAGGGATGAAGCCCACTTGATCATGGTGGATAAGCTTTTTGATGTGTTGCTGAATCCGGTTTGCCAGTATTTTATTGAGGATTTTTGCATCGATGTTCATCAGGGATATTGGTCTAATGCTGCTATAAAGACACATGCACACGTATGTTTATTGCAGCACTATTCACAATAGCAAAGACTTGGAATCAACCCAAATGTCCATCAGTGACAGATTGGATTAAGAAAATGTGGCACATATACACCATGGAATACTATGCATCCATCAAAAAGGATGAGTTTGGGTCCTTTGTAGGGACATGGATGCAGCTGGAAACCATCATTCTTAGCAAACTATCACAAGAACAGAAAACCAAACACCGCATGTTCTCACTCATAGGTGGGAACTGAACAATGAGAACACTTGGACTCAGGAAGGGGAACATCACACACCGGGGCCTATCATGGGGAGGGCGGAGGGGGGAGGGATTTCATTGGGAGTTATACCTGATGTAAATGATGAGTTGATGGGTGCAGCACACCAACATGGCACAAGTATACATATGTAACAAACTTGCACGTTATGCACATGTACCCTACAACTTAAAGTATAATAATAATAAATAAATTAAAAGAAAAAAAAATACTTTCAGTCTGTAAGTACCATTGGTACCTTCCTTTAATCCTGCCTAATCCCTACTAAATTTATAGGTGAAAATGGCTTGGACTAGTAACCTCCAAACCTGGTTGACTAGAATTCTCTGATAAGCATTCTCACAATTCTTTTTATTAATTTTAATTTCTAATTTTATTTTTAACATTTTATTTTAAAATTTTACTTAAAATTTTATTTTAAAAAATTAGAGGCAAGAGCTCACTCTGTTGCCCAGGCTGGTTTTGAACTCCTGAGCACAAGTGATCCTCCTGCTTCGGCCTCCTGAAGTGCTAGGAATACAGGCGTGAGCCACTGTGCCCAGCCAGCATTTTCAAAATTCAACGTGCAACTAATATATGTAGCTCTACACAATTTTACAATGTAATCTCCTAACATGAAAAAATATGAACTGCCTAAATGTGCCTTAGGTCATATTAATATATGTGTGTGTGTGTGTGTGTGTGTGTGTGTGTGTGTGTGTGTGTGTATGCTAAATTACTTTTTCTTAGATATGTATGTACGTTTTCTTAGATATATATGTTTTTATATTATTATGTGTGTTTTTATATTATTAGCAAAGTCACTCTTCTCTGATTAATAAATGTGTAAATAAAGGTGTAAAAAATTAGGAATCATAAGAGTATGTTTGAATCAGCTATAACATGTGAGATTTGGAATAGTGACTTGGAGCAGCCGGTTAAAGGCCAAAAACCAAGTTTTAAGTACATTTATGATAGTCATGAGCTGAAGCAAACTAGACATTCATTTTGTCAGAACATTGGCAACAAACCTACCCTGAGGACAGAATTACCAAGCAGTACATTCTAAAACACTATGATTGCTAACCCATAAAAAACTAAAAAAAAATAGTAACCAATTCAAGACTGTCTACCTTGAGGTATCTATCTTGAAGTGTCAAAAAATTCAAACAATTTTTGAATTTGTTTTCTAAAAATTCAAAATTTTCACTTTCAATATTTGACCAAAATCTATGAGAGGTCTAGGGTATGTATACACATAGCCTGAAGAAATAATAATGGTGGCTAAAATATTTAATAATAATATTACTCAATTACAGCAAATTGGAAATATTCCACATGTAAAATAATTCATTACTAAATAATATGCATTTAATTAATTTTTTAAAAGTAATGACACAGTATAACACATAGAAAAACATAATGTTATAAAATAGTGAGGTTAAAAAAGCATTGGGTAAAACGGTTACGATCATAACAATGGTGACCACTAGATATAATATTTCAGTATATTTTAAATTTTTTCTTTTATCTAAGTTAAATTTCTAATTTTCCCAGATTGAGTATGTATTACTTTTATAATAAAAAACTCTTTTTATGGAAAACATTTTTAGAAGAAAATAGCATTAGGATCACCATTTACAATTTAAAATATGTATAGATTCGTACACAGCATTTTTCCTGCCTTTTCCCTTCTGTCTTGGTCTAATTTGCATTTTTAGTCATCTTCCCTGCTAGGTTTTATGCTCTTCTGAAGAGAGGATGACATATCTTTTCCGATATCTTTTTTAACAATGAACCAATTGTCACTATAATAAATGGTAAATAAATATACGACAGACAAATGAAACAATGAAATATATATATAATTGTATTTGAATTAAGAAATAAAATTATTTTGATAATTTTTAGAGATTCTAAGGTCAATTTAACATTAAGGTTGGATACTTGACCATTTCACTTAAATGAATGAAAAATGATTATTACTAGGCCGGGCGCGGTGGCTCAAGCCTGTAATCCCAGCACTTTGGGAGGCCGAGACGGGCGGATCACGAGGTCAGGAGATCGAGACCATCCTGGCTAACACGGTGAAACCCCGTCTCTACTAAAAAATACAAAAAACTAGCCGGGCGAGGTGGCGGGCGCCTGTAGTCCCAGCTACTCGGGAGGCTGAGGCAGGAGAATGGCGGGAACCCGGGAGGCGGAGCTTGCAGTGAGCTGAGATCCGGCCACAGCACTCCGGCCTGGGCGACAGAGCGAGACTCCCTCTCAAAAAAACAGAGAAAAAAAAAAAAAAAAAAAAAGAAAAAAAGAAAAATGATTATTACTGAGAAAAATCCCTTATTTACATTCTATAATAAATAATAATTGTGACTTCTGTAGCTCTACATACGTTTTTGTTTAAAAAGATATTTTTTCCTTGTGTAGAGAGCAATTAGATTTTTGTTTTCTGTTAAAAAAATTCTGAAAATGGACATTCCTGTTACATATTTCTGCGCAGGCCAGAAAGAAAGCATTCTGTCATTTGCTAAGTTTGCCTGATCCTCTTTGCCTACTGCTCACCCTCTTGTAGTCCTCTCCAGCAGGCAGTTATTTTGAAGCACAGCCCAGGTGACTTCCCAGCTCCTTTTTAAATTGTCGTCTTCGTAGCTGGTGCCCTTGTTCCTCAGCCCTGTCTCCATTACTAAGACAAATCAGAATTTCCAGCAGGAAGATCCTGTCCTGTTTCAATTCCCAGCAGGAAGATTCTATCCAGTTTCAGAACTATATTCTAGGACTGTGTGACATATCACTCTTGCAGTTAGAAAATATTTAAATTAACTTCTGCAGGTGAGAACTGGGATCTAAGTAGTTTTTATTAGTTGTTCCTTGTCCCTTACTTTCAAAGTATCCATATTAGTCATCTCTTAATATTGGATTATATAAGGGTATACCAGTTCCTACAATTAAATTCATGTCCAAATTATACCTGGAATTTTTAGTTGTAGCTACTTTTGTACTTACTAATCTTATGCTGTAGCCTCCTGTTAGATACCCATAATATCATCTTGAATTTCCTGGAGCTCTTACTGATTTTGATTTGGCTTTAAAGAATTGCTATGGCCCTTGAGTGTTGTACTTGCTAGTCAGAGGGCAGTCAACATCGTGAGATATTTACTCAGAAGAGTAAAGATACATAATTTCCCCCAAATCTGAAAAGTTATGAGGTTATAACTATTTTATCTAATAATCTCTAGTAACATATTCTTCACTTCAATTCTGATTGCATATTTTTGTTCTGCTTATATTGAAGATAGTTTTAATCAAACCATATATAAAATTGAACAGCTTCTTTCCAAGTTACTCTATTTTCCCCGTCTTCATTAGTGCATCTGTTACTCATTTTGACTGTAAAAAGAAAAGCATATTCCATTGTAGAATAATGTCATTTTAAGCATTATTCAGAAATCTATGGAAATGCTATTTTATGTATCTAAGTTTAAAAAGAAACACCCATTTTGCAGCAAAACAAATTTTGGCTAACTTAAAAAATTAAACTAATATATTAATTTTGTTTCTTACTAGTAAATTAAATTACATGAGTACTTAAGGCAGTGACACCCTCTTGCTTTCTTAATTATGCTTAAATCTGCTTCCTCAATTACACTCACATTCAAAACAATTTTGCTCATTTTATGAAAAGTGAATTCTAATTTCCCTGCATTGTTTAGTTAAAATAATCTTCTACATAACCTATTTCTTATTCATCCCTAGTATTACAATGCTTTTCTTTTTAATAAACATTATCAAGTGTTCCGTGGGGTTCTTTTATTTATTTATTTTCACCTGTTTTAGTATCACTAGTTTCAATAGTAATTTTATTTAATTAAGTTTTTTTTAAATGATCACTGTTGAAGGGTGTAAGTGTGTAATTTGCTCCACTGGGGAAACTAAATCGTTAATACATTAATCTTTTATATAGGAAGATCATTGTAGAAGCCTGTTGATAGTCATTCTTGTCAAAGTGTTTCTAGAATACTAATATATCCTTGAATCGTGTTTCTCTTTACTTTAATGACCATGTTTTTATTTAATGCATTCATGCAAATTGAAAACATAATCCCCAAACAAAAAATATACAATTCAGGAAAATGCAGATTTTCCCATATGCTCAGTCTTATTTTCTCTAGGCGTTGGTTACTTAGAAACTAAACATTACAATATTCCACCACAAAAAATAACATTTTAGCAATGTATTACTTTATGAAATCTGATATTTGCATATTGTTAAAAAAATGCAACGTATTACACATATATATTAAAAGTTTTCTGTTTGTAAAAATCAATTGATTATATGCTAATTTGTTTTGGGTAGAACTAATACTAAAAAGATTTGTTGAAACTGCCTCTTCCCTTAGTTTCCACAGCATTGTTTTGTCACTTTCTTGTCAACCTTGATGTTTCATTTACTATCTCAGCTTCGTCACTTTCTTGTCAACCTTGATGTTTCATTTACTATCTCAGCTTTGTCTTTCAGGTCCTTAAATACATGCGTTCCCTAAGGTCTGCTATTTGTTTCTTTGTTCTTCTCTTTTCACTTTAAGGCTGTTTTCCCCATCTCACAGAGGTTTGGCAAATTCCTGACAAAGATTTGGCCCCAGCCTCGACTTTTCCCTGAATGTTAGCCCCTAATTTAAAACTAACTTCTAGGTCAATCTTTTGGAACATTACTTTATCCTCTCAAATTCAATTTTATCCACAGCCAGTTCATATTTGCTTGTACTAAGGTGACAAAGATGTCACTTATGGCATGGCTAAAATGTTGTCACTACAATAATCAGCGCAGACAGCTGTAAAAGTTAATGAGAGTCATGTGAAGATTGCATCAAGTAAGAGAAAAACTGAGTGTGACTGTCACACCAGAGGAGTGAGCAGACATAGGTAACCGTTAGGCATACCAGAAAGGTTCCCCAGCTGTAAAGCAATAAAACCTGTAATAAAGAGAAGACTTAACTGTTGTAATATTGAATAGCTAAAATGAAGAAGAAAATCAGCAAAATACTTGAGAACTATCTTTAGATGTCTTACGGGCTGAATGGTGTTACCCCCTAAATTCGTATGTTGAAGACTTAATCCCAAGAACTTCAGAATGTGACTACATTTAAAGGCAGGGCCTTTAAAGTCAACATGCAGCTTTTAGGGTGGGCCCTAATACAATATGACTTGTGATAAGAAGAGAAAAGTTAGATACACAAAGAGACACCAGGGATGCACAGACACAGAGAAAAGACCATGTGAGGACATGGTGAGAAAGCAGCTGTCTGCAAGCCAATGAGATAGACCTAAGAAGAAACCAAACCATCCAAGGCTTTGATCTTGGACCTCTGGCCTCAATATCTGCAAGAAATAGATTGTTGTTGTTTAAGCCACCAGTCTGTGCTACTTTTTTGTGGCAACCCTAGCCAACTAATACCAAAGGCAAAAGCGAAGGAGAGGAGTACAAGACGTTATTGAATGCATTCAACGGGACTCAGTAGTCTGACTCACAGAAATGGGATCATTAGCGTTTGGAACTGAACATTGTAAAGTCTTTTTTAAAATAATGCCTGTTGCTTATATTGGCATTGTTAATTTTGTTCTTCATTAGTAATAAAATACTATTTATTCTATGTATATAACATAAAGAATGAATATTACACATTCTCAATTTTTATTCTAAATTGTTCTGTCTTGATATTTTCTCATATTCTCTCTCCCTTCCTTATTTCTCTTCTTCTCTCCTCTACCTTCTCTACCCCCATACTCTTATCTCATCTTCTAAGCCATGTTTCTCAAAATAGTAGTTTATAAAATTAAATCTACATTCCCACTCACTCCCTAGCTCCCAGAAATCAGCACTTGACTATATGACTATCCCTGAAAGAACCATATATAGTCTCAGGGCTCCATGGCAAAAAGTTTGGACATGAGGCCACTTTTGAAGATGAAGGAGGGATGTACAATCCAGTTGTTATCCCTTTCCTGCCTTCGCCATTCCAACTGAATTTCTCCTAACAAAGATAATTAACACCACCTACTTGCCAATGCCAGTTATCACAATCTAATCCATTTTATTGTATTCTCATGTGCATTTGTAATTCATTATGATTCCCTCCTTCTTTATCGTCTTTACTCTCTCAGATTTTGTAATACCATCTTCTCTCATTTTTGCTCCTACCCTTCTGACTTTTCTGAATATGTCCCCTTTCTGTGCTTCTCTTTCTGGCAACTATATTTCATATACATTCATCTCATTACACCATCTGGTCCTCAGATCTGCGATCGTCTTAATCTGAATCTTCTCTTAGATCATCTCACACATTCTTGATGTCTTAAGCTTTATTATATTCTTCTTGTCTTCTTTCTCTTTCTCATCTACATCTATATTTTGTGCTAACATCTTCCCTGATAGCAGATCTATAAGGCAAAATGCTGCTGGACAGTTCCTCCCGAATGCACCATGAGGATTTGGGGCACATAAGCCTACACTGTATTCCTACGTGGGATAATAACTCTACCATCTTCAAAGTATCTTCGTTTCTACACCTTGGAGCCAGGTTACACATAATAAGTCACCAAATTCTCAAAAAATTACCTATTTTTTTTAATGCATTATTGTCATGTCCAGCTTGATTGCAACTGCAGTAAGTAAGCCCTTGAAGATCTCTTGTCCGGACTAATACAATAAACTGTAATGGGTCTCTGTAACCCTAACTTGGACTCTTACCTCCATCTTCTATATTACTATAAGAGAAATGTATTAAGCAATGTAAATCTGCCTTTGACACTCCCCTGGTAAAATATTTCCTGTCATTTCTCTTATCCCAAGGGATATCATTTATACATAATACAATTTACAAGCTTCCTATTACAATGGCTTACAAGACTGTCCTTCAATATCCCTGTTGCCTCAATTTCTTACTTTGCACTTTGTATTCCAGTAACATCAAATTGCTGGAAGTTCCCCTGATCTTATGAGGCTGTTTCATTCCTCTGTGACTTTATGCATGCTGCTTTCTCTGCCAGTAAGTCCTTTGTTTTCTCTCTCTGATTGACTACTTTCCCCTCAGGCTTTCTGATTTTTTTCTTTCCAGATTTCTTCAGGGACCTCTTCTTGGTGGATCAGATGATAATCTGTTATGCCCTTGCATAGTTCTACCAAACACAGCACATTGGAATAACAAGACACAGATTCTTAGATACAGGTGTAGTTTAGCTCCAGTTGCCAATACCTGGCACAAAGTAATTGTACATGTTGATCTGAATTCATTCAGAATTAAGTATAAAAAATTACTCATATACAAATTCTATTTTGGAGGTATACACTTGAGAGATCTCAATGGCAGATAATTATTTTTAATATTTCTTACTCACCATATTAATTGGATCAACTGGTCCAATGCTGTTTACATAAACATCAGTTTCAATTACTGTGGGCCTCACTGCAAAATACCAACAAGAAGAATGGTCAAAGATATGATTAGACATTGTTTTAAATAAATCTTATTTTTAAAGAAATCTTAATAACTACTTACATCTTACCATTTCAATCATAAAACATATTTTATTATGAAATGTGAAAATGTAGCCATTATAAAAACAATCTTTACATTTTGCAGATCAGTCACAGATAATTATATAGAGATAAAGCACATTAGATAATGCAGAAAAATGACCTTGTAGACTGAAAGTTTCTGTTATTGTGGCATGTTTTTAGTCATTCATGCTCAGTTATCTTTTTCAAACTTCATCCATGTTTCCTATATGACAGGGTACTTCTCACTCATAATCGCAACGCTGTGATTGACCAGGCAAGGTGTACTTATTCTTTAAATACACACACAAGTCTGCCAGACTGAATATCTACTCAGTCTCAGTCTCCAGATCTTGGCATTTTTCAATCTGACAGAGCCCTCAAGCTACCAAACGTCAGTGAAAAATGTGAAGCATTTTGCAAAACAATGTCTATCAAATTTTAGAATAATATTTTTACCCCTTGCAATTAAAAATACACTTAATAAAACACACGACACTTACATAGTTTGTTTTTCCTCAAGCAAAAATTTTATTATATGGCATACATATTTAATAACACAGATTTAATTTTAGTATACAAAACTATGTTTCTAGATCTACACAATACTTGAAAATGCAATTCCTTTGCTAGCCATCAATTAGATATCTTAAATAAAAGTAGGTCATACGGTTTATGGAAGGTTTTACAATGTAACGTAGACTGATGACTTCTGAGATGAGTTGCTTTAACTGTTTCTAATTTGTTTCTGACTAGCTATGAATTATAGCCAATAAATATAAAATTAAGCTAATTATAGTTAGATTAACAGAATGATTTTTATGAAAGTCAATTAAAAACAAGACAATAGATTTATTAGTTCCATTTGTAAGTATATTGATTATCACTTATAAGTGATTATAACTGATATAAACAATATACCATTCTTATATAATAAGACTTTTTTTTTCAGTTAAACTGATAAATCAGCAAATGTCAAGTGCCTACTTTTATTTTACATACTCAAAGCTGAACATTGTCTACATTGAGAGAGAAATTGTTCCTGGGACAATTTTCTTTAGAGTATAAATGTTTTCTACATTTATGATGTCGAAGGTTATAGATATAAGTTAACTGTCTTGGTTTCCTGATATCAACGTTTCTTAGCCAATTATAAGATAAACATATACGTTAGAGAAACATTAACTTTGGCATTTTGGCATGAGTTACATAGAACGAGAGACACTGAAGTATTTTATGATGTGCATACAGCAAGTGCACCCAGAATGAGACAAAAGAAGAATCACATCAGTAAGTCCAATACTGCTACTAATATAGATGATACTTAGTTAATAATTGTTAAATATGTATTTGAAAGCTCTGACAAATCTTTTTGAGTTATTCTGTTTTCCATTTTGTAAACTTGACATGCTATTTGATCTGATCCTTGACTCTGCAGCACCAACCCACAAAGACGAATAAACCGGAAAGTAGACTAAAATATTTCGTATTAGTTTTGAAATCATGACTGGTGACATGCTTTAAAATATAATTAAGAAAAAAACCCAGAAATCTGTAATGGCTTCTTAATAATGACTCATTGTTGCTTTGATTCATAGTATGAACAATACTTACGAGTAATATTACATAAATATTCACTTCTTGGAAATGACTAAGTAATCTTTCTTAGTACTATCATTTTCTCAATCCAAAGTTTATTCAATTGCAAGATATGAGTGATGTTCAAAAACTAAAATATTATATTTTAATTTAAAACTAGAAAAATAAAACTAACAGAGAATTGTCATTCCAGACTCTAAATAACATCTTGAAAGTAAGCACAGACTATGTTTAATTCATCAATACACATGGAGATTAAAGATCTCTTTTTTGCAATAGCATAACAATGCATGGGAAAACCATGTACTGCCACGGCAAATCACACACACACACACACACACACACACACATATATGTGTGTGTGAAGGCAGGTAGAGATGGCACTGGATTATTTTTGCAAGGTTTCTTTCTGTGCTGTTATTCTAAGAACTTTGCTTTAAGTTGCTCCACAGGATATAAGTAGATATTTTCCCAGTGGGAGTCAGTATATAGAAAGAATAGAGGTTCAGGGCAATTTAAAGACCATCCAGAAAATAGAAACAGGTAGAAAAATTTAAAATTTTAAAAAGAGAAAAGCAGTGTGATCAATGAAGTTTCCGCATTCAAATTCCAAGTAGCAAAGGCAATAATTAGGAGAGCCAAATGTAGAGGTGGGTAATTGGTATATCAGTGAGAAAAGATAAACTACAATAGATTTTAAAAATATTTTCTTTCTAATTGATTTTAATCATGCTTTCTTGGACACACTATTCTAATTTAACTAAGATACCTTTAGCAGATTATGTAGATTTTCGGTCACTTTTGTATATTAAAATTAATTTAGGTCAATTAAAAACTCTAATCCTGTAGAGTTTTATAGGTTTTCTTACTGTCACAGAATAGGCCTTAAAAAAGAGAAATAGTCACACTTATTCAGATATTGAAGTTATCATACATAATTTTTTTCTTTATTTTATGTTATATAAATTTTACTTCAAATTTAAATATTTCATTCAACCGAGTATATTATTGTTCGTAAATGACATACGTACAATTCCAAGAAAGAAAGCAACCACCTAGGTGAGCACTCTTACACAACTGGTTGTTTTTGGACCGTCTTCTGGTCCTTGCCCATATACAGATTACTTTTTATCTAACTACTCAAATTTCTATGAATATTTTCTTTTATTGTGAAAGCTAGTGTTTTTTGTTGTTGTTGTTGTTGTTGTTTTTAAGAAAACAAAGGAATAAAAGAATGGCTACTCCATAGGCAGAGCAGCCTCTATGAAGATCTTCTGAAAGTTTATTCAGGGAGACAACTGTTTTTATCTGCAAATAATCACTTCTCATAAATGTACCAACTGTTTCCTTCAACTGATACATTCATGAGAGATATGAGTGTATAATTTTTCTTCTAGTAATATCCCTGTCTGGTTTAGTTATCAGGATTTTGCTGGTTTAATAAAATGAGTGGAGTATCCTTTCTCTATTTCTTTGAAAGAATTTGTGTAAGACTTATAGTAGTTCTTTCTTCTATATTTTTTGAAATTCACCAGTGAAGCAACAAAAATGTAGTATTATTTCTGAACTGAATCATCCTTCTGTGAATATGTTATTGAGACAATTGGGAAGTGGGGCCAAGTATTCACTGGTAGTAACATATCAATATTATCTTCCTGGTTTTGATTATTGTATCATGCTTATATAAGGTTGAAATAATATAAGTATATTCTCTGACCACAACGAAGTTAAAATAGAAATTATTAACAAAAAATATATCTTTAAAAATCCCCAAATATTTAGATATTAGGTAACATTACAAAATAATCCATGAATCAGGAAAAAGTCAGTAGGAAATCAATTTTTCAAAAGTAAATAAAAATGAAAATAATGTTACAGGTTATAAAATTGAGAAAAATAAAATCTTGATCTAGTTAACAGAAAGGCTATAGTTATTAAATGGTAGAGCTTATAAACATGTCCCAAGAAGGAAAACTCCAGGCCCATATCACACATAGACTTTGACTTATGATTAACACATTCCAGTTTCCCTAGACTATACAGCAGAAGTCCTTGACCCAAAGATAGATGCCAAGCTTGAGTTTAGATACTTCTGAGGCCTTAAATAACAAGGAAATGTCAAACACCACTTGACAACCTTCCCAGGTTACATGTAGATATATATGGATGAAAAGGTGCATAGGGATAAGTAGATTCTTACGGCTGAGCTAATACTATAGCTAGTAGAAACATATGGCTGTTTAAATTTAAATAGAAATTAATTGCATTTAAATGAAATAAAAATATTTCATAAGCACACTAATCACATTTCAAGTACAGAACAGCCACTTGTGGCCAGAGATCACAAAAATGGGCAATGCAGAACAACATTTCTATCATTTCAGTAAGTTTTACTGAACAATGTTCACCAGTGGTTCTCAATGAGAACACCATGTCTCCTGTAAATTATTTTGAAAATTTCTGGGCAGCTGTTTGTGTTTGTCACAAAAATTGGGATTATTAGTAATAGTGTTTAGTGGATGAAGTCCTAGAACTTCATAAAACAGTCATATGCGATGAAAAATTGTCCCATATTTAACAAGATTTTGAATATCCTGTCTTGCATTCTTATAGGTAAAACAGTATAAAACAGTATGCCTTATAGTCTGAACCTAGAAGATAAGTTTCTTTACATGTAACCACGAAGTATTTTTGTGTTTGCCAGGAATTCCTGAAAAATAAAACACAGGAAGATGGTATTTATTTTGTTCTGAATTTTACAAAATGTTTTACACCATTTTACCTAGCCATATCACCAACTACAATGTTGCTCATAGTACTGGAGTCACTGATAAGACACACTTATATCTCTTGATTTATGTGGGCTTTCTAATATACAGTCATTCTTTGTATAAATGCAAGCATCTGGCAGCTTCATAATTTCCTTCAGTGTAGTTAAACCTGAGCATTTTCATATAGAATGTCAAATATTTCATTATAAATTACTTTTTGCACCTTATAATACAGGTGTCATGTAGTGTATATCCCACTACAAAATACACACAAACAAACCCCATATATCTATATTTAAATGGCGTGTGTGTGTGTGTGTGTGTGTGTGTGTGTGTGTGTACTCCCTAGAATGTCTTCTCAGGAAAATTGAAGACTGGTTTCTCATTCTCTACTTAAATATACATTTAAGCAGCAGATTTGGCAACCTGCTCTTGCTCCCATACCTGATCGGGGAAAAGGAAACCTAGAAGTGATAGGACTTAAAGAAGAATAAGCAGAGGAAGAGCTGCACATCTACTCTTCAGCACTTTTAGGATATTTTGTTTTCTTGTGGCTATAAAGCACGCCAAAAGAAAATAACTTGGTTAGCAGCATCTCACAGGATTTTTGACCTCAAGAGAGTTGTGCATCAGCAGCACATATCTTCCGACTAGATTGCTGCTGAAAGGAGTTAAGGCAGGTGGAAGATACAGATAAGCATCCAGATTTCCTAAGCCAGGGAATTGAGCCAATAAAATGCCTATGAAAAACAACAAAAATTATTTATACTTCCTAACCATAAAAGTAATTATTTACACATCTAGCCCTTAACTTACACCTAAGGCCAGTTGGCGTTATCCCAAAAAGAAGTAACGAGTAACAAGACTAAGGTTGCAACTATGCCCAGTTAAAACATGTAGACTAGTCTTCTTTATATCTCCCCCATGTCCCCATCACTAGAAACACAGAAGAGATAAAGAGATGGAATAAAACAACAGGCCACACTACTCCCTTTCTTACCATCCTCCGACTCCCACAGTGTCACCCTAGTGGGGCTTATCTTCCCTGCGTCTCAGGAGAGGATGTCTTTTAATCTGGATATTAAATTTTTTATATTAGGTTGAACTATTTAAATAACTGAAACTGTTTGGAAAGTCATAGAATCTACCTGAAAAGTTGTTAAGAAGTAGGAAAATAGGCTGGCCATGGTGGCTTACGCCAGTAATCACAGCACTTTGGGAGGCTGGGGCAGACAGATCGCCTGAGCTCAGGAGTTTGATACCAGTCTGGGCAACATGGTGAAATCCCATCTCTACAAAAAATACAAAAATTAGCTGTGCGGGCTGTGGCATGCTTCTAGTCCCAATTACTCCACAGGCTGAGGTGGGGGGATCAGCTAAGCTAAGCCCCAGGAGGTTGAAGCTGCAGTCAGCTGTGATCATGCCACTGCATGATATTCATCATATGATATTCATCATCATTTATGATATTCATCATAAAGCAATAGAAGCTTAACTGGATGAACAAAACCTTTTTATGTTAATTCTCCATTAAGTTCAGAAGACCTCAATAAGTTGGTTATATACGTTTTCATAGCAACACCAAAGACAAAGGTTACTAAAACATATTTTGGACAGAAAGCTATACATACAAAAATTATTTCAACATTAAGTCACCTATGATGTATATACAGTCAGATGCACAGAAAAAAATGCCACATGCATGATACAGTTATCAAGGTATCCAGGACATATTTAACTTAATGTATTAAACACAGTGATGCTATCCCAAGTGGATATAAAATTTGAACATTTATAGCTTGATCTGAAATAAATGTACTTAAACTGCAAAACTCATGGAGCAGGGCAACTATCAAAATACCTACACATGGACTAAAAAAGACTATATACAATGGATTCTATTCTACAAATACTTGGTAAATATTAAGAGAACCTGGTTTATATTTTAAGCATTGATTTAGCAATTAAGAATACAGTGATTTATAGTTTTAGGGAACTTACATTACAGAAAACAGACACAAAATAATTATAGTAGAGTATAAGGAGTAAAACAGAAATACAGACTTCTGATGCTTCCTTTGTTGTTTAATTGATATCAAAATATCCACCACCATAAAGATAACTATAAAATGCATTTTTTAATAAAAACACACAGATAGTGAAGAAAGCACAGCAAACCAGATAGCTAGAATTTGATGTAACAGTTTCCCGAAAATAATGAAAATGAGATGAGTTCTACATTATTCTTTGGCCACTATTTCCCCTTGATATATTTGCTGTTTGACAGCACAGCAATAGTGACTGAACAGAACAGATCAGCTTAGAACTTTTAGCTCTTTTATTTGGCTAGAGAGACAAAACTTGAAATTAAGGGCTATCAAGACAGCTAGGATTTCCCTGGAATACACACACACACGCGCGCACACACACACACACACAGAATTTAATCAAACATTCTACATGTGATTTCCCCTCAAGGCATTTTTTGTTTTCTAAATTGTACATATGTGATGTTGACAAACCAAATATAAGCAGCTCCTAAGCATCTAAAACAACATGAAGAGAGTTGAGCTATTTTAGGGATGTCTAGCCAACCAAGAAGAGAGGATCCTGGAACAAACCTCAGGCTGTCAGTCCATGTATCTCAAATGGTTGGGTCTTAGGCAAAATAAAAGTTTTAGCAAGGAACTTATGCTAGTTCTGACCAAATGACAGTGATTTTCTTTACTCAATCTCACTATCGAAACAACATTAAGTCCTCTCTGGAAGAAAATAATACCATGTAGAATCTCCATTATTTTTCACATACCCTACTCACATTCAACATGAAATTAAGAAACATTCCATGAAATACAACCACATAACCTTAAACAGAGAGATACAATGGAAAATAAAATTTTATAAAGTTACTCAAGTTATCAAGACATTGTAATGATCAAAGATTTTAAAATAACTTCAGTTAATATATATGTAAGAAAATAAATGAAAAGATTGCAAATATTATAGAATACCTGAAAATGATATAAAAATTGGGTGTAAATACTACAAATGAGAAACACTGAATGGGAAATGAGGTCTGTAATAAAGAGCAGATTGAAATACAAATAGAGTAGAGAGAAAACTATAGAAGAGCGTATGAGATGTAATGACACGGCAGAGGTCAAACATACCCGCAGTGGAGTTGCAGAGAAATTGAGACAGAAGAAAAATGTCTGACGGAATACAGGCCAAGAATTTCAAAAGCAGCTATGTTTCAACCCACAGATTCAAGAGGTCCTATAAACTCCTCAATATAAATATGAAACAAAACAAATCTAGGGACACTAAAATAAAACGGTAGAAAATCAAAGACTAAGAAAATGTTGAAGTTATCCAGAGATAAAATACATTTTATCTTCAAAATATCAAGATTAATGTTGAAATGTGACTCCCCAACAGAAATAGTAAAAGTCAGGAGAAAATTGAGTGATATTTATGAAGTTTGGAAAGGAGATAACAGGGTTTCCATATCCATTGGAAATATTCAAAATGAAGGCAATACAAAATAATTTTCATATGAAACTGAAATATTCCATTTCGAGAGACTCGCACCAAAAGAAATACTGCAGACAATATATTTATAAGTGGAAATAGGGTATTTAAGAAAGGAATTAACACCAGAAAGGATAATTTATTGGTATAAGTTAATTGCTTTTAAACACCTAAAAACAATAATAATCATGTCTTTTGGTATTTCAGATAAATATAGAATAAAATATATGGACATAATAGCAAAATGATTCTGTAGTTTATGGAAAAAGGTTTGAATTTTCTTTGAATTATGATAATTACTGATTTCTGATTAAATGTAATAAAGTGCATATTTTACTGACTAAAACTTATAAATGAATATGTATACAATGCAACGATAGAAGGATAAAATAAAACTACAAATATTTAATCAATTCAAAAAAGGGGAAAATAGAGAAAAATATAAGCAGTAGAGAATGAATTAAGCAGATTAACAAAACAGAAAACAATAGAAAGATAGTAGATTTAACACAAAATATTCAATTATTACCTTAAACATATCTGCATTAACCACTCTATTTAAAAGAAAGTAATTGTCAGACTTGATGACTAGGAAACGGAAGCAATATACATATTTCCTAAAAGAAATTACTTAATGAAGGACACAAAAATGCTGAAAACTAAAGTATGAAAAAAGATTAAAAAGTCAAATCGGCCAGGAGTGGTGACTCATGCCTGTAATCCCATTACATGCCTGTAATGCCAGCCTCTTTGGGAGGCTGAGGCGGGTGGGTCACCTGAGGTCAGGAGTTCGAGCCCAGCCTGACCAACATGGAGAAACCACGTCTCTACTAAAAATACAAAATTAGCTGGGCGTGGTGGTGCATGCCTATAATTCCAGCTACTCGGGAGGCTGGGACAGGAGAATTGCTTGAACCCGGAAGGTGGAGGTTGCGGTGAGCCAAGATTGCATCATTGCACTCCAGCCTGGGCAACAAGAGCGAAACTCCATCTTAAAAAAAATAAATAAATAAAAGTCAAATCATAACTCAAAGAAAACAAATGTAGATATATAATATCAATCAAATTAAATGTTACAGCAAAATGTATTCTACAGACCAGAATGATTGTTTTCTAATGATAAAACTGTTATTTAACAGAAGGTGTAACCATCCCAAAGAAAATGTGGTATATGTATGCAATTGATTACTATTCAGCCACAAAAAAAGTATAAGAGTCTGTCATTTGCAACAACATGGATAGAACTGGATGACATTACGTTAAGTGAAATAAGCCAGGCACAGAAAAACAAACATCACATGTTCTCACTCATTCGTAGGGGTTAAAAATCAAAACAATTGAACTCATATAGTTAGAATAGAATGATGGTTACCAGAGAGTAGTGAGGTGGGGTAGCAGGGATGGTTAATGGGTATAAAAATATAGTCAAATAGAATAAATTAGATCTATTATTTGATAGCATAGCAGGATGACTACAATCAATAACAATATATCATACATTTAAAAATAACCAAAAGATTATAACTGGAATGTTCGTACCAAAAAGAAATTATAAACACTTGATGTGAATACCCCATTTATCCTGTTGTCATTATTACACATTGTATTTGTATATAAAAATACCTCACGTACCCCATAAATATAAACATCCACTATGTATCCATAAAAATAAAAGTTAAACTTCTTTTTTAAAAAGAGATATAACAGTCCTAAATTTGTGTGTACCTAAAACAATTTCAATATGTATAAAGCAAAATCTTACTGGGCTAAAAAAATTTTAAAAGGCTAACTCAACCATTGTAGTCAGAGATTTTTAACACAATTCTTTCAGTAGATGTATAGATTATTTGAGCAACAAGAATTACAAATCTGACTTAAGTATGTTTTGAGACCCAGATTAAATTAATGTAGAAATCAATAACAAAAATATACATAGAACACCGGCTAATTTTTGAAATTAAACAATATTCACTAACTACTGCATACGACAAAGTAGAAATTACAAAGAAATAAATTGTAAAACTCTAAAGCAGTACATGAGAAAATTTACATAAATTCCCTGTGTCTTCATCTCCCAATATTTCCTTCAAAAAGTATAAAAAAACAAAAAAACGGAAAAATAGAAGTAAACAAAAATTAAGTCTTCAGCATAACTTGAAGAAAAAAAATGCCCACACTTCAAAATGAGTATAAAAGTCAAATAAGCAAACAAATAAAATCCCAAATACCAAATCGTAGAAATAAATCTTTCAAACATTGTCTCACCTGTACTCTAAGGCAACAGTTTATGGTGGGCACAGCAGCCTGAAATAGGCTTTGTATAAGACAGAAGCAAGTCAGTGATGGACCTAAGGTAGATCCCAAAGTCCACTGAAGAAAGTAAGTATACCATTAATACGAAAGTATTTAAACATATTGGAGATCAGTACAAGAACTAAGAGGAAAAGGATCTACAAGTACGTGTGATATAAAAGAGTGATATTCAAAATAGGTTGTTTCTGGGCCAAGAAAAATGTCAAAAACAAAAACAGAAGTGAGCTTAGGAAATTGTATAGTGACAAGGAAAAGTCAAGGGGACTACCTCATGCTTCTACAAGTAACAGAAGAATCAATGAATTGGAGGTAATAGAATTTCTGCCCCACCACAGTCAAATCCACAGTCTGAACTTTGCTATCATTACATTAAAATACATCAATAAGATAAGATCTTGTAGAACACCCACAAACCACAAAATTAAAAGGACAAAATAGTTATTGCAGAAATAAGATATCAAGATCTAACACAAATCAATTGTGGAAAATTCCCACACAAAATAATAAGCAGAAGAAACTGTAAGAAAATACTCCCCACAGTTAAGTATATTCAAACAAAAATTTAGGAATAAGAAAAAATCACCTTGAATAAAATAATTCAGAAACTCAGCAAGATAAATACATTTCTCACCCACACACACATACACAAAAAGGAAAAAATAAATAAAGAATTGGTTGAACTTCAAAAAAACAGAAGAAAAAGACAAAATTATGATGGTCACCAATGAATCAACTAAAACAGCTTAATAATAGGCAGGAAAAAAATGAAGAGAATACAAATGACATAAAGAGAAGTCAGAAAGTCACAGAGAATATTGTGCAGATACAAAGCAGGCAAAGTGTGACTCACACACCTACAGTGGGAATTCATGAAGAAGAAAACCAAAACAATGTAACAGAACAAATATTCAACTTTATATTCCTAAATAAATACATACATACGTAAGTAAATGCCTTTTCCCAAGGTTGAAAAAAAACCTGAAATTACATTTTGAAAAAATTTAACAGTGTCTAGAAAAACGGTTACCCAAATTGAACAACTCTGAAATATATACTAAGAAAATACTTCATTTGAAAGGTTTCTTAAAAAATCTTAAATGCTTGCAGGAGGAAAAAAAAAGATTAAGTAAATTACAAGGACTGAATAACAGACTGGCATTAGACTTTTCAAAAATAACACACAAAGCAAGTTACCAGTGTGATTAGGCTATGAAAGTGAAAAGTCAGTGGAAGAAAACATAAATTGAGGATTTTCTATATAGCCACTAAGCCCTTCAAGTTTCAAATCAATAGAAAAATAATTTTTACATATAACAACTTTCTGAAAAATCTACTAAATAAAGAGCTGACTAAAATAACTTTAGCAAAATAGACCAATGATAAGAATTTTTTTTATTATTATTTAACTTGGATTTTAGGTTCGGGGTTACACATGAAGGTTTGTTACGTAGATGAATTCATGTCATAGGGGTTTGTTGTAAAGATTATTTTATCACCCAGGTATGAAGCCCATTACCCAATAGTTATCTTTTCTGCTCCTCCCCTCCTTCCTACCCTCCACCCAGTGTCTGCTATTCCCTTCTTAGTGTTCATGAATTCCCATCATTTAGCTCCCACTTATAAGTGAGAATGGGTGGTATTTGGTTTTGTGTTCTTGTGTTAGCTTCCTAAAGAATATAGCCTCCAGCATACATTGATAGAGCCCAAAGACTAAAACAAAGATTGGGAAAATGCTGTTAAACAAATTTGCAAATAGTACGTATTGTGACAAATATGTAATTAAAAATAATAAAGCAAAGGAGAAGGAAAAAAAGAAAACAGAAAAAGATCATTAATTGTTGTATGGACAGTATGTGGGAGTTAAATAATATCAATAACAACTGAGAATCCTGAATAAAGAGCTAATAAATGAAAGACTAAGGCTATTAAAAGTACGAAGGTAAAACTAGAACAAAAACGTGAAACTTCCAAAATACTAAAATAAACCAAACATTAATTAAATGCAAGAAATTCACTGCCCATATAGATACATAGCAAATACTACTAATATATGATGCCAGGGTTGAGCACAAAATTCTCCCTTTTGTTTCTTTTCCCTATCACCATTCAGTTTCTTAAACACATTTCTCTCTAGCTTTCTGACATTTTTATATACTCAGAAAAAAACCTGTTTTGAAGACTGTGTTTTCACATCACACATACTTGTAGATGTGTAGGGAAAGAAAGAACCCTAGCAAAATAAGAAGAGAATGTAACAAAAAAAAAAAAGAAAAAAACTGTCCTTAAAAAAGACGTTTAAGCAAACATCATACCTACTAGGGAAATAGGGATTGCTTTACCAGGTATCAGAAACAATTTGAGACTATTCAACATTATACTCTAGTCTTACCCAGTGCAATATGGCATGAAAAATTATAATTTTGGAAATGAGAATGTAAAATATTCATTATTTGTAAAAATGGTCATTATTCTATATCTTATCTTTCAAATATTAGCTCTTTTATGAAGTATTTCTCAGTCTTAGGCAGTTTTATCAAAACTCTGTCAGATACTGTTGTAGCAGTTGGAAAATAATTACATTTTTTTTCTTTCTTCTTATTTCAGACTGTGAACTCCTCAAAACATTAGTGACCATTCCAACCAATAATCCTCAAATTCAGCAGATTTTCTGACATACACCACACACTCAAAGAATAAGAAAAAATGATTAAAATAGTACCAGTAATGATATGTTTAATAGTCATCAAATTCCCAGAATGGTAACTCAAACTTACCTCCTATATCTGGACGAAGTTTATTGTCATAGCCTTGAAGCAATGAATTCAGAATTTGTGTGATATCTCCTTCATGAATTTTTGGAGCCAAGACCCAGGTTTTGTTCACTGTTAAATCCTCATCATCTTCATCATCTGCCTTATCAACACTAAATAATTCAAAGAAAAAATGGATGGTAGAAAGTTCATTCAAATCATGTATGAAAGTATAGTTTAAGGATATTAGAATTGAGTAGGAAAGTCATAATGGCAGACAAAAAGGTATTACACGATAACATTATATTTAGTAAGACCAACACATTTGTCATACAAAGTGCCCTGACATAATACTCAAAAAATGAGAATTCTGTGCCAGAAATACACAATATTAAAATAATAAAACACATTTTTAGCACTCCCACAACTGTCATTAACATTCATAAAAACTATTCCCCCAAAATATGACTGGTGTCCCCTAAATTTGCATAGCGTACAATCTGTACACCCATATGTGGTGACCTTAAACCATCACAACCAAAATAAAAATTAAAAGGTAAAGAGTTACAGGAAAAGATGTAATAATTAGTCTGGTAAAATGTATAGAAAATGGATGGGCAGAAAAGAAGACTTAAGAAAAATTGAGTAAAGACAGGTTTGAATAAAAAGGAAAACATTGTTGTACATACTGTTGCTCATTTCTTTTAAGTCGGAAGAACCCAGCCATCTTTTTCCAAGAACTTTGTCAAAGATTTTATGATCATCAAATTATCAATAGGTGACTCATCTTGCACATATATTTGGGAGGAAGCATAACTATCACATTTTACTAGAAGTGATAAACATCTCGGACTGGCCTGTTCTCTTGTATTCAAATGCTTGATGTATTTCTTAGCAATTCAAATCAGCTTGATAGGTTAAGGATAAAACGAGTGGGGGCTATATTTGCTAAGGTGTTTAGATTCAAAGCAAAAGAGTTCTGAATAGGTACTGTAGAAAGCATTAAGTATTTACTGCTAGAGGGAAGCACATCTTTGAAATATATGCGAATAACCTGGAAAATTACAGATTTACTTGATTTTACCAATGTTATTTTTATAAATGAGAAAACCAAAGACCACAGAAAAATAGCAAAAACACAAATCTGTTTATCAGCAAAACTGAGACTCAAGTATTACCTCTCCAACGATTGCTTTCTTATACACCTGTGTGCTTAAAAGTGAAAAGATTCAGCTGACTTCTGAATTATGATAGAAACATCCAGTAATAAAGGAATTCATCAAAAGTAATAAATTACTCTTCTCTTTATTGCCCATATGTAACCCCATCTTCATTTGAGTAAGGTCATTCTAGACTTAACAACACACCTATTTTAGGAAATCTCTCATTCTCCAGTGAAAAGGGGTCCGAAAAACTAAACACTAACACTGGTAAAATCAAGTAAATCTGTAATTTTCCAGGTTATTCGCATATATTTCAAAGATGTGCTTCCCTCTAGCAGTAAATACTTAATGCTTTCTACAGTACCTATTCAGAACTCTTTTGCTTTGAATCTAAACACCTTAGCAAATATAGCCCCCACTCGTTTTATCCTTAACCTATCAAGCTGATTTGAATTGCTAAGAAATACATCAAGCATTTGAATACAAGAGAACAGGCCAGTCCGAGATGTTTATGTTGGACTACCCTGGCCTTGAGAGAAGTGTTATTACTTTTGATTGCCACCTCGTTGGTATTTTTTTAGTGCTGTCCTCTCATTTTGTGAAAGAAAGTGGAGTGGTCAAACAAATCCTGAATTCTCAGTTCCATTTCCCAGATATCAGCTGTAACAACCTGGGTATCACATCTGCTTTGTTGGCTATCTGTGCGATGGTTGGTGGACTTCATTGTATCATCAGGTTCACATTGCCCTCTATTTGCTTTTTGTGAAGATGTTTTTGTTAAGATGCTTATGCAGATGCTTGTGAAGTTAAAATCTTTATATTGACATAAAAAATTTTATGAGATTTTAACAGCATAAATTAAAATTTTACTTTCAAAGAATTTACTATATTATTTCATCTTTATAATAATTATATTAATAGTTATCTTCCACAGATTAATAACTGTACTATTAACAATGTTTCTCCTCTTCTTGTGAAATAATTATGCTTGTCACCCCACTAACTTTTAACTTTCCTGTAATTGGTAATAATCCTTCCTGCAGGAGGATTATACATTCCTGTCCTGTTGAACTCAGGTCTCACCCTGTGATTGATTTGGGCTAATGGTATATAACTGACATGCATCACTACCAAGCAGTGGGTTTAATAGCAGTGAAGTTTATTACATCTCTCTTGTCCTTCTGCCAGGTGATACTCAGTCATACTCAGAGGCTACTCCATTACTTCACTCTCAGAGTGAAGGTGACATGGACAGAGCCACAGCTGAACTAAAATGGACATGTAATCTGGGTGAGACATAAACATTTAGGGTTGGAAGCCACTGGGATTTGGAAGTAGTTTGTTACCACAGCACAACCTAATGTGTCTTGGCAGATAGCCTCCGGATGGTCAATTTTATTTGTAATGCTTTGAGAATACAAATTGAGAGATGTTAAGTAACGTATGCCTCAGTTCCGCTATTCCAAATCTCACCAGTTTCTCCCACCACCAACACCTTAGTTAAACAATCTTAGCAAAATCTCTGCC
The DNA here is from genome assembly GCF_043159975.1 of Macaca nemestrina. Taxonomy (NCBI): domain Eukaryota; kingdom Metazoa; phylum Chordata; class Mammalia; order Primates; family Cercopithecidae; genus Macaca; species Macaca nemestrina. The sequence continues at coordinate 151,156,048 of NC_092127.1, read as the reverse complement.
AAAACAATTCTGTCCCCCTCAAGTAAATATATCACTAAAGCACATAGAATGTGCTATTTACACAACCTCAAGAAAGCTTTCTAGTAGTCAGAGGCCAGCTCTCAGACCCCAAACCCTATGGTCCTTCTATTACCATATTGCATTACTTTGCAAATGAAGAAAAACTCTGTAAGAAGTGGATTAACTTGGTAAAATCAAGTAAACTCTGTAATTTTCCAGTTATTCACATATAATTCAAAGATATGTTTCCCTCTAGCAGTAAATACCTAATGCTTTCTACAGTATTTATTCAGAACTGGGATTCTGATACCTGGTAGAACTGGCGCTACTCTGGTGGAACTGGGGCTCTGATACCTACACTACACAATGAGCACACTATAATATTGTTTTCAATTTGAGATACACTTATATATGAGTAAAAATGCTTTGAGCTTGTACTTCTAAGGATGCATTATTATAAAGTAATTACAAAACTTCACTTATAACCCTATATAGATTCCTGGAGAACAGATCAGTTAACATATTTTTACTTAAGTACATCATTACAGTAATTATTTTGCTCTACTAAACATGTGTATAGTATAGAAATGTTGTTATATTATTTCCTTCCAATAATTTCCTATTATTTTCTCTAAGTAAATAAGTACATATAAGCTGAGGAATTAGAAATACTGAGTTGTGACATATTCTCACTTATAAGTTGGAGCTAAATGATGAGAACACATGGACAAATGGAGAGGAACAACACACACTGTGGCATATCAGAGTGGGGAGGGTGGGAGGAGGGAGAGGATCAGGAAAAATAACTAATGGGGCCTGGGCTTAATACCTGGGTGATGAAATAATCTGTAAAACAAGCCACTATGACACAAGTTTATCTAACAAATCCTTACATGTACCCCTGAACTTAAAATAAAAGTAAAAAAATCCTGAAGTATTAAGAATCCCTGTTGGTGTGTGCTTCTGGAATGTTTGATTTCCTAATTGGACTTGTTGAGATATTGGCAATAACTTAAATTTTAGGTTTTCATTCACCTCCAAATTTCAGTTTTATAGAATGAAATATCTAGTAGGTATGGCAAACCACTGCACATATAAGCAGTTGATCTTTCCTTGAATAACGATTGAATCAAGTGGAAGATTTTAGAAAAAAAACAAAAGCCTTTTCTGTTTTTTTTTAATACTAGCAATATTTTGGTAATCTAAAATCCACATGCTGATAGTAATTTATATTGCCTTCTTCTCAGGTAGTAGAGAAGTAATATGAAAATTGACCTCAATAATACTACAAAGTTATCTTTCCTCAGTTTTGACAATAACATAAGAGAAATTTCATTATAGATAATTTATCTACATCTTTTCTCTAAGCTATCTAAGTTATGTTCAGAATATTCATGAATTACTTTCAATATTACATTGGCGTTATTTTGGTGATTGAAAAGTACATCATAATTTTAAAAACATAGTACTTACAGTGTGTTTGATGTCCTGATTTTTTTTGGAAGCTGGGAGATTTTTGCAGCAGTTACACATTTTGGATAACTATTTATTTGGAAAAAACAGGTATGATTTTTAAAAAAATAATAATTTGAGAATTTCTTAAAAATTAATATACCTACCTTAAAATGAGAAAATATAAGATTATAGAATTTCCAGGACACACAACTATTAAACAATAGACTCATAATTTAAAATAATGCTGATTTAATTTGAAGACATATTTTCTGCTTCCTTAAAGTTTTCCTGGCACAATGTATACTTTTATTGAATAATCTAGGGTGGTTCAGTTTTGAATTTCCTAATTCACAAGACCACAACAAAACCTATAGTACATAGTCAGCAGACACATTTGGATTGTATGTGGCTAGGGTAGTCTCAGCTCTTGACTCCTGAAAAGGTAGAATAATAAACTCAAGGAGTTGCACACTGTATGACAAAAAGAGCACTGTGATATCAATCTCTGACCCAGTGTTTTTATCCATCTGTAGAGATAATACCGGGTACTAAAAATGTGCCAAGTGCTAGGACTACAAAGACAAATGAAATTATAATCTTTATCTAGATGGTCTCATTTTCTAATAAAGGAGAAAACATTTTCAATCAAATGACACAGAAAAGCATCAGACCTTAAGATGCTTATCATAGTATTATCTATGATTGTACAATTTTTTTAACAATAAAAGCATGTTTAAATCATGATTTCTCAACAAAAAATACACACCTATTGTTTGTTGAGAGTCTGTAAAAACATCAAATTATTTTCATAATTTAATATTACATGAAAAATAACAGAAAAAATTTGTTTTAATTGTCATCTATGTATAAAGTGGCTTAAAAGATTTGATGGAAAAATAGAATAATGTATACACTCAATATTCTATACTAGTGAGACCATATAATTTTTTTGTATGTTAATAGTATCTGGAAATCTTCATGTACACATTGTATAACATAAATATGTGAAAAAGAGTTAATTGGACGTGAATGCCTAAGAATGAACTTCTTCTTATATACCAGATAGTGCTCTGAAATAAAGTTCTAATTATAAAATGAATAACTAAATCGAGTATTTTAGAGAGAGAGGTAGAATATCATATTCTCTTAAGAAAATTATTGTGGCAGTCCTGAAAATTTGCCACTTGGTTCTCCTGCTGTGAGAACATTAGCTGCCTGCCAATACTAAGGATGAGCCCCGAGTCTGCGCCAGACCCAAGCTGTCTCAGGCTGCTTTCTGTCAATAACTGAACACAGTAGGAATATTAATTCAGATCCATTCCTGCCAGACTAGGAACCCCTCTGAAGGACAATTTGTGTTGGAGGATTCCTACTTGCCTGGACAAAACTTTCTTAGAGGGTACTGCACTCAGATTCTTTTGATCCAAACTACTTCTCCCCCTGCCCTACTTTCATATGTTTCAAACATCTTTTTTTACCTGAAGCCTCTCTTGCTACTCCCTCCTCCTCTCATTTATCTTTCCCAAGCATTTCTCTTTTACATGTCTAAGGCCATCTTGACATCTGTTTCTCAAAGACTTCTTCTCACATTCAATTGCAACCTGTACTTATTTGCTAAAGAAAATATTTGAGTCACTTAGTATATGATTATTATTTCCTTTTGTCTTACTAAACTCAGTTATTTTAATGTATCATACAGATTTCTTTGATGACACAGGAAATTACTATATGTGAAACAAAACCTTTAATAACTATATTACTCTTCTATATAACAAACAAGAGTTTCAAATTAATAACAAAGAGTTAATTTAAGTAATGACAAGGCATGCTTTGCCATAAAATTATGAAGAAAATCCATCTTTATTGCTAGATAAAAAAAAGTATGCCTACAGAAAGTCAGTCAAATAATATAAATTATTTTTCATGCATAAAGTAAACATTCATTGAGGTTTGCCCAGGAAAATCTTGGTTTACACTTGTTGTCCTGAAATGATTTTTAATAGCAGCTTCTCATCACAAAATGGCCTACTTTAGATGATTATACAGTCACCCTATATTTCATTCATATAAAGGTTACTACAAACATCCTGGTTCTGATACATGAGGGAGCTTCTTCTATTAATCTGTTAAGAAACCACACATGAAACTCAAAGTAGCTTACTAAGGTGCCTGAGGAATGTGAGTAAATCCTGAAAGAATAGTGATAGACTGTTTTCCTCCACAGTGTGAAAAAAAGTTATAATTGCAGGTGAAAATGATTGATGAGGTCATTTACATAATTCATTGGAAAAAAAATGACAGTTGCTACTTGTACTGAGTATATGTATGGAAAATTCACTGGATAGTAAATATAATAAATATTTTGTCACCGGTACTTCCTCATAAACACTTCCGGGTTAATTGGTCATTATTTCCTCACAGGGAAAAAATCCACCATGTTTATTAAAATACTTATAAAATTTGGTTATTCATATTGTTACCATCTGAGGTTATCATATCCCTCTTTTTTAAAAGTAAGTGGGGCTAACAATATTTTAATAGCAAATTAATCAGTGAATCAATATAAAACCCAGATAATAGGCAGATATATTCAATGAAGAAATCCAAATTTTTGCCCTTTATAATTAGAAAATAAATAAATATGTTCAGAAATCAAGACTACCACTATTATTCTTGTCATTTGAATGTGATTGATCAGACTTAATTTTGAGGGTCATTTTGCTACTCCTATTATTTTAATATTAATAAACATAATTGATTGCATGGTCTTGCTATCCATATTCGTGCCAATTTAGATAGCTGAGAAAAAGCATAAGTGGTTAGAATGAAACAAAAAGTACAGGTACATTCTCAAAACTGATATTTTATGTATTTTTATATAGCAATCAGGAACCAAATTCAAGTTATGATTAGTTACATGTAATCTCTACCAAAGTTCTATATATGTTAAATTGTCAGCACCCACACCAAGCATTTCTAGCAGCATACAATGTTTGAAGTAAGAGCGTGTAGGTATCCTCATGTCCTACTCCTTACATTAAAAAATAAGGAAACTGGAGTTCTAAACATATAAATGACTTCACTAAGGCCTCCCAGCTACTTAGTGCCAAAAATTCCATATAATTATTATATTCACATGTAAAATGATTACAATGATTCAAATGTATCAATGATCATACTTACCACATTATATATCAGTTACTTAGAGAAATGACTCCTACTCAAAACATACATAGAGGTTGTAGTAAAAGGAAGTTACGAAGTGTTTTAGAAACTCTTAAAAAGTAGATAATGATGTAACCATCAACTGTCTGTGAAACCAATACTCAGTTTAAGAAGCAAAACGCTCTACAATCTTCTCCATCCTCAGAGATTATGAATGTTACGATGAATTTATTGCCCTGTTGTAGTAAATGTAATAACTAATATGTTACATTAATGAATGTTAGTTATTACATTTTAGCATATAACTACGTAACCCTGAATGACACAAAGTTACATATAGCCATAATATATTATTATGTGTAGTCACATAATCCCTTTTTCCAATCTGTTGGATATGAAATAGTATCTAATTTTCATTGCATTACACTCCTGTAGTTATTATAAAATAGAACACCTATTTATATGTATTGGGCATTTTGCCTTATGTAAACTACATTCTAGGTGGGATTTTAATACTTTTTAAACAAATATAACAAGTATTTTATTACATTTCATTTGATAGATATCTATTAGGTGCTTATTGTGGGCTGAGCATCCAGCATTTCTGGATGCTGGGGATGCAAAGATGACTAAAAGCAGCCCCCAGAGGAAAGCTCATGGAAAATAGAAGGCTTAAGTATTAGTATTAATCTTTTAATGGTAGTGTGGGATTTGAACAAATCATTACAAATCTTTGAGGCACAGTTTCCTCATCAAACTTTTAAGGCTTATATTTCTATAAACCCTTAGGTAATGAATATGTATATATATTAAACATTACTGTATTTATAAAAGGTAATTCAGAACTTCCTCCTGAAAATGGTAAAGTGGGCACGCTATCCTTCCTTTTTCAGAAATCAACCAAAAGTAGCATGGAGACAGAAAATCAAATTCCCAAACTCCATTTTTTATAAACAAGGAGACTTCAGAAATCCAAAGCTCAAACAAAGAGAAGGACCATAGATATCTGAGGAAGCTGGTAGAATGATCATTTCTAATTAGGGTCAGGGTAAATTATTGATACAAGATCAACAAACAGATGCACCATTGGCAGATGTAGGTCATCTCTAAAACTGGCTTGCAAAAGAAAATGAAAGTGAAAAAGAAAAAAAAGAAAATGAAACCAAACTGGCTTACAAAAGCAAACGAAGCAAAAGTCAATTTGCTGTGGCTGAAGGAAGAATGATACAGTCAAATATACACACTGCTGTTTTTTCATAATGTGGTAGAAGATAGTCCAAGCACTTTGAATAGCCCTATAACTGCCTATCTCGGCTGCCTGTACATTTAGGTGATTTGGAGAAAATGTGGGAATTATTTTAAGTTACTATATATGCAAAACAAAAGGGATGTTTTAAAAAGACAATTATTGATTTGAGGGAACATTTTTAAGTTCAGAAAAATTATTACACTATATAACATGATTAAACTGTAACTATATTTATACAGCCATAATTAATTTGAATGTCCAATATGGGTTTGATCAACATCACATTATCTCCAGACACATAATCTTCTAATTTTCTAAAATTCTTACCTGTATAGATAAATATGTAAGAGTTATATAGACAGATGATAGCTAGCTAGATAACTAGATAGATAGATAGATAGATAGATAGATAGATAGATAGATAGATAGATGATAGATATTCTCTACAAGTTAATCTCTGTATGCTCTTTTCTTTGTATTGATTGTTTTTTTAATCATCAAAAAGCAAAACAAGTGAGGAAGCCGTATTTCAACCAATTAGATGGTTAGAATTGTTTTCTTCTCCAGGTTACAGTAGGTCTTTAATCTTCTTCCTGAAATCAGTAGTTTTATAGGCACATTTGAGTATGACCACCTACTGAACTATACTTTGACCTGGTATGAAAACAATCAACAGGCAGGTTCCTTAAGCAGGTGTGTTTATAGCCCCAGGTCCTTTCTCAGAACAGGGTAGACACCTGAGCCCCCAGAATTTAGCCAGCCTTTCATTCGTGACAGTGGAGAATTTTAACCAACAAATGCAGCAATAGCTAATTTGTAGTGCAGCCCGTTTAAAGGCATAACTAGAGAAAGAAGGATTTTCTGCCACCAAGAATGCCTCATCCCCAGCTTTCCTGATGTTTGGTTGATCAGTCCTTCATTGGGTCCCAGGTGATACCCCATAATTAGTCATTTATGTATTTACATTGGTTTGTTTGGTTTGTCTAAGTGCAGTTTTGTAATTTAAAATGAAAAGAATCTTATACTACAAAAGACTTTGACAAAGAGTTAGAAAAGCAAAACTTCTTCCCATTGTTTTATTTTGCATTGGAAGAAAATGAGATTTACTTCCTGATAATATAATATAGCAAGATCACTGTTAATAACTCAAATGTACATAAACACTCATAGCTTAAACACAACGAACGCTTGGTTCTACTGTGCTCAACTGAATTAAGCTCAGGATGGATAATATGTTAAGTTCAATAATTAGGTATATGAACTTCTCTTCTCTCACCTAACACCTTTCCTTGTGACCTATCCTGACCTTAGAAACAGTTCATTTTCAGTCTGGTTTTTTTTGTTTGTTTCTTTGTTTGTTTGTTTTGTTTTGTTTTTGTAAATGAAATAAAACATGGCGCTTACTATAAAAATTTTTTCAGCTGGGTCATTAAGCTGGATATAAAAAAGATTCAGGAGTGAGGAAGAATCTGGCATGCATGGTCACCTAATTCATCCTTCCAGCTCCAAACGCAACTACATTTACATCATTTTTTTAATTAAAAAAATTGTGGGTACAAAGTAGGTATACATATTTAAGGGGAATGTGAGATGTTTATATACAGGCATACAATGTGAAATAAGCACAGCATGGAGAATGACGTATTCATCCCCTCAAGCGTTTATCCTTGGATACACGTAATCCAATTACAGTCTTCAAGTTATTTTGACATATATAATTAAGTTATATTGACTACAGTCACACTATTGTGCTATCAAGTAGTAGGTTTTATTCATTCATTTTATTTTTGTACCCATTATGTGGTTTTACAATTGTCTATTGATCTTTACTGTTGAATATTATTTTCTTTTCACTTGTCATTAGCTAGAAACTTATAGTTTGCCATTTATCAGCAAAAGCTTTATGAAATCGTATAAATTGATTAATATACATGTTCCCAAGATAACACCTTATAATAATGTACACAATGCTTTAATTTTAACATGATTATAAATCTTACTATTTAGTATTTTAATGCGATCATTCTAAATTCTACACACACAAATGTACATGTACACCATCCTCATTGTCACTCAGTTCCTTCCTTTCTTGTTTCCTTTCCTTCTCTTGTTCTTCCTCTCTCTCACCATTCCTCCCACCTCCTTTCCCAACCTCCTTCTTTTTCTTATTGCTTCCTATCTCCCTCCCTTTTTTCTCATATGTGAATTATGATGGTGATACTAAATTATATAATTTTGAATCATTAAATAGAAATGATGATTCTCTTGACATTGCCTTTGGAGATATCAGAAATCCTACCTTGTTTTAATTTATTTTCTTCAAATATTCTGTTAACTTGTTGTTACTCTACAAAAGTCTCATGTTCTATAAACTTTCCAACCAAACAATACTTCTACTGAAAGCTTTGACATTTAAAATAATTTATACCTATGATTATTTTTAAAATTAGATGATTATCAGTATACTATTCTACATGTGGTGATGTAACTTAATTATAATAAGAGGAATCAATAATAGAATAAGTATTTACTTATGTATTTGGTACAATGTTTATGTATATGTGATAGACAAAAATCTATTCTAGAGGAGATACGACAAAAAAATGGGAAGGGAAATCAATAGGTTTCCTAGCACGTTCTGCACATTTTAAATATTTATCAGAAGGAACATTACTGGATTAAGAAAATGTGGCACATATACACCATGGAATATGCAGCCATAAAAAAAAGATGAATTTGTGTCCTTTGTAGTGATGTAGACGCAGCTGGAAACCATCATTCTCAGCAAACTATCGCAAGAACAGAAAACCAAATACCGCATGTTCTCACTCATAGGTGGGAATTGAACAATGATATCACTTGGACACAGGAAGGGGAACATCACACTCCGGGTCCTATTGTGGTGAGGGGGGAGGGGGGAGGGATAGCATTGGGAGATATACCTAATGTAAATGACGAGTTAATGGGTGCAGCACACCAACATGGCACATGTATACATATGTAACAAACCTGCACGTTGTGCATATGTACACTAGAACTTAAAGTATAATTTAAAAAAAAAGAAGTATAGAAAAATTCTTATGTTACTAAATTGGAAATACTTGGGAAATATTCTGTATAAATGATGGTAATAAGTACGGAATGAAAAAATTCTAAGAAACATATAGTATAGGGGAATTTTTGGCTAGAAGGGAACATGAATTAATACTTTTTTCATACACATTTCTTAAGCCAGGAAACAAGACAGTTTATATGTCACTAAATCTCCCTGCGAGAAGTGGTGTTTTGCACAGTCACTTGAACCAGGAATTGATTTTGTTCAATTCACATTTGCTTTGCTTAATACAGTCCACTCATTCATCAGTCAAGTAGGAGCAAAAAGTTGAGTTTCTGTTGTCAAGAATCTTAAAATTTGTTCAAAAGTAAAGAAATTCACTCATTCACAATGATCTGGTAACAGAAGTTTTGTGCTAAGATTCTGAACATATTAATCCTTACCACTATCCACGAGTGCGGGGTCCTTTACCACTATCCTTAACACTCTCCATGAGTGTGAGATTTTTGTTTATGGATGCATCTCTAGTGACTAGAGAAGTGATGGGCACTAAGTTGGCACTCAATTATTATTTGTTGTATGAATGAAAACATGAACGTGGATTTTATAAGGTAAGCATTTTACCTTAATTTTATAAGTGAAGATCACTCAGTTTCTAAGAATTTTAAATAACTTGCCAAAGTTCTTACTATTAGTAAGTGGCAAAGGAAGAATTTATCACAGGTAAAATTCTTCAGGAAGACTCAAATTATTTTAAAAAGTCTCCTTTGGATCTCTCTAATTCTGCCCTTGCATTGATAACATAGTCTATTATCAAAACAACACCCATAGTGATGTTTTTAATATACAGATCATGTCATATATCTATGCTCAAAACCCTGGATCTTAGTTGGAGGGTTTTCCATATCTCATAGGATAAACAGTGTCTCCTCTAGTTTTTAGAATATTTTCAGTAGAATTCGTACCAGGTTTTCCTTGTATGACTAGTAGAATTTGGCTGTGAAAAGCCCAGGACTTTTTTTTTTTTTTTTTTTTTGATTAGTAGTTTTTTTCTTCTTCTTCTTTTTTAATACTGATTCAATTTTGAAACTCAATGTTGGTCTGTTCAGGGTTTTAATTTCTTCCTGATTCAATCTTGGAAGATTGTGTGTTTCCAGAAATTTATGCATTTCATCCAGATTTTCTAGTTTGTGTGTCTAAAGGTGTCCATAATAGTCTCTGAGGATCTTTTATATCTCTGTGAGTTTCGTTGCAATGTCACCATAGCCATTACTGATTGTGCTTATTTGGATCGTCTCTCTCTTTTTCTTCGTTAATCTAGCTTTCAGTCTATCAGTCTTGTTATCATTTTAGAGAAGGTTTCATTGATTCTTTGTATAAATTTTTGGGTCTCAATTACATTCAGTTCTGTTCTGATATTAGTTACTTCTTTTCTTCTGCTAGCTTTGTGGTTGGATTGTTCTTATTTTTCTAGTTTCTCCAGGCACAATGTTAGATAATTAAATTGAGATTATTCTAACCTTTTCAGGTACACGGTTATCATATAAACTTTCCTCTAAACACTCCTTTTTCAGCATAACAGAAACTTTAGTATATCTCTGTCTTCATTTATTTCAAAGAAAGAATTTTTTATTTATCTTTTAATTTCGTTGTTTACTCAAAAGGCATTCTGGAGCAAGTTGTTTAATTTCCATATAACTGTGTTGTTGTGAGAAATCTTCTTCATATTGATATCTATTTTTATTCCACTGTGGTTCAAGACTGTAGATGGTATGATTTTGGTCTTTTTGAATTTGTTGAGATGGTCTTTATGGCTGAGCATGCGGTTGATCTTGGAGTAGGTTCCATGTGCAGATTAGAAAAATGTGTATTCTGTGGTTGATGGGTAGAGTGTTCTACAGATATCTACTAGTTCCAGTTGGTCAAGTATCAAATTTAATTACAGAATTTCTTCGTTAGTATTCTCCTTTAATCTAGCTAATGCTTTCAGTGGGGTGTTGAAATCCTCAACTATGATTGGGTGACTGTCTAAATTTTTTTGTAGTTCTAGATGTACTTCTGTAAATGTAGGTGCTCCAATGTTGGGTGCATATAAATGTAAGGCAGCTGAGTCTTCGTGTTGAATTGCACCCTTTATAATTATGCAATGACCTCCTTTGTCCATTTTTACTGTTGATGGTTTAACGTTGTTTTATCTGATGTAACATAGTGAACCCTGCTTTTTTTGCTCTCTGTTTGTACAGTAAAACTGTCTCTAAACTTTATTTTGAGCCCATAGACATTATTACCTCTGAGACAGGTGTCTTGAAGACAGCAGATGGATGGGTCTTGTTAATTTATCCAACCTGCCACTCTGTGCCTTTTAACTCCTCTCTAACTAATTCTGAAAAGCCAGCACCACCCTGATACCAAAACCTACCAAAGACAATGAAAAAAGAAAACTACAGGAAAATACATTTGATGAACATAGATGTAAAAACCCTCAAAATAAATACTGGCAAACTGAACTCAACAGTACATCAAAAAGTTAATTTGTCACAATCAAATAAGTTCTTTCCTAGGATATAAAGTTGGTTCACCATACGCAAATCAATAAATGTGATTCATCATATGAGCATAATTTACAAAACACATAATCATCTCAATAGACATGGAAAAAGCTTTAGATATAATCCCACATCCTTTCATGATAAAAACCCTCAAGAAACTAGGACTTGAAGGAATATACCTCAAAATAATAAGAGCCATCTATGACAAATCACAGCCAACATCAAACTAAATGGTCAAAAGGTGGAAGCATCACCCTTGATAACCGAAACAGGACAAGGATGGCCACTCCTACCACTCCTATTCAACATAAGATTAGAAGTGCTAGCCAGAGCAATAAGGCAAGATAAAGAAATAAAAGGCATCAAATAGAAAAAGAAGAAATTGAACTATCTCTTTTTAGAGAGTTTATGATTCTATACCAAGAAAATCCTGAAGCACTCCACCGAAAGTCTCCTGGAACTGATAAAGCACTTCAGTGTAATTCAGGATAAAAAAAAATGTATAAAATTCAGTAGAATTTCTATACAAAAATAATGTTCATGCTATGAGTCAAATCAAGAATGTAATCCCATTTACAATAGCCACAAAAATAATACCTAGGAAAACATGCAACCAAGGAGGTGAAAGATCTCTACAAGCAGAACTACAAAACACTGCTAAAATAATTCACAGGTGACTCAAAGAAATGCAAAAACATTTCACATTCATGGATTGGAATAAACAATATTATTAAAATAGCCATATTAGGCAAAGCAATTTACACATTCAATGCTATTTCTATTAAGGTAACAAAATAGTTTTACACAGAACTAGGAAAAACTATTCTAAAATCCATATGGAACAAAAAAAGAGCCCAAATAGCCAAAGCAACTCTAAGGAAAAAAAGCAAAGCCAGAATCATCATATTATCTTATTTTAAACTATATGATAAGGCTATAGTAACCAAAACAGCATGGTACTGGTATGAAAACAGACACACAAGCAAATGGAACAGAAGAGAACACAGAAATATAGCTGCACACCTAAGACATATGATCTTCAACAAAGTTGACAAAAATAAGCAATGAGAAAAGGACTCTCTATTCAAGAAATGGTGCTGGAATAGTTGGCTAGTCATATGAAGAAGACTGAAACTGGACCCTTATCTTGCACCACATACAAAAATTGACTCAAGATAGATTAAAAGTTTAAATATAAAACTTCACACTGTAATAATCCTAGAAGAAAACCTAGGAAACACTGTTCTGGATATCAGCCTTAGGAAAGCAATTATCGCTAAGTCCTCAAAAGAAATTTCAACAAAAACAAAAATGGACATGTGAGATCTTATTAAACTAAAGGGCTTCTGCACAACCAAAACAGACAACTTACATAATGAGAGAAAATACTTGGAAACTATGCATCTGACAAAGATCTAATATCTGGAATCCATAAGGAACTTAAACAGTTGAAAATCCAACAAATAAATAGCCCCATTAAAAACAGGCAACAGACACGAGCAGACATTTTTCAGAAGACATAGAGGTGGCCAACAAACATAGCAAAAAATTTTCCAAACCTCTAATTGTCAGAGAAATGCAAATCAAAACCACAACAAGATATCTCACACCAATCAGAATGGCCATTACTAAAAAGAAAAAAAAAAAAAAAAAAAAAAAAAAAAAAAAAAAAAAAAAAAAAAAAAACAGATATAGATTAGGCTGTGGAGAAAAGGAAATGCTAATATACTGTTGATGGTAATGCAAATTAGTTCTGCCAATGGGGAAACAAGTTTTGAGATTCCTCAAAAAACTTAAAACAGAACTATCATTCAACCCAGCAATCCCATTACTGGGTATATATCCCAAAGAAAACAAATTATTCTACGAAGAAGACACATGCATTCACATGTTCCATGCAGCACTGTTCACAATAGCAAAGTGATAGAATCAACTGATAGGTGTCCATTAGTGGTGGATTGGATAAAGAAAATGTGATACATATACACTACGCAGCCATAAAAAAGCCATAAAAAAACCAACAAAATTGTGTTTTTTGCAGAACAGAAAAGTAAATGCCCCATGTTCTCATTTGCAAGTGTGAGCCTAACATTGGGTACTCATGAATATAAAGATGACAGCAAAAGACAATGGGGACTATTAGAGAAGGCAAGGAGGTATGGGGTAAGGGTGGAAATACTAACTATTGGGTACTATGATTCGTATGTGGCTGATGAATTTATTCCTACTTCAAAGCTCAGCATCATGCAATATATGCAGGTAACAAACCTGCACATGCATCCGTTGAATTTAAAATAAAAGTTGAAAATATAAAATAATAACTACAAGGACTACAAGCAATTACAAGGCCCCCATATTTGGTCTCCCACTTCAAATGCTTATCTCCCCAACCCTCACTTGGCATGACTGAAAGCTTCACTCACTTCTAGTATTTGTTCAAATATTATTTAATATTTGAAGCCTGTCTGATCACTATTTACTCTTCTATTCAAATTCCACACTTCCTTGCCCAGCTTATTTGTTTCCATATGTATTAGTCCGTTTTTATGCTGCTATAAGGAACTGCCCAAGACTGGGTAATTTATAAAGAAAATAGGTTTAATTAACTCACAGTTCAGTATAGCTGGGAAGACTTCAGTAAACTTACAATCATGGTGAAGGCAAAGGGGAAGCAAGATACCTTCTTCACAAGGCAAGAAGAAGGAAAACTGCTGAAAGGAGGGGGAAGAGCCCCTCATAAAACCATCAGATCTTATGAGAACTCACTATCACGAGAACAGCATAGGAGTAATTGCCCCCATGATTCAATTACATTCACCTGGTGTCTCTCTTGACAAGTGGGGATTATGGGGATTACAATTCAAGATGAGATTTGGGTGGGGATATGAAGCCTAACCATATCACCATAGCTCTAATTTAATTATAAAATCCTATACATAAATGATAAAGGATGAAATAGTTTTAACCCATTAAATTATATTTGCCCATTTGGACAAAAAGATAATTTTATAAGTTCCAATTTATATATTTATGCTTATTGTTTACTGTGTATTGCTCCCTCCTGAATGCCAATTCCAAAATGGTAGAAGGTGTTTTATCTCTAGTTCATGGACACATCAAAAGTTTCTAGAACAGCATCTGTCACACACAGGGTTTCAATAAATATTTGTTAGTAAATAAATATATGTTGTCTCCACAGGCCCTATCTGTGATCTGTTGTTCATGACAAGTTACGTAGTATTTATTTACAACCATCAAACACATTTTCATAAACACAGTATTTCAGGGAAAAGTTCCAGAAAAGAAATGTATGATTCTAATCTTTCTGAGTAGAAGATACAAGATACTCTCATGTCAACAACTATAAGAACTAGTTTTTTAAAGGGTAGGAAAAATCACTGATTTTAGACTTAAAATCAAAAAGTAAATAAATTTTCTTTTTTGCCTTCATGTTTGAGCTACTAAATTCTTTTGTAGAAAAGTTCCTTTCTAGGGTTGTAGCTCTGAATAATTTTTACTGTACACAAAGCTGCAGGAAAGCAAAAAAGGTAAAAGAGTGATAAATAACAGCATTATAGATTCAAACTTGCAGAATTTTATTATATGTGCCACTGAAGCAAGCACTAAACTTCCAGTGTTTTAAAGAGGTGAAATGATAATCCACTCAATTCTATGATTATTTTATGAGCACAAAGAAAAATACAATGGAACCTATCACTTAACATACAGAGAGATGCTTTGAAAACTTGAAATGTTCTAGATCCTTGAGGAATCGCCATACTGTTTTCCATAATGGTTGAACTACCATCCCATTACTGGGTATATACCCAAAGGATTATAAATTATGCTGCTATAAAGACACATGCACACGTATGTTTATTGCAGCACTATTCACAAGAGCAAAGACTTGGAATCAACCCAAATGTCCATCAGTGACAGATTGGATTAAGAAAATGTGGCACATATACACCATGGAATACTATGCATCCATCAAAAAGGATGAGTTTGGGTCCTTTGTAGGGACATGGATGCAGCTGGAAACCATCATTCTTAGCAAACTATCACAAGAACAGAAAACCAAACACCGCATGTTCTCACTCATAGGTGGGAATTGAACAATGAGATCACTTGGACTCAGGAAGGGGAACATCACACACCGGGGCCTATCATGGGGAGGGGGGCGGGGGGAAGTGGGGAGGGATTGCATTGGGAGTTATACCTGATGTAAATGATGAGTTGATGGGTGCAGCACACCAACATGGCACAAGTATACATATGTAACAAACCTGCACGTTATGCACATGTACCCTACAACTTAAAGTATAATAATAATTAATAAATTAAAAAAAAAAAAGAATACTTGAAATGGCAGAAGAGCACCAAGCCTAGAATACTAGGTAAGTGTGTCCCTGTATGCTTCCAATCTGTCCTGTGATTAACTCTACCATGCAGTTAATCATATTGTATCTTAATTACTTATTTATTTATGATCCTCTCTAAGCTTTAAGCAATTTGAATGTATTTAGGTATTTAAATACCTTAGAGCCTAAAGTATTTACTGTGATACCCCCAGCACCTACTCCTAAATCTGATACATAGTTTGTGCTCAATTTAATAAAAATCAATGAATAAGCAAATGAACAGAAAAAATATTTAGAGCTTATTATGTTATTTTCAGATAAAATTATCATGAATCAAGAACATAACTAAAACTATAACTGTGGTCCTTGATTTAAAAATTAGGTAGATAACCTAACATAAAACTAATTTAAAAAATGTAACTTTCAGATTCTAATACTAAATCATCAAAAATAAAAACAGAAGAAAAAAACTTACTCATTTGACAATGACAACACAACATATGAAATGATTAAGCAGAACTATAACAGGGAAGGTATATGTCTTATGTGAAGAAGACTAAAGACTTTATTAAGGAACATAAGGACAGAAAAAATAAAGACAAAATAAATATTTTCGCCTATAAAAATATTGTTAACGTATGATTCCTAAATTTGTGATGCATTTAATATAGGTTTAGTCAGAATCTCATCTTTTGTGTTTAACAGGTTAAAACCACTAAAATTAAGTAGAATAATCAACATGAGAGTTTATAAGATATTATTTAAAAAGGGAATTCTTAGATGGAAATTTTCAGGCAAGAATAAAAAGAAAACAAAATAAAGTTTCTGTAATCAAAGCCTTATTGTAGCAATAAATAGTGAAAACAAAATTAAGCTTTCAAAATAAGATCCCAAATATATAGAAATATAATATATGATAAAAGTGAATTATCAGTTTAGAAATAAAAGAATTATTCAGTAAATTGTGTTGAAATGCTAATTAGCTCTTTTTGAAGAAAATAAAATTAGATTCCCAACTTACACAGTAAATTGCTATGTATTAAGCATAAAAAGAAACTGAATAAAGAATATTACTAAATTATATTATTTAAATTATATTATTCAAATATATTGAATTTAAAATATATTTAAAATGTTTTTGACACTTGGGGTAAGAATGCCTTCCTAGGCAATATGTAATCAAACCAGCAAAAGAATAACTAACTGACACATAAAACTTTAAAGAGAACTTGTGGTTGGAATAGGACACTTTGCATAAGTCTAGAGACAAAACATTAATTGGGAGAAAAATATGTATAAAATATTGATATACAACAATTTAAGAAAGAAAAAGGCCAATAAATATAAAAATGTATGCAAACATTTTTCGGTAGTAAGGGAAAATAAGTTTAAAATGTGACAACAATCTTTAGCCATCACATTGGCAAAATATTAAATGATCCGTTATATCTAGTACTGAGGATAATATGAATAAATGGCATTTTTATAACAATTAGTAGAAAATGGAATTTGCTTTACAGTAAATAATTTGGTAATATTGATCAAAATATTGAAATTAAGAGCACATATATATGGATATATGAACATAAAAATAATGTTAATGACAAAATATAACAAAACATATTAAGGAATAATTTCATGTTAAAATTTATCTATCATATAAAATATGACATAGTCATTCAAAAAAGAGGTAGAATAAGTATACTGATCTAGAAAGGTATCTTTGATATTAGTTACATAAAAAACTAGTTAGATTTTATTTGTGTTTTTAAGAATACACATGTATGGATGCACACAACACACACACACATGCATACATATACATCTGCCTAAATTATGGAAAATTCTGGAATTAAAGGCTATAAGTTCCTAAGTAGTTATTTTAAATCAATGAATCAGGTTCTATTTTTTCTCCCAAATCAATGAGTAGTGCCACCAAATACACTCTCTCCTTGCCTCAGGACCACACCAACTCACCAACCCCAGGAAGAAGAGATGTTATTCTAGGTCCTTCTCAGGAAAGAAACAAAAAAGAGAACTATCAAAGTAAAAGATGGGCTATTTCCTTCTGTCCTTTCACCATTGTTCTTTTCTTCTTCCTAGCTGCAGAAAGCCTACCAATATCTTTCTAGTAGACAGTACCAAACTGTATTATTAAACTTTCTCTAATTTTAGCATTGTCCTTGTTAAAATTACAAAATTTAATCATATTTTCTTGTAAAAGCAAGGTAAATAACATGTGAAGTTAAATACCTAATGTCCCCATTGCCTTCTTATCTTTGATCCATTGATCCATGAAATCAAAAACTTTCTTAGGAGGCTGAGGCAGGATAACGGCATGAACCCAGGAGGCAGAGCTTGCAGTGAGCTGAGATCAAGCCACTGCACTCCAACCTGGGCAACAGGGCAAGACTCCGTCTCAGGAAAAACAAACAAACAAACAAACAAAAAACACCACTTTCTTGTACTCCATCTAGAGGTAAACATTACTATTAATTTTATGTATAGTCTAAATAACTTTTTTTTTTGCTAATTTTTTTTTTGAGGACTGAAATGGAATCAGATAATTTAACATTTACAGTATGCAAGCAAAAATATTATGACATTAGGAAAAATCATTTTTTTTTCACGTTTCAACAACAGCAACAACTTGAAAATGATTTTTGAAAAGCAAGTAAAGAAAAATAAGGTTGAATAAAAAACTCAAACTGTAAAATAGAATTAATTTTCTGTCTGTAGACCAGAGCATGAATAAAAGTATACACCAATGATTTTATAATTTGAGATGTGGAAAATTGATTTAGGAGAAAGAAGTAAAATACAGCTTCATTTATGGTCTATTTTATATGGTTTCCTTGGTAAGGTTGAAGATATAGAACTCTTCAAAACTACATCTAAAATACGAAACAAGTAGCAATTTAAATTGCTTTTAGCACAGAGGGTTTCCCTGTTACTTTCAAAAAGGAGTCTGGAAAATTCCCAAACATATCAGAGCATAGTTTATTTATTTAGATTCAACATAAGATTAGACATTAGATAGCTAATTTAAAAAAAGAGTAATATCAGAATCCATTTTAAAAAATTAATTGGTATAGTGGCATGGTTTTAGAAAGAGGATAAAAACAGACAATTATAAAACAGATTTTTTTTGTAATGTCTTTGGTTATAAATTTGAAATTTTTGTAGTTTTTTGATTGATTTTTAATAAAAGAATAAATACTACAAATAAAACAGTATAGCTTGCCAACTTTTAGATTTTTGTATTTGTTGATTATTTGCTATGTTTAGCAGGCCAACTTTGTTCCTTAAAACAGAGTTTAGAAAACTACAAACCACCCAGCCAATTAAGTCTTCACCAAGGCTGGTGAGTGCCCAGAAATTGTAAATGTTCTTTTGTGGCCATTTCTATGTGAGTGCTTTTTGGAGTAAGAGAAAGAATATGTAATTTTTATTATAGTCTATTTAAAAAGTGAACACTGAAGAGACAATATATTGAAATTATCAGTGATTTCTCTATTGTTAAGTTCATTTTCATAGTGCCTGACAGAACGTAAGTTAGACTTAGAAAAAATACAAATCTTGGTGACATTCACACTTTTTAAGACTCTGGGGTATCTATGCTTCAGATACATTCTTCATGGCTGCTAAACATTTTGCAACATGGAGGCATTATATTGAGCTTATTAAATTATAAAACATACTAAAAGACCTTAAAAGTGGAAGAAACAAATGGGAATTCATACCTCTGAAGACAGAAACATATATATATTTTCTAAGTTTTGTGATCTTAAATGAGTGTCAAATATTTTAATTGACAAAAGATTGTCTTAGACTATTCACTTCAAAAACTAAGAGAATACAAGTAAGTGAATAGAAAAAGCAAAACAGTCCAGTCTATTCTAGTTATGACAATCTGATGATTTTCAAAATGAATTGTTACTAAAAAATTCCAGAGACAAATATACATTCATAAGCCACCTGCGCAGGGTAACAAATTAGTTTATAAAATACAGGCATCTGAATTAATACTTAAGTTCAATCCAGCCAAGAGGGCTACTCAGTGCTAGTAAATATGGCTCTTTTCTGGAACAGGTATTCTTTACTCAATACACTCTATTACATGTGCTGGAAAATTATTTTTATAATTATACCCATCTAGGATGATCAAGAGGTGAAAGATATCCCTGTACTTAAGCATACTGTACCTATTGTCTTGTTTACCATTATTACCATTACCATTACCTATTGTAATCATTAGTGACTGTTCTAGAAATCTACCCAAAGGTTAACCTAGTGGCTAGAACTCTTGATTCTAGCAGTCTTAAAGTTATCTAGGGAAACAAATCACACCTTGACATGAATATTAAAATATATATTAAATTCACTATTTTATAATCATAAACTTTCTGATCTGCCTATTGTAGCTATAGGTTGGAGAGCAGGGTCTATATTATATTTACTTCTATATGTCTATTGCATAGCACAATCTCTATTACTTCTTAGTCATGTAATGTTTGTCTAACAAATAAGGAGAAATGTCAAATCTCAGAATACATTGTTTCTGGGAGGTAACAATTTCTACATTTCAGGATTTCAAAATTAAACTAAATTATATAGCCTTCAATAGGATGCTTCTATTTCAATGCCACATCTTACACAACCAGAGTAAAGGCTCACCTAAAAGATATAGGAAATCTATATACAAAAAATTCTACCAAACTGTGAGAATCTACCTTTGGCACAAGATGGTAATGTTATCTCTCTCTCTCCCTCTCTCTTTTTTATTCTCTCTCTCTCCATCTCTGTCTGTCTCTCTCTCTGTCTCTCTCTCTGTCTATCTATCTATCTATCTATCTATCTATCTATCTATCTATCTATCTATCTATCCATCTAGCTAGCTAGCTACAGTATAATATGGCTTACCCTTATCCTCACCCCCCTAATAGAACATATAGCCTACCCCTTCCTCAGATGTAAGGATATCTATCTATCTGTCTATCTGTCTGTCTGTCTATCTATCTATCTATCTATCTATCTATCTATCTATCTATCTATCTAATCTATATACCTATATCTATCTATATCTATCTATCTATCTTCTATCTATCTATCTATCTATCTATCTATCTATCTATCTATCACTCATACTGACCTGAACTTATGCCTATAACAGCTGAGAACATACAGTATTTTCCCAGAGTTGCAAGTAATGGCAACTTCTTTATTGCCCCCACTATACCTCCTCTAGAATTCTGAGCAGCAATTACAGCATTTTATTGTGTTTACTTGTTTATGTTAATATGCTATCTCGACGCAAACGACCAGAGTTTGTGTTCATTGAGCAGGAATTCTGATTTCTGTATCCTGTTCATCTAGCATATAATATATGTACTATTTATGCTACTTAAACACTATAGGGCAATGGCGTTGTCTTGTTTACCATTGTTACCATTGTATCTAGTTTCCAGAACCCTGCTTAACACACAATGGGCACTGAGTAAATATTCATGGAATGAATGGTGATGCTCAATGAGTATTTACTGAATGAATTAATAGCTAGTGCTATTTCTTGAAACATGGGACTTCAGTTAGCTAAACAATTTTAGTACTGATAGACTTAGATAATGAAATGTTTGAAAATGCAAAAAAAAAAAAATCTACAAATTTCATCTGCCTCCTATGGAGTATGACAACTCACTAACAAACTTCTGCTTGAACATGTCTAGTGATAAGGTTTCCATTACCATGTTAGAGAACTGTCGTATTGGGAGAAAATCTGCCTTCATGCAATTTTCACTACTTGGTTATGGTTTGTCTAGTACATCTATAAACAATAAATTCAAACATGATTATATATAGCATCTTTTAAAATAAGATAACCATTCAGTTCCTCAGTAAAGCTTATGTAAATTAAAAATTTTTGCTTTTAACTTTTTAACTTATAGTTTTTTTTTGTCTGCGTCAAGTACTTCATGTGTCAAAATTTTTTTAAAAATAATCTCGCACTACCCATAATACTCCAGAATGTATGTGATAGGTACAAAGTAGATTTTTCTACTGAATGTGATTTTGTCAATGAACTCACAATTTACTGTAGTAACTCTCTTCTCTTCTCTTTTTTTCCCCATTTCCTTTTTTTTTTTTTAATTATCAACAGTAATGTTCATTGTTTTGACTTATATTGCATTCATCATCTGAGAGATGTGGTAGTTAAAAATGCAGGAGGGGTATAGAACACAGGGATTTAAGTCTTGGATTCAGCACCTATCAACAAGATGACCTTTAATAAGTTCACAAAAATGTCTGTTCCCCTGTTTTTCCATCCGTAAAATTGAGAGAATAACAATATCTAGGCTATATTCTTCTTTTTCTTCTCGTTAGGTAATTTGGCTAAGTATAATCTTCTAGGCAGAGTACTTGACTTCAGATTTGAAGACATTTTCCCCATAGTCTTCTGGTATTGCTGATGAGAAATCTCTTGGCTCTTCAATTATTTTCCCTTGATTATGATCCATTCTTTCAGCAACTTCTATCTTCAAAAGTTTAGACTTCTCTGTTTATTTTTAGAGTTCCAGAGGTGTATTTTTTATTTTGGTTAAAATATATGTTTTTCTTTAATTCATGTCATAAATCTAGGTCTTGGCAATGAATAAGTATAAGCCCCATTTAAAAGACATTTAAGACTTAGAAGACATTTAAGAACACAAAAAGATCCAAATATTTCACTCTACTGCACTTAAAACCACTTTAACTAGGCTATATCATACTAGAATAACTATAATTCCACAGAATATCTGTTATGACTTTCTTTTCATATAAAATTTTAAGTGTCGGCTTCTTTGCACAGATTTTCTTTCTTGGAAATTTCGTTTCTGGAAATGCATATGACAACTCCACACTAATGGAGATTTTCTGCCTCAAAGAGTTGTCTGAAATCACTCCAGTGAGAAATGATGGAGCTGAAACTGGAATTTAGATCTGTTGGTAAAGGCCAGGATTCTCACTTGAAACCCTGCCCATATGTGAATTACTCTCTTGAAGCTCATTCTTCCTTTTATTTCATGGCAGTCATTTATCATATTTTGGTAATCACTTTCTCAGTATCTCCAGAGTCATTTTTCAGTTTTTTTTTTACTCTTTCTTTTCACTCCTCCTTTGGGCCTCCACCTTCATCATTATATTCTTACATTCAATTAATCTGTTTAATATTTGAAGAAATATCAAACATTTCTTCATGTTCCTTAATCATAAGGGTTCTTCATAGTATAGAATAGAAGAAAGATACTGATCATTTGGATAAAGTAAAAGACTCTGTACTCAGGGGGTTTATCAATTATGACGTTCGCATTTTAGCTTCAAAAATCTTTTTCCTCTCAGTCCTTTTCATATTTAACTATCATGGAATATCTTTACTTAGTCATTTGGTTCTCAAGTTTGGATGGTTATCATCAGCATTTTATTACAAAATTAAGCCAAAAATCTAGACACTTAAAAAATTATTCCTTCATTGCCACCCACACAAAAGATATTACTGAAATTACTTGAAAAAATTCATTTTAAACAGCAAGTTTATTTGCATATTTTCAACTGGGCAACTGAATGCCACATAGTATGATTATTGACTCATGGAAATTGTTTTGAAAAGAGAAAATTATGATTTTTTTCCTTGAGCTCTTTCAATATACAACTCTTAGTCAAGGCTTATTGTAGGTTACTTTTGGTAACAGCTAAAATCTCTTTTTAAACACTTTTTTTTTAAAAAACCGATTATAACTAGATTTTTTTTTCAACATTACAAAGAAGTTAAATCAAGCTGAAGAGATTCTACAGAACTTGTCAAGATGCCAAAGAATCTCCTAGAGAATGATACGCAGGAACCATGACTACAGTTTTAGTTACAATGATAGGATAGTTTTTCATAGTTCATCAATAAAAGGTAAAATGTGTCTCTCCTCCATACTCTTGATGGAAATTAATGAGGAAACTAAGCACTGCAACTGATTAAATTTAAAAAAAAAAATGCTTCCAATTTGGGGAGTCCCCAAAATAGATGACTTTCAAGATATATTTTGGAAATCATATAAAACACTAAAATGCTTACAAACTGAACTATTTATGGATAGTTTTGGAAAGGAAAACTAACCAAAAGAAAGGGAAAAGGAGAGAAAAATATGACAGTACATGATTTATACATGTTAGCATCTGTTATCGCCAACTAAATATTAAAAAGATAAAAAAGTTCACCCAACAGTAGCTACTTTATTTTACTTATTTTAAAAGAATGTTCATTGCAGCATTATTTTTTAAATTTGTTTTTTAGCAAAAGCATGCTTGTATTTCCTTTTAATTGCCGTATTTCCCAACTTGGTCTCATAGAATCCAATGGAGAAAGAAACTTGTTCTAATAACATTCTCCTGGTTTGCCTACAAAAGTGTTTCTGTGTCAAACTTTTTCCAGTCACTGAAGAAAACAGTTTACGATGCATCTTAAGGAAAGCACGCTCACATTTGGCTTTTATTGCTAGCTTTCTATCTCATTTTTAAAAATTATGGATTTAGGGGGTACTTTTAAAAGTATATCAGTATATCATAAACTCTCATAACTGAGGCCTTATGGGCTAATTAGAACAATGGCTTATAAATTTATCTTTTAATGTATATTTATTCACTGGACAAAATAATCCCAGTTACCTATATTACTATGATAATAGAAATTATGTGTTAACTGTACGATACCTTTCTCACTTATACATATGGTTACAAAGTCCATAGCATTCACACTTAGAATTTCCCTCTTGAAAACTACTTAGATAAAACAGTGAAGCAACCATTGACTTATTTCACTTTTCAGTTGAAATCATAGATGCGTTGAATGTGAAAATCTAAATAAGTCATATGTGGTCTACTACTCTCCTTCATTTCATAGATGAAACTGTGTTCAGAGAGGTTAAAGACCCCTTGCCACATGAGATCATGTCTCCAGGCTTCTAAGTCTGCCCTCTGTCCCTACAGCACACATCTCTTCAACTCTGAGAGCTTGATGAGAGTTCTGGAGCCAATTACAATGATCACAAATATTTCCCAAAACAAAACATGTTTATTTAAAATAAAACATCTCTTGGAATAGATAATATGCTCTTTACTAAGCAGCTTGCCTATTTGGTTGAAAGGAAAACTTGTATACAATGATAAAAGGTTGTTTCAGAAAACCACTGGTAAATCTGTTTTTACTTCGGTAATATTATGATATACTTGTCTACCTAAATATCTTCTATAAAATGCTATAATATATTCAAAGAATAAGCCATTATGGCAAAACATATATAAGAAATAATTCATCCAGTAGTATGTTTATGTTCGTGTCAAACATTTAAGAATCTAAGGGAACAGGGTAAAAAAAAAAAAAAGAGAGAGAGAGAGAAAACTTTAATCCTAAAAAAGTACTAAGTGTCAAAAACTTCTAATAAGTCTAATATTACTTAGTATACTTTAATCCAATCTCTATTTTCTGGAAGAAAAATATACACGTTCTATATGCTAGTGTGGCAAAAAAAAATTCACTCTAGCTTTACACGTATGTTTATAATAATAATTCATTTTAGCAGTGATACAAGTAGTTATAAAGGCATGTTTCTATCTTCATAGTGATTGTATTTTACTTTTGAATTCTATACAGAATTACATTTATAATAATGTAATGTTAAAAGTACATTTATTTGAAACAAGTTGCATGGTATGAGTACCATGTCCCAGACCTTTATAAGTGTCTATATCTTAATCAACATATTTTAGCTCAAGTCATCCACTACTCCTACATTTAATCCATGAATGATACCTAAGCATTTGATTTTTCTACCAGAACGATTTAAAAATTTTACTGAAAGGTATTACAACCCAGTTTTGTTCCTGTTAAATTTGAGATTTGTGATTGGCGATACTCTCTTCTTTCTCTCTCTCTCTCTCTCTCTCTTCTCTCTCTCTCTCGCCTCTCTCCTCTCTCTCTCTCTCTCTCTCTCTCTCTCTCACACACACACACACACACACACACACAGCCAAGACATTCATGCGGCCATACATTTTTAATTACTGATGGACAACCAATTAAAAGAAAACACTCAAACCTGGTTCAAATTAAATATACACGGTTATTTTTTACTTGGATACTATACATTTTTAATGCTGATAGATTTTTTTTTTTTTTTAGCCAGATTTACAATCTTTCTTGATGTAAAACACTGGTTTGTTCCAGAAAGTTACCAAAAACCAGGAAAGGGGAAAAGCAATAGCAGTAGGTAGAAAAGCATCACACATATCACGCTGTTTAACAACAAGTTTCAGAAATAACTTTGTTTTTAAAATGCAGAATCATCCAGAAAGTTCATCGGTGGCATTCATTCAGCAAATTTACTGGCAAAGTCATTTCTACTCCCCCTCACTCTCTCCCAGTAAGTCAACCTTCACCAGTTCACTAATTTATACTCTGCTTGAAGTCAAAAACAACTGAACCAACCTCATGCTTCAAAAATATGTTACTTTCCTTCTATCTGAGAATGAATAGATCTAATCAGAAAATAAAACGATGGTAAATACCAAATATGTGTTAGGAAATACAAATTACTTAACGTAGAATAATTTTTAAAAGACAGAGGAATAAGGGGAAAGGAGTAGATAGCAAAAAATAGTTTTAAGCCCCTGAATTTACTCACCAGTTTCCCAAATGCAGGGTCAGTAACAAGAAGACCAACCTCACCCCTCTACTTTGACTCCGCAGAAGAAAAGGGGAGAAGAGAAAAGCTTTCAAAGGACCCATCGGAATCGCTTTTTCTATGCGTGTGCTGCACTAGCTCAATTCTCCCAGCCAGGACTTTTCCTCCCACCTCAGCAGCAGCTGGCTGAGTACAAGAAGGGAGAGTGTGGAAAGGCAGTGCACCTCCCAACCAGGTAGGATGCGACTCCCATCAGAATTGAGCCAGCGAGCCAATCAGGCCGAGAGGATGCTGGCATAAATTATCTTAAAAAGAGTTGAGCCAATCGGTAGCCCAAGGAGGCGGGGTTCTCCTACTAGAAATTGAGCCCAGTAGGGAAAAGGGCTCCGTTTTTCTAAAAGAAAAACAAACCTCTTCTCCCTTGCAGCCGCGGAGAAACGTTTGAGTGGCCTTGACAGAATCCCTCCCTAGGAAGAGGCTGCTTTCTCCTTCCCTTCTGCTCTTCCTCTTGTCTGACTATTTCGGGGCCACTGCCTCTTTCCTCTCCCGCGTTCGGATTCTAAATCTGTCTTCCAAGAGAGACCCGTGGGAAGCAGGCAGTGCCTAATTGGTTTTCCCCAGGTTCGCGGGGATTCTGTTAATTTGTGCTAATCATCTTGTTAATTTTGTGGGTGGGGCGGTGTCTCCTTTCTCTTTGCAGATCCAGCACCTGGCAGGATGCCCCGCACAAATGAGCACTCAGGAGATGTTGAATATGTAATTGAATGAATGAACGAATGAATGAGCAGGCTCCGTGCATTCCTGGTTACCACTTTTGCTCGCTACATCCCCCTTCCACCGCCTTAATAGTGAGAGAGGATTTGCAGTCTTCTCCCGCCGGGCACCGAAAGATGACACTAATGAATGATGCTAGGCAAGAACTATCTCATCTTGCAAACACAAAAACAAAAGTCTGATTTTATAAAGGTTGTCTTAGCCATAGGAGCTGTAGACCTATTAGATGGGCAATCCTCTTTTGCATCTGTTAAGCCCCAGTGTTTGGACCTAACTTCAGAGGCTCTGCTTTGAGTTCCTAGCAGAGCCCGACAGTTGCCGTGGTAACCAGAAAGCCTCCGGCAGCTGGAACAACTGTACAGGCGAAGACGCTGGAGGTGGTGGAAGCAGGCGCTTTCTCTGCCCAGCCATCTTCTGTCTTAAAACGCCTTCCCAAGAACATGCTTCCCACGGAAGCTTCCTGGGGTTGGAGTCTTTAGCTGTTAATCCACCCCACAACTACCTGGAATTAGCCAGATTCTGGTTTGAACTGCAAATTACCACCCAGTTACCTGAGCATATTTGTCTGCCTCAAACGGTTTAAGCCAGAAGTAACAGGGCTTGTGCACGGCCGTAAGGTAACTGTTGCTGCACTACCTACTGAAATCACTTAAAGAAACTGGATAGGGGTAATGAGGTTACTGATTCTTGTTCTCGCCCGAAATAACAAACAGTGTACTGCTAGGCATTTCTCCCCGTCTTTGATTGATTCTCCACCCTTTTAGTCTCCTCTGGAAATGCACATTGACCATCCTTGTTTTTCTTCTCACACTACACATTAATTAGGCAGTATTTTTCTCTTCCACAATGCATGTTAGTCAAGGTAGCCCATATCAAATAGCTTATAAAACAGCAAAGTTTAATTATAATAGATTTTAGGGTGAATAAATTTACGTAAAATGTGATGGCAATATAAATTTGAGGTTTTCTTTTCTTTTACTGGTTCAATTAAGAATGTGCTTTGGATAGCTATTTAACTGTTTCATTGAATGTACACACTAATTCACTGATCTGATTGGATAGAGAACTAGGAATTAATTCATTAGAAGTATGTCGTGAATAGCAAATACTTGTCTGATTACTCTTTGCATTTTGCTAACATTGGGTAAGGTTTGTAAACATTGATGGGAATATGATACTTTATAATATTGCATGAAACAGTAGATGTAATCCTTCCATCAATAATTTTTAACAAGATTTTACTCTTTAATTTTACATATACAACTGAAAGACACTGAGAACAGTTAAAAGAAATTAATGAGGAATGGTGAAGGATATCTCCTTGGGTAGTAAGAATTTGCCTGTTTATTCTTGTAAAAGATTTTTAAAAACTGGAGAGAATTTCCTGTATTCTCCAAAATCCAGGTTTTTGCAAGTTTTATGCTGAAACTTGCAACTTGATTCATTCATTTATTTCAAGTACTTTTATTTAATCATTTCTATGTTTCCTCCTTTGATATATATTTTCTATTTTTATAATATATTTTATGGGAAACTGATCCTATTCTGCTGTAGTTAATTATAATTTCATATGGACTATTATATGTAAAGGGGGTTTGAATCCTGCAGAACCTGGCAAAAAGGAACGATAGTGTTAGATACCACCCATGTGTTGACCCTGACAGTCTGTCTCATTTGATTTGATAAACCAGCTGTACGTATGGTGGGGAGGAAAGTGGGGAAAGATACATACTGTCAATTCTGAATAAAGCAAATAAGGTCCATCATACTCATCAAATAAACTAGTGTCTTAGAGGGGCACACTCATTGACTCATGGAGAAATAAGATCAGGTGTCTTACAGAATTCTAGGTTAGAATACTAGAAGTTGCTATAGGTAAGGAAGTGAAGAAAGCTCTCTTCCATTATGATAGTGGTTTTCAAGTGGTGACAACTTGACCCCATGGAACTTTTGTCAATGTCTAGAGATATTTTCAGTTAACACAATCTGGGGGTAAAGGCAGCTACTAGTATTGAGTGGGTAGAGGCTAGTGTTGCTGCTATATGTACTAAAATGCAAAAGAAGACTCTCCCACAGCAAAGAATTGCAGAGCTCAAACTGACAATAGCACCAAGGCTGAGAAGCCCAGACTTATGAGTGAAGAGAACAGTAAACAGAGTCTACTAAAACTGATGATTTCCTTATATTGTCATCGAAGTCACCATTTCCCTCCTCCTTCTTTGAATCACAGTCATTATCCACTAGGCTTATATCTAGTTATAATGACTATCAACACAGTGCACAACAATTTTTTCCCCCAAATTTGTTCAGGGATCATCTTAAAATAAATGGTGTACCTCTTTAAAATGCAGATTCATGGGCTTCTTCATTAAATATAGTTTTTAGCAAGAAATTCTGAAGATTTTTTATGCATCCAAGTTTGAGGACAAAGGTTCTACCATCATCTCACAAAATAACCAGCGAGACAGAGACCTGATCATATATGTTCAACCACGACCTTAGTAAAGCAGGGGTTCAGCATGATTCCTCTGTCCATTGTTAATTAATTAATTCAAAACTATTTATTAAGAAACTGTTATGTCAAGAACTAGGCCCGGAATTAGAAATACAATGGTGAACAAGTCTTACTGCCTTGGTTTCTTTGTCTATAAAAAAATAGGATAATAATTCTGCTTAGTTTATAAAGTTTTTTAAAGGATTAAATGAATTAATACACAGATATCACTTGAAACAGTGCCTGGATAATTAAAATTACTCAAAATTTTAATACTGTTACCTCACTGATGGTCGGTTTCAAACCTAATTATTCATTCCAGTCTCTAGTATAGCACCTGGTACAGAAGAGTTAATTTGTAAAATGTACAGTCTATTAGAAAGAAATGACATAATTAGGAGACACTGTTGTGCTCACCCTACCTTCAACATTATCTTGATATTTGCTTTCTCCAGAACAAGGAGAAATTTTGAGTTGTATTCTACCTCTCCTGATACACTTTTCTTCAGATGACCAAAACTCTATACTTCAACCAATGCATCAGTTTCAAGTTCCTAAACTTATCCCTCAAAATCATCCACTTTTGTTTTGTCACAAGCTATTCCTTAGGAGACCTTTCCCTCTTCATCATCTATTTAATCCCTGTTCATTCTTTCTGATTAATTTTATGGGCCTTTTTTTTTCAAAGAGCCCTTTACTGATTGTTCATTGCACTCTAGTCTGCGTTACAGAGATGTCCTATATATAATAATGTTTAATAATTTTGAGCATTAGCTGTGTTCTCAGGCATTGTTCACCAGTTCTAGGTTATGGGTGCACACTGTTATCTGTCCTCCTAAAGCAAATGCTTTATTTCTGCATCATGGAATGTATTACATTTTTGGGAACTGTCTCTATTTCTACCTAAACTTCTAGTTCTGTTTTAAAATTTTATATAGTAAGGATTGATACTGCTTATCAGATCTGGTATTATGTCATGTGCTTAACGGTATATGTGCATATTTGATTAGCACCTCTCTCTCCATAGAATGTAGCTCTATGAAGGTAGGGCCTTAATTTGCTTTCATCACCTGTGTATTCCTTTCATATGAAGCAGTGGCTAGAGGGTAATAGGCAGTCAATAAATATTTGTAGAATGAATATAGATTCAATGCATAATGCACTAAACAAGCAAATGAATAACTTTAACATATATGTTTTATATATATGACATACATATATATATATATATATGCTATGAAGGGATCTCTATTCCTGTATAGTGGTGTCTAATGTTCAGATCCAAGTAGACAAATTCCAGATTCTGATACTTGACTTATTCCTTCCCATGAGACCATGAGGAGCAATTATTTTTCTGATCCACTGCTTGTCAAGACCAAAATCAACAAACCCTGCCATTTCAGTTTATATAATCAGATTATTTTTTATAATGAAACAGAGGTGATGACCGGCACAAAGATATTTTAAAAGACTGAAAGCTTGCAGTCTTTCTTTGCCAACCTGTTCAATCTCCTTAATCCTGTACCTGGCCTCCAGAGTGCTGCCAAGATATAGTCCAGAAGTTAGTCCTTGATGTCAGATAGGAATGGATCTCTGGCTTCTAATTTAAAGACCAATGTTGTTTTAGCTTTTTTGTTTCTGTATTATAATTTCTGAATCTGAACTTTCATCACTGATTATCTCTACTCTTTCTTATGTCTTCTGTGTTTTCCTTTTAATTGATTTTCCCACAAACATGTAACTGTGCTCTCGTGTCTAATATTAAAGTACACATATACACCATCTTTTCCTTTTCCCCCCTCAGCCATCCATGCCTTTTTAAAGCCATCCTTCTCTTTTCACCAGCCACTCACTCACTAAACTCTCTGATCTAGCTTTTGCCCCTGTGACACTAATGCCTGCATGTTGCTAATCCAGTAGAGGTTTCTAATGCTCACCTGTGTGATCTCTCATCTGCATTTGGTCATCCCCTCTTTCTCAAAATATTCCTAGATGTTATTATATTATTTTTTCCCATTCATCTTTTGCTAATTCTTTCTAGGCTTCTTAACATGCTTTTTCTGCCTTGCCTCAACACTTTGGAGTTCCTCAAATATTAGACTGACCTCTTTTCTTTTTGCATCACACTATCATCATTGGCAATCTCATCTATTATCAAATATTTATATATTATTGAAAGAACTTAAAAATATCTCCTTAAATCATATTGCAAGTCAAAGAAGTTTTATTGGGCTTCATACACATAAATCTAAATAACACCAGCTAGCTAGCCCAACTAGAGATCTTACAGTTTTTTCTTTTCCCTTGACATACATGTCATCTAATTTATCACAAGCTTTTTAAAAAATATTTCCAAATCTTATCTTCAAACAATCCAGTGTAAATAGATTGTGTAACCATAGGTTCATACATAAGGTGGCCTTGGTTCAAAACCAAGATCTTCTATTTGCTTATTTCTTCAATGCCTCGGTTCTCATGTGGTTACTGTAAAAATTACATTAGTTAGTTTATATGAAACACGTAAAAGAGGGCCTAGCACATACTAAATGCTCAGTTAATCTTAGCAAGCATTACTACTGCTATTGTCAATACTCATCTTCCTTCTAGCTCTACTGCCAATTAATCTAAGTGGCCATCAAACCACTACAGTCACCTTCCATTTCTGATCTTGTCTACCTTTTACTTATTATTTATATAACTACTAGATTGCCCTTAAAAAAGGTGAAAACCTACAATTCTGTCCATTTTAAACCATTCAATTACTTCCTATTCTAGTTAGAACAAAATGCAATACTATTATCATGGCCTGTGAGATGCTGAAGCTTCTGGCCCCTACGTCTCTCTCCTGCTCCATCTTTACAGTTCTCTCCTCTTCTCAATATGTTCCAACCAGAATGACTTCCCTTTAGACTCTCATTGCCATGCCTCATTTTCACTCAATGGTTTTGTAGATGATTTTTCTATATCGTAATTATTTCACCTCACCTTTCACCCTTCCTCAGCTATTTCCTTGTCCTATTTCCACTTTCAGCTTCACTAGCCCATCCTTAAAGAAATCTCAGTTCTCCAATTTAAATTAACTCCACCATTATAACATCTAATAGCACTCAGCACTTTTCGTTCCTGATATTTGATGTATTTTAAAATTAATTGATTCATTTAATTCAAGAGATAGTCACTGAGCACCTGGGTTTCAAGCACTCTTCTATGTACTAAGGATGCCATAAATGCAAAAAGCAGACGGATTTTTATGCTCTCATAAAAAGCATTCTATTGCATTCTGTTAAAATTTCTATGATATAAATTTTAGTTTTATTCTTAAAAATATTTTTACAACCAGTCTAATTTTCATCTCTTTTCTAAACTGTAACTCATTGATGGCCAGTTATTATTGTTTCTTTCTTTATTTACTCTATCCCTAGTCTAGAATAGTCTCCATCACAGCCATTTATTGAATGAATAAATGAAGAAAGGGATGAACTGAAACATTTCTACATTACTATCTCTATAATTTGGGTATTATGTTCCATTTCTGTATACTCAAGTTTCTTTCCTATAAAAAGCTAGGATATTAATATGAAATGTGCAGAATTGAGGTAATATTATTATATAATTAAAAAAATTGTCTACCAAATAACTGTCCCCAATAAATGGTAGGGATGTGGAGTCAGGAGGGTAAACCCCTGCGAGCATAATGAATCATGCGGTTATGCTATCTTTGCAAAAAGAAGAAATGCAGAGTCAAGTAACATAAATTTATATTCTGCTTACACTAATTATTTTTGTGATCTTTGGCAAATCCTCTCTCTCTGAACTTTAAATTTCTCAATTACAAAATGAAGTTAATGATTATTTTTATCATTACAGGTGAGTATGAAGATAAAATAATTTTAATGCAACTCCTTGTAAACTATTGTGATGCAGAAATATAGTTGTTAATATTATTGCTATTACTTTTTGATGATCAGTACAAAATGACAAGAATCAGAGAAGGCATAATAAAGAAACACAAAATATCAAGAGTTAACAATTACATAGTCCTTGTAGTTTGCTACATATCATATATCTTAATTGATTTGGATAACTTTGCTTATTTAAATCCTACAACAATCCTATCAGGCAGTCACCAGTAGTTTTCCTTTATTTTGTAAATAAGGAAACTGAAGAGAGGAGGTTTAGTAAGCTTCCCAGGTCACAAAGCAACTATATAATTAAGCTAAAATTTGAACCTAGAGAGTCAGGTTTCAGAGCCCAGGTTTCGAACTGCTACGTGAAAGTGTACTGAACAGCAGACGAGTCATGATATCTGCTTTAAAATAAATTGTTCATATTTCTGCCAAGGCCACCTTTTCCCCCTCAGATAAACCAACTTGGCTATTTCAGTGACTACATACCAGGATATCATTGTTGTGAAAACCTTTCATATTTCACTTTAAAGGGCCATGCCATAAAAATGTCAAAAGTGTGAAGAGTTTTTAAAGAATGGTCCTCATGCAGCCATGTTTCAAGAGAATATAATCCTGTTTAAGATATGAGACACTTACAGGAAAGAAGTCCAGCACTGGGAGATTTATTGTAGCCTGACATTTAATGAAAACCCTAAAGGTTTTGATGGAGCTTTATTATATCAATTACTCACTTACCTCATATGTAGCCTAATATATTTTATTTTAAAAATGCCTTCCTTGCAGAACTGGCATTGAAATAATAGCCCCCAGGGCATCTTTGAATGGGTCCCATCCACTACCTAACTCCCTAGTCATCCAATTTATAGCCTGTGATGTGTCTATTTATGTGGCTTTGGCTAGCAGCTAAAGAATAATATAATTTCCTATGGTTGAAAGGGTCCAGAGAGAAAGAGAATCTTCTTATACTTGCATATTTTCACCCGCATTTGTCTCACTGTAGCTTCCGGTCCACCAAAATACTCAGCAACTACATATAAATACCGCCAAATTATTTAGAGCCCCATGAGGAGGTACCATGCACGCCAAGAGAATTGCCAGTGTTTATTGATAGAAATCTGTGGAGCCCATATGGAAATGAGTTCTAAGTCAGTTGGATCAGATTGAAAAGACTATAAATGTGTTCAAATGATTGGTACACTAAACAAAGATTCTGAATTCAATATATCAAACCAAGAAGCTAAAGAGTGTTTCTGACACTTTGCTTCACTAGCTGACTAAACCTTTACTCAAAGGTAATCTATAATAATGAAGTTGAAATGTCCTTAGATCTGCAAAGCAGTTATCCAAAGTTTCAGGAAAAAATGGTGGTTAGAGTGGGTTGGTCATGTAAGACCTGTTAGCCAGCCCCACTAATGCATTTATGAGGCAAACTCCAGCAGATTTAAAGAACTCTATGGTGGCTATTACGTAAAGGCCAGGGATGATAGTAGGAAATAGTATGATCAAACTGGATTCCTGAAATTCAATGGGAACAGTGGGATCTCAGGAATTCCCTGTATTCAATGAGCATAAGATTCCAGAATGGCAGGGGCCAATTGGCAACAATAATAAGAGATAAAATGAGCATCATCTTAAGAGTTAATGTGAGCACTAAATTTAATATTACCGTATTGGAAAGAAGAACCCTAGCAGTAGACAGTGAAGTTTGACGTGAAAATATCCTTGGCGTTAGTGTTATAGATCAAATGTTTGTATCCCTCCAAAATTCATATGTGCAAATCCTAACTCCCAATTTGATATTAAAAGAAGGTGGGGGATTTGGTAGGTAATATATCATAAAAATAGATCCCCTGTGAATAGAATTAGTGTTCTTACAAGAAGAAACATGAAGGTGATTTTTCTCTTGGTGACGTGAGAATACAACTAGAAGATCACCATCTGCAAACCAGGAAGAGTGCCCTCACCAGATACCAGATATGTTGGCCCCTTTATTCTTGGACTTCCCAGACTCCAGAACTGTGAGAAATAAACTTTTGTTTAAGCTGCTAAGTGTATGTTATTCTGTCATAGTAGTATGTAACTAAGAGAGTTAGCTAATTTATTATGTTGTCCTCAGAACTGAAGTAGGTGATTGTTCTACAATGTCTTATTGATGTGTATAGGCAGAAAAGCAATAGATCTGATAATGAGAGATGTGATTTCAAGTACCACCATGATGTCCAAACCTCCTATCCAATTTTAGTTGTGGACCAATTTATGGACCCAGACTATCTTAATAAAGGAGAGTGTGGGTTCCTTTAAGTAATGATGTGTCTATACAATCAAAGAATTGTACTGAAAATCTACTTCCTAGTCTTCCTCCAAGAAATTCTGCCACTATTTATTAGAGTGACTGAATATTTTAGAAAGGGAATAACCAGTCTTTTAGGGACTGTAATGCCCTGGCACAAACTAACAGAAATGTTTGGGTACTCAAAATGCCACTGTGGTCTAGTTGTCATAGTAAGGACCTATGAATATCAGGTGATAACTGTGATTATGGTTGGGTCCACAGGAGGCCTATGTCTCTCTGCACATATCCTGTGGCTTTATCCTAATTAAAAATGTGCAGTGGTAAGAAACATAGAAACTGGCAGAACACAAAAGGTTTTTTGACCTATGGAGACAAAACCAAGTGGAAGCCATAATAACTACTGTCACCTACCAACATAATAAGAAACACATAAGACCACATGTTTGCCTCATCTAGGACTTGAAAGGTGAAGGAGTGGTATTTCTCATCAAATGTACATTCAGTTTTCTTATTTGTTTTGTATGGAAGGCAGATGGATAAAAGAAAATGATGGTGGATTAATAAAAAATGTAATTAGGTAATGATTTCACTTGTAGCTGCTCCCAGATGTGGTTTTATTGCTGCAGTTAATTAACAATCCCCTGACACCTGGTATGTAGCAAACATTTAGTGACAAGACCCATTAGAAGAAGTCTACTTTCAGCTGAGAGAGTTAACAATACACTGCCAACTGACAGGCATCAGTGCTAAATCAAACATCCAGCCCCATGACATAATCTAGACTAAAGGTACGTTTATTGGCTTTCTGTTTTATAAAACATCATACTGTTCCATTACAGGGATGACACCATGCTGATCGGATCTGGTGAACATGAAGAATGATATACTCTAGAACTTTCATAAGACACATACACACAGGGTAGAAAAAGAATCTCATAAAAAATCAGGGGCCTGGTACCTCACGATATTTCTAGGGTTTCAATGGTCTGCATATGTCTAGATACACCTGTGAAGTTGAAGGGCGATTTGCTGCATCAAGCTCTTCCTATCATTAAGGAAGAAGCTTATCTCTTTCAATTTTGGAGGCAGTATATACTTTATCTAGGTTTATTGCTCCAACCCATTTCCAAGTACGCTTAAACTCTGTTTTGCATTAGACTTTTATTCTTTTTATTAGGACTCAGAAAAAAAGAAAGCTTGCAATAAGTTCAGACTACTGCACAAGCTTCTCTCTCACTTGGGCCACAGGATACTGAAGATTCAATTATGTTTGGCATGATTGTAGCAGATAGGGTTACTGTATGCCCCTTTGGGGAAGATTCTTATTGATAAATCACAAAATATACTTTTAAACTTTTAGAACAAAGCTATAAGCTAAACCTAAGATTATTATCCCCTTTTAAAGAAATAATTTCTGGCTTGCTACTGGTATCTAGTAGAGATTGAACACTTACTATAAGCCACCAAGTTGCCATATAACATGAGCTACTCATAATGAACTAATATTGTCTGATCAACAAATAATAAAATAAAAATTGACAGAAGTCAATCATAAAGGGCACGTGGTACATATATCAGGCTTGAGTGGTACCTGAAGATGTAGAAAAGCCCCATGAGCAAGTCAGCCAGATGTCCATGGACCTTACTCTAGCTTCATTTCACCACATATTAACCTTAACCCTTAAACCTAACTAGGAGTTTTCTAATACTGTTTAATTGAGGAAAGAAAAAAACAGTCTTTGTCTACAAATGATTCTGTAGGATTGACTTGAACCACCCAAAAAGAAAACCATAGTTGTACAATTCTACTTCAGGGTATCTCTGAATAAAATGGTAAGGAAAAAAATCTTCAGTAAGTTCAAAGAGTATACCTGTTTGCAGTTTTATACTTCCTGAAATGAGAGCTAGTCAGAGATAGGATCTACATCAATCCTAGACTATAGCCAAGGGTCAGATACTTGGAAGGGACACAGTTTAAACTTGATAAAAAGTAGGAGTAAGGGAGAAGAATTTGGACAGATCTCTATAAATGGGCAGGGAGTCAAGATATTTTTTTTGTTCCATCTGTGAATTCTCACTAGATTAGCTTCAGCAGAGGAAGATACCCATAATCAGGTGAACAAGATCATCTGTTGTGTGGATATCAGTCACTCCCATTCACCAGCCACCCCTGTCCATATGGAATGTGCTCTTAAAGTAAACAAGGCAGCAGGGATGAAGGTTACACATAGATTCAACAACATGGAATTTTACTCACCAGGTATTGTCTGACTTGATGACTGTCTAGTCTATTTATAGCAGAACCTCATATTTAGCCCAATAATGGTTACATCCTCTAAGACTATCAGTCAGTCACTTTGTAGCAATGGAGAAAAGACTTCCTATTCAATAAATGGTGCTAGGATCACCAGCTAGCCATATGTAGGAGACTGAAACTGGACTCCATCTTTTCACCAAATGCAAAATCAATTGAATCTGGATTAAATACTTAAGTATAAAACCTAAAACTATGAAACCCTTAAAAGAATACCTGGAAATACAGTTCAGGACAGAGGCCCTTGCAAAGATGTCATGATGAAGACACTAAAAGCAATTGCAACAAAAACAAAAATTGACAAGTGGGACTTAATTAAACTAAAGAGTTTCTACACAGCAAAAGAAACTATCAACAGAGTAAACAGACAACCTACAGAATGAGAGAAAATATTTGCAAACTATGCATATGACAAAGATCTATAAGGAACTGAAACAAATTAACAAGCAGAAAATGAACAACCCAATTTAAAACTTGGTAAAATAAATGAACAGATGCGTCTCAAAAAAAGACATACATGTGGCCAACAAGCATATGAAAGAAAATGTTCCACATCACTCATCATCAGAGAATTACAAATCAAAACCTATATAAGATACCATCTCATACCAGTCAGAATGGCTGTCATTAAAAAGTTTAAAAATAACAGATGTTGGTGAGGTTGTAGAGAAAAGGGAACACTTATACACTGTCGGTGAGAATGTAAATTAGTTTTAGCCACTGCAGAAAGAAGTTTGGAGAATTCTCAAAGAACTTAGAACTACTGTGTGACCCAGAAATCTCATTACTGGGTATATACCCAAAGGACTGTAAATTGTTCTACCATAAAGACACAAGTATATGTATGTTCACTGTACCATTATTCAAATAGCAAATACATTCAAACAATCTAGATGTTCCTCAAAAGTGGACTAGATAATGAAAATCTGGTACATATACACCATAAAATTCTGTACAGCCATAAAAAAGAACAAAATCACGTCCTCTGAAGCAATATGGATAGAGCTGGAGGTCATTAACTTCAACAGATTAACACAGGAACAGGAGACCAAATACCACATGTTCTCATTTATAAGTGGGAGCTAAACATTGAGTACACACGAACACAAAGAAGGAAACAATACACACCAAGGCCTACTTAAGGTGGGAGGGTGGGAGGAGGGTTAGAACTGAAAAATCAACATCTGTTTTTCTGTACTTCTACTACACTGTATATGTGGTCTATTTATAGCAATTTGTATTTTTATTATGGTGATATTTTTATTTTTATTTTATTTTATTTTACTAAATAGAAGACTGTGTCAGGAACTCATTTCTCTCTCTCTCTCTCTCTCTCTCTCTCTCTCTAAATTATTTATTTATGTATTTATTTATTTATTTATTTATTTATTTATTTAAGATGGAGTCTCACTCTGTCACCAGGCTGGAGTCCAGTGACCCAATCTCGGATCACTGCAACCTCTGCCTCCTGCGTTCGAGCGATTCTCCTGCCTTAGCCTCCCGAGTAGCTGGGACTACAGGTAAACGCCACCATGCCCAGCTAATTTTTATATTTTTAGGAGAGATGGGGTTTCATCATGTTGGCCAGGATGGTCTCGAACTCCTGACCTCATGATCCACCCGCGTCAGCCTCCCAAAGTGCTGGGATCACAGGCGTGAGCCACCGCGCCCAGCCAGGAACTCTCTCTTTTAATTTTGTGTCCCTAGTACCTAGCAACAACAGGCACACTCTTGTGTATGAAAAAGTTGGATGAAAAAGAGAATGAAAATTTGTTGTCAATTATCTATTTATCTCTATTTACCCG
Source organism: Macaca nemestrina (assembly GCF_043159975.1). Taxonomy (NCBI): domain Eukaryota; kingdom Metazoa; phylum Chordata; class Mammalia; order Primates; family Cercopithecidae; genus Macaca; species Macaca nemestrina. Next base: position 151,115,920 of record NC_092127.1, on the reverse strand, counting down.
TCTAATACAGCTTTGATGTTTCCTATAAATCTCACATTGAACTGTAATCCCCAATGCTAGAGGTGGGGCCTGCTGGGAGGTGTTTGGGTCACGGGGACAAATCCCTCATGGGTTGGTGCTGCCCTCATGATAGTGAGTGAGTTGTCATGAGATCTGGTTGTTTAAAAGTGTGTGGCACCTCTCCCAACCCTCTCTTGCTCCTGCTGTCATGTGATACACTGTTTCCCCCCTTTGCCTTCTTCTAAGAAGCCCAAGGCCTCATCAGAAGCTGAGCAGATGCTGGCACCATGCTTCCTGTACAGCCTGCAGGACCATGAGCCTATTAAAACTATTCTCTTTATAAATTACCCAGAGTCAATTATTTATTTACAGCAACACAAGAATGGTCTAACATACTATCTACTTGACTATCATTTGCAAAATAACAAAATTTAAGTCATGAAAACATAGTAAAAATTAAAGACGTGTCAATTGATTTGAGTGCAAATGTTGAAATATGTAAGGGTTAATATGAGAAGAAATTACTCATTAGCAATTGAGATATTTCAAGGCTTTGCTACAAATTAGTTGTTCATAATTATGATATATTGCAGTATTGTTGGACAAAACCAGACTTGAAAGTTAATCAGGGAAATTGTGTCATATCTCATAGGTAAAAGAGAGGAATACATTTGTCTGGATATCTAGGGTAGTGACAAAGAACAAGAGTATGCCAATTAATCTCTGAAATATTATGAGGCACATAAACAAGGAATACAGAAACAAATGGGGGGAAATTCACACTAAAATGTTTTGCAAGTAGAGTAGCTGGAGAGGAGTAAGCCTCTACATATTTATACGACATATATGCATAATATTTTAAGTATTTCTCCAAAAGCAAATACTCGATTAATACTACAGATTTTTAGAGCCCGTTTCAGTGATCATACACAGTGATCATACACACACACATCATACACATTATGATCAGCTCTGTTATTCTCTGAAAATTGAATTTTATTTTAGCAATATGCTATTAGTTATTTGAAGTCAGTAGTTCATTTAGTAATAGTCCTTTAATTACCGCTAAAAGTACCTATGAATTATTCTGCCCCAAATAAATGGTTGAAATGGTTATAAAAACATGAAAATATCTGTCATAGTCTTCAAGAATAAATTTATAATCACTAATTTTGTTAAAAATAAGGTTAAATTAAAGAATATGTTAGATAATGTATTACCTTTATAAACAGTGAAAAGTAGACACAATAATTGTTTACTCTTGAACCAAAACCTGGCTGCTCCAAACTTGGCTGTTTAACAGAAAGACCTAGTGGAGCCTGTAAAAATAAAATTCCTCCACTTGGTACAATCTGATGTAGAGTTTCAATAGGTGAAATCTTGAAATATGTACATTAAAGAAGCTTCTCAAGAGATTGTTATGTAAACATAGGCCTGCATTTGAAACTGCTGATACCAAATACAGTGGCAAGATGTAGTCACTATATATTTTTTCAGTGAATATATAAATGAATTATATGATTTTTAAATTTATCATTTTCTAAGAATGTTAAAATATTTCCTAGAATTTAAGTATTTATATGGCAATATAATCCTTCATACATGGGTGAACTACGACCTCTTAGAGCTGATGACCTCTTAATGAAGTGATGGTTGAGATTCATAGTCTCTGAACTCCTCTATATAGAAATATTATGCATTCTTTTTTTTTCTGAGATTAGATTCCATCTCATTATTGATGCAGAAAGTATTTGACTACATATAAAGCGCTCCTTTAAAGGTTAAAAACTAATGCCATAGGTATTTATATAGCCATTTATTTGCCTGTATACTGATCTTTATTCTGGACACACAACCAACCTCATTTAAATTTCAAGTCTCAGTGCAATTATCACAAACCTGTAACCTTAGAATAAAAAAAAAATACAGTATGAGTAAGAAACAAGATCAAATACTGCCATTTTCCCACATTACTTTACACATGTAATAGCCTTAGAGGTCTGGTTTTTAATTTTTTACATAATGGAATTCAAGACAGAGATTGTTATCTTGAGATAAGTTTATCAACCATTCATACAGCTCAACGGAGCACATTGCTAGAACTTGCTCCTGACAAGTATGCAGGAGGGCCGTCATTTTGATGTCCTTGTAGTTTACATTCTTCACCCTGTTAGGTAGCAATACTTTGTATGAGATTCGAAGTTGGTAAATCAATCAAGCAAGGAGAGTACAGATTAACTTGAACAATGTCACCCTAAAGGGAGATTAAAAAGCATCTTCTTCAAGATAGTGAAAAACATGAGGCTAAGAGATAAAGTTTACTTATATGAGGGATTGATGAAATTGTTTTGAAAAATCATGATGTAATTAAAATGGAATCAGAATGGCTGTAAAAACTATTTAGGTATGTAAAATAATGGTTATTTAGGTACAATTTACAAAGGATAAAATTCATCCTTTTATGTATATGATTCCTTTGACTTTGACAGTTTGTAACCACTGTCACTGTGAAGATACAGAGCACTCCCCACAAATTTCACTATGCATCTTTATGGTCAGTTCATTCCAATAGCCAGTGTCTAGAAATTACTAACCTGAATTCTATTCCTACATTTTTGCCTTCTCCAGGATATAATATAAATGGAATCATAAATTCTGTAGTCTTATGTGTCTGTTTTTTAATTTAATATAATAAATTTGAGATGCTGCCTTATTATATATTATTAATATTTTGTTCCCTTTATTGCTGAACAGTCTTGTATTGTACAGATGTCCCAAGGTGTATTTATTCATTAAATAGTTAATGGATATTTACCTTGTTTCAAGTTACTGCTATAAACATATCCATTCTCTTGGGTAGATGCCTGGAAGAACAATTTCTGGGTTCATATTACATTATATACATATATACATTTCAGATATTATAAGTAAAGTATTAAACTGCTCTCCAAAGCAACTGTACCATTTTGCATTCCTAGCAGCAATGTATGAGAGTTGTTCCTCATCTTCATCACCAATTGATGCCACAGTTTTTAAAAACCATTCTTATTTATGTGTAATAAAATCTCATTTTGGTTTTTATTTAAGTTTCCCTGATAAATAATGATGATTTTGCATGTGCTTGTTTATCATCTATTTCTCTTTTATAGTGAATAATCCATTCAATTTTAACTTTTAGTATTATTTTTTATATCTCTGTAGTTTTTAGGGTACCTGTGATTTTTGTTTACATGGATGGGTTCTTTACTGGTGAATTCTGAGATTTTAGTGCACTCATCACCTGAGGAGTGCACACTGTACCCAAAATGTAGTCTTTTATCACTCGCCCCACTCCTCCTCACCTCCAAAGTCTGTTATATCACTTTGTATGTCTCTGCATCCTCATAGTTTAGCTCCCACTTATAAGTGAGAATATATGGTATTTGGTTTTCCATTCCTAAGTTACTTCACTTAGAATAAAAGCCTCCAGTTCCATCCTAGTTGCTGCAAAAGACATTCTTTCATTCCTTTCAATGGCTGGATGGTAGTCCATGGTGTATATATACCACATTTTTTTTTATCCACTTGTTGGTTGATGAGCATTTAGCTTGGTTCCATATCTTTACAATTGTGAATTGTGATGCTATAAACATGCAAGCGCATGTGTCTTTTTCATATAATTATTTCTTTTCCTTTGGGTAGACATCTAGTAGTGGGATTGCTGGATTGAATGGTAGATCTACTTTTAGTTCTTTAAGGAATTTCTGTACTGTTTTCCACGGTGGTTTTACTAATTTACAATCCCACAAGGAGTGTACAAGTGTTCCCTTTTCACCAGTTCCATGCCAACATATATTGTTTTTTGACTTTTTAATTATGGCCATTCTTGTAGGAGTAAATTAGTATCTCATTGTGATTTTAATTTGCGTTTTTCTAATGATTCCTAATGATACTGATTCCTAATGATAATGATTCCTAATGATACTGAGCATTTTTCAAGTTTTATGACTTTTAATTCATCTTCCTTTGAGAAATGTCTGTTCATGTTCTTTGCCCACTTTTTGACGGGATTATTTTTTTTCTTGCTGATTTGTTTGAGTTTTTTGTAGATTTTGGATACTAGTCCTTTGGCACTTGCATAGGCTGTGAATATTTTCTCCCATTTTGTGGGTTGTCTGTTTATTCTGCTGATCATTTCTTTTGCTGTGCAAAAGATTTTTAGTTTAATTAGATCCCATTTGTCTATTTTTGTTTTTGATACCTTTTCTTTTTGGGTGTTGGTCATAAATGCTTTGCCTAGGGCAACGTCCAGAAGAGTTTTCCCAATGTTATCTTCTAAAGTTTGTATGGTTTGGGGTCTTAGATTTAAGTCTTTGATCCACCTTGAGTTGATTTTTGCACAAGATGAGAGATGGGGATCCAGTTTCAGTCTTCTACAAGTGGCTTGCCAGTTTTGCCAGTATCATTTACTGAACAGGGTATCCTTTCCCAAATTTTTCTTTTTGTATGCTTTGTTGTAGATCAGTTGGCCATAAGTATTTGGCTTTATTTTTGGGTTCTCTATTCTATTTCATTGGCCTATGTGACCATTTTTATACCAGTACCTTGCTGTTTTGGCAACTATGGACTTGTAGTGTAATTTAAAGTCTGGTAATGTGATGCGTCCAGACTTGTTGTTTTGCTTAGTATTTCTTTGGCTATGTGTGCTGTCCTTTGTGATCCAGAAGAATTTTAGAATTGGTTTCCCTAGTCCTGTGAAAAATGATTTTTTTTTTAGAAGGAGTCTTTCTCCATCACCCAGGCTGGAGTGCAGTGGCACAATCTCAGCTCACTGCAACCTCTGCCTCCAAGGTTCAAGCAATTCTCCTGTCTCAACCTCCCAAGTAACTGGGACTACAGGCAGCTGCCACCATGTAGCACGCAGCACCTGCTAATTTTTGTATTTTGGGTAGAGATGGGATTTCACCTTCTTGGTCAGGCTGGTCTCAAACTCCTGACCTTAGATGATCCACCCACCTCAGCCTCCCAAAGTGCTGGGATTACAGGCATGAGCCACTGTGTCTGGCTGATGATATTTTGATGGAAATTTCATTGACTCTGTAGATTGTTTTGGGCAGTATGATCATTTTCACAGTATTGATTATTCCCATCCATGAGCATGAAATATATGTTCATTTATTTGTGTCATCTATGATTTCTTTCAGCAGTGTTTTTTAGTTTTCCTTATAGAGATATTTCACCTCCTTGGTTAAATATATTCCTAGGTATTTTATTTTGTTCTGCAGTTGTTGTAAAAGGGATTGAGTTCTTGGTTTGACTTTCAGCTCGGTTGTTGGTGTACATTGATTTTGTGACCTGAGACTTAACTGAATTTGTTTATCAGATCTAGGAGCCTTTTGAATGAGTCTTTGGGGTTTTCTAAGTATATATCATCAGTGAATAGTGAAAGATTGACTTCCACATTTCCAAGTTGGATGCCGTTTCTTTCTTTCTCTTGCCTGATTGCTCTTGCTAGGGCTTCAAGTTCTATGTTGAATAGAAGTGGTGAAACTGTGCATCCTTGTCTTGTTCCAGTTTTCAGAGGAAATGCTTTCAACTTCTTCCCATTCAGAAAAATGTTGGCTCTGGGTTTGTCCTAGATGCTTTTATTACTTTGACTTAAATCCTTTCTATGCCTACTTTGTTGAGGATTTTTATCATAAAAGGTTGCTGGATTGTATCAAATGCTTTTTCTGCATTTATTGAGTTAATCATATGTGTTTTGTTTTTAATTCCGTTTATGTGATGTGTAACATTTATTGACTTACCTATGATAAACCATCACTTTATCCACTTAATTATGATGTGTTATCTCTTTGATGTGCCATTAGATTTGGTTGTATATTATTTTGTTGAGGATTTTTTCATCTATGTTCATCAGGGATATTGGTCTATAGTTTTCTTTTTTTGTTATCTCATTTTTTGGCTTTGGTATCAGGGTGTTACTGCCTTCATAGAGTGATTTAGGGAGGATTCTTTCTTTCTCTATCTTTTGGAGTATTATCAGTATGATTAGTACCAACTCTTCTTTGGATGTCTGATAGAATTCAGCTGTGAAGCCATCTGGTGCTGGACATTACTTGTTGGCATTTTTTTTTATTACTGATTTAAACTCTCTGCTTGTTATTGGTCTGTTCATGGTTTCTATTTCTTTCTGATTGAATCCAGGAAGTTTGTGTGTTTCCAGGAATGTATCCATTCCCTATAGATTTTCTAGTTTGTGCACATAAAGATGTTCATAATAGCCTTGAACTATCTTGGGTATTTCTGTGGTATCAGTGGTAACAGCTCTGGATTCATTTCTACTTGAGCTTATTTGGATCTTTTCTCTTCATTTCTTGGTTAATCTTGCAAATGATACATCAATTTTGTTTCTCTTTTCAAAGAACCAGCTATTTGTTTCATTTAACTTTTGTAATTTTGTTTCGATTTTATTTCATTCTGCTCTGATCTTTCTTATTTCTGTTTTTCTGCTGAGTTTGGGTTTAGTTTATTCTTGCTTCTCTAGTTCCCTGAGGTATGACATTAGGTTGTCAATTTGTGTTCTTTCAGACTTTTTCATGTCGGCATTTAAAGGAATGAACTTTCATCCTAGTACTGTTTTTACTGTATCTCAAAGATTTTGTTAAGTTGTGTCAGCATTATTCATTTCAAAGATTTTTTTTTTTAATTTCCATCTTGACTTCGTTAACTCCCAAATCATTCAAGAGATTACTGAATTTCCATGTATTTATATCTTTTTGAGGATTTCTTCTGTAGTTGATCTCAAGTTTTATTCTACTGTGATTTGAGAAGATACTTAATATAATTTTGATTTTCTTAAATTTATTGAGACTTGTTTTGTGGCCTACAATATGATATATCTTGAAGAATGTTCCACTTGCTGATGAGAAGAAAGTACTTTCTGCAGTTGTTGGGGGAAATGATATGTAAACATTTGTTACATCTATTTTTTTTCTGGGGTATAGTTTAAGTCCATAAATAATTTGTTGATCTTCTGGTTTGAAAATCTGTCTTGTGCTGTCAGTGCAGCATTGATGTCTTCCACTATTATTTTGTCGCTGTCTATCTCATTTCTTAAGTTCGGTAGTAATTGTTTTATAAATCTGGGAGCTCCCGTGTTAGGTGCATAAAAGTTTAGGATTTGTGATAACTTCTTGTTGCGCCTAACTTTGTATCAGTTACATTAAAGTCTGTTTTATATGACATAAGACTAACTAATCCTCTTTGCTTTTGGTTTTCATTTGCATGGAATATCTTTTTCCACTTATTTACCTTGAGTTTATACGAATCCTTTTGTGTTAGGTGAGTCTCGTGAAGACAGCAGATATTTGGTTGTTTTTTTTTTTATTCGTTCTGCCATTCTGTATCTTTTAAGGGGAACATTCAGGTGATTTATATTCAATGTTTATATTTAGGTATGAGATATTGTTCTATTTATCATATTATTTGTTACCTAGGACCTTTTTTTTTTTCCATTGCATTATTGTTTTATAGGCCCTGTAAGTTTTATGCTTTCAGGAGGTTCTGTTTTGGTGCATATTGATTTTTTTTCAAGATTTGGAGCTCTTTTTACCATTTCTTGTAATGCTGGTTTTGTAATGAAAAAATTTCTCAGCATTTGTTTGTCTTAAAAATACTTTGTTGCTCCTTCATTTATGAAGTTTAGTTTTGCTGGATACAAAACTGGTGGTTGACAATTCTTCTGTTTAAGGAGACTAAAGATAAGGATACGTAAGAAGATAGTGTGATTCTTATGTACCTTGGTGTGATCTTTTTGCCATGAATTTCCTAGGAATTTTTTGAGTTTCTTAAATTTGGATATCTAAATAATCTCTAGCAAGGCCAGGATAGTTATCCTAAATTATTCCCTTAAATAAGTTTTCCAAACTTTTATCCTTCTCTACTCCCTCAGGAAAACCAATTATGTAAGTTTGGCCATTTTACATAATTCCGTATTTCTTGGAGAATCTATTCATGTTTTTGAATTTTTAAAAATTATTGTCTAATTGTGTTAATTTGAAAACCTTATCTTTGAGCTTTGAAATCTTTATCCTTGTTCTAGTCTATTGTTGAAGCTTTCCATTGAATTTTTATGTATTTATGTCTTTCATTTTCAGAAGTTCTGATTGATTTTTTTATCATATCTATCTTACTGGAAAATTTTATATTCATATCCCAAATTGTTTTCTTTTAAAATTTTGTTTATTTTGGCTTTTACCTTTCTCCGGCTTTTACCTTTCTGTGGCGTCTCTTTAAGTAGTTTAATAATCAAACTTCTGAATTCTTTATTTAGTATTTCAAATATTTCATCTTAGTTTGGATCTATTGTTGGGGAGCTAGTGTGATATTTGCAGAGGGTACCATAGAACCCTATTTTGTCATACTACCAGAACTACTTTTCTGGTTCCTTCCCATTTGAGTAGACTATTTTTTCAAACTTTTCTTGATTTTATTTTTGACTTGGCTATATATATTTTTTAATTTCTCTTCTTCCCTCTTAACAACATGACTTTAATGTTTATAGTTTATTCTAGCCTATTTTGGTTCTTGGTGATTTTAGGGGTGAAGACTCTGTCTGAGTTCCTTAGTTATCGAGAGTCTTTGTTGGCTTTCTCACACATTGGGTGCAGTAGTTATGTACTGCTACATCCACAGTATGTGTGTGTAGCAAGTTGACTGTTTCCTTTGGGGTTGAAATTGCAAGAATCCCTTGAAGTGTATCTCATTCCCCTATTGTGCATACTTTACTTATTGATTTGTTTTTTCCCCAGTACTTTATTTACTGAGTTGATGGATCATTCTTCAGGCCAGTATGGGAGGGATTCCTGGATAGGAACTAGTTGTAGCTAAAGCAGGTGGGTAGATGCAATGCCCCATGGTGGGCAGAAGTCCCAGCCTTGGTGAAAGTGGCTGGGAGAGCTCTCAATTTGATATACTGAGGTTTTATCAGGATAAAGGATGGAAATTACTTCATCTCCCCTGCCAGACAGGAAAGCTATCCACCTCCCAGTCTCACTGCTGTCTCAGTGTTCCAGCTATTGAAATAAAACAGATGTCTCTTTTTGTCTGTAGAAAAGTTAATGTTCCAAGTAGAGAGGAATTGTGATTCTGCTTCTCATGCAAGCCTGAACCTTTGGGGATGCAATCACCATGAATTGTTCCAGAAAGGCTCCCTATAAAGTGCATTCACACTGAGTACCTATGGGAGAAGCCTCAACTGTGTCTGCAGTGGTGGACTATGAGAGAACAAGCATCATTCTCCAAAATTCTTCATGAGCACAAAGGCTGCGTGCCTGTTGGAGTAGAAGTGCAGACTCGCCCTGCTGTGCCCAGCACTGCAATTGTGTCTCTGTTGTAAGAAACTTCCCACCAGCAGAAAAATATGAGACTCGAGACCTACCATCCATATTCTTTTGTTCCACTGGGTATTCCCTTGATATGGTGCTCTCTCCCTTCCCCTAAGAGTAGGAGTTCCTGAGAGCTTAACTACAGTGATTGTTATTGCTCTTTTGAATCTAGCCACCCAGAGGGACTGCCACATTCCAGGTTGGTGCTGAGGAATATCTGCAAAGCATCCAGTGATGTGACCTGTCTTCATGTCTCCCAGAAGTGGGTACCAGCATCAACTCTAAGTTGTGAGAGTAGTGAGAGGAAGTGTCAGAGTAGTGAGTTAGTGAGAGGAAGTGTCAGAGTAGTGAGTTAGACTCTGTGCAATTCCTTGGTTATAGATTGGCTTAGTGTGCTGGCTTTCTTGAATGCTTGTTATAATTGCAGTGAATTTGTCACATGGACAGACTCAGGACCTCTGGTTAGCCAGGATGTTGCAAGCAGTGGTTATAGCTGAGGTTACACAGCAGTATTCTCCTGCATGGGCACAGTGTGATTCAACCTAGAGGTGCTGTAATGGATTGTCAGTTGGCCTCCAGCCAAGAAGCGGTGCTTGCATCAGCTGTGGTAGTAGCAGTGGGATTTGAGCTTGCCCTAAGTTTCCCTGGCAAAGTATTTTGGTTTCTCAGGTGATGGGTGGAGCTATAAAGCTCCCAAAGTTTATGTCCTTTATTTTAAGCTACCAGAGTGAGTGGAAAAGCAAAACTACTTGGGAGCAGAATCAGGAGGCTGTGTACTCTGACTCTCCTTGGCAGGGACAAGCAATGTCCCCAGTGAGGGTCAGGATGTTGTTCTTAGGCCACTGGGGTAATGTTCCAGAGGGAACTATAACTGTCTATTCTGCACAGAAGAGTTCTCAAAGGAAGTGGGGACTAACAGGTGTCAGTAAGCCTCACCCAGCTCCCATGCAGCTGGCAAGGCAGATCTCACTTCTGCAGTGCTCCCCTAACAGCACTGGGTTGAGATTCAGGCTGTCTATGGACAGAACTCAGACGTGCCCCAGGCCATAAGCCTTCCCAACAGAGACAGCAATCACACCTTTCAGATCATGCCCTCCCTGTCTGCCTGCAAGGCCAGGTGCTCAGCTCTTGCACTAGTGTCTGCAGTTCACTTCCTGCTTGTTCCTCAGGTTCTGGTTAAGGGAGTTCATTCCCACTTGAGATTATATCACAAAATTCAATTGGGAGCTTCTTTCACCCTGCAACTCCTCCCTGAGATAGTTGACTGACTTCTCCAAGGGCCCCTGTGAAATATAACCAGGAATGGCTTCCCTGGGTCCATACTGGAGACTGGAAATGCCTGCAAGGCACTTCCTACTGCTGCTTCTACTTTCATATTTCTCTTCACTTCCAAAATCAGTTTCAGCTCTGGATAGGGGTAAGGCCTTCTCCCATGATCTGAATTTTCCAATTCCTCAGTGGGGATTTGTATTCCCCCTCTTACCCTTTGGCGACTTACATTTTTTTTTCCTTTCTTATGGAGTAGGCTATAGTCTGCTGCTTCTTTCAGAGGGTCTGCGGATTCTTTCAGTTTTCCTGTTAAGTTCCGGCATTGCTTCCTGGAATAAAGCTTACAGTGTGAATCTCTATATGCTGTTCTGTCCTTTCGAATGAGGGAGGCATGCTAACACTGCCTCCAATCTGCTGTCCTGGAAAAAGTAACAATTTTTCATTTTTAATACGTGTATTTTTCTTATTATTGTTATTATTATTATTATTACTACTAAATCATGAGAGTTCTTTATGGATTCAAGATAGAATACTTTTAATAAATATATAATTTGCCAATTTTTCCCCAAGTCCGTATCTCATCTTTTTATTTTCTTTACAGTACCTTTTGAAGGCCAAATGATTATCATTTTTATGAAGTATAGTTATCAATCTGTTTTTTTCATTTGCACTTAGTGTGTTTTGAAAACTATTTGCTTAATCCAAGGTCAGAAAGATTTCCTGTTACATCTTCTTCTAGAAGTTTTGTAGGTTTAAGGTTTAATTCTAAAGTCCAATTTATGTTGTTTCTATGTGTCAATCTGACTGCAACATAGAGTATGCAGATATTTGGTTAACCATTATCCTGGGTATGTCTGTGAGGGTGTTTCTGGATGAAATTAACATTTGAATCTGCAGACTGAGTAAAGCAGATTGCTCTCCTCTATGTGGGTCAGCCTCGTTGAATCTTTCAGAGGTCTAAATAGAACAAAAATGTGGAATAAGGAGAATTTGTTTTCTCTGATGTTATATTATATACAATAAATAATAAAGATAACATAAAACATTTACATTAAAAGTGAAAAGACACTAGAGAAAAATTCATGAAGCAAAAAGCAGATTCTTTAAACAGATCAATAAAATTTATAATCTTTAGCCAAACTGATTACAAAATCAAGAGATGATTCAAATGACTCAAAACTCAGGAAAGAGAGAACATCTGTAGATCCTACAGATGTTAAAGCAAACTTCGGCAAACTTTTTCCAAAAACAGATCAAAAGTAAGTATTTTAGACTTTTGAGGCCATACACAGTCTCTGTTGCATATTCTTGTAATTTTGTTTATTTTTAGAACTCTCTAGAATGTAAAATAATTTTTACCTCATTGAGTATGTAAAAGCAGGTAGTGAGACTGATCTGGCCAACCCCACATTAAAAAGATAATAAAGAATAGTTATGAACAGATTTAGGCCAATGAAAGTAGTAAAGTAAATAAAATGCACAATGTATTTCTGATAGAAAAATGTCCAATGTTCATTCAAAAAGAAATTGATAACAGGATTGATTACATATTTATTACAAAGATGGAATTTGTAGTTAACAACCTTCGAGCAAAGAGAACTTTATGCCCAGATGACATCATTGGCAAACACTAGCAAACACCAAAAGAAGAAATAGCATCAGTGATACACAAATTCTTCCAGGAAATAAAATTTTGGAATTTCCAATTCATTTTACAGGAGGGGGAAAAAGGCCTACTGAAAAATATCCCTCAAGACTCTTACATTAGTTTCCTCTGGCTGCTATAGCAAATTACCACAAACATAATGAATTGCAGCAAAAGAAGTTATTCTCACAGTACTTGAGGTCAGAAGTATGAAATCCATATCGACAGGCCTAAATCATATTGTTGGCAGAGCTGTACTATCTCTGGAGGTTTTAGGGGAAATTCATTCATTGCCTCTTCCCAAAAGGTGAAGTCCTGTTAAGAAGAGCTTCCTGGTAAATGAATCTCATTGGTTTGGGGGTCCTCACCTATTCCACACTGACATGTTACTCTGAAATTAGCCTTTAATTACTTCTTAAACTTGTAATTGATTTTTCCTTATTCAATTGTATGCTGATGTCCCTTTTCTTCTGTGCTTTGCTAAAAGTGAAATAATTCTTATGTCTCAACTGTCCTTTTAGTTTACTTAGGAAATCAGTTTACTTAGTTGCCTTGTAACCTTAGCTCTCTGATAAGCTCAAGAAAAATACTGATTTTCAAATTATTCATCTTTTTTTGATTTTAGGATGGTGATGACATTCTTCACAGCTTCTTACCTACTAAGCAGAAACAAAAGTCTACACTTAGTTTAAAAAAAAAGTTGCTCTTTGTCACATGACTGAAGGGGAAAGAAAACAGAAAAGAAGAAAAAACAATTGCACAATTTCTGAAAGGAAGGGATTAGTGTAATTACATTCCATTTGAAGAAGTAAAAATACCATCTGTTTTCTGCAATTACATATTCAAAATTATTTAACTTAATTCAATGGTGTAGTCTGAAAGTGAAGAACACCTATATAACTATCAAAATTTAAATTAACACAAATCTTATATAAGCATCAAGGAAAACAAAGTTTATATTGAATACAAGTAATTAAACTACATATGTACTATTTTAATCATGTGTGTCCCTACCTTAAGAACACTGACAAAGGCCGGGCGCGGTGGCTCAAGCCTGTAATCCCAGCACTTTGGGAGGCCGAGACGGGCAGATCACGAGGTCAGGAGATCGAGACCATCCTGGCTAACACAGTGAAACCCCGTCTCTATTAAGAAATACAAAAAACTAGCCGGGCGAGGTGGCAGACGCCTGTAGTCCCAGCTACTCGGGAGGCTGAGGCCGGAGAATGGCGTGAACCCGGGAGGCGGAGCTTGCAGTGAGCTGAGATCCGGCCACTGCACTCCAGCCTGGGTGACAGAGCAAGACTCCGTCTCAAAAAAAAAAAAAAAAAAGAACACTGACAAATAAAAATCTATGATGGTTGATCATCATCCAAGAGACAAAAGCATACATTTATGCAATTGAAGTTATTCGGAAAACAGATGACAAATCAAATTAAGTAGCAAAATACGGTAACGATCGCTGCAAAGCTCCCTGTGGAAAATAAACTGCTATTAACAAGTAGAAAAGAAAATTTGTTTTCTTTTAGCAATTATTAGAATGAGAAACGTTATTGAGAAAACGTTTTATAGTTTATATTCTCTGTTCTTGTACTTTTCTAGGCAGGTAAGAATAAACAAATTATTTAGCACCATAGAGTTCAAAATATAGAGGTGTAAAATTGTTAAAATACTTATTTCACATATTATTAATTGGTATGCAAAAACACTTTGCAATTTAAAACATGCTTTAAAACTGTAATTAAAAATAAGTAGAAATAAAAAATTAGTAATAAATACACATTTAAATACAAAATATTAGATTATCATGATAAAATTGAGAATACCAACAATGAAGGAATCTATGAATTAGTATATGCATATTATATGCCAATCACACTCTTATATATCTTATTTAAATTTTCCCATTTAAAATAAATGTATAAAGTTTGTCTGTTTTAACAACACTTCCATTTTCTATTCTGTTATATTTCTGATATCTACCTGCACTGAAATTCAGGGACCTCCCACTATGCCTTCATCAAATTGCTGTACCTTCATAAATATAACCTAGAATTTAATTATAAGATCAGAAATATACCTTGTGCCACCAGTCCCCTTTATTTGAGTTTATTAGTAATTTATTCTTCTTGCCATTAAGATCACAAAAATTAAAATGAGAGCTTTGAGTCTATTAGAAAGGAGTCAAGAAAGCAAATTGTTCTATTCAATGAGAACCATAGAAAAGGAATACATAGAGTCTTGTTGGGACAAGTATGTGTAGTCCAACCCTGTTCATCAAAGATCAAAACTCCACATAAATGTTTAGTGTCAAAGCCTTATACCAGGATTTCCCAAAATGTTTTACAAAAAAAAAAAAAAAAAAAAAATTCTATAAGATTTCCTTGATGTCAAAAATCATTGCAAAAATAATTATTTAATTTAAATAAATATAAATATCCAAGGAGACATGGATTCCTTTGCTATAGCAATTCTCAAAGCCTTGTGTGTTCTGTGAATCTCCAAGAAGTATAGATAGTATTTAGTATTAGTTACAGAATCTCCATCTCCATTTCATTATTGTTGCTTTATTTGTTTTCTTAGATATTTGTTTTCTTAGATTATCTCACATTTAAAACTCTACAGAACATGTTTTAGGAAAAGCATTTTATTTGATGCTTTTATGTATTCTAGCCATGTCTCCTTCACAAACATGTGGTAATTTGGAGACACTGGTTTAGCATTCACAGTTTGACTTATCAGTCATATATCTTTTCATATAGACAGAAAGGTGTAAACTTCACAGTTGAGAGAGAAAATTGAGACATAGAAAATAAAATTTGGTCTAAATGACCAATTGAAAATTTCTAGAATATTATAAATAAATAAAATAGTTGATAACATATTATTCTAAAATATTTGTATTTGCAAAGTAAGCCATTAAAATTGAGAATATATCAGAAGAAAAAATAATAATCATTACCACTAAATGAACAATTACTTTTTGCTAGAATTTGTGTTGTCTTTTTGTAGACTTATTATTTTATTTATCCCAAGAATTATTCCAGTCAAATATATTATATCTATTTTATGGATAGAGTCATGAAGACTCAAATAAGCTAACTTGCTCAAGGTTACACAGCTACTAAATGGAAAAGCTGATATTTGTTGCAAGAAGTCAGGGACCCCGAACGAAGGGACTGGCTGAAGCCATGGCTGAAGAATATAAATTGTGAAGAGTTCATGGACATTTATTTGTTCTCCAAATTAATAGTTTTATAACTTCTTACAACTGTCTTTATTGCAATCTCCGAACATAAATTGTGAAGATTTCATCGACATTTATCACTTCTCCAATTAATACTCTTGTGATTTCCTATGCTGTCTTTACTTTAATCTCGTAATCCTATCATCTTCATAAGCTGAGAATGTATGTTGCCTCAGGACTCTGTGATGATAGCACTAACTGCACAAATTGTTTAAAAAATATGAAATCTGGGCACCTTGAAAAAAGAACAGGATAACAGTGATGTTCAGGGAACAAGTGAGATAACCATTATGTCTGGCTGCCGGAGAGCTGGGCAGAACGAGGCATATTTCTCTTGTTTCAAAAGCAAATGGGAGAAATATCGCTGAATTCTTTTCCTCATCAAGGAACATCCCTGAGAAAGATAATGTGTGCCTAGGGGTAGGCCTCTAAAATGGCCGCTCTGGGGCATCTGTCTTTTACAGTTGTAGATAAGGGACAAAATAAGCCCTGGTCTCCTGTAGCACTCCCAGACTTATTAGGATGAGGAAATTCCCGCCTAATAAATTTTAGTCAGACCGGTTGTCTGCTCTCAAACCCTGTCTCCTAATTGCTAATGAGTGCCCGACGCTTCATTAGCAATTTTAATTTCATCCCGTCCTGTAATCTTGTGATCTCACCCTGCCGCCATTTGCTTTGTGATATTTTATTACCTTTTGAAGCATGTGATCTCTGTGACCCACACCCTATTCGTACACTCCCTGCCCTTTTGAAAATCGCTAATAAAAGCTTTTTGGCTATATGGCTCAGGGAGCATCACAGAACCTGCTGACATGTGATGTCTACCCCGGACACCTAGCTTTCAAATTTCTCTCTTTTGTACTCTTTCCCTTTATTTCTCAGACCAGCTGACACTTAGGGAAATAGAAAACAACCCATGTTGAATATCAGAGGTGGGGTTCCCCTGATGCATAATAATAACAGCAATACCTTCTACTTACTAAGCTTTAATTCTAAACTAGGCATTGCAATATGTAATATAAATGTGAAAAGAAAAGAAAGACAGAGAGAAATAGAAAGAGAAAAAGAGAGGAAGGAAGGAAGGAAGGAGGGAAGGAAGGAAGGAAGGAAGGAAGGAAGGAAGGAAGGAAGGAAGGAAGGAAGGAAGGGTTTCCCCAGTAGATATTAAAATCTCAGAATTTCCTAATTCTAATATCCTGCTGTTTTCCACTATACTTCAAAAAGATTTAAGTAGCTGCTTAAAGCTAAGAGCATATTTGTTTCATTTAAGTAACATGATGCTCTCAAAATATCAAAGAAGAAATTTGCAAATTGAATACCAATGGAAAAAATAATTGATTTCATTAATTACAAAGGAAATTTTAGACTTGAATAAACCAAACCAAATAAATAATATTAATTTCCCACCTAAATTTAAATATATCTTCAACATGACTTTTCTTTGTTCTTTCTAATTTATTTATTGGATGCATGGCTTCTTTGACAACACTTTTATGATTACAACTAATACTCGGGGTATTCAAATTTATTAATGAAGAAGTCAGTCTTACAAACATCAGCTCAAGTGTCTTTATCATAATCTCTAATTAAAGACAATATGGGCTTACTCAAAGATTAGATGATCACTGTGTTATTGAGGTGAACATAATTTATCAGGTAAGGAAATACAGGTTGAACATCTCTAATCCAAAAATCAAACCCCAAAATGTTCCAAAACTTGAGAAAACTTTTGACCTCTGACATGATGCTTCCAGAAGAAAATTTCACCCATGACCTTGTGTGATGGGTGAACACAGTCAAAGCTTTGTTTTATGCACAATGTTATTAAAACTTTTATGTAAATTACCTTTAGGCTGTGTGTATAAGGGAAATATGAAACATAAATAAATTTCTTGTTCAGACTTGGGCTCCAACCCCAAAATATCTTATTATGTATATGCAAATATTTCCAAATAAAAAATATTCCAAATCTGAAACACTTCTGGTCCCAAGCATTTTGAATAAGGAATACTAAACCTGTATAAAGAGTAAAAATTACTACAGAGGAATACTAGAAAGCAAAAATCTTTCATATGAGCAAATGTTGAGTCATGCTCTCTGAAGCCTGTCACCGCCTAGTAGTAAAATGGATGATTGGTAATATCTCAAAGATATTTGAAGTTAGTTTATAACTCAATATTGAGTTATATTTCATACAACTCAAAACAGAGGTAAACCTGTCAG
Organism: Macaca nemestrina; assembly: GCF_043159975.1. Lineage (NCBI taxonomy): Eukaryota > Metazoa > Chordata > Mammalia > Primates > Cercopithecidae > Macaca > Macaca nemestrina. Next base: position 151,098,168 of record NC_092127.1, on the reverse strand, counting down.
TTAATAATATAATTTCTGGCAGGACACAGTTTCCAGTGAAACCTGATGCAATTCTAATAATTTCAGCTTACATCAAGCTTCAACCTGTGTATGATTTATATGACATTGACTAGCATATGAGTAAATAGTCAGGTCCTGAGCTATTGTTAATGATGATTGGTCAGAGTTGAATCTGTGCAAATGAGGGCTCCATCTTAAGTTGAATAAAGGAAGTATTGTAGCTAACAGGACTTGAGTACAACCTATCTCCAGTAACCAGACTGAAATTCACTGTGGGAACACATTGATCCAATGGCAAGCCCAGAGACATAATTATTTAAATTAGAGACAGAGATCAAACATTACAGCAGAAAAAAATACAAAATATTTTGTAGCAAAGGCCTTGAAGTGAAAAATAAACATTCTGGGATCAAAGAGAAGATGTGGAAAAGAACAACAGGCTGAACATAAGAAAAAGAAAACACAGATCGAATTAGAAATTCTCTTCTACAAAAGATTTTAATGTTATTATTGGTTACTTAATGGTGAAGAATGAGATATTGATAACCAAAGCCACTATTCTTTAGGGTTCTTTATGATAATGGTTTCTATGGTTAGGCTTGTGTTTTCACCCAAATCTCATCTTAAATTGCAATCCCCAGGTGTTGAGGGAAAGACCTGGTGAGGGGTGACTGGATCATGGGGGTGGTTTCCCCCATGCTGTTCTTGTGATAATGATCTTTCATGAAATCTGATGGTTTTATAAGGCAGGTTCCCTGATCTTGCTTGCTCGCTCTTTTGCCTGCCACCATGTAATATGTGAGTCTTCCCCCTCCACCACGATTGTAAGTTTTTAAAGCCTTCCCCAGCCATATGGAACTATGAGTCAATTAAACCTCTTTTCTTTATAAATTACCTAGTATTGAGTATGTCTTTATAGCAGTGTGAAAATGGACTAATACAAAAAATTCGTACTGCAGAGAGTAGGGTACTGCTATAAAGATGACTGAAAATGTGGAAGCAACTTTGGAACTAGGTGACAGACAGAGATTGAAACAGTTCAGAAGGCTCAAAACACAGTAAGATGTGGGAAACTTTGCAATTTCCTAGAGACCTGTTGAATGATTTTGATCAAAATGCTGATAATGATGTAGACAATGAAGTCAAGGCTGAGGTGGTCTCAGATGGAGATAAGATTGGGAACTGGAACAAATGTTACTCTTACTATGCTTTAGTGAAGAGACTGGCGACATTTTGTCCAGCGCCAATGATCTGCAGGAAATTGAAATTGAGAGAGATTATCTGAAATTGGAACTTATATTTAAAACGGAGACAGAGCATAAAAGTTTGGAAAATTTGCTTCCTGACCATATGGTAGAAAAGAAAAACCCATCTTCTGTAAAGGAATTCAAGCCACTTGCAGAAATTTGCAGAAATTTACAGAAATAACAAGAAGTCAAATATTAATTGCCAAGACCATGCGGAAAATATCTCCAGGGCAGTCCCTCTCATCACACGCCTGGAGGCCTGTGAAAAACAGTTTCATGGGCTAGGCCCAAGGCCTCACTGCTGCTCTATGCAGAATTGGGACTTGATGCCCTGTGTCCCAGCCATGGCTAATAGGGACCAACATATAGTTCAAGCTGTTGCTTCAGAGGGTGCAAGCTTCAAGTCTTTGCTGCTTCCAAGTGGTATTGGGCCTGTGGGTGCACAGAAGTCACGAATGAACTTTGGGAACCTCCACCTAGATTTCAGAGGACATAAGAAAATGCCTGGATGTCCAGGCAGAAGTTTGCTGCAGGGGTAGAGCCTTCATGGAGAACGTCTGCTGGGGCAGAGTGGAAGATAAATGTGGGCTTGGAGCCCCTACACAGAGTCCCCACTGGGGCACTGCCTAGTGGAGCTGTGAGAGGAGGTCCTCCAGACCCCACAATGGTATATCCACTGACAGCTTGCACAGTGCACCTGGAAAAACCATAGACATTCAATGCCAGCCCATGCAAAGCCATAGGGGCAGAACTGCCCAAGGTTGTGGGAGCCCACCTTTTGCATCAGTATGACCTGGATGTGAGTCATGGAGTCAAAGGAGATTATTTCAGAGCTTTAAGATTTAATGACTGCCCTGCTGGATTTTGGACTAGCATGAGGGCTGTAGCCCCTTCCTTTTGGCCAGTTTATCCCATTTGTAATGGGAGTATTTATCCAATACCTGTACCCTCATTGTACCTAGAAAGTAGTTAACTTGCCTATGATGTTACAGGCTCCTAGGCAGAAGAAACTTGCCCTGTCTCAGATGAGACTTTGGACTTTGACTTTTGGGTTAATGGTGGAATGAATTAAGAGTTGTGGGGACAGTTGGGAAGGCATGATTGTGTTTTGAAATGTGAAAAGACATGAGATTTGGGAGGGGCAGAATGATATGGTTAGGATTTGTTTCCCTACCCAAATCTCATCTTGAACTGTAATCCTCAGATGTTGGGGGAGAGACCTGGTAAGGGGTGTTTGGATCATGGGGATGGTTTCCCCTACGCTGTTCTTGTGATAGTGAATGATCTGTCATGAGATATGAGTACTTTATAAGGCACTTTTCCCAGCTCTTGTGCACTCTCTCTCTCTCTCTCTCTCTCTTCTTGCCTGTTGTTGTGTAAAACGTGCCTCTTCTCCTTCCAACATGATTGTAAGTGTCCTGAGGATTCCCCAGCCATGCAGAACTGTGAGTCAATTGAACTTATTTTCCTTATAAATTACGCCATCTCAGGTATGTCTTTATAGCAGTGTTATAGTGTTAAAATGGACTAGTAAAATGGTATAATAAATTCCATGCAGTTTTTATAAGTAAGCATGGATTTGGTTATGTTCAATAAATCCTTCTACACACTTCAAAAATTTTTACTGAAAACAGATATATAAATACTCAAATACTGTTCTATATTGATACATGAACCACGTGGATATTTTCTGAATATTAGAATTAAGATTCTGATACCTGGAGTGAACAAAACCTGGAATAATGGCCCTTTCTCAAATAATTTTGCCTTAACAAACCTTAATTCTATTTGGGTATGTTGTACATCACAGCAGCATTTATCCATGTATTTTTAGCATTTATATTGACTGTCTGTCCCTAAATGAACTGAGATTTTGGAGGGGAGGGAATTGTGTATTATTCATCTTCATGTCTCCAGTGCTTAACACTATTCATGGAATACTGGAGAGGCTCAATATATTTGTTTACATAAAATGAACAAAGTCTGAATGAATAAAGACTAACAAAAATAAAAGCAATGTGTCATTCCTTAATGGGTACTGGATCATGGATGAGAAATTGGACTTAAGTTGTGTCTTTGGCATTAATCAAAGGATGTTTTCAGGCTTGAGTACCCTCATTTGAAAGTCTAGAACTTGAACTACATCTATTGTTTAGAAATACTTGTTTTATTTTTCAAATTTTTGCATGTATTATTTTAATTATGGAGCCCTGTTCTCCAATGAAAACTGACCACAAATCTCAATATAAACAATGGATAAAAATAGACCTGAACTATGTGAACGAGGGCACATACAGCCTCATCTTCTTTCATTGTTGTTTCATTCTTTTTCTCACATGATCCAAAAACAACAACCTCTTCTATGACATTTTGAAGAAACATAGAGAAACACTGCTCTAATATATGGTCTTAATCAATTAGTAGCCATAAAAATATACCATATTATAATTTGTGTTTAAGTAACAAAATATTTTACAGTTAACATGCCATAACAATATCCTCCTAGAATGCCTGTGTTGGTGTGATTGAGCTATTCTTGGGATTTTCTACATAAACTTATGTCTATCTAAAACAATTAAATTGATCATTAAGGTGTTAGGAATAAACACTTTTCTCAACTTATTTTTAAGTAAATTTGCTCTTGTTCTTACATTTTTCTATAACTCCTTTGAGAGCACCTTATTTTTAATGTTTAATGTAGTTGCAGCTACTAAAGACATATATAAAATAAGAAAGTTAATTAAATATTAAGGATTCTCTCTCAAGTGTGATTCATTTTATATTCCATATTTTACTCTTCGGTTGCTTTGAAAAGACAATTTTAATCTAATTAAAATATTGCCATACTCATGCTGCCAGTAATAAATTTAATGAATGCAAAGAGAAGTCATAGGGTAACTATTTTCTATTAAAAAACATCATCACACTATTAATAAAAATGATTTTTCATCTTCTACAACAGTTTTATTATTACTAAAAATGATATAGGTTGTGTGTTTCTTGATAATTTAGTATCCTTGGTTGAATATGATCATGCATATTTAGTTTCTCTCCATTAGTGCCCTTTATATTAATAGGGTGCATTGATGAATACATTTCAATATGTTGTTTCATTTTTATAGAAATGGAAAGCAAATATTCTTCCAAAGGTATTCACTCCTAAAGAAATAGAATGAAGTCTCTGTTGTATGTTTTAAATATACAATTTAAATCCAGCATAGGTTTTATAGCATAAATTTGTAAATAATAAAAATTATTCAGACTAAGATTTCCTATTTTTCTTTTGTACTTATATATTCTATTCACCAAGACAACATTTGTGTAAAATATTAAACCAGACTCAGTCCTAGCTTTCATACAGCCTAGGTATAGAGTAAGAAGAAGAAAAATTTGATTAATAATAGTACTTTAAGTTTCTTGAGTACTTAACTTGTGCCAGGCATTGTTTTAATACTTTCAAGAATGATGAACAGAAAGAAACATAGAAACAGATTCATGGCAAATCCCCTGGGAGTGAGTCCCTAAACCTCTGTCACAATCAGAAAACTGAAAAAGCAGAAAGCAACCCCTGGAATTATTGGTCCCCAAACACACTGCTTTGCAGTAATAACCAGGAATCAAGAATCTTTTTCCAGAATGCTGAACTCTCAGCCATATCACTAATTCCTCAGCAGGGGGAAAAAGTGTGTACACTTCTCACTCCATTTAGATCATTCCTAAATTCAAATGTCATAGTAATTCATCTGGTGGGCAAGGCTGAAATCAGATCTAGAATCCTAGCTCCAAGGAAATCTAGAAAATATAGTTTTAACACAGTAGAAGGGATTTGGAATAGGCTTCCAAATGGGCCAATCTACTGTGTCCATCAAACCCAAATACCACTTTTGTGTAAAAAGATTGTACATTATTTTACATCAAGACAGAGAACCCAGAAAACCTTGGCACCTTCAAGCCTATACATCATGAATTTGTGGAAATGCTATTTTTGTTTAACAAAAGCAAAAGAAAGCAAAATCTGAAATAACATTGGAAAACAAAAGTGAATCATAAATACAGCATAAACGTGTTACAAATTCTGGAGATTGTCAATCTTTGTAATCATTATTATGAAGAAACAACATAGAAGAAAAAAATACTACAATGCAAAGTAATACCACAGCAAGTTACTGCACTGGTTATTATAATTTCAAAATATTCCAAAATTAGAGTCAAAAAAATGAGTAATAAAAAGAGTCCCCTTAGTCAATTCTCAAAATCATTATTTTGTTAATAATACACCTTCCCCTGAAATAAATTTATTACAGCAGCACAGCTGTCTAAAGAGGTATATTAGCATGTGTGTGTTGGAACATAAAATATTATAATATGTAGAAAAGGGCTTCTAGAAATTAGGACTCCCAAAATAGTTAATAGTCAATACCACAAGAATAAAATCATCTTTACTTTGGCAATTAGGGGAGCACAAAACTGGGCTTCCTGCTCTCAAGCTATGTACTCTAAAGTGAAACTTTCCAAATAACATTTCACTCATTTACACAGAAAATGCAGACATAGATATAGCCCCTCCCACTTCAATTATGGGATGAGATTTCTTTGAGGAATCAGCTTATACCACTGCAATGGAAACCTACCCTAGGTAGCTATGTAAATAAATCTGCATTTTCCTTCAGTACTGTGAAACTTAATACTGAGTGCCAACTTGATTGGATTGAAAGATGCAAATTATTGATCCTGAGTGTGTCTGTGAGGGTGTTGCCAAAAAAAAAAAGATGAACATTTGAGTCAGTGAGCTGGGGAAGGCAGATCCACCCTTAATCTGCTGGCCACCATTTAATTGGCTGCCAGTGAATATAACGCAGGCAGACAAACATGAAAAGGTGAGACTGGCCTAGCCTCCCAGTCTACATCTTTGTCCTGTGCTGGATGCTTCCTGCCCTGGAACATCAGACTCCAAGTTCTTCAGCTCTGAGACTCAGACCGGCTCTCCTTGCTCATCAAGCTTGCAGACAACCTATTGTGGGACCTTGTGATCCTGTGAGTTAATACGTATAAAACATATATACACACACACACACATGTGTGTGTGTGTGTATAAAATTAGTTCTGTCCCTTTAGTGAAGCCTAATACAGATTTTGGTACCGGGAGTGGTTCTAGTGGAACACAATATTAAGGATGGAATTGTTTTGTTGATTTTAGAGTTTCTGGAGTTGGCTGCTTAATATGATTACACTCAAAAATGCTAAAGGCTCTACTTATAATAGTATGGAGAACACTGATAGTTCTTGGCATTAACTGTTTAGAGAGTTATGCAAAATAAATGCAATTGATGCTGCTGATCCACCAGTCATGAAAGGCAAGGAGTTTAGTGACCCTATACATAATACCTTTGACCATATGTGGAGAACCAAGGAACATAATGAAGCTGATTGGTTGCTCCTAAGTTCAGTGGACAAAGTGATGAAAGAAAATGAAGAACTCATAGATTCTGTCTTCTAGCTGCAGAAGCTGATACTGAGCCTCAAATCTGCTAAGATTGTCCTGAGTGATAGTCTTATCTCCTGTAGAGAAAGAGCTGAAATTGTGGAAAAAACAGACCCAAGCTCTTATCATGCAAGTGGCTGACCTGCAATGAAACGGGCATGCACAGCCTCACCAGGTGTCTGCTATTAAAGGGAGAACATTGATTGGAAAAGAATGGGGCCATGCAATTTGGAATGGGGATGTGTGAGAGGACCCTGATGAAGCTGGGGAACTGAGCTTGTAAACTCTGATTCATCTTTTTTTTTTTTTTTCAGGAGAAGGAACAGTTTACCGGTCCCCAGTGGTGGCAATATCCCCTTCCCAACCCATGCTGCCATCAGCCTTTCACCTATATCTGGAAAGATATATCCTGTGCTGCCTGAGGCAACAGTGATGGCCTCCCCAGAGGCAGTTGCCAGGCAAAATAATGTTGGTTCTCCTCAGGAGACTCCTCCAACACCCCTGTCATCACCCAATGTGCCTATGAACAATGTGTCCATGGTTGCAGGGATGGAGCATATTCATCGGCTCAGTAACATGGACTTCCACTCACCAAGACTGACCTGGCTAATGCCACTGCTGAATGCCCAGTTTGCCAGCAGCAGACAATAACACCGAGCCCTTGATATGGCACCATCCTCGGGGTGATCAGCTAGCTACCTGGTGACAGGTTGATTATATTGGACCTCTTCCATCACGGAAAGGGCAGAGGTTTATCATCACTGGAATATACACTCCAGATATGGGTTTGCCAATCCTGAGTGCAATGTTTCTGCCAAGACTATCACCCGTGGACTCACTAAATGCCTTATCCACCACCATGGTATTCCACACAGTATTGCCTCTGACCAAGGCACTCACTTTACAGTTAAGAAGTGTGGCAGTGGGCTCATGCTCATGAAATTCACTGGTCCTACCATGTTTCCCTTCATCCTGAAGCAGCTGGATTGATAGAATGGTGGAATGGCCTTTTGAAGTCACAATTACAACACCAACTGGGTGACAATACTTTGCGGAGCTGGGTCATAGTTCTCCAGAAGGTCATGTATGCTCTGAATCAGTGTCCAATATATGGTACTCTTTCTCTCATAGCCAGGATTCATGGGTCCAGGAGTCAAAGGGTGGAAGTGGAAGTGGCACCACTCACCATCACCCTTAGTGATCCACCAGCAAAATTTTTGCTTCCTGTTCCCATGACATTATGTTCTGCTGACCTAGAGGTCTTAATTCCAGTGGAAGAAACACTGCCACCAGGAGAAACAACAATTCTATTAAACTGGAAGTTAAGATTGCCCCCTGGACACTTTGGGCTCCTCCTACCCTTAAGTCAACAGGCTAAAAAAGGAGTTAGGGTGTTAGCTGAGGTGACTGACTATCAAGGTGAAATCAGTCTACTACTCCATAATCAAGATAAGGAAGAGCATGCATGGAATACAGGAGATCCATTAGGGCATCTCTTAGTATTATCATGCCCTGTGATTAGGGTCAATGGGAAACTACCACATCCCAATCTAGGCAGGACTACAAATGGTCCAGACCCTTCAGGAATGAAGGTTTGGATGACTCCACCAGGGGAAAAAAAAAAAAAAAAAAAAAAAAAAATGACCTGCTGAGGTGCTTGCTGACTGTAAAGGGAATACAGAATGCAGAATGGGTAGTAGAAGAATGTAGTCATCGGCCGGGCGCGGTGGCTCACGCCTGTAATCCCAGCACTTTGGGAGGCCGAGACGGGCGGATCACGAGGTCAGGAGATCGAGAACATCCTGGCTAACACGGTGAAACCCCGTCTCTACTAAAAAATACAAAAAACTAGCCGGGAGAGGTGGCGGGCGCCTATAGTCCCAGCTACTCGGGAGGCTGAGGCAGGAGAATGGCGTGAACCCGGGAGGCGGAGCTTGCAGTGAGCTGAGATCTGGCCACCGCACTCCAGCCTGGGTGACAGAGCGAGACTCCGTCTCAAAAAAAAAAAAAAAAAAAAAAAGAATGTAGTCATCAATACCAGCTACAACCGAGTGACCAGTTGTAGAAACGAGTACTGTAATTGTCATGAGTATTTCCTCCTTCTTTTGTTAAAAACGTATGTGTGCATGCATACAGTTGTTCTAAGAAAATATCGTCATATTATTTCCTTTTCCTTTATCATGTGGCATAAGATTTATTGACTTCATATCAACATTAAAGTATTGTTAACTTTATGTCATAGTATCTTGGTTGGGGATTGGTGCATTTCTGGTTGTACAAAGGATAGTTGCGTTGTTAGGTATAATTATGACCTTATTATTGTCTTTATTTGAAGATTATATATGATCTTAGGAGATGTGTATGGTTCAAGTTGACAAGGGGTGGACTTGTGATGGTTAATACTGAGTTTCAACTTCACTGGATTGAAGGATGCAAAGTATTGACCCCGGGTGTATCTGTGAGGGTGTTGACAAAAAAAGATAAACATTTGAGTCAGTGGGCTGAGAAAGGCAAACCCACCCTTAATCTGCTGGGCACCACCGAATCAGTTGCCAGTGAATATAAAGCAGGCAGAACAATATGCAAAGGAGAGACAGGCCTAGCCTCCCAGCCTACACATTTCTCCCATACTGGATGCTTCCTGCTCTTGAACACTGGACTACAAGTTCTTCAGTTTCGTGACTTGGACTGGCTCTCCTTGCTCCTCAGGGTTGCAGACAGCCTATTGTGGCACCTTGTGATCATGTGAGTTAATACTTAATAAACTCCCACATATGTATATATCCAATTAGTTCTGTTCCTCTACAGAACCCTGATTAATACAAGTAGTATAATAACTTTACTAGCGACTTAAGGATAATTAATGGATCTAAAAAAGAACCCCATTGAATGATCAAAATAATTAAACCCAGAACAAAGATAAATGAGTCAAAGAAAATTGTACTAAAAATTCTCAGAGCAATTTTGAAAACAATTAATTCCCAAAAAAAGATGAAACACTGTCTTGAAAAAGGAAGAAGTAATAAACAATATAACATACTTAACATTTAAAAATACAAGTTATACACATTTATTAGTCTGGAATTGACTAAAACTAACATTTATTATCTAACAGAAAAGTCAGAGAAATCTTCCAAAATCTAGAGGATTAATCTAAAAGAGATTTTTGGATATCTTATTAATGTGTTATCTGTAAGAAAAGAACAAATAAAATTGAGGACAAGAAACATATGTTGCTTTTATTTATTGTTGCTGTTTAGTTTCATTTGCGTGTGTGTGTGTGTGTGTGTGTGTGTGTGTGTGTGTTAAGATTATAATTTTCCTGGAACCAGCCTTCAGATTGAAAAAGTCCATCAAATGCTGAGCAATTATTACTATATTCTTTCCTCTAACTCTTTAACTTCTAATAAACAGATATTATTATTATAGAGATGATGAGATAAAAAGCCCCAAGAGGGAAATAAAATAGTTATTTTAAAGAAATAAGAATAAAGTTTACATTAAATTTCTATATTGTAACACTGAATATTAGAAATAAAATATCTTTAAATTTCTGAATGATATATCTGTTTAATTCAAAACTGTATTTCCATTAATACTTTAAATTTAGAAAATAAAAAGATATTTTCAGTTAAAATGTAATAACAAGTGTTAACTGTTAGTTTGTTATTTTATGGTTTGGAGACTTTTGAAAGAATTCCTTGAGATGCAAGGAAGATTTTTTTAATGATTTCAATAAACATAGCTATACCACACAAGAAGCAATAACTACAAACTAAAGTGATATTTGGAATCTAAATTACTTTGTATGCATAGTGAAATATATTAAGTGATTAATCAAAGTCTGTATTTTAATATAGTTGATGATTATATTTAGAACTGACTAAAGTAATAATATGACTATACAGTCATAATAGTAGGAGTTATTTCTAGCCTATAAATATTTCAATAATAAAAACACACATGTGTACACATAAAAGCACACAAACATATAACTATTGAAAGGGAAGAATTGTACCTTTTGTTAAATGTACTGTAGATATTGATATATAAACTCCATAAAGGCAAGGAAATGTTTTATCTACCAATATACCATTGGAGTTTAGAAATTGCATTATATATACTGGGCACTAAATACATGTATATTAAGATGACTAGACAAAATGTTGTATAAATTACAGCCCTCCTATAATACATGGAGTAAATTACATTTTAAAAATTAAAACAGCAATTAACTTATGAAAAAACTCTAAGAATGCAACTGATCACTGTGTAGTGACTATATTTTAAAAATTCGAACACTTTAATTAGTGTCCCAGAGGCAACGGACCTAAATTGATAATATTTAATATTCTGGAATAGAAACCTTTGTAATATAAAGAAGTCAAATTTTCTCAAATTAATTTGAAACCTGAAAAACAAAAAAAAACAAAAAGACAATCACAAACTATTAGAAAATACTTGAAATACATGAAATACAGTAGTGGCAGAATGTATAAAGAGCTAAATAATTGTTTTAAATAGGTCAATGGACACAGAAAACTTGCCAAAGAAATAATATATCTGTATGCTTATATTTCTGTAAGTATACTGAGAAACTCTCAAATTGAAAGGTCATAAAAGAGGAAATGTAAATTGAAATGACAATGGGCATCACTTTTCACAACTGAGAGTGGAAAAAAAAAATTGAAAGTTTGTTGATACTTTTTACAGGTGAAGCCATGAAAAGAAGAATTCCAGCATGAAACCTACAGGTATTTATGCCAGATGTCACACACTAAGGCTGTGATATAAGTTAAGAAATGAGAAAGAAAGGCAGACATAGCATGTATGGATCGAAGGGAAAATGGGGGGCCAGATATACCCAGAACAATGAAAACAGACAAAATTCAAATATATACATACCAGAAAGATACTAAAAAGTGAACAGAAGTCATGGTTTTGGCATAGAAATGTTCTTGCATATTCCAAAGAAATATTTTGTGTAGATAATATAGCTTCAGTACAAAGTGGTAATGTGTCACTGGAACACAGGAGATAATAATATTTCTTGTCTAGATACTATCAATATGGCACCCATATAAATAACAGAAGTAAAAACAGACTTAAGACTAAAGGGGAGAATCTATGGCTAAACACAAAAAAGTATGTGGTCCAGAGAGATAATATGTTAATGGAAATCTAGGGACTTGGAACTACTAAAATGAGACCAATCCTGGGACTGATCATGAAAGGTAAGTCACAAAAATCATATACTTAGGCTGAAAACGAAGAAACGTTTTGAAAATATATATAGATGTCAATGTTTTTTAAGTTATAAAAACAGAAACAAATATAAATATGTTTCATATCTGTAAACTCACTCTGTTAAAAAAATAAAAATTTCCTACCAAGGATCTGATTTAAAAAACAAAAGAAGAGAGAAAGGAGAAATCAGGAGAGAAAGAGAGACTGATTTTCTGAGAGTAAATCTCCAATATAAATATTTGTATCACATGAACAACAACTTGGTGGGCCAAGGGCATCAACGCTTAGTCTTCTCCACACCATCTGGTACTTAATATACACTGATAACTACTGATACCACCATTTGTAAACATGAGAACTTAATTAGACTCTTTCCAGCTATTGTCCACACAGCTATAGTGACCGGTATTCTCTAGGGATTGTATTATCTTTATGTTTTGAGAGCAACTGGAAAGTAATTAAAGCCACTTTTTATTTTGGACTTTTGCACATCATCAGCATAAACATTAATCTTGCTGCTGCTATTATCATATTTTAATATTTTTTAAATCAAAGATGTATGGAAACTATGGGAAATGTGGAGCTCTTTCACACCAGTGTGTTGTTCTTCCCTTCTTTAAAAGAGAATGAAAAGGTGTAGTGGCCCAAGCCTATAATCACAGCTTTTGGGAGGCCAAGGTGGAAGGATTGCTTGAGCCCAGGAGTTCAAGACCAGTCAGGGCAATATAAGGAGACTTCATCATTATAAATGTTTTAAAAATTTAGCAGGTCATGGTCGCACACACCTGTCTAAGTTACTGGGGAGGCTAGCGCATGAGGGAATGCTTCAATGTGGGAAGTCAAAGCTGCAGTGAGCCGTGATTGTATTACTACACTCCAGCAAGGATAACACAGAGTGAGACCCTGTACAAAAAAAAAAAAAAAAAAAAAAAAGCAACTGTGGCAAATGCAAAAATTGATACATGGGACCTAATTAAACTAAAGAGCATCTGCACAGCAAAAGAAACTATTGATAGAGTAAACAGATGACCTACAGAATGGGAGAAAATTTTTGCAGACTATGCATCTGAAAATGGTCTGATATTCAGCATCTATAAGAAACTTAGACAAATTTACAAGAAAAAAACAACCCCATTAAAAAGTGAGGAAAGGACATGAACAGACACTTCTCAGAAGGAGACATACATGTGGCCAACAATTATATATAAAAAACTCAACATCACTGATCATTGGAGAATTGCAAATCAAAATCACAGTGAGATACCATCTCACAGCAATCAGAATGACTTACTGAAAAGTCAAAAAAATAAATAAAACAGATGCTGGCGAGGTTGCAGAGAAAATGAAATGCTTCTACGCTATTGGTTGGAGTGTAAATTAGTTCAACTATTGTGGAAGATAGTGTGGCAATTACTCAAAGACCTAAAGACAGAAATAACATTCAACCCAGCAATCCTATTACAGGGTATATACTCAAAGGAAAACAAATTGTTCTATTATAAAGGCACATGCGCGTATATATTCATTGCAGCATTTTTTACAATAGCAAACACATGGAATCAACCTAAATGCCCATCAATGATAGCCTGGATAAAGGAAATGTGGTACATATACAACATGGAATACTATGCAGCCATTAAAAAAAAAAAAAAAAAAAAGCTAGATTATGTCCTTTGCAGGGACATGGGTGGAGCTGGAGGCCATTATCCTTAGCAAACTAACACAGGAACAGAAAACTAAATACCACATTTTCTCACTTGTAAGTGATAGCTAAATGATGAGAACACATGGACACATAGAGGGGAACAACAGACACTGGGGCCTTTCGGAGGGTGGAGGTTGGGATGAGGGAGAGGATCAACACAAGTAACTAATGGTTACTAGGCTTAATACCTGGGTGATGAAATAATCTGCACAACAAAACCCCATGACAAACATTTACCTATGTAACAAACCTGAATATGTACCCCTGAACGTAAAATAAAAGTTTAAAGAAAAAATAAATAAAAGAGCAAAGATAGTGTTGTTATCAAGCGCAGTGAACAAAACAATGTACTGGCTGTTACATTAGTCTTTTTTTTTTTTTTTTTTTCTCAAACAGAGTCTTGTTCTGTCACCCAGGCTGGAGTGCAGTGATGCAATCTTAACTCACTGCAGCCTCTGCCTCCTGGATTCAAGGGATTCTCCTGCCTCAGCCTCCCAAGTAGCTGGGACTTCAAGTGTGCAAAACCATGCCTTGGTAATTTTTGTATTTTTAGTAGAGATGGGTTTTCACCATGTTGGCCAGGCTAGTCTGGAACTCCTGACCTCAGGTGATCCACCGGCCATGGCTTCCCAAAGTGCTGGGATTACAGCTGTGAGCCGCCACACCTGGCCACATCAATCTTTTAGGAGAAAACTTGGTCCTTGACTGTAGAATTGATTAGGGGCATGGTATGAAGGAACATTTATAGTTGAACATTGAGAGAAGGTAATCTAAGTTTAGGATTTTTGTGGATTGCATGGGAGTGGAGGAAAGGGGAATAGAGGAGAGCTGCTCAGTACAGAACTCTAGCTAGGTTCCTTTGAGCCTTCTCCATTAGGAGTCAACCTTGGTCTATAAAAACTTGAACAAGCAGTAGCATAGTTCTAATAGCTGAAGACTACATCGAAAATAGGATGTTAGTCCATCCCCCACCCCTTAAAGTGCCTTCTTAAGAAAAGTCAAGGCCGCCAAAACAATTTACTGTTCGATTCCTCCAAAACCTAAGGATAGGGCCTCTGTTTCCAAGTCTCTGCTGGAGAATAGAATCCTAACTTCAATAACTGCCAGTTAGGCCGGACGCGGTGGCTCAAGCCTGTAATCCCAGCACTTTGGGAGGCCGAGACGGGCGGATCACGAGGTCAGGAGATCGAGAACATCCTGGCTAACACGGTGAAACCCCATCTCTACTAAAAAATACAAAAAACTAGCCGGGCGAGGTGGCGGGCGCCTGTAGTCCCAGCTACTCGGGAGACTGAGGCAGGAGAATGGCGTGAACCCGGGAGGCGGAGCTTGCAGTGAGCTGAGATCCGGCCACTGCACTCCAGCCTGGGCGACAGAGGGAGACTCCGTCTCAAAAAAAAAAAAAAAAAAAAAAAAAAAAAAAAAAAAAAAAAAAAAAAAAAATTGCCGGTTAGCAGACACAGCTGCATCAATTGCATTTTAATTAAACTTTTGTAATTTTTTACTTCTCTGATTTTTTTTCTCTCATGTTTTTCCCCTTCCCTACTCTGTCATTTTCTCTTTAAAATGACCAGTCACCTCTCTGCAAATGTGAGTTCAGTTCATGATGAATTATCTTCCCTATTGCAATAGTTATTACTGATAAAAATCTTTTCTTGCCACTTTAACTGGTGTCAAGCTTTGAGGTAGACATTACAAAAAATAGGCTTCCAAATACAAAGAATACTGGTAGTCCAATCTAGAGACTTTAAAGTTGTGAAAGTTTCACGACTAAACTATCATGATTTGAATGAAGTTTGTTCTCTCTGAGTACTGGACATCGGGGATTTGGGGCCCTTAGATAACCATCACTAAGATTCAACAGGAATGAAAGCTATCTTTGGTTAATGCCAAGAGAAAGAATGATCATAGAATTGTGTTATAATCTCTTTCCCAAAACATTTTCTACTGTGGTGATTTAGTTCTAAACTTTTTTTTTTTTTAACTAAGTTTTTTTGTGTGTTTTTTTTGTCATCTCTCAAATAGTCTCAAAACCAAGTCTAGCTTTCTGATATGAGATATTTTACAAATATTTACCTGAAATCACTATTTCTTAAAGGTGATCCAGAAAAAAAGAAAGTAGATATGTGATCACCTCTAGAATCAATCTTCTAATTTCTAGTATGTAATCAGTTGAATAGGTGGTATTTGTATAATGAGGTAATTTTCTTTCTTCTTTCTACTGATGTCTCAGATTGTCAGAGATGTGGACAGACTGACTTTCTGCTCATAAAACATCTGGGACTTTATAATTATTGATACTTTCTTTTCCTTTTTCTAGCTTTGTTTAAGAGAGGGAGAAAGGCATTATTCTCCCTCAATGTGCAATTTTGACTCTCCACACACTGGCAAGGTTAGGCTTGAAATTGTATTTATTTTTGTGAATCTTATGAAATCTCTTTTTTTAATATCTATTTTTGAATCCAAGTTTATAACCACATCTCTCATTTTTTTTATTTATATGGGGGCTCCATCTGCTGTCTAACAAATATGATCTTTCACCACTTTATCTTTGTTGTTTGTACTCACAAAAGCAAACACTATTCTTTTTTGAAAAAAATCTCCTTTAAAAAGGCGTTTTGATAGCATTTTTATTCTCCTCCATCTTGAAATAATATGATTACACTAAAATGGAAGTCACCTTTCTTGAGTGATGATTTATAAATGTCAGAAGGTGAAGGTTGAGCATTGGAACGAAGAGAACAATTTTTTATTTAAAGGTTATTTTTGTTTCCAAAAACATACCTTAAAAGTTACTAAAATTTTTTGTATGTGAAAATATGAAATCTTTGTGTGCTTTGTAAACTCAGAACATTTTTATTCAATAATTTTTTAATCACACATCAGGATAATTCTCATATAAATCTCTACTAACATAACAATTTTCAATGTTTTTTGGGAAAAAGGGGGTATATCAATTATTAGAATCTAATTGATAATTACACATTAAATGACAGATATTTTGGTGAGATACTCTCAATGTGTTTACAATGTAGTTACAGATATAACATGTGGGCATAATGCAAAAAAATTCATAATACTATTCAAGGAAAATAGATAACACATGAAGTTTATGGGATGAAAGACATTTAAATGTTTAGTGAGGAAATCAATATCTTATAATGGAACTTAACCTGTATGCAGAAAAATAAACACTTGCTGAGATTCAGGTTAGCAACTGATGACTTTGATGAAATAGGGATATTAGGTTGGTAAGCATTTGGATACAGAGACACAGAAGAGATGTGAGGCTAGTCAAAGAGTGTTGACTCCTGCTATTGTTAGGTTTGTTTTGTTTGGTTTTGTTGTATTTGTACAGAGTAGAAATAGGAAGTTTACTTGACTTAATGCAGACTAGATAAGAGAAAAAGGAACGTGCTGCAGGCAGCTAGTTAAACTACATCATGCTTATCTCTGTGTGAAATCATAAAAGTCAAAATTAAGGTTCTGGCAGAAGGAAATGTGGCAGAAATATGTCAGAACTGGGATGTTTCCTGGATATAAATGACAACTTTCATCATGACAAATTTTATAATATGAAACTAGTTAAAACTAAATTAGGTTTAGTTGCTTCTTTTGTCATTTATACATGTCAGAAACTATTTAGAAAGTTCAAACATGTGAAATTATTAACAAAACATCTTTTATAAACCTGCAAAATAAGAATGTAATGGACAAGATGGGCATTTCTGGACTAATAATAACTGTATCTGCTTACAGTGCCTGGTACCTTCTAGGCACTCACTGAACAGTATATGTCTAAGCATAAAGGAAGGAGGAAGCATGGCATATATTATATATCAACTCTGACATACTAGTCATTGTATGGCACATACACATATATAGTTTATTATTTACATTAACTTCTGAATGATCAGTACATATAAACCCATCCAGTGTGATTAATTTATTATAGAGAAAGTAGATCACGGATAATTTAGTGTTTTATGCTTTGATTTATCTTTAATTAAAAATCATAGCTGTTTGAAAGCAAGGGCTGAATTTTTATTAGTTTAGTAATCTGGGATTCCAATTATTGAAATTTTCAATGGTTCATACTCATTTTAGTCAAGTTCTAAATTCTTGCTCAAAATTAGATAGCTAAGTATCTTACCAGTTAACATTAAAGAAAGAAGAAAATTGATGCCTGTAGAGTGCTTGCCATGCTTCTTACTGAACTAGATGGTTAATATGCACAATCGGGTTGTATTTTCTCAACAACCCTTAAGTCTAGATGTTAATTAACATTATCATAATTCACAAACATTAATTGCTTATTCCTCGGCACTATAACACAATGCATCATATTTGCCTTGTCTTAAAGATCAAACTGCTAGCAATCACTTTAAAGTATAACTTTCTTTATGGTTTTACATACCCATACATATAATTTATATACACAAACAATATTATGTCCAAGAAATAGTGTTAGATTGTACTGTGGGAACTAGTAACACCAGAAGAATGGAACACCTAGAATGTTTTTCACTTATGTTCTATGTACAATATAGGTCAGCAGAGATGCTCAGCTCATGGTAGTTACTCAGAGACTTGGGCTGAAGGAAATGCCATCTCAATATGTTCTCACGGACACTGTAGCAGAGGGAATAAAATATTTTTAACCATGAACTGGATTTCCATCCAGAAAAAAACACATCTTCCATTAGCCAAAGCATGTCACACAGACATATAAAACTTGGAAGGATAATAAATGTATGTTAATAGCCTTAATGAACACCACAAATATATGTGAATAATTTCTCAACTGGAAAATATTTGTGGATGAGAATGAATAAATTAATTTGCCAAATATTTTTAAAATATTTCAAAGCACTGTATTATATTAAAAACTTAAATTTCTATATATTCTGTCTGGCGGTATAACAATAAATATTTTATCATCAATCTGATCAGTAAATTTTACCTAATTAATTGCTTTCTCTTTTGAAAAAATATGTGTAATATTTTCACCATTGGAAAAACAAAGTGAATTGGATTTAATTTTTGAGAAAAAAAAATGTGCTGTTTAAATTACCTTATGACCTTACATTCTTCTAAAAGGCTAAAATGTTAATCCATTCCAAGAATTTTTTGCCCAGTATTTAGCAAAAAAGACCTAAAATATCTTCAAAGTGAACACAAATCAGAGGGAAGGAGTTGAAATATTTATTAAGAATAAGTTCCAGAAGAATGAGGTATTGAGATATTTCAATACGCCTGACTAAATAATCCCAAAATAGGCAACACTGAGATGCCCACGTTTTACAAGAAAAGCTTCTATATGACTTGATAAACGTTTCCTGTTAGCGTATCTGAATTTAAAGTCATCATTTTTATGGATGCATTTAACCACAGTTTATGTATTTACCTCATTTGCTCAAAAACCTAAAGCCTCTGAGCACTCGTTCTTTTCCAGAAGTAATTTTATTCAAAGTCTGTGGGGAAAGGTTACCAAATCAAAATGAATATATTCCTTTAAATTTTATATTCCCTTAGCTCTCAGATTCATTGTGTATATCTTTTAAGCTCTTGGACTTTAGACATCCCTAGACACAAATTCAAATAATGTGAAAAATATATTACATTGTAATTCGTGTGAAATATACAGAAATGCCAAGTGTTTGATAGGAATGAATAAAATCTCTGAATGAGTCTGGTGACTATAATCTTTCAAACACAAAGTCTTTTTCTAAGTTGCTTGGAAAGAAACTAGCCAGATCAATTATCATTATGAGGGAGAGAGACAAAAAAAAATGTGCTGTTTAAATTACCTTATGACTTTACATTATTATAAAAGGATAAAATGTTGATCCATTCCAGGAAGATTTTATTTAATCTGCATGGTAAATATAGGACTGTTAATAAGAGAATGAGAGAATGAAATTCACATATATTTAACACCTACTCTTTTAGACATGGTGGTAGACATGATGGAGAGGTAGATAAGAAGTAAGATGATATAGATGCATATGCACACATATACATAAATACATATACACAACTTTGATGAGGTGTGTAGCTTTGCTTTAATAGTCTCATCTATTAAATCAAGATAATATCCACTTCACGGGCTTATTGTGAGGATTATATAACACAATTGTTAGAAACAGGTAAGTACACTCCTCCTTCCTTTTTATCAAATGTCTTATTTTGTGTTTGTTCTTCCATTTGTTCTGTTAAACTATGTCCCGGCTAACAGACAGAACTCATTGCCCATGGCTGAGGTATTCAAATTTAAATCAGAACCAGGAAGCCATAGTAGGATGAGGGCATAATCATGTGCTCTATGTTCCCAGAAAGATGTCAAAGTGTCCAGAACCCCCCTTTCAACAATCAAGCCAAACCAGTTCTTTGTTGTTAGTGCCAAGATAAACCGCAAACAGATCCTCCCTCCCTCCCCACCAACTGGCAGTTTGAAAGAAATATCTGACAGAGACTTCCAGTTTGGGACTTGGAAACCGATCAGAAACCAATCAGAAATCACCTGTCCTATCCAATTGGGGCTTAACTATATGAACCAATCAGAGATGAGCTGTACCCACCAATCAGAACTAAGTGAACACAAATCCTTTATTTGCAATCAGACCCACCAGACGTGGTTGGGAACCTAAGTAGGAAATGTTGCTGTAAATTCTGGACTCCCATTTTGTTCTCTGGAATGTACCTTCGTTTTACACAAAAACTGTGTCTCCAGAGTTTGCAAACTTTTCAAGGAAATAATGTCTCTTTCCTCTGAATTCCTTTTCAGAGAACATTTATTCACATTCTATCACATTCTAACCACCTTTTTTTTTTTTTTTTTTTTTTTTTTTTTTTAAGCACATACCAGGTTCCAGGTACTGTGTAGGCACTGGAAATTTGTTGTGTAATAAAACATACACAAAGTACCTGCCCATGTAGAACTTATATTCCAGTGGCTCAATAACATTTTTAAAAAGTACTTATGAAGTTTTTTATTTTATTGTTTTACACCAGAGTTTCAACAGCTAATATTTTGAAAGCAATGTTCAAATAAATGGCTCTTCCTCTGTTGTTTCGATGAAGTTAAGTGCTCTGTTTACCTTCTGCCTTTCAAAATTTTATAGACACAATCTTACTTTAATATTGAATAATGCCAAGCATCCAAAGGCATTATTTTAAAATATATAAAAGGAATATTTCTGTATTTGTCCATATTTTTCCCACTTATAGCTTAATATAACCAATTTTCTGTTGGTTATCAGTGGTATCATGTGGATACAGCCTCTGACTTATTGTGGTTTTGCTTATATAAAAAAGTCACCATTATGCCTAGGAGTCAAACAGCAAAAAACGATTAATTGTTGTCTTTACAAAAAGAAATTATTTCCAAACACCACAGTAAAACCAATCTATATTTTCAATGCCAGGTTTTGAAGTTATGATGAACCAGAGACCTATAATTTCAGAATAGTAATCTGTGACCTGAAGCTAAAATGAGGTCTAATATCAAGCCCTGTAATTATCATTTCTTTTCTCCACTTTAATTCAAATGCCTCATTTTGCTGACATTGTGAAATAGCTGTATTTTGAATAAAATAATGTTGAGGCTGGGTGCGGTGGCTCATACCTGTAATCCCAATGCTTTGGGAGGACGAGGCAGGCAGATCACGTGAAGTCTGGACAACATGGTGAAACCCCAGCTCTACTAAAAATACAAAAATTAGCGGGTGTGGTGGTGGGCACCTGTAATCTCAGCTACTCTGGAGGCTGAGACAGAACTGCAGGAACCCAGGAGGTGGAGATTGAAGTGAGTTGAGATCATGCCCACTGCACGCCAGCCTGGTCAACAAACAGCAAAACTTCATCTCAAAATAATAATAATAATAATTAATAATAATAATAATAAAGTTGAATCTATATAAGGATTGTAAAAGCAAGCAACATAGAGAATTTCACCAGAGATCCTTATCTGATTATGTTTTTCTTTTTCTTACTCATATTAAAGTAATATTAATATTAATGAAAGACCTTAAAATGCAGATAAAATAGTATTTTATGATTTACTTGGTATCAAATGGCAAAGAATGAAAGGATCATAGGAGCCAAGGTGAGGAAGAAGTAATAAATTCCATTTTGTGCATTTTAAGTTTCAGCTGCCTACAATTTGTTCTCAGGAAAAAAATCCTACATAGTGTATAGCAAGTGTACAGCTTGGAAAGAGATGTATGATGGATTTGTAGAGATGAGGCAATCAGCAAAGGGGCAGTAATTAAACAATGTAGAGGAGTAATAGCCAGGCAAAATATCTTGTCAAAAAGAGGGAAAGAGAAGAGAGAGAAGAATAAATTCATGAAAAAACATGTATTAGTTTGTTCTCAGGCTGTGAATATAGATATACCTGAGACTGGGTAATTTATAAAGGAAAGAGCTTTGATTGACTCACAGTTCCACATGGCTGGAGAGGCCTCACAATCATGGTGAAAGATGAAGGAAAAGCAAACGGACTTCTTACATGGTGGCAAGCAAGAGAGAATGAGAGCCAAAAAAAAGGGAAACCCCTTTTAAAACCATCAGATCCTGTGAGATTTACTCACTACTATGAGAACAGTATGGGGAAAAACCACCCTGATAATTCAATTATCTTTAATTAGGTCACTCCCACAACATGTTGGAATTATGGGAGCTACATTTCAAGATGGCAATGAAGGGGGACACAGCCAAACTATATCAAAACAAATAATGTAAAAGAAGACCAAAGGAAGGGGAAAGTAGTCTAATTTCTCTTGTGTATCCTGAGGCAAAAATTCAATACAATATCGCTAGAATGCAGCAGCATTTAAAAACTAATACACCATGAACAGGATAGTTTTATTAATATAAAATATTCAATATAATAATATGATGGAGAAAAACATAGTTGACCTTCTAGAATTAAAAACAATAATTGATGAAATACAATATCAAAACTTGTTTTAAGAAAGTCCTTATTAGAATGGGTCAAATTGTTATTTACTTGATGTCATAAGGTATAAAATTCTATCTAATTACCAGAATAATGTTTTATGGTGACATATAATACCAATGGTAAAATAACTAGTCAAGAACACTGATACTCACTCTCCTGCTTAGCCATGGTAAGACATGCTTGCTTCCCCTTTGCCTTCCATCATGGTTGGAAGTTTCCTGAGGCCTCCTAGCCATGGTTTTGTACAGCCTGTGGAATTAGGCAAAATGTCTGATTAGAAGCAATGTGGTCTGTAGCACTCACAAAGAGAAAGAAAAAGGGCCAAGTGAAGTCAACACCTTCAACTGAAGTATCCAGGTTCTTGTACTGGGACTGAAAGGCAAGTATCTTGACCCATAGAGAGCAAGAAGTAGTAGAGGTGGGGACAAATGCCCACCCAGGAGCAGTATGGAGCCAAGAAAACCCTCATTTCTAGCCAGGGGAGGTGGTGAGTGATTGTGCAACCCCACCCAGAAGTCACACTTGTCCCACAGATCTTTTCAACCTGTGGATCAGGAGATCCTTTCATGAGTCCATGCTACCAGGGTCTTGGGTCCAATACACAGAGCTGTACAATGTCTTGACAGAGTAGCTGCTCAGGCATGCAGAGACCCAGGAGTTTTACATGCTTCAGTCCCCAGATCCCTAACAAGGTGAAAAATCTGTCTGTGCATATCCCTAGGAAGGTGGCTGAATCCACGGAGCCACACTGAAAACAACAACAACAAAAATACCCCACAATAACCTTATTCAAAGGTCAACAAACTCAAAGATCAAAGGTCAATAAGCCCACAAAGATGAGGAAGAATTAATGCAAAATCACTAAAACTAAAAAGCCAGAATGCCTCTTCTCTTCCAAATGACTGCAACACCTACAACTATCCAACAAGGGCACAGGACTGAGCTGAGGCTGAGATGGCTCAACTGACTGAAATAGGTTTCAGAAGGTGAGTAATAATAAAATGAGCTGAGATAAAGGAGCATGTTATATCCCAATGCAAACAAACCAGAATCATGATAAACAATACAGGAGCTGATAGCCAGAATTGCCAGTTTAGAGAGGAACATAACCAACCAGCAAAGCTGAAAAACAACATGAGATATCCATAATGCCATCACAAATATCAATAGCAGAATAGACCAAGCAGAGAAAAAAATCTCAGAACTGGAAGACCAACTTTTTGAAAGAAGACAGGTAGACAATGCTAGAGAAAAAAAGAATAAAAAGAAATAAACAAAACCTCTGAGAATTATGGGATTATGTAAAGACTGAACTTATGACTGATTAGAATACCTGAAACAGACATGGAGAATAGAATCAAGTTGGAAAATGTACTTCAATATATCATCCAGGAGAACATCTCCAACCTAGCAAGACAGGTGAACATTCAAATTCAGGAAATGCAGAGAACACCAGAAATATAGTCATGAGAAGATACGCCAAGACTCATAATCATCAATTCTCCAAGGTCAAAATGAAAGAAAAAATGTTAATGGCAACCAGAGTGAAAGGCCAAGTCACCTACAAAGGAAAACCCATCAGACTAAGAGCAGACCTCTCAGCAGAATCCCTACACGCCAGAAAAGATTTGGGGCCAATATTCAACATTCTTTAAAAAAAGAATTTTCAACCCAGAGGTTTATATCCAGCCAAACTAAGCTTCTTAAATGAAAGATAAATAAGATCCTTTTCAGACAAGCAAAAGCTGAGAGAATTCATTACCCTCAGGCCTGCCTTGCAAGAGCTCCCAAAAGAAGTGCTAACTATGAAAAGGAAAATCTATTACCAGCCACTACAAAAACACACTGAAGTAAACAGACCAGTGACACTATGAAGCAACCACACAAACAAGTATACAAAATATAAAGTGAGGATGATGATGACAGGATCAAAGTCACACATAACAATATTAACCTTAAATGTAAATGAGCCAAAGGCCACAAGTAAAAGATGCAGAATGACATACTGAATAGAGCCAAGACACGCTGATATGCTGTATTCAAGAGACTTATCTCACATGCGAAGACACACATAAACTCAAATTATTGGGATAGAGGAAAATTTACCAAGTGAATGAAAAACAGAAAAATGCAGGGGTTGCAATTGCGGTTTCTGACAAAACAGATTGTAACAAACAGAGACCAAAAAAAGACAAAGAAAGGTATTACAAAAGAGTAAAATGTTCATTTCAACAAGAGGAGCTAACAATCCTAAGTACATATATCTCCAATACAGGGGCACTGATATGGTTTGCCTGTGTTCCCACCCAAATACCATCTTAATTTGTAACTCACAAAATTCCCATGTGTCATGTGAGGAACCTGGTGGGAGGTGATTGAATTATGAGAGTGTGTCTTTTCTGTACCATTCTCATAATACTGAATGAGTCTCATGAGATCTGACGGTTTTCAAAATGGGAGTTTCCCTGCACAAGTTTTTGTTTTGTTTTGTTTTGTTTTTGTTTTTGTTTTTGTTTTGCCTGTAGCCATCCATATAAGACATAACTTGCTCCTCCTTGCCTTCCTCCAGGATTGTGAGGCTTCCCCAGTCATGTGGAAGTGTGAGTTCCCATTAAACATCTTTCCTTTGTAAATTGCCCAGTCTCAGGTATGTCCTCATCTGCAGCATGAAACAGACTAATACAGTAAATTGCTACCAGTAGAATGGGGTGTTACTGAAAAGATATCAAAAAATGTGGAAGCAACATTGGAACTGGATAATAGACAGAGGCTGGTCCAGTTTGGAGGGCTCAGAAAAACAGAGGAAAATATGGGAAAGTTTAGAACTTCCTATAGACTTGTTGAATGGCTTTGACCAAAATGCTGATAGTGATATGAACAATAAAGTACAAGGTGAGGTGCTCTCAGATGGAGATGTGGAAATTTTGGGGAACAGGAGCAAAGGTGATTCTTTTTATTTTTTATCAAAAAGACTAGTAGTATTTTTCCCCTGCCATAGAGATTTGTGGAACTTTGAATTTGAGAGAGATGATTTATGGTATTTGGCAGAAGAAATTTCTCAGCAGCAAAGCCTTCAAAATGTGACTTGGAAGGGCTTCCAAGATGGCCGAATAGGAACAGCTCCAGTCTACAGCTCCCAATGTGAGCGACACAGAAGACAGGTGATTTCTGCATTTCCAGCTGACGTACTGGGTTCATCTAACTGTGGCTTGTTGGACAGTGGGTGCAGGATGGTGGGTGCAGCCCAGCAAGTGAGAGTCAAAGCAGGATGAGGCATCACCTCACCCGGGAAGGTCAAGGGGTAAGGGAATTCCCTTTCCTAGGCAAGGGAAACCAGGAGAGGCAGGACCTGGAAAATAGGGTCACTCCCACCCTAATACAGAGCTTTCCCCAAGGGTCTTAGAAAATGGTACACCAGGAGATTATATTCTGTGCCTGGCTCAGAAGGTCCCACGACCATGGAGCCTCACATATTGCTAGCACAGCAGCCTGAGATCTAATTGCAAGGTGGCAGTGAGTCTGGGGGAGGGCTGCATGTCCTTGATGAGGCTTGAGTAAGTAAACAAAATGGCCAGGAAGCTTCAACTGGGTGGAGCCCACCATAGCTCAAGGAAGCCTGCCTACCTCTGTAGACTCCACCTCTTGGGGCAGTGCATAGCTGAATGAAAGGCAGCAGAAAACCTATGCAGATTTAAGTGTCCCTGTCTGACAGCTTTGAAGGGAGTAGTGATTCTCCCAGCACAGAGTTTGAGATCTGAGAATGGACAGACTGCCTACTCAAGTGGGTCCCTAAACCCCAAGTAGCCTATCTTGGAGGCATCCCCCAGTAGGGGCAGAATGACACCTCACATGACCAGGTACCCCTCTGAGACGAACCTTCCAGATGAATGATCAGGAAGCAACATTTGCTGTTCAGCAATATTCACTCTTCTTCAGCCTCTGCTGCTGATACTCAGGCATACAGGGTCTGGAGTGGACCTCCAACAAACTCCAACAGACCTGCAGCTGAGGGTCCTGACTTTTTGAAGGAAAACTAACAAGCAGAAAGGACATCCACACCAAAACTGCATCTGTATATCACCATCATGAAAGACCAAAGGTAGATAAAATCACAAAGATGGGGAAAAAACAGAGCAGAAAAGCTGAAAATTATAAAACTCAGACCACCTCTTCCCCTCGAAAGGATTGCAGCTCCTAACAAGCAACAGAACAAAGCTGGATGGAGAATGACTTTGATAAGTTGAGAGAAGAAGGCTTTAGATGATCAAACTTCTCAGAGCTAAAGGAGGAAGTTTGAACACATCACAAAGAAGCTACAAACCTTGAAAAAAGATTAGATGAATGGCTAACAAGAATAACCAATGAAAAGAAGTCCTTAAATGACCTGATGGAGCCACGAGAACTACATGACAAATGCATAAGCTTCAGTAACTGATTTGATCAACTGGAAGAAAGGGTATCAGTGATTAAAGATCAAATGAATGAAATGAAGAAAGAAGAAAGTTTAGAGAAAAAGAGTAAAAAGAAATGAACAAAACCTCCAAGAAATATGGGACTATGTGAAAAGACCAAATCTGTATCTGATTGGTACCTGAAAGTGAAAGGGAGAATGGAACCAAGTTGGAAAACACTCTGCAGGATATTTTCTAGGAGAATTTCCCAAACCTAACAAGGCAGGCCAACATTCAAATTCAGGAAATACAGAGAATGCAACAAAGATACCCATCAAGAAGAGCAACTCCAAGACACATAATTGACAGATTCACCAAAGTTGAAATGAAGGAAAAAATCTTAAGGGCAGCCAGAGAGAAAGGTTGGCTCACCTACACAAGGAAGCCCATCAGAGTAACAGCAGATCTCTCAGCAGAAACTCTACAAACCAGAAGAGACTAGGGTCCAATATTCAACATTCCTAAAGAAAAGAATTTTCAACCCAGAATTTCATATCCAGTGAAATTTCATATAAGTGAAGGAGAAATAAAATCCTTTACAGATAAGCAAATGCTTAGAGATTTTGTCACCACCAGGCCTGCCTTACAAGAGACCCTGAAGGAAGCACTGAACGTGGAAAGGAACAATTGGTACCAGCCATTGCAAAAACATGCCAAAATGTAAAGACCATCGATGCTGGGAAGAAATTGCATCAACTAATGAGCAAAATAATCAGCTAACATCATAATGGCAGGATCAAGTTCACACATAACAATATTAACCTTAAATGTAAATGTCTAAATGCTCCAATTAAAAGATGTAGACTGACAAATTGGATAAAGAGTCAAGACTCATCAGTGTGCTGTATTCAGGAGACACAGCTCAAGTACAGAGACAAACACAGGCTCAAAATAAAGGGATGGAGGAAGATCTACCGAGCAAATGGAAAACAAATAAAAGGCAAGGGTTGCAATCCTAGTCTCTGATAAAAGCAGACTTTAAACCAACAAAGATCAAAAGAGACAAAGAAGGCCATTATATAATTGTAAAGGGATCAATTCAACAGGTAGAGCTAACTATTCTAAATATATATGCAACCAATACAGGAGCACACAGATACATAAAGCAAGTTCTTAGAGACTTACAAAGAAACTTAGACTCCCATACAATAATAATGGGAGACTTCAACACCCCACTGTCAACATTAGACAGATCAATGAGACAGAAAGTTAATAAGGATATCCAGGAATTGAACTCAACTCTGCACCAAGCAGACCTAATAGACATCTACAGAACTCTACACCCCAAATCAACAGAATATACCTTCTTCTCAGCACCACATCGCACTTATTCCAAAATTGACCACATAGTTGGAAGTAAAGCACTCCTCAGCAAATGTAAAAGAACATAAATTATAACAAACTGTCTCTCAGGCCACAGTACAATCACACTAGAACTCAGGATTAAGAAACTCTCTCAAAACCGCTCAACTACATGGAAACTGAACGACCTGCTCCTGAATGACTACTGGGTACATAACAAAATGAAGGCAGAAATAAAGATGTTCTTGGAATCCAATGAGAACAAAGATACAACATACCAGAATCTCTGGGACACATTTAAAGCAGTGTGTAGAGGGAAATTTCTGGCACGAAATGTCCACAAGAGAGCAGGAAAGATCTAAAATTGACACCCTAACATCACAATTAAAATGACTAGAGAAACAAGAGCAAACACATTCAACATCTAGCAGAAGGCAAGAAAGAGTAACTAAGATCAGAGCAGAGGGAAGAATCAAATAGATGCAACAAAAAGTGGTAAAGGGATATCACCACTGATGTCAAAGAAATACAAACTACCATCAAAGAATACTATAAACACTTCTACACAAATAAACTAGAAAACCTAGAAGAAATTGATAAATTCCTGGACACATACACTCTCCCAAGACGAAACCAGGGAGAAGTTGGATACCTGAATAGGCCAACAACAGTCTCTGAAATTGAGGCAATAATTAATAGCCTACCAACCAAAAAAAGTCCAGGACCAGACAGATTCACAGTCGAATTCTAACAGACGTACAAGGGGGAGCTGGTACCATTCTTTTTGAAACTATTCCAATCAATAGAAAAAGAGGGAATCCTCCCTAACTCATTTTATGAGGTCAGCATCATCCTGATACCAAAGCCTGGCAGAGACACAACAAAAAAAGAGAATTTTAGACCAGTATCCCTGAAGAACATTGATGCAAAAATCCTTAATAAAATACTGGCAAAACAAATCCAGCAACACATCAAAAAGCTTATCCACTGTGATCGAGTGGGCTTCAGTCCTGGAGTACAAGGCTGGTTCAACATATGCAAATCAATAAATGTAATCCAACATATAAACAAACTGAAGACAAAAACCACTTGATTACATCAATAGATACAGAAAAGGCCTTTGACAAAATACAACAGCCCTTCATGCTAAAATCTCTCAATAAATTTGGTATTGATGGAACATATCTCAAAATAAAAAGAGCTATTTATGATAAACCCACAGCCAGTATCATACTGAATGGGCAAAATCTGGGAGCATTCCCTTTGAAAACTGGCACAAGACAAGGATGCCCTCTCTCACCATTACTATTCAACATAGTGTTGGAAGTGCTAGCCAGGCCATCAGGCAGAAGAAAGAAATAAAGGTTATTCTATTAGGAAAAGAGGAAGTCAAATTGTCCCTGTTTGCAGATGACATGATTGTATGTTTAGAAAACCCCATCATCTCAGCCCAAAACCTCCGTAAGGTGATAAGCAACTTCAGCAAAGTTTCACGACACAAAATCAATGTGCAAAAATCACAATCATTCTTATACATCAATAACAGAAAAACAGAGATCCAAATCATGAATGAACTCCCATTCACAATTGCTTCAAAGAGAATAAAATATCTAGAAATCCAACTTACAAGGGATGTGAAGGACCTCTTCAAGGAGAACTACAAACCACTGCTCAATGAAATAAAAGAGGACACAAACAAATGGAAGAACATTCCATGCTCATGGATAGGAAGAATCAATGTTGTGAAACTGGTCACACTGCCCAAGGTAATTTATAGATTCAATGCCATCCCCATCAGGCTACCAATGACTTTCTTCACAGAATTGGAAAAAAACTACTTTAAAGTTCATATAGAACCAAAACAGAGCCCGCATTGCCAAGACAGTACTAAGCCAATAGAACAAAGCTGGAGGCATCACGCTACCTGACTTCAAACTATACTACAAGGCTACAGTAACCAAAACAGCATGGTACTGGTACCAAAACAGAGATATAGACCAATGGAACAGAACTGAGCCCTCAGAAATAATACCACACATCTACAACCATCTGCTCTTTGACAAACCTGGCAAAAACAAGAAATGGGGAAAGGATTTCCTATTTAATATATGGTGCTGGGAAAACTGGCTAGCCATATGTAGAAAGCTGAAACTGGATCCCTTCCTTACACCTTATACAAAAATTAATTCAAGGTGGATTAAAGACTTAAATGTTAGACCTGAAACCATAAAAACCCTAGAAGAAAACCTAGGCAATACCATTCAGGATATAAGCATGGGCAAGGACTTCATGTCTAAAACACCAAAAGCAATGGTAACAAAAGCCGAAATTGACAAATTGGATCTAAGTAAACTAAAGAGCTTCTGCACAGCAAAAGAAACTACCATCAGAGTGAACAGGCAACCTACAGAATGGGAGAAAATGTTTGTGATCTACACATATGACAAAGGGCTAATATCCAGAACCTACAAAGAACTCAAACAAATTTACAAGAAAAAACAAACAAACAAACAACCCCATCAAAAAGTAGGCAAAGGATATAAACAGACACTTCTCAAAAGAAGACATTTATTCAACCAATGGACACATGAAAAAATGCTCATCATCACTCACCATCAGAAAAATGCAAATCAAATCCACAATGAGATACCATCTCACACCAGTTAGAATGGTGATCATTAAAGTCAGGAAACAGCAGATGCTGGAGAGGATGTGGAGAAATAGGTACACTTTCACACTGTTGGTGGGACTGTAAACTATTTCAACCATTGTGGAAGACAGTGTGGTGATTACTCAAGGATATAAAATTAGAAATACCTTTTGACCCAGCCATCCCATTACCAGGTATATACCCAAAGGATTTTAAATCATGCTGCTATAAAGACACATACACATGTATGTTT
Source organism: Macaca nemestrina (assembly GCF_043159975.1). NCBI lineage: Eukaryota > Metazoa > Chordata > Mammalia > Primates > Cercopithecidae > Macaca > Macaca nemestrina. The sequence continues at coordinate 151,066,866 of NC_092127.1, read as the reverse complement.
ATTGCTGCACTATTCACAGTATCAAAGACTGGAAAGCAACCCAAATGTCTATCAGTGATAGACTGGATTAAGAAAATGTGGCACATATACACCATGGAATATTATGCAGCCATAAAAAAGGATAAATT